>NW_024062653.1:2111243-2814991 GCF_006381635.1 Hibiscus syriacus
TGTGACAGTCAAAGCACCTTGCATCTAGCAAGGAATCCATCATTTCATTCATGGACAAAGCACATACGAGTTCAGTACCATTTTATTGAAAAGGTGAAAGAAGGGATAGTGGATATGCAGAAAATCCATACCAAAGATAACATAGCAGATTTTATGATGAAGGCGATTGACACCCGTCGTTTTGATGTCAAATAAATTCCTTATTCTCAATCAATAAATAAAGGAAATACATAGTAAAGAGAAATAAGGGTCGATTCCACAGGGACTTAGAAAATTATAAATTTCTGTCTGATTTATTTATGCCAGGCGTGAAACAGTAAAAATGGGGGAAATTTTCGTAAAAAGATATTAAAATAATAAAAGCGATTAAAAAAATAAAAGTAATTAAAGTAAAAATAAGAATATGAAGATTGTGAATAAATTCGGTAAAAGTAGCCTCAAGCTTCGCTTTGACTTAATTTCCTTATGATCATCGAATAAGATTTTCTCTTCGGGATTCACGTCGGTTACTTTGTCAACAAGGGCTATCCCCGTGACTCTATCTTGTATACCGAATACCCAAGGCAATCTTTGATTCCGGCTTTGATAATTGATTCTAACGACATCAATTGTCGTAGATCAAATACCATTTAAGTTCTTGGCGTCCGACTCGGATTATTGTTTCTATAACTGTCAATTTCGATCTCAATTTCCTCTTGGCGAAACTATCTCGCTAAGTGTGTTCCCAGGAAGTCGAATTGCTTTCTATAAGCCGAATCTTCCTCCCACACATTTAATCGCAACAACCTCTTGACCAAAGTCAATATTTGATTTTGAAAACTGTTTTGATTTTGAAAAATAAGCGCAGAGATTGAGAGAGATATTCCGAAGATATTAAGGGACCGTTTCAATTCTCTCGTTGGAATTGAATCATCGCGACAGCTCTCGGCTTTTGAAAAGTTTAGCTAAGCATGAAAAAAGTCATACTTAGCATTTTGAAAACAAAGCTTGAAAATAAAAGAAAAAGGGAAAAACTTGAAAAGTAAAAAGAGAAAACTTTAATAAAACTAGAGAGAAAAGAAGAATGTATTCCGAATGATGAGTTTAGGCTTACCCCAAGTGGGTATTTAATGCCTCTCAAAGCCTAAAGGATAAGCAAAGTAAATAAATAAATAAATAATACAAAAGATAATTGTTTTTAAATTTAAATTCAAACTTAAACTAGTCTCCTAATGCAACTCTACTCGTCAATCTTCCAGAAGGCGTGCGGATGAAGTCTTCTAGAAACCGTCGTTGACTGGACCTTCTAGAAACAGCCACGTCAGACCGCATCGTGCCCAGAGTCGTGCCCATGTCTCTAGCCGTGACCAAATAATAAAAAAATGCAGAATTCGCCCGTTTTATCACTAATTCTGGAAAGTAAGGACCTGCACGAAAATAGGCATAACACAACCAAATCAGCAGCAATAACTCCACAAAATCGAAGAAATAACGAGCAAAGATTAACGATTTTGAGCACTCATCAACGATCAATGCTGATAAATTTACTTGGTGTCGATCCTCTTGTGGCCTGTTAAAAACATAAGCAACATGATGGTACAAGGTGGAAAGAATGGTGTTAAGATATGATTATTTCAATCAAATCTTCAAGTGGGAGATTGTTAAAAATTAAATCCACCGAAAGGTGGAATTAAAAAATCCACCGAAAATAGGATTGAAAACAAATCCACCAAACATGTTGAAAATGTGGATGGTAAAACTATGTAATTAGTCATTGTACTTTA
Source organism: Hibiscus syriacus (assembly GCF_006381635.1). Lineage (NCBI taxonomy): Eukaryota > Viridiplantae > Streptophyta > Magnoliopsida > Malvales > Malvaceae > Hibiscus > Hibiscus syriacus. The sequence goes on from NW_024062653.1 coordinate 2,113,007, forward strand.
GGGTATTTACAAGATTAGTCCTTAAGCTTCAACTATAAATACCCTAGCTCATTTAGCTTCAAAACCATCCCAAATCATTCTAGCTTTCTCCCAATACTAGAGAATTTAGAGAGTTTTCTTAAGAGTTGTTTTCTCTTTTTTATCAAGAGATAATTATCATTGTTTTCTCATTGGTGGATCGAGAGAAGTTGTAATTCCTATTTTCTCATAGTAAAATTCTTCTATCATTGCCCTTGATTTTTACCCTATATTATTTAGGGGTTTTCCATATAAATTTTGTGTCTTCTTTATCTTTATTTTTATTTTCTCAAATTATCAGTTGTGATTTTGCTCTATCTGATAGTCGTCTTCCACAACAATATTTTGGTAAACTAAGTATTTAGTCATTTCTTGTTAAAGAAATGGTAGTGGGAGATGAAGTAAACGTAGTTTGCCACAACTTTCTACATTGATTTCACACCATGCAATTGAAGGATTTCCTGTATCTTAAACTTTGAAATCAAAATCAAACATTGTTCTTTAGAGTATGATTTTATGACAATCTAGTTGTTTATGATGGGAAGATAAAAAAATATTTATACAAATTACACTGACATATTATTGTGGAAAATGGAAACATTATATTTATTCTCTTTCTCAAGCAGAATGCGAACAAAAGAGCACACCAAGCACTATGTTGGACCTAAGCCTCTCAAGTTCATCCATACAATACCCCAGATACCTGAAACTTAAGAAACAATGATTTATCTCAACGTATTGTAGTACCTGATCTCCCATTGTACATAAATGATGTTGGAATATGCATCGTTTATGGGCGTAAATTACCAGGAAAAAAGATGTATGAGAAATTTTCTATTATGATATTATCTCTCTTCAATCGGTTCATATTTTCTGACGTTGATAGCTATTGAGCTTCTGAGAGTTTAACAAATCAACAGTATATTCATCAAGGAGAAGTGAAATACATGCTGCTTACAAGCACAATATTAATACACAGCTTTACAAGCAGTTAACCCTAACAAACTATCTAACTACCCTTAACAGATTAACAGTCCTTTAACTGTTGCTGACTCAGCTTATACACTCGGCTACATACACCTCTAATATTCTTCCTGCATCTTCACCTTCCTTCATCTTGACACAACACACACTTTGTCGTAAAATTCCTCAAACGCTCCTTTCGACAATGGCTTGGTGAATCCATCAGGCACTTGATGTGCAGCTGGAATGTAATTGACACAAAGTTGCCCAACTACCACCTTTAGAAAATGAAAATCTAATTCAACGTGTTTGGATTGTGCATGATATAAGGAGTTAGCACTCATAGCTACTGCACTCGTATTGTCACACCAGACAATTGATTTCCCATGTTGCTGAACACCAAGATCAGTTAATAATGTACTAATCTATGTAACATCAGTTGCATCATCATCAATGCTTTTGTACTCAGCTTCCATAGTTGACCTGGACACTAACCTTTGCTTCTTCGAGCTCCACGCAACAAGGCATTTACCAATAAAAACATCATATCCTGATACTGACTTGTGATCATCCAGGTGTGCTCCCCAATCTACATATGCAAAGGATGAAACCAATACCCTAGTCTCAGTTAGCGAGAATAACAACCCATAATTCACCGTTCCTACTAGATATCTAAGAATCCTCTTTACTGCAGCAAGATGAGTCACTCGTGGTGCTTGCATGAACTGAGCAACTTTCCCAACACTCAACGACAAATCAGGCCGAGTGTGACACAGGTAAAGTAATGGGCCAAGAATGCTCCTTTATTCACTTACATTCTCAAGCAACTCTCTTTCCTCACGAGACAGTTTGCAAGACAGAGTCATAGTATAAAACACACAACTGCGGTTTTCATACCAACATTCTCTAGTAATTATAACGCAAACTTCTTTTGACTAAGAACGAGCGAAGTGTCACCCCGCAAAACTTCAATCCCTAGGAAGTAACTCAAAGTCCCCAAATCTTTGAGAGAAAACTTGTCTTGTAACATAGCAACAACTTAATTAATTCCATGTGAAGACCCTCTTATGATCAATATGTCATCAACATACACTAATAGATATACTCGATCAATACCATTATCTTTAAAAAACATAGACGAATCTGCTCAAGTGACATGAAACCCTATCTCTAACAAAGCCTCTTTTAGTTTGGAGTGCCAGTTACGAGTTGATTGTTTTAACCCATAGAAAGCCTTCTGCAGTTTGCACACCAGATGAGAGCTATCATCAGCCATCTGTTCAAAACTCGGTGGTATTGTGTTTCTGAAAAGGTCGAAGATGAGGAAAGCAAAGGCACCCAAAGACCTTGAGTGCTTTGTAATATGGTTCCCTTCCAAACAACTTCTCAAAAGGAGAGAGTGGTTGTAACACCTTTGTTGGCAATTTATTAACAAGACTAACTGCAGTAACAATAGCATAATACCAAAACTTTATGGTCATCGAAGCTTGTGATAAAAGAACAAGATCCAATTCAACCAAGTGTCGATGTCATCGTTCAACAATACCATTTTGCTCGGAGGTATGAGGACATGTCATTCGATGAACAATTCCAGACTTGGCCAAAATATCAGAGAATGTTCAAAACTCCCCACTCCAATCATTTTGAACTGCTTTGATAGGGAGTCCAAACTGTGTGTTCACCTTTTTTTGAAACAACTGAAAAAAGCTACAATAGCTTGGGACTTTGTTCGGAGTAAATAAAGCCACATGTGACTAGTGAAAGCATTAACAAACGATATATAATATCGAAAGCCATTAGAAGAAACATGTGAAGGTCTCTATAAGTTAGTATGAACAAGCTGAAAATGAGCATTATATTCATTAGGAGATTGAACAAATGGTAGTTTGTGACTCTTGCCTATATGACAAGCAGAACACATTTTATTTACATCTGAAGAAAGCATTACATCAACAAGCTTTACTGCTTTATTCAACGTGTCAAATGAAGGATGACCCAAGCGCCTATGCCATAACTCATCAACTGGCAAGGACTTTGTAGAAACATTGACATCTCTCTTCACTGCTGCACAATTCTTCACAAAGGAATATAAGCCACCTGCTTCTTCACCATTCAACAAGATTTGCCCAGTAGTCTTATCACGCACATAACACTTCTTGGCATGAAACTCAAGGAAAACATTGTTGTCCCTAGCAAGCTTTGAGACCGAGGGAAGGTTTTTAGTTATTTGAGGGACATGTAATAAGTCATTTAGTAATAAAACACAAGAGGAAGAAGTCATAATAGAGCTGTCAACCATATCAATATCAAGTGATATTCCATTACCTACAAAGAGTTTACATGGATCAAGGAACTCAGATTAATTCACCATATTAGATGCATCTAGAGTGACATGGTGTGTGGCTTCTAAATCCACCACCCATCAATCAGCAGCAGTAGTGACCACATTTTCCTGAGGTCGAGCATTAAGAGAAGCATCCGAACATCCTTTAGAGCAGCAGTCACAACTTTGACTTCCTTTACCAGAAGTATAGCGCATATTAGCAGAACTTTCTTTGGATTGGCCATAACTATCGGATGCCACACAAGTAAATTCTTCATCATATTGATGCCAACATCGATCAACTAAGTGGCCAAGTTTGCCACAGAGCTGACACTGTAACCTCGTTTGCCCACGCTCCCTTCCACTATTCCTCATACCTGGTCCATTAGAAGAATGATTTGACCAAGAGTCTTTACGGTTGTGAACATTAGATGATCCACGAACCATATTACCCTGGGCAAGATTAGCACTAACCGGCAACATGTCATTTTGTTCATCAAATCCAGCCAACTGTGACTCAACATCCATTAATATCATGTAGATGTTATCCAGTGACAACGTTTCCTTCATGGTCGCTATAACTTCCATGAATGGTTGGTATTCACGCGGTAACCCTTTCAAAATTGTAACAATATGCTCAACATGAGAGATCGCACTTCCACAAGATGCAAGTGCATCACTTACCTCCTTCACCCGAGTGAGATAGGTGCACATGCTGTCATTACCCTTCTTCAAAGAATGAAGCTTGTAGTGAAGATTCATTAATGTTGTTGTAGATCTGCTTGCAAAGAACTGTAACACTATTTTCCATACTGCTGCAGCAGTTTCTACTCCCACAAAATGAGGAAGAATATAAGGGCTGATGGTCGATAACAGCCAAGAAGAAACAACACTATCTTGTGCAAAAAATTCTTCATAGGCTTCATTAATACGTTCCTCACCATCATCATCAAGCACAGTCTCCGGTGGAGGCAGCATGGCACCAGTCAAGAGTCGTTCAAGACGGTGACTGCGAATCGTCAACAAGATCTGCCGCTTCCATAGCAAAAAAATTATCTCATCAAGAATAATGTTGACCTTCGTTTTTGAGAACCCTTTCGCACATCCAAGCGAAATATCCATAGCAAGCAACAAAGAAGCGAGACTGGAGCAAGCAGCGAAAGCTTAACTCACTCACCCAGAACCAACGACGATTGATACCATATTGAGCTACTGAGAATTTAACAAATCAACAATATATTCATCAAAGAGAAGTGAAGCACATGTTGCTTACAAGCACCATATTAATACACAACTTTACAAGCAGTTAACCCTAACAAACTATCTAACCACCCTTAACAGATTAACAGTCCTTTAACTGCTGCTGACTCAGCTTATACACTTGACTACATACACCTCTAATAATAGTCATGTGGCTACCAATTCCATATGGATCCCACTATTGGCTATATAAGAAGTGCGCTTGTTATAACTAGAGTGCAATATTTTGAACTCTGTTATTATACCATTCTAGTTGGTTCAAGTTTATAGCCTTGGATTATACTATAGGCTGGAGAGCAATATCAAAATTGACTATCATTTGCAGAGGAAGCTCGACTGATAAAGGTGTTCAGGATTATTCCATCTGATATATTTGATTTATTGTCTTGTTGACTCGGATAAAAATAATTTGGTATTTTTTAAAAGAATTCAGATTGAATATCGGTCCACTAATTTCACAGGTTAGAAGGTCAAGTCACTGGTTGAGACCCTGTCCTGAGTGTAATTACATGATCATGACACTAAAGAAGAATTATATAATTAAAGATGATCCACCAACAAAACTGTTAAGAAATTGTGCATGACTTAGAACGACGCGTTGATGGAAGATTTTCAACGGTTGTCCTTATTATTATTTGCTAAGAATAAATTCATAATTTTTGAATTTTGCTCGTTTTGGTATCTCGATGGTTAAGTGTTTAAGCTCAACATTAAAACATCGTATTTTAGGATTTTATTTATGAAATTGATCGATTTTCTTTAAAAAAAAATTTCATGGACGACATCTTTTGACAGTCGTCAATCATCCTTTCTAATGTAACTGGTACCGAGACGTTCCATTTTCTCTCATCGTTCTTCTTCTTAGTTTAGTTTTCTCAAATCAATAAAACTCAAACTAAAGCTTAGACCTTATCTTAGTTAGATATGCAATCTCCACCGTTGATTAGTCTGTACTTCTCCACCTCTCCACCGTTTGGATTTGGAAAATAATACTTTGGCAACAACATATCAAAGGGAGTCCCTATTAAAAGATATACCAAAGAACCTGCAGAGAAATTGTGCATGAGTTAGAACGATATGTTGGCAGAAGATTTTCAATGGTTGTCCTTATCATCGATGTTGTTATTATTTGCTAAGCATATATCTTTAATTTTAAAATTTTTCTCATTTTGATCACTTGACGATCAAGTGGGCAATATCTGTGGAATAATGTGTTCAAAAAAAAAATTTGTTCAGATGATGCAGTCGAAGGATTATTTGCCCATCTGGGGCGAATGCTACAGTTTTTCATAGGTCACCATGTCTTCCAAACGACCTATGTTGGTCGTCATGTGCTCCGAACAACGATTACCTAAATTTCCCTAAGTAACAAATATTACCTACATCGGTAATTTGGCTCTCATGCGATTACCTTAATTTCCCTAAGTAACAACGATTACCTATATCGGTAATTATGCTTTTTAACTACGCTGAAATGGAGGTCGCCATGTATGCCGGGCGACCTTATAGGTCGATCCCGGCGACCAAACTGGCGAGATTGTTAGTTACTTTAGGGTTTCGGGTAAAAACCTAATTACCGATATAGGTAATGCAGCAGCTCACCACAGCTCGCAGGGACGACATGGCGACCTCCTTGTAGATTTCACCCTATCTCAGCAATTAATTGTTATAACGCATTATCTCATGAATTTTTTTTCCAACAACATTATCTCGTTGATTTTGCCCCATCAAGTGTTTAATATTGACACTAAAATATTGTGTTTTGGGTTTTTCCATTTATGAAATTGACCTAAATCTTTAACTTTTTTCTCATGCACGACATCCTTCTTTATTATCTTTTGACAGTAGTTGATCATCATTTCTAATATAATTGGTATAAAAACATCCCTTTATCAAATCCATCGAATTGAAACAATTTCTTAATTGGTGAGATTGATTTGTATTTGAGTGTTATTCATCAACAAGAATTAGAGTTCAATATAAGTAGTTTTGGAACTCATGCATGGACTCTTCCCAACACGTCATTCATGGCCTTACGAATTGATTATTAAAGTCTATGGGAAGAGTTGCAGGAAAATTGATTCTGATATAGAAGTAAAGAAGAAGAAGAAGAAGAAGAAGAAGAAGACAAATTGAAAGCAATTTGACGGGCACTCTGAATACCCTTGCATGAATGGCTTTTCCTGTGATCACTTTGGAGACCATGTTAATTGTTTGTTTTCCAATTAATCTTGTACCAATAAAAACTGTGTTGAAGGACTTTTCTTTGATTGTGAATCCTTTTACTAAACAAGAGTTATATGCCATTTATAATAGTTCTGCGTCGTGTAGGACATCTCCTATTGTACAAAGATGATGCTGGAATATTCATCCATAAATTACCATGAATTCATTGCCTTGTATCCTAGCAAAACATTATGAAATCCGAAAAAATTTTGTAGACCTTAACAACAATATATTTAGATTGCCTTGTGTCTTTGCAAGTGTTCTTTCAAAGCCTGAACTATTGGTGATGAAGACAAGTTACCATGAAGAGAATGATTATCATCTTTATCATGCTCTCAACTATTTTAGTTGCAATTACAGGCTTAATTTTGTACATTTCAAAAGGAAAATTGTAGAGGGAGATTCTAATTCCCCGTTAAGCAGTCCAACCTAAAAATATTCAATAGTAGGTGAGGAGAGAGATCCAATTAAATTTACAAGAAACCCAATAATTATAATAGATTGTGGGATAATACAACTTTTGTTTTTTTGATAATTCAAAAATTTATTACCTAAAATAACAAAGTTGCTACAACCAATCAAACAACAAAAGAAACTATTAACAGTCAAGAAACAAAAATGATTGGTTAAGTTATATTCCAAGCATTTCATAGAGTAAGATTAATACTATCAAGTCTATTAATGGATTTGTCCCTTAGAAGAATGGCTACGACATCCTTGATATCTTTGAGCAAGGCTTCAACATTTCTTTGACGTCCCGAGAATATTCTGCAATTACGTTCTTACCACAGAGAATAAGTGAAAGCAGACCATGCAAGCTTCAATATGATAGTGATAAATGACTTCCCTTTCCAAGAATAACATGCCCGAGCTATAAAATCATCCCAAGACGTGTTAGAGGTATTCATACCATTAAGCTGCAGAATAGAGCTCCAGAATAGAGCTCCAGAGATCGGCTGCCAAAGGGCAGTGGGAGAAGAGATGGTCCCGTGACTCTTAGAAGGAGTTGCAATTGACACAAATACCTTCAAAACAGATTCTCATTTGTTGGAGGCGATCTCTGGTAGGAAGACGATCGAGGAGAGCCATCCAAGCAATCAGACTGTGTTTGGGAACATGCAATGAGAACCAGATTAACCGATGCCAAGGAACCTTCGCTCTTGCGTCTGAGTTATTTCCCAAATATCTTTTGTCTGCAAAAGACCAGCAGTGAGGAGTGGGAAAGCAACAGTTCTCAGTTTAAATATCCGTTTAATGCTCCAGCTTATAATTGCTCCAGCTTGAAAAAGCGAGAAATCTTAGTTCTTAAGGAAGGGAAACTTCACAAAGTTTCATTCTCTTTTCTCTTTCCTTCTCCTAACCATATTAGCATCATGAGGTATCGATCTACTTCACACACACAAAATGATAGATTAATACAAACTACTCTGACAAATTATTGGTGAAAAACTGGAACAACTCCTTGTTTGTTTTCTTTCTCAGAGCAGAATGATAACAAAAGAGAACAGCTAGCACTTCTCCAGACCTAATCCTCTCAAGTCCATCCATACGGCACCTTAGATACCTGCAACTTATGAAACAAGGTTTTATTTAAGCACCACATTTCCTCAGAAACGTAATGTAAATGTGGCTTAAGTGATTACATGATCGAGTATTTTGCCAAGATAAGAAGACATTATAACCTGATGATTCAGCAGCATAGGAAGTTTGAATCCCACGATGGAATCGAGTTGGACGAAGAAGCTTGTCCCTAGCAGAACAAAGCTTGGTAACAACATCATTCATGCCCATCCGCTCACTCGGTGATTCAGTGGAACAAGTGAGACCTATTTCGAATATCAAATTCAAGCATTGAAGACCGTTATTTCCCAGGCAGTTTTCGTTGAGAGTGATGTCTGCAACTGTTCTTCCTCTCATACTCTCTTGAAGAAGGATGGGATCTATAATCTCAATCATTCGATGCGGGAAAGTTTCTGAAACAAAGTTATGAAGACTTGAACCTTCTTTGAACATTTCATCAGTTGGTCTTTTCCCTGTAAACATCTCTAGTAAGAGGATGCCATAACTATACACATCACCTTTTGTTGACGGTTCATTTCCCATGCCATATTCTACAATTAGTTCAACATAGTTTACATATACAAATAATTGTAGAGGAAAATACTCTGAATAACTGCTAAATAAATGAATACAATGTAATTACCTGGTGGAGCATAACCAAAGGTTCCTCTTAATCCAAGGGAGCTTGCATGATTAGCAGGATGATTAAGCCTCTCTGCCGAAATAATTTTTGCTAAGCCAAAGTCACTTATATGGCCAACCATTTTGTCATCGAGTAAAATATTGCTTGGTTTGAGGTCACAATGAATGATTGACGTTTCACAATGATGGTGTAGATATTCGAGTGCATGAGCAACATCTATGGCCACATTAACTCTTTGAAAGAAATTCAAGTTCCGCATTGTCTCTGGTTCATTCATGGTGATAGATTGATGCAGCCAGTCCTCCAAGCTTCCCTTTTTGCATGAACTCAAAAACCAAGGCTTTAAAATCATTGCCTTTGTAATCGACCCCCGAAACGGCTGTTAGTACCTTGACAAGATTTCGATGTCGAAGGTTCTTCAAGGCCTCACATTCAATTAAGAAACTCCTCGATGCTCCACGATTCAGAAGATTAAGCACCTTTACTGCAATAGATACACCACTCTCTTCGAGAATTCCTTTGTACACATAACCAAAATTTCCCGAACCAACCAAATTATGTGTGGCAAATCCATCAGTAGCCCTTAGGAGACTTTGGTATGATAACTGCAAAAGTGAATTTTCTGCACAAGTTGATGTTGGATTTTGCTCTTTCTTCTTTCTCAACCACAAGAAGAGGAGACAAGTGAAAACCAAAGTCACTCCTAAAACCACAATAATAATTTTAATTTTCAATTTAAGGGAAATGTTTGATGATTTTTTCAAGTCGCATTTTGATAAGTGTAACTCAGGAATGCCTCCACAAAGCTTATTGTTTCCCTCAACGAACGTAGCACTTGCATTCTTAAAGACTCCTTCACTTGGTAACACTCCTTCAAAATCATTGAAAGAGAGGTTTAAATACTTTAATGACTCAAAGTTCACAAGAAATTCTGGAATCTCACCCGAAAGATTATTGTGAGATATATCCAATGCCTCAAGGCCTCTCAATGAACTCAAAGATGATGGAATGAACCCTTCAAACGAATTTCCTTTCAAGAACAACTTCACTAGACTTATGCAGCTACCAAGGCTGTTTGGAAGAATGCCAGATAACCTGTTTTCAGAGACATCCAATTGACCTAGATTTCTCAGTTTTTCTACTTCAACAGGAAGCTTACCACTCAAATAGTTTGATGACAAGTCTAGTAAAATGGTCAAGGATGAGACTCCAAATACTTCCCGAGGTATTGGTCCACTAAGATTGTTATCAGAAAGATCCAAATATTGCAACATTTTACACTTGCCTAGACTTAAAGGAATGTTGTCTTGAAGATTGTTAAGATATAAAACAAGTCTAATTAACATTGTTAAATTTCCAATAGAACGAGGAATAGTCCCAGACAGAGAATTAGTGTCACCGTGAAAGAGTGTCAGCTTCTGAAGCCTCCCAATATCAAAGGGAATGGGGCCTGATAAATGATTTCCTGAAACACCTAGCACCTCCAAATTGATGAGATTTCCAATCCCACTCGGTATTCTTCCCACTATTTTGTTCTTCTCTATTACTAATTGTAAAAGGGTTGTAGAAAAATTGCTAATGCATTTGGGAAATACCCCTCCAAAATTATTTAAGCCTAACCACAGAATTTCTAGTTTGGTTTTATTGACTAAACTGCAGACAAATCTCAAGTCACCTTCTCTCCCGTGTCCCAGAGGGTTATTGTATAAGGAAAATCTGTACAATTTATCCAGCTTTTCTAATGAAGGCACATTTCCACTGAGTCTATTATCATCAAGTAGAAGTATTTTCAGATTTGAGGCATTGAATATTGAAACTGGGATTTGTCCATAGATTTGGTTGGATCCTATGGAAAAGGTCTCAACATATGGCATAATGATTTCTAAGTCAGAGTGAAGAGTACCTCGAATATTGTTGACACCAATATCAAATTTTCTAAGATTGGAGAGATTGAACATTGAGACTGGAATAGTACCAGATATTTCATTTCCCGCTGCAATGAAATATGAAAGATTTGTCAGCCTTCCAAGAGCTTCAGGTATAATCCCACTTAACGCGTTTAAACTCAAAGAAAGTTTCTCTAGGGATGATATGTTCCCTAATGAAGGTGGGATACTCCCTCTCAAACTGTTGTTGTAAACGCCAAAGACTTTCAGGTTTGACAAGAGACCCAGCGAAGCAGGTATTTCTCCTGTTAGTTGGTTGCCTCTCATGTCAACCCATGTAAGCTTAGAACAAGCTGATAAATTGGAAGGAATTTTACCACTGATGGAGTTATTCACCAGTTCTAATATTTCCAGTCTTTTTAAAAGACCAATTTCTTGAGGAATCTCGTTGTAGAAGCTGTTTCCCACTAGATTCAACTCCATAATGAAGCTCAAGTTTCCAATGTAGGGTGATAAAGATCCTAAGAGTTTGAGGAATTGCAGTTCCAATTTGGTGACTCTCTGATGCTTGTGACCGCATGTAATTCCACGCCACTTGCAGAAGTGGATGGAACTATTCCAAGACTCCAAAATATTGAGCTGATCACCTGCTATCTTGGACTTGAACTGGAGTAAAGCTTGTTGATCAGTGTCATTTCCTCTAACTATAGGGCTTGCTGTTGCTATATTAAGACCCTGCAAGTTGAAGCATGAGAGAAGAATTATAGCTTCAATGTAAACAAGGAAAAAAGAGATGGACGCTTCAGATTGCTTTTTTGTTAGCTCCATCGAACTGAAACAATTTCGCAGTTGGTGAGATTGATTTGTATTTGAGAGTGTTTGATTCATCAACAAGAATTAGACTTCAATATAAGTAGTTTTGGAATTCATGGACTCTTCCCACCATGTCATGCATGGTCATACCAAATAAAAGAATTCACACTAATTTTTCCTGTTGTAATTTATACGCTAGGATTATTCTTTCCAAATTGATTATAAAAAGTTGATGGGAAGAACTGCAGGAAAATTGATTCTGATATCAGAGTAAAAGAATAAGAATAAGACAAACTGAAAGCAACTTGAAAGGGACTCTCAATACCCTTACATGAATGGCATTTTTCTATGGTCACTTTCGAAACCATGTTAAATGTTTGTTTTCTAATTAGTCTTCTGCCAATAAAATCCGTGTTGAAGGACTTTTCTTTGATTGTGAAATCCTTTTACTAAACAAGAGCTAAAAGCCATTTGTAACATTTGTACATAGATGACGCTGGAATATTTATCATTAATGGCCATAAATTACCATATGAAATCGGACAAATTTTAGTAGACCTTGACAACAACATATTTAAATTGCCTTATATCTTTGCAAGGCTTCTTTCAAAGCCCAATTATCAATAACACAATGGAAATAACCACTGGATTTTAGAATTCGAAAACACCTCATGCCTCAAGTATAAGAGAAATCGCGTTATAGAGTCATCTTAACATCATTGCCTTTGTAATCGACCCAGAAACAGTTGTTAATTCCTTGACTCTAAAAGAACAAGGGAGTTCTATTTCCAATATTGAATTCATGCCCTTAAGATGTTTGTCACTTCGAATGCTGTTTACATTGAGAGTGATGTCTGCGACTGTTCCTTCTCTGACACTCTCTCGAAGAAAGTATATATAATCTCAAATTCTCAATCAATCGAAAAAGGATATACTAACACGTACTACACTGACAAAGTATAGGTGCAAAACTGAAGTTTTCATTGAGAGAGATGTTTACCAGAAATGCATTGCTTATATCCTCGAAAAACAAAAGTTTTTATTCTAAGACCTCCCATAAAGGAGTTTATGATGCTAAGACAAAAAGGATATATAAATACATACTAAACTGACACATTATTGGTGCAAAACTGGTACGGGTTTGGCGACCTACAGATGAAGATTGGCTTCGGGTTTGGTTTGGTTTTTCAACTTGCAAAATTGTATTGCCATATCATACTGAAGAATCTACGTGGTCCGGACATCGGTGGACGATTTCAAATTTCTCGTGGCTTTCTGTTCAACATCGTGACATGCACGAATTAAACAACCAAGATTTACCAATGGTTGGGCTTCAATATTGCTACTCAGACAGTTGCAGGCTATGTGTTTCTTGTGGTTGCTACTTCTATCATGACGAATTGGGCCCTCATGAAGCATCGCCTATTGAATAAGGTATTTCCTTTTACCACTTGAACTACTAAATCGGATATTTCTTTGATTAACATGTCAAGTTATTTCATTATGTTAATCAAACGCATAGGCAAAGCTCTATGCCTATAAACTCCTATAAGTTCATGTATGGTAGCAAATTATCTGTTGCGGTCATCATCCGTAGTCTATTAAAGTTTATGCTAGACTGTTACTTCTTTTCGCTTGCAGCTATTTGGCGGTAAGGATGGAAGGCTGAAGTACCCTCGATGATGGTTCATTCTTCCCCCATTCCTGTAGAATGGATCTGTGAATGTGCTACTTATTAGTCTTTTCCACATTAAATTTAGGAAGCTGAAGCATGGTTTCTGAGTTTATTGCAGATCAATTCTTGTTAGGTTTTGAATTTCAGTTTACTGCTGAATCAATATAATGCATCTGGATGTATTTTCCCCCTCCTATTTATTTATTTCATTGCTGATTTACACTATTATCTAAGCTTCAGCTTCTCTTAATGTTTCCCAATCAGAATCCGAGTTTCAAGAAAACCCCGACTTTATGTTAAAAGTCAGATTTTTAGACTTTGTTTTTCGGTGATTGGACAATTCAACATTCACAGCTTGATTTTGTTGAATTAAATGGTAATGGGAAAATTTTATTTAGTCATTGAAATTTAAGGTATTTACAAGATTAGTCCTTAAGCTTCAACTATAAATACCATAACCCATTTAGCTTCAAAATCATCCCAAAGCATTCTAGTTTTCTTCCAATACTAGAGAGAATTTAGAGAGTTTCTTGAGAGTTGGTTTCTCCTTTTTATCAAGAGAGAATTATCATTGTTTTCTCTTTGGTAGATCGAGAGAAGTTGTAATTCCTATTTTCTCATAATGAAATGCTTCTACTGTTGCCCGTGGTTTTTACCCTGTATTATTTAGGGGTTTTCCACGTAAATTTTGTGTCTCTTTTATCTTCATTTTTATTTTCTCAAATTATTAGTTGCGATTTTGCTCTATCTGATAGCCATCTTCCGCAACAATTGGTATCCGAGCCAGAGTTGAGTGTGTAATATCTGTTTATTGTCTTTGTGGTTGCCACCAAAAGGTAGATCCTCCAACATAAGAAAGTAAGAAGTTGTTACCCATTCTTTGAAGGTTCTAGAGAATTATTCATGATAGTGAAATAGTGTGAGCTATCCGTAAAAGAAGCTATGGCAAAAAAATTTGATATTGAAAAATTCAATGGGAGAAATTTCTCATTGTGGAAATTGAATATGAAAGTCATCCTGAGGAAAGACGGTTGTCTAGCAGTTGTCAGTGAAAGGCCGGTAGATTTCACAGATGACAACAAATGGATCGAAATGGACGGGAATGATATGGCAAACTTTCATCTAGCATTAGCAGATGAAGTATTGTCAAGCATCGAGGAGAAGAAGACAACTAAGGAGATATAGGATCATCTCACCAAATTGTACGAGGCCACATCGTTGCATAATAAAATTTTCCTTAAGAGAAAATTGTACACTCTCCGTATGCCATAATCTACTTCAGTGACGGAGCACTTAAACACATTGAACACATTATTTTCTAAGCTTACATCCTTAAGATGTACAATAGGAGAACAAGAACATGCTAAACTTCTACTTCAAAGTCTACCTGATTCGTATGATCAAATCATCATCAACTTGACAAACAGTAATGTCACCAGTATAGTCTTCGATGGCGTTGCAGCTGCTGTTCTACAAGAAGAAAATCGGCGCAAGAACAAGGAAGATAGACAAGTAAATCTATAACAAGCAGAAGCGTTGACAACAATGAGAGGGAGATCAACAGAACGTGGCCAAAGCAGTAGTCACAAACATGGTAGATCGAAGTCGAGAAGCAAGAAGAATTTAAAGTGCTATAACTGTGGAAAGAAAGGTCACTTGAAGAAGGATTGTTTCAGTCTAAATAAAAACTCCAATCCACAAGGTAATACCGCAAACACTTCAGATGATGGAGATGCTCTATGCTGTGAAGCGTCAACCACCGTGGAAGGCAGACAAAGATTTGCAGATATATGGCTCATTGTTCGGGAGCAACATATCACATGACCTCAAGAAGAGAATGATTCCATCATTATGAACCTGTCTCAGGAGGATCTGTGTATAGTTGCAATGATCATGCCTTAGAGATCGTTGGCGTGGGAACCATCAAATTGAAGATCTATGATGGAACAATTAAAGTTGTTCGAGATGTGCGGCACGTGAAAGGCCTGAAGAAAAATTTATTATCCTACGGATTGTTGGATAATAATGCAAGCAAGATTAAAACACGGAAAGGAATCATGAAGGTGTTCCGTGGAGCGCTTGTGGTGCTGAAAGGCGAAAAGATAGTTGCAAACTTGTACATGCTGAAGGGAGAGACTTTACTAGAAGCAGAAGCCTTTGTTGCCTCATGTAGTTCAGATTCTGCAATGATATGACATCAGAAACTTGGACACATGTCAGAACAAGGAATGAAAGTCCTTGTGGAGCAAAAGCTACTTCCATGCTTAACAAATGTATCACTTCCTTTGTGTGAGCATTGCATAACAAGTAAGCAACACCGGTTGAAATTCAACACATATTATTCTAGAGGCAAAAGTGTTCTAGAATTGGTTCACTCTGACATATGGCAAGCACCAGTTACATCCCTAGGTGGAGCAAAATACTTTGTCTCATTTATTGATGACTACTCCAGGAGATATTGGGCGTACCCTATTAATAAGAAGTCAAACATGTTTTCAACTTTCAAAAACTTCAAGGCGCGGGTGGAACTTGATTATGGAAATAAGATCAAGTATTTCAGAACAGATAATGAAGGAGAATACACAAGTGAAGAATTTGATGACTTTTGCAGGAAAGAAGGCATCAATAGACAGTTCACAGTGGCAAACACCCCTCAACAAAATGGAGTGGCAGAGCGGATGAACAAAACCTTGTTTGAAAGAACAAGAGCAATGTTGAGGGATGCAGGCCTAGAAAAATCATTCTGGGCAGAAACAGTCAATACGCCTGTTATTTGGTGAATCGAGCTCCATCAATTGCAATAGGGCTGAAGACACCAATGGAGATGTGGACTGGTAAATCAGCTGATTATTCAAACCTCCATGTATTTGGAAGTATTGTGTACGTGATGTACAACTCCCAAGAAATCTCAAAGATGGATCCAAAATCCAGGAAATACAAATTCTTGGGGTATATTGATGGTGTAAAGGGGTATCGCTTGTGGGATCCCATTGCCCGCAAAGTAATCATTAGTAGAGATGTTATCTTTGTAGAAGATAAGCTACAAAGAAAAAAAGAAGATGGTAGCGCTGAAAAGTCAGAGACTACACAGATACATGTGGAAAAGGAGTTTGAACAAGGAGATTCTTCTGAAGCATAACCAGCACATGATGAACAAGAACCAGAGAGTTCTGAAACTCCAACAGCTCATATGCTTCACTATGGATGATGGCGATGCAAGAAGAAATTGAAGCCCTTCATAAAAATAATACATGGGACCTTGTGCCACTACCACAATACCACAAGGAAGGAAGCCAATTGGTAACAAATGGGTCTTCAAAATCAAGCGAAATGGTGACGATCAAGTTGAGAGGTATCGTGCAAGACTGGTGGTCAAAGGATATGCTCAAAAAGAAGGTATTGATTTCAATGAAATATTTTCTCCTATGGTTCGACTAACAACAGTTCGAGTAGTTTTGACAATGTGTGCTACATTGAACTTACATCTAGAGCAGCTAGATGTTAAAACATTTTTTCTTTATGGAAATCTTGAAGAATAGATTTACATGCTCCAACCTGAAGGTTTTGAAGAAAAAGAAAAGAAGAACTTGGTTTGCAGGTTGAACAAATCTCTTTATCGTCTAAAGCAGGCGTCGAGGTGTTGGTATAAGAGATTTGATTCCTTCATTATGTGTCTTGGATACAGCAGACTTAATGCAGACCCTTATGCTTATTTCAAGAGGTTTGATGATAATGATTTTGTTATATTGTTGTTGTATGTGGATGACATATTGGTTGCAGGACCCAACAAAGATTATATTGAAGAATTGAAGGCACAACTGGCTAGGGAATTTGAAATGAAGGACTTGGGATCAGCAAACAAGATTCTAGGGATGCAAATTCATCGAGACAAAAGTAATAGGAAGATTTGGCTTTCACAAAAGAATTACTTGAAGAAGATCTTGTCAAGATTCATCATGCAAGATTGTAAGCCAATTTCAACCCCTCTTCCTATTAACTTAAAATTATCCTCCAGTATGAGTTCTAGCAGTGAAGAAGAGAGGATGGAGATGTCTCGAGTATTGTATGCATCAGCAGTGGGAAGTTTAATATTCTCTATGATATGCACAAGACCAAACATTGCACAAGCAGTGGTAGTGGTTTATCGGTACATGGCGAATCCATACAAAGAGCATTGGAATAAAGTAAAGAGGATCCTGAGATACATCAAAGGGACCTCAAATATTGCATTATATTACAGAAAATCAAACTTACTTATCAATTGGTATGTTGATTCTGACTATGCAAGGGATTTGGATAAAAGAAAATCTACTACAGATATCTGTTTAAAGTTGTTGGTGGAGTTGTAAGCTGGGTTTCAAAATTGTAGTCAGTTGTGGCTACATCCACAACAGAAGCAGAATATGTAGCAGCTACACAAGCCAGTAAAGAAGCAATTTGGTTGAAGATGCTATTGGAGGAGATTGGGCACAATCAAGAGTATGTCTCTCTGTTTTGTGACAGTAAAAGCGCCTTGCATCTAGCAAGGAATCCAACATTTCATTCAAGGACAAAGCACATACGAGTTCAGTACCATTTCATTCATGAAAAGGTGGAAGAAGGGACGATAGATATGCAGAAGATCCATACCAAAGACAACATAGCAGATTTTATGACGAAGGAGATCAACGCTGATAAATTTACTTGGTGCCAATCCTCTTGTGGCCTGTCAGAAACGTAAGCAACATGATGGTACAAGGTAGAAAGAATGGTGTGAAGATATGATTGTTCCAATCAAATCTTCAAGTGGGAGATTGTTAAAATTCAGATTTTTAGACTTTGTTTTTCGGTGATTTAATGCACCGAAAGGTGCAATGGATAATTCAACATTCACAGCTTGATTTTGTTGAATTAAATGGTAATGGGAACATTTTATTTTTTTCATTGAACTCTAGGGTATTTACAAGATTAGTCCTTAAGCTTCAACTATAAATACCCTAACCCGTTTAGCTTCAAAATCATCCCAAAGCATTCTAGCTTTCTTCCAAGAGAGAATTTAGAGAGTTTCTTGAGAGTTGTTTTCTCCTTTTTATCAAGAGAGAATTATCATTGTTTTCTCCTTGGTAGATCAAGAGAAGTTGTAATTGTTATTTTCTCATAGTGAAATTCTTCTACCGTTTCCCGTGGTTTTTACCCTATATTATTTAGGGGTTTTCCACGTAAATTTTGTCTCTTTTATCTTCATTTTTATTTTCTCAAATTATTAGTTGTGATTTTGCTTTATCCGATAGCTGTCTTCCACAACACTTTATAGGGTTTGGATCAAAACCTACAGAGTTCGGATAAAATGATCTTACTTAAACACAAGTCAAAACTCATTAAAGCATAACAATTCCATGTCTATTTTCTTTTCTCAGAGCAGAATGTAAACAAAAAAGAGCAGCAAGCACTTTTCCAGACCCAAGCCTCTCAAGTTCATCCATGCGATACCTTAGATACATGCAATTTATGAACAAGGACTTGTTTGATAACAAAATTTCAACAGAAACGTAATGTAAATGTGGCTTAAGTGATGAAATGATAAAGTATGTTGCTACGATAAGAAAGAATTATAACCTGATGATTGAGCAGTGTATGACATTTAAATCCCATGACAGAATCGAGTTGGACGAAGAAGCTTGTCCCTCGCAGAACCAAGCTTGGTAACAACATCATTCATGCCCATCCGCTCCCTTGGTGATTCAGCAGAACAAGTGAAACCTATTTTGAATATCAAATTCAAGCATTACAGACTGCCATTTCTTATTATGTTTTCATTACGAGTGATATTTGCAACCGTTCCTCCTCTGACACTCTCTTGAAGAAGGATGGGATCTATTATCTCAATCATTCGATAAGGAAAAGCCTTTGCAACAAAATTGTGAAAACTCAAACCTTCTTCGAACCTTTCACCAGTTGGCCTTTTCCCTGTAAACATCTCTAACAAGAGGATGCCATAACTATACACATCACCTTTGGTTGACAGCTCGCTTCCCATGCCATATTCTACAATTAATTCATCACAAATTATATAAACATATAATTTAAAATGAAAATGCTCTAAATAATTGAAAGTGAAATGAATTACTTGCTGGAGTATAACCAATTATTTCGTTATCGAGTAGAATATTGCTTGGCTTGAGGTCACAATGAATGATCGATGTATTACAATGATGGTGTAGATATTCCACTGCATGAGCAACATCTATGGCCACATCAACTCTTTGGAAGAAGTCTAGGTTTCTCATGGTCTCCAGTTCATTCATGGTGATAGATGGATGCAACCAGTCCTCCAAGCTTTCATTTTCCATGAACTCATAATTTAAGCTTTAAAATCATTGCCTTTGTAATCAACCCCTAAAATGACTGTTAATACCTTAACAAGATTTCAATGTCGAATGTTCTTCAAGGCCTCACATTCAATCAAGAAACTTCTCGATGCTCCGCGATTTAGAAGATTAAGCACCTTTACTGCAATTTTTGCTCCACTCTCTTCAAGAATTCCTTTGTATATAGAACCGAAACTTCCCGAACCAACCAAATTCCGTGTGGTGAATCCATCAGTAGCCCTTAGGAGGCTTTGGTATGATAACTATAAAAGTGAATTTTCTGCACAAGTTAATGTTGGCTTTTGCTATTTCTTCTTTCTAGACCACAAGATGAGGAGACAAGTGAAAACCAAAGTCATCCCTAAAATTGAAACAATGATTATAATTTTCAATTTAAGGGAAGTGTTTGAAGATTTTCTCAGGTCACATTTTGACAGATGTAGCTCAGGGATGCCTCCACAAAGTTTAATGTTTCCATCAACGAACGTAGCACTTACATTCCTAAAACCTCTTTCATTTGGTACGATTCCTTCTAAATCATTGAATGAGATATTTAAATACTTTAATGCCCTAAGGTCCACAAGAAATTCAGGAATCTCGCCTGAAAGATTATTGTTAGATATGTTCAATGCCTGAAGGCCTCTCAATGAACTCAAAGATGATGGAATGGAATGGACCCTTCAAATAAATTGCCATCCAAAAACAGCAGATAATTTGTTGTGAGAAAGATCCAATTCACCTAGATTTTTCACTTTTTCCACTTCAACAGGAAGCTTTCCAGTCAAATGGTTTGAAGATAAGTCTAGTAAAATGGTCAAGGATGGGATTCCAAGTACTTGAGGCGGTATTTGTCCACTAAGACTATTATGTGAAAGATCTAAATAAAACAACATTTGACACTTGCCTAGACTTGAAGGGAACAAATCTCAAGTTAAATAATTCATAATTTTTTTAATGTAAAATATTCGAAGAGAAATTCAATATAAATAATAATTATTTCTAAATCATGCAAAAACGTTTCAAAATACTGTAATGTCTAAAATCTCAAATTTACAAATCTGATAATCCAAAAATACTATAAATGAAAACTTGATAGAGAAATGTCTAATAAAAATTCATACTGAAATAATGCTTTTATTTGAATATTGAATGTGATTCTCCAAGTACCGAATCTCCTAAGTATAAATATCTAAAAGAGAAACTATGGGGAGTAAGCAACGAGGTTTAGTGTGTCTTTAAAGTGCAAACACAAATAAGTAAACATATAGTATGAAGCATTCACAGAAATATATATCCATATGCCAGATCATCAACAATAATGACAGTTTAAATGTTATGCAAATGCAAATGCTCATATATCCACCCGTACTCCAATCGTACCTAGAAGAGTGGGTTCCCAGAACCACACTGAATCCAACCCATACACTATGTAAGTGGGGTCCGTCACAAAGGCAGAGGTCACTAATAAAAAAAATTCATTCACCCCGTCGAATGAATGCATTGAACTTCTCCTATCAAAAACCGTTCCAACATGATATGCTAGAATGACATAATATCTGATGTCTGATCTGATTCGAATAACAATATTTTTCTTAAGCATATAATAATTCCAAAGCATATATCCTAATTCTGATAATTCACCGCAATAATATGTTTATTGTGCACAATATATATATTTCAATTCTGACAAATCAACAAACATTGCATAGCATTTTTCTCGAATACAACTGACACAGTAAATTTTCACAATCATACATGCTTTCAAATAAATTCCAACCAATCAGACAAACAAACAAATAATTTAAATGTAGCACTTAATTATGACACACCTCGACAAAAGTTGACGTTCGTAATAACCTCTACCAAGATCCGCTCCCACAGTAGATCGACCCGAATCAGAACCTACGACATAATTTAATAATTATTAAATTATTCTAAAATTAACGACAAAACTAAACGTGTTAAAATTAACAAATTTACACTCACGATCAACACGAGTAATTCGGTTCGATTCGAAGTTCGCAGGTAACAGCGAAGGTGGTGATAATTCCAGTTCTGAGTCAAAGTCTCCTACAAAAATTATAAAGCTCGAATCAATAACCAAATATCTTAATATTTTAGATTAAAGAACTGTAGACACTCATTTTTGTCATATTTATTTTTTATTTTTTTCATTTTTGGTCATTTTTATTTTATTTTATATATGTATATATTATTATATAATTTTGAAAACATTTTGAAAATCTATATGATATATAGTTTTTAAAACATTTTTGAAAACATATATATTATATAATTTTTAAAACATTTTGAAAAAATATATTATATAGTTTTTAAAACATTTTGAAAACATATATATATTATATAGTTTTTAAAATATTTTAAAAAACTTATATATATTATATAATTTTTAAAACGTTTTTGAAAAATATATATAATATATAAGTTTTTAAAACAATTTTTGAAAATATAAATTATATAGTTTTGAAAATTATTTTTTAAACATATATATTATATGGTTTTAGAAAATGTTTTTATTATATTTATTTATTATTATTATTATTATATTTTTTGTACCTTCTTTTTTATTTTATTTATTTATTTTTATTACTTATTTTTTTCTCTTTTTCTCGTTTTGTCCCAAGGTCCAGTCCAAAAAGTCCAGAGTGGGCCTGACCCAGCCCGTACCAATATCAGACTAGGGTTTCTGGTAACAGTCAGCGCCGTGCAAAGTCAGGAGATCAAGGGTCAAGCGAAACAGCCGGACGTCTGCCGAGGATCCCAGGACTGAACCATCCCGGGATTTCAGCAGCAACGCCCCGAGCAAAACGGAATAACCCGGGGTACTGGTTCACCGAGCAGGGTATAAATACCCCGGTGACCAACACGGAGGGGGGATAGCCAATATCATCAAAACCCATCAACCACGGTACCAACAGTGTACACCATCGAACATCACAAAAACCATCGAAGAGCCATAAAACAAAAAACCTCACGAGAACCATCTCTCGAACCAAAAACCCACTGCCAACAGACAACACCGAACATGAAACCAAGAACAAAACAGTGACTACAATGAATAGTACCCACGGGAAACAACACCAAACATCAATCATTGGCCAGCAAACCCAACACAGAGTACACAACAAAGAACCAAATATCATCTGAGCAACAAACCACAACCAAATAACACGAGAGCCAAAGAAAAACCAAAAGAAAAACAACCAACAGTGAGCAAAACACACATGCAAAAAGAGTAAAAGCAGTAAACAACCAAGGCCACGGAGCAGGAGGAGCAACCGGGAACTCGAACGGTCGCAAAAAAAAGGTAAAATCGAAGGTTGTTTCCTAGATCTACGCCGGTGAGGACGTTGTTTGGGTATTTGCGGTCGGAGCAGCAAGGGGCCACCGGAGTGGTGGTCGGATATCGCCTGGGAGAGGAAGCCTTGAGAGAATCGGGAGAGGGGTAGAGAAGATACATTTTGAGGAAATGTTGAAAATGAGCTGAAAATGGGTCTTTTGGACCTTTTATATACGAGGGACCATTTCACAATTATAAGATATTTAAATCCTCTCCGCGGTCCCCATAGGTTTGAATCTCTTTACAATCCAGTCACCAGTTGTAATTTGGCCTCATAATTTTTAATCTTATCAATTTGATCCTGGTTTATATTTTTACATTTATGTGAATTGGCCCCTCACTTTTGATTTTTATTTTGCAGATCATTTTTCTAATGTCGATTTAACCCATTAATTCCTATTCGTTTCAATTTAATCCTCTAAGTTTTATTTTATCATTCTTATTTTTTTTCTTTTTATGTTTTTTTAAACTTTAACTCTTTTTTGATTCCTTTACTATTTCTTTAAATTATCGTTTTTTATTCTTTCTTTTAATTTTTTTATTTATCATTTTTTTACTTGTTCCATTTCTATTTATTTTTTTAAACTTATTTATATTTTTTATTTAATTTCTCATTATTTTTTTCTATTTCTTTTGTCTTCATTTTAATTTCTTGTCTATTTGTTTGTTATTATCATTATTTTCCCCCTAACATTTTTGATCTTTTTCATATGAATTTTAATCGATCAAAGGTAAGTAACTCGAATCAGATTTTTAAATTTAAATTCTTAATTTTCGCAATTAAAGACAACTAATAAATTAATTGGTACCGAAAGGGCGGTTCAAGGGTACTAATCCTTCCTTGACCGTAACCGACTCTCGAACCCGACATATTTCTGGTCAACGCAGATCAGGTAAGATGGTGTTCGGTCCACCTAAATGTTTTTTAAAGTGATCGGTGGTAACTCCCAACACATTTTTCAAGTCGAAGCCCAACTTCGGAGTCCAACCGAAAGACGGTTCCGACAAGAATAATTTAATGATGGTGGTGGTTATTTCCGGTTAGAATCAGAACTCGGCAGCGGGTATTTAGTTCGAATGAAGGTTCTGCCCGTGCAGGCACTAGGGCCTGCCGGCAACGAGGGTACACCGGCGGTAGTCTAGAGGGCCGGGGGGTCATGGCCGCACTTGCCGTGACCCTAAACGATAGGCGGCGGTGGCATTAAGGGAAAGGGGAAGGGTAGCAGCTAAAAACGGCCTCTACGTATAGATCATTCCAACAATGAAGTGTATTCTTGATAATTCCAACCAAGTCGCCCTCCTCCAACCTTACTTGACCTTTTTCCGAAGACAATTTTGTTATTGAGCTTTGCAAACACCACCACTATTCTACGTTATTGTTCATTTTCATTTTTTAATGTTATTAATAATTTTAATTTTATTTAATGATTATATATAAGAAATTATATATAAAAAGATATAAAGATTATTGATTATGTTAAAAAGCTAAAATTATTCTTTGATTATATAAAAATAAATATAATTTAAAATCTGAATTCAAGCTTGATGAAATTAATTTTTAAATTCTAAATTTATTTTAAAAATATGAAATTTATTTTAAAAAATATTAAAATTAATTTTTAAAATATTAAATTTATTATTATTTTAAATCTTATAGTAACTATATTAAATTTATAGATTGTTAAAAGCTAAACCAAGTCTGGATGCATTCGGGAAATATCCCTCCAAAATTATCGAAGCCTGGATGCTTGGTTTGTAATTGATGCCTTTTCCCACCACATTTCACATTAAATCTCTTGTTTAAAAGAAAAAGAAAAATGATAATGGGAGACTTTAAGTAAACGCACTTTATCACCTTTTCATGGTTTTACACCCTGAAAACTTTATAAATAAATTTGACCAAATGAACTTATGCAGTAGACATGAATTTGACCATTCTTATACATTTTTATCACTAAATAATTGTTTTAATGAAAGTATAAACCAAATGAACTAAGAACATTCTACAACACTCATTGTTGAGGTTCATAATTAGTCAATAAATAAGAAATTTTGAGTCCATCAATTAAGTAGCAATATTGAAAGAAATTATGCAGTAAACATGCAACCAGTCTGAACAATGTTTCTTACCTGCTTCCTCTCTTCTAAAACCAAATGTTTTATTCTAAGACCTGTTGAAAAAAAAAGGGTGAATTCCATCGATGGATGTAATATTTATATTAAATTCAGGAGGAAATATATGTTTAATATTTAAATTTAAACAATATTATTATCTATTTAAATTTAGATATTAAAAAAGTTTTGGTTGGAGTAAACTCTCAGGTTTAATATTATAAATTTAAAAGATATTATAATATGCTTAAATTTAGATATTAAAAGAGTTTTGGTTAAATTAAAACTCTCAGATTTAATATTTTAAATTTAAAAGATATTATTATCTATTTTAGATATTAAAAGAGTTTTAGTTGGACTAAAACTCACTCGAAATTCCCCTATAAATACTGAGCAATCCTCTCATTTTTTCATATCTCAGAATTCAAGAAGTATTCTTCATTTGAAAAATACCTTCTCTCATTCTTAGAAAATATTATTTTTCTCCCATAGTTTTCCGGTGATAGTCGAAGGCAATAAAAGTTTGTGATCTCTACTGGTGTATTACTGTAGTTGATCATTAAGTTGTTGTATCCTGGGAGACAGATGACCAAAAGATCTCGAGCACCAAGGAGTGGCTGAAAATATGCCTTTTTAGGAAATTGTGTAGCGACAGGCCTCAACTAATTTCGATCACAAGATCAAATATAAATAGTATTTTATTTCCTTTTGATTCTCTTTTATTTATAAAAATTTTGATTCTTTTCTTTTACTTTTTCTCATGTTTCATTATTGTCTCGGATTGTTAACCTCATATTACAATCTTAAGATAGTTTTTTTCTCATCTTCTACCTTTCTTGATCCGAGATAATTCGGAATTGTGGGAGAAATGAGATAGTAAACAAATTTGTTTCGGGATTTATCTTGTCGTCTTAACGGGTTTACTAGAATCTCAAGTGGTCAAATCTGTGTAATAGAAATTGTCGTAAAAGTAAATGTGATTACTGATTTTGTTTCAGAATATTGATTCTGACTGATAACTAAATCTAAAATAAATGAGAATTAAGTTTATGTTTATTGGAATTATTTTTAATTCCAGTTTCGTTTCTTTTATAGAAAATAGAGACAGTGGACTCTACAGGTTTACCCAACATGGGTACTACGATGGTGGTACCTGCTCAGAATCCAAATCTTAATATAAGTCAATCAGCAATGGCAATTAACCACAACGAAAAGCTGGCAAAATTCTACGGAGAGAATTTCAAGATTTGATAATAGAAGATGGTTTTCTATTTGACCACAGGGAACCTTTCAAGGTTCTTGAAGGAAGATCCTCATGTTCTTAAAAATAGAGAAGACAATGTTACTATTTTCAACATTTTTAAAGCTTGGAAGCTTCAGATTATATATGTCAGAATATAATATTGAATTGTCTTCAATATTCATTATATTCGGTATATATTGGTTATGAAACATCAAAAACAATCGTGGGAAACATTGGACCACAAGTACAAAGCTAAAGATGGAGTGACTTCAAACAAGTAGGGGAATTCCAACTATTAATTAATGGAATTCTTTTTGAAAGAATGGTCATAGGCGAATCATTTCAGGTAGCTGTCGTTATTGAGAAATTACCTCCTATATGGAGTGACTTCAAGAATTATTTGAAGAACAAGAGAAAGAAATGACCATGGAAGAACTGGATGTCAGACTTCAAATAGAAGAAGATAACAGGATTACTTCCAAGAAGCTCAACCAAAAAGAGGCTAAAGCAAATGTGATGGAAGTTAAGGACTTCAAGAAGAAAAAACAACCCAAAATAGGTCAAAATGGGACCTGAAGATGGAATTTCCAAGAAGGAAAAATTCCAAGGGAAGTGCTTTAACTGTGGAAAGATTGAGCACAAATCCTTTGAATGCAGACATCCAAAGAAAGCGAAAGCTCACGAGGCTAATGTTGTGGAAAAAATATCTAAGGATGTGGTGGATATATATCTATGTGCTCTGATCTTTTAAGTAAATCTGGTTGACTCTAATCCAAGAGAATGGTAGCTCGATACTAGAGCTATGCTTCACATTTGTTGCGACAAGGATTCATTTTCTGAATTGAAACCTTGAAACGATGGGGAGAAACTTTACATGGGCAATGTTGCGACTTTCGAAATCAAGAGAAAGGGTATTGTAGTCTTGAAGATGACTTCTGGAAAAAAACTCAAGCTACAAAATGTGTTGTATGTACCTGACATACGAAAAAACCTTGTTTTTGGAACACTCCTAAGTGTTCACGGCATTAGAATGATTTTTGAATCCCAAGAGCTAATTTTGTCCAAAGGGGGAATGTTTGTGGGTAGAGGATATATACAGAATGATGTGTGAAAACTCAATGCTATCTTTGTAAAAGTCAAAAGCATGAATAAGAAAATTGTTTCTTCTTCCGTTTATATGCTTGAGTCATTTAATTTATGGAACGATATGCTTGGACATGTTAATTATGATACTCTGCAGAGATTAATTAACTTAAAACACATCCATTCGCTTCATAATAATTATAATCATAAACGTGAAATGTGTGTTGAGGCAAAATTAACAAGGTCGTCCTTTCAAACTATTGAAAGAAATACCAAACTGCTTGATTTAATTCAAAGTGATGTTTGTGACTTAAAATATGTTCAAACGAGAGGAGAGAATAAATATTTTACTACCTTTATTGACAATAGCACAAAGTATTGCTATATATATTTGCTTAAGAGCAAAGATGAAGCTATAGAGAAATGTATACTCTATAAGCAATAAGTCGAAAACCAACTTAATAAAAGGATTAAGATAGTAAGAAGTGATCGTGGTGGTGAATATGTTGAACCATTCGGTGAATTTTTTCACAACATGGAATTATCCACGAAGTAACACCACCATATTATCCTCAATCAAATAGAGTAGTTGAGCGGAAAAATTAGACTCTAAAAGAAATAATGAATGCCTTGTTAGGCAGTTCTGGGTTATCACAGAACATGTGGGGGGAAGCTATCCTTTCAACTAATTACCTTTTAAATACCCCGGAAGTAAAAAGATAAGACACCATACGAATTATGGAAAGGTCGAAAACCTTCCTACAAACATTTAGAAATATGGAGGTGTCTTGCCAAGGTAATGGACCCATTACCTAAGAAAATGAAAATATGTCCTAAAATCATGGATTGTATTTTTATAGGCTATGCAGAACATAGCAATGAATATTGATTTCTTGTGTATGAATCAAATAATCCTGAGATTTACAAGAATACAATAATGGAATCAAAAAATGCATCATTCTTTGAAAATATTTTTCCTTATAAATCTAAGAAGATTAATCAAAGTTCAATAAAACGAACCTTAGAGACTAATAATGAGAATAGTCCAAATGATCAACAAAAGTCTGAAACTGAGATAGAGCAAAGAAGGAGTAAACGGAAAAGGGTTGGAAAATATTTTAGGTCAAACTTCTTAACCTTTATATTGGAGGTTAAACCTCAAACATATAGTGAAGCTATACGATCATCTGAAGGCAACTTATGGAAGAAAGCCATTAAGAGTGAAATAAATTCCATCATGCAGAACCATACGTGGGAATTAGTGGATAGCCTTTCGGGGATTAAACAACTAAATTCTAAATGGATTTTCAAACGAAAAATGAAAGCAGATGGAACAATAGATAAGTACAAGGATAGATTGGTAATATAATGATACCGATAAAATGAAGGCTTTGACTACTTTGATACATACTCTCTTGCATCAATAATAACATCCATAAGAATGATATTCACAATTACCGCTTTGCAAAATCTAAAAGTACATCATATGGATGTTAAAACAGCTTTCCTAAATAGGGACCTTGACGAAGAAGTTTACATGGAACAACCTGAGGGTTATGAAGTTCTAGGTTAAGAAATGAAAGTAAGTAGGTTGGTGAAGTCTTTGTATGGGTTTAAACAAATACCAAAACAATGGCATGAGAAGTTCAATAGTGTCATGATGATAAACAACTTCAAGATAAATGGGTGTGATAAATGTGTATATGTCAAAACTACAAACATGGGATATGTGATTATATGCTTATATGTTGATGACATACTCATTGTTGGGAGTAACAATGAAATTGTAAAATGTACAAAAGACATGTTAAATTCGAGATTTGACATGAAAGATATGGGATTAGCCGATACGATTCTAGGCATCCAAATTAAAAGGTCATCTGAAGGCCTTATTCTAACACAGTCACACTATGTTAACAAAATCCTTGAGAAATTTAACAATGATGATTTTGGTATTGTCATAACTCTAATAGACTCATGTGTACATTTGTCTAAAAATCAAGGTGAAAGTGTTCACCAGGTGGAATATGCAAGGGTCATAGGTAGTTTAATGTATCTCATGAGATGTACCAGACCATACATCGCTTTTACTGTGAGCAGTCTAAGCAGATTCACGAGAAATCCAAGTGAAAATCACTGGAAAACAATAAAAAAAGATACTGAGATATCTTAGATATACTCGAGATTATGGGTCACATTATTCCAGAGATATTACGGTCTTAAAAGGATACTCCGATACTAGTTGGATATCTGATATTCAAGATACCAAAGTACAAGTGGGTATGTATTCACTTTAGGAGGAGGAATCGTATCTTGGAAATCTTCAAGATAAATGATTATAACTAGATCCACAATGGAATTTGAGTTTATAGATCTAGATAAATCTGAAGAATAAGCAGATTGGCTTTGAAATTTTCTTGAGGATATTCCAGAATGTGCATAGATCCCACATTATATGCTTGTGTGTGTATATATGTATAAATATAATATTTATCTTCATTCACAGTCAAATCACTGAAGCAAAAACTCTTAAACTGGATTAGAAAGAAAGAAAAAAATAATCAAGTACCAGTTCACTAATGAATATAATTGAATAACACCTCATCTTACCAGTTCCAATTGTTTTTCTTCTAATTGCATTAACACTCCAGTTATTTGAACCCTCACAATAAAAGACTCCTCTTAGATTTAAGGACCAACACAAAATTACAATCCTTCATACTGCTCGAACAAATTCATACATGCAAATTACCACATGATGATTCAAATTACTTCAAATAACAAATAATATTAGCACATTCCATGCAACATTAAAACTAACAAAAACATAAAGAACAACACAACACAAGTCCATACTTTTATAAAGAAACAAATTTATGATCGCACCCATTTCCCACTATACTTAGGAAATTGAATTCCTGTTGGAATAAACACATTCGAGAGCAAAACAAAATAGAAAACTATAAACCCTAAATATATATTTTTATAAAATATATTAACTATAGTCTGAGATTAGATAATGAAACAAACCCAAACAACCAAACAAAGAAAACCATTTATAGAATGAGACTTAGTAACAAAGTAAACAAAAGAAGAAAAAACTAATGTTCTAGACATCAAAGAAAAGATGGATGTGGCAGTTACCCCTTCTATTTCTAGTAGATAAAGACAAAAGTTATGGTTAAGAGGAAATAAAAAAAGGGAAATGAAAAAAACTCAAAAAGAAGATAGGGCGAAAACACATGTTGCATATCGATGATCAAGAAAACAATGAGAAAGTCACGTATAGGGGCATAAGAGAAAGAAGCACAAGATCAACTACGTTGAAATATCATGAAGAAATGAAGTACAAGATCAGTACTAGTACTAATGAAAAGCAGATCGACCTTCGATAGAATCTGTAGAGATAGAACACAGATTAGGCGAGACCTGAGGAACCAGAGCCGACTTGGGATTAAAAAGGGCTTGTGTTATGAGGGTTATACGAGGAAGAGGGATTTGGTAGCTTAGTGAGGGTTTACAGTAATTGAAACATTTGAGAGAGAAAGAGACAACACTGACCGAGATTGGGGGCTTTTATAAAATTTTGCGATGTTTTTTTAAACTAAACGCTACTATAGAACAAACTATCACGGCCTTTTCAAATAAAATGCCACTAACGATTTAATATATTGCGGCGTTTTTAAAAACAATGCCACAAGCGTTCCGAACTATTGCGGCATTTGTTTCAAAAATGCCACTAAAGAACGATTCTTTTGCGGGGTTTGTTTAGAAACGCCACTAAAGTACTAGGTTTTAGCAGTGTTTGCCTAAGGCCACAATATATGTACCCTACTGCAGCGTTTGTTTAAAAACTCCACTAAAGAACTATTCTTTTTAAGCATTTGTTTAGAAATGCCACTAAAGTACTAGGTTTTAGCGGCGTTTTTCTAAAAACGCCACAATATATGTATCCTATTGCAGTGTTTATTTAAAAAGCCACTAAAGTACTTATATGTTGCAACGTTTGTGAAATAAATGTCGCTAAAGTACGAGTGTTAGCGGAATTTATGGAAAAACACCGTTAATGTTACCATTTTGTGGCGTTTTGAATATAAGCGTCGCGGTATGTATAAATTTAGTGACATTTTCTTTGAAAACGCCGCGATAAATGCGGCTATATACTTTGTTGTAGTGTGAACTTGATTAATTATTGTTTAAGACTTCCACTCTTAACCAACGTGTAATGGAAAAATGAGTGAACAAAACATGTTGAGCTTAGCTTATATGTACACCCACCTCTAGTCAAAATCAATCTCTTAGGGATTTGATTACAAGGACAAAATAATTATGTTTCAAGTGATAATTTGCACAAATTTAAAGGCTGATCTAATCAACTTTAAGACTAAAGTGAAAGATTTGACTCAAATTATAAAAAAATGATTATATAGGACCACCATGTTTTACATCAATAGCATTTTAATTTTATTTCGTATTTAATTTGTTTGGACCATCGTGTTTTTATTTCAAATCACCAGTTAGAAATTAATATTAAGATATCTACACACACGCGAGTCAATTACTAAAGTTCAGTTAACTTTAATTATATTATATCATTTTAATATGGATCAATCCTTTATGCTAATAAGTCTATATAATCCAACATGACATCGCATTCCGTTAAGTTTCATAAAGTAAATCTATTGGAAGAAAATAAATCGATAATTAAAATTCTATCATAATATTGAATTATTCACTCAATTCATTAATTAGGGATGAAATTGGAATTAAATCATAGAAGAAATCAATTTGCCTATCTTCAAAATTAACAAAGACCTAATAAGTATTTAATCATACAATTTCGACAAGCCAAAGCTTGATTTGATATTTATTCAAACTAACAAAGACCAAATTTTCTGCAGTTTTTATTGCAGTGTATGTGAATAAGTCGTTGGGTTCATTTGGTTAGGCGCTTCAGGGGTATTGCTTAGCATTTGACGTCAATAGTCTTTAAGTTGCTTCTTTATGACATCTTCTTTTGCAATCTTATCTAGAATTCAACAAAGTATATCTGAAAACAGAAGTTGGTGCTTAATTGCGCAAGCTTCCAATATTTTGCATACATGATTGATTGCATGGAGAATATACGTTAATAATACATATAAAACATTAGAATTAGGGGTAATTGTTTTCCTCACCCAAAAGTCTTTTCTTACAAAGATAAAGTCGTGACTGTTTATGTGGTGTTGCAGCATCACCTTGTAACATTCTAAGTAACGTTGTACGTGTCTTTTAGATATTGTACGCTTTCTATAATCATTTGTATTTAGGGATGGATCTAAAGGCGTGAGTAGGGGAGATTCGTTCCAAAAAAAAATCAATCCTCTTATATTTTAGATTTTATCTTTCAAACTTTTATTGATAATTTGTTTTCATTCTCTTAAAATTTTATAAGTCCACTCCCTTCTAAAATTTTATAAATTTATCCCCTTTAACATAAAATTTTATGTTTGTCTATGTTTGTATTTAACTCATTAATGGATTAGTTAATATCATTTATTATAGAGATTTATTATAAGGATGAC
Source organism: Hibiscus syriacus (assembly GCF_006381635.1). Classification (NCBI taxonomy): domain Eukaryota; kingdom Viridiplantae; phylum Streptophyta; class Magnoliopsida; order Malvales; family Malvaceae; genus Hibiscus; species Hibiscus syriacus. The sequence continues at coordinate 2,146,084 of NW_024062653.1, forward strand.
CATGTTAATCTAATTTTCTTTATTTATAATGTTAGGATTTGAAATTTTAATTTTTGTTAAGGCGTAGTGTTTTACCCACTTAAGAGGGATGTAGCTCATTAACTACTTAAATTAAGTATTGTCGACTTAGGATACTCACATTCAACGTAATCAAAGGCTTGAGTTCTCTAAGATCGAGCTTAATAACGATCATATTATGATTTCTAATATTTTTTATTCGAACTTGAATAATTTATAAGCACAATTATCTTGAAAATAATATTATTTGAAATTTTCTAATAAAATAAGTTGTGTTGGAAAGATTATTCTTATAATGGATCTTTATAATAATTAATTTAGAATAATCGATTAATAGGTCAGGTATTGATGATTAATCAATTTTTATATGTATGATGATAACATAAAATTAAATTTTAGATATTATATTTTAAAAAGACATTCTAAAATCTTAAACATAAAATTATAGATCGAATATGAAAAATTATAATAATAAAGTGAAGGAACTAATGAAGAATTTATAGAAGTGATGAGAGAGAATCTAAATTGAGTTGTATGATTGAGTACATGTGGAAGAACGTGGGGGACTTAACCCCAAACACAAATGAGATTCCAAAGCAAGCAAAAGAAAAAGAAACATAACAAGGATGTTTCAAAAGTGAAAGCTGCCATTGGAAACAGGGAGAACCTATCACGCCATACATTATACATACATATATAACAAATCTTCTATCTCCTATTTTTGGAATCCCTAACCTATTAATTAACTTAATCATTCAATCATAATATAAATGAGGTATTATATTTCCGGGTTATTGGTTGGGTGAAAAATAACTAACCTAAGGTTAAAAACCCTAAAAAATGTGAGACAAAGCAATATCTTAGGGGGCTTTTGGATGGGGGAATGTGGGATTCTCATGGGAATGGAATCCACATTCCCCTATCCCAGGAATCTAAATCCCGGTAATGTAAGATTACCAATAGTAATTTTTTTTAGGTATATTATCGGGAATGTCATTACCTCCCTTTCCTTAGGTATTGTTAGATTACTGACGTTTTAGACTAAAATGCCCTTAAAAATTTTTTCAAAAATATCCTTCTTCTGTCATTGAATAAAAAATTCTACGAAGATTAAATCACAAATTTATCCTTAAACTATTTTAGATTTACAAAAAAATCTATAATTAAAATTTTATATAAAGTTCAGGGGTTAAAATAAAATTTTACCCTTTCATTAACCTTTTTATATTTTCAATTTTGTAAAAATATTATATAAATATTATAAATTTAAATTTTTTTAAAGAAAATATATAAATAGTTTCGACTTATTAAAAAAACAAATATATAATAAGGACAATTTGGTCAAATATACATTCCAATAATCTTTTATTTCTTTAACCAAATACGATAATCTTACATTCCTGCTAAACCAACCAAACACAAAATACAACATTCTCAGTAATCCTATTCTCTGGTAATCTTACATTCCCACTAGTAATCATACATTCCGTGAACCAAACGCACCCTTAGGAATTTGAAATTTGCCATCAAACATGATTAAAGCGTTAACATTGATTCTGATGATCAGTGATCCCCTACAGCACCAGTGAATCCAGTGAAATCACTTTATCTTCAACACACTGTGGTTGGAAAAAAAGAAAGAAAGACTGAAACTACATTACCTGCATTCTTTAACCATAAATATGAAATAATTATTCAAACATGAAATTCTTACTTTATAATAGCTGCTATAATCTGTACTACTTTTTAAAAAAATAAGTGAACCAAAAAATAGAAAATAATATTTATATATATATTTAATAGGAATTATTGTCTAATTGCATGAATCTCACTTTCAACTATGATAGAAAGTAGTATTTGACTCGACCGAGTGATCATAATGATTATTATCTAATATATTGATGGTGAAAAAAAATGATGAAGGGAGTGACATTGATTCCATTCATCCTATTCAAGATTAAGGTTTAGAACATACATATTTCTGAAGTTAAATTTTATATTATATGTGTATTAAATAAATTTTCGTGATCACTCTTTTGCTGTCTCCATGAATATATTTCATATAATCAATTCAAACCTACCCAATTCCTTGGATCATTACAATAATATATAGTCTTTTAAAAAAAATATAATAATGTATAGAAAACACAACAAGATTGAAATGAACAACAGCAAATTAGTAGGTTTTTTCTTCAAGAATAGAAATCTACCATTAAATCTTGTAATTGAACTCCATTGGAAACTTGAAATTTGCAAAAGTTATCTATGACTTGATTTCTCTTTGATGAAACCTGTAAATAATTTAACCAAAGACCAAAAACGAGTATTAAGATTGGGTTTTGAGGGAAGAATATGCATGTATGTATGTATATATGTATGCATGCATGTATGTATGTATGTATCACCAGAAAACTCAGTGCATGAGTTGCCTGCGTTGCCACCCCAGTATTGATGATCATTGTCTGAAATTCCCAAGAAATTCCTTGATAAATTCAATCCTTGAAAGTCTTCTATTTTAACAGCAGCGAGCTGAGTAATAGTTCTCTCCGGTGGCTTAGACAGGAGCAGGTGGTGAGCGTTGTAAGTCGGTGGCAGCCGGACACCTTCACTTTCAAATGGATACAGCTCATTTTGGTGCTGCTCCAAGCCAGTCAAAAATGGAAATTGCTGAACCTGTTGCAGTGATCTCCACTGTTCCACTAAACCACTTGTTGAGCCTTGAAAATCCATGTCAGTTCCACCACCTGTCACTGCCACCTGAGTTTGAATTCCGCCGAAACTCAGCCTGGTATCACCGGAATCGTAGCCACCGAGATGATGTAAAGGCGGAAATAGTGGCAATTGTGGTACTGCTAGGTTCATGTGACCTAAAACATCAGTGCAACTATTAGAAGCAAGTGTACCGGAAGACGAGTTCGAATCGGCTCGTCGTTCGGAAACTACGGACGGAGACTTCGATCTATTGCTTCCCTTTCTTCTTTTGTTTCTCCGACAACCACCTCCGACCGGGACGTTCCTTAATGCGCCACCACGAGTCCAGTACCGTCTACAGGTCTTACAAAAGTGGCGAGGCTGAGAAAGGCTATAATTGTTGAAGTAACAAAATTTCGTGTTAGTCGACTCACAACGAGGGCACTTGAGAGCCGACTCCGGCTGTGGTATTTTAGCTAGTCTGGCTTGTTCCGCCATCGAATTAGGCTTTTTACCACCTGTACCACCAGCAACATTCGCCGCCGGGGATGGTGGTGGAAGCTGAGAACTACCATGACTTTCATTATCGATAACTCCAGCTTGCTGATGAGTTTGTGGCTGCAAAAACTTCACAAAAAGTAAAGGAAGAAGATCAAATAAATGGTATATTCAAGTGAAGATTAGGAAAAAGGGTGAGAATATTACTTATATCTTTCTTGGAGCAGAAGCCAGCCAAGCAAAGAAAAGAAAAAGGAAATTTACCTGTTGCCAATCGGGGGGATCTAGATAGACTGGAACATAAGAGAAAGCCATGGCGTTTATTGAGCTTAAGCTTTCAATCTTTTTGTAAGGGTTTCCGGTGATACGGTGGATAATCACATCCGAACAAGTGAGAATTGCAGGAAGAAGATGAAAATAAAAGGAAAGCAAAGGAAGTGTTTGTTTATTTTATATTTATATTTTGTTTTCTTATCATCCCAGTCCCTCTTTGGTTTGATTAAATTTCTTTTTAGGGTTTGAATTAATAAGAGTTAATACTGACTACAAATAAATTTGTGTAATATTTATATGTTTGAGAATGTTTTTTTGGGTACTTTAAAGAGAAACTAATAGTTCACGATGATCACCTAATGTATTAACGTCAACTTAATTTTTGTAAAATAGTTTATAACTATTATAAGATAATATAAGTTTAGAATATTTGTTAGTTATTGATAATATTCACACTCTATAAATGTAACTATTCGAATTCAGAATCTCTAAAAAAATAACATTTCTTTTAAACAAAGATCGCTCAAAGGGTTTGAGAATAGAAACACAATCATGCTATCAATGAAAGTATTTTTTTTTTAAATAATTGTGAGAGTAATTCTAAAACTGCTTAAACTAAAAAAATTTAATATTTTGAGAAGATTACAATCTAATATATATTTAAAATTTTCTTAGTCAATTGATAACGCATGCACGCCTTTTAAATGTAACTGCTCAAATTCAAATCCCCTAAAGAAGATAACATTCTTTTTGACCAATGATATTAGTCAATAAATTTTAAAATAAGACTTAAATGCATCAAAGATAACTATTTAGATGGTCAAAAATATCACTTTCATGTTTTAAAAAGAAAGATAGATTGTCCATTAAGATGACAAAAATACATTAATTTCATATCCAAAAATAAAGAAGAGACAAAAATAAGGATATAGGATTTAGAGTTTAGAATTTAGAGTTAGTTGCTTTTAGGGTAAGCTACATAATTGACTAATTTTGTTTAAGTTTTGTATGATTTTCTTAACTGAATTAAAAAATATAATATTTAGTCAATTTTTTTTTATTTAATTAAGATTTAATTATTTTTGTTTTTATTTAATTAATATCGATGACTAAGGGTACTATGAATTTATAAAATTAAAAAGGTTTAATTGCACAAATGATCATTAATATTTGAGTAAGTTCCATTTTCCCATTGAAGTTTCAAAAATAACAAATTGGTCATAAAAATATCAAATAGGTCATTAAATAATGATTTTATATATAATTTATCCCAAAAGCTTTCTAATTAAGTAAAATGACCACATCTTAATTAAATAAAAATGAAAGTAACAAATTTGTTAGAGGTTTAATGAAAATTAACCTTCAATGATCACATCTTAATTAAATAAAAATGAAAGTAATCAGATATTATATTTTTAAATTAATAGAAGAAAATAAAAAATTAAAAAAAATCAACCTTATAATTTACCATTATTTTAATTATTACAGTGCCCCAAAAAGATACGAATGATCATGCATGTCTTGAGAAAGAGAAAACCCTACATGAAACTTTGTAATAATAAAATAATAATTGTTTCTACTAAGAACATAATAATGAAGAAAAAAAAGTTGGTCTTAGTGGCAGTCCTTTGGGTGGATGTGTCGCAATCGAATGTACCTTTGTTTCTTAGGCTTGTCCCCTAGATGATTTTATTTATTTATTTTTGCATGTAAAATATTTTTTATTTTATTTTTCTCTCGTCCTTTGTTGTCTCTTTCAAGCCTTGTAGGTGAAGTTTTACATTCAACTTTTACTCAATATTCAAGCAAATGAGATGACGAAGATAAAAAAATGATTTAAATTGAATATTATAAAATTTATAATAAGAATAATATTTTTTATTTAATTTATTATATTCAAAATGTACTAATTAAAATTTTAAATTTTATTTAATGAATCAAACAGTTTATTTCATTAAACCAACTAATATTTTATTGTAAAATTTGTATTCCATCCTCAATATATCAAATGAATATTCTCATTTTATTGTTTTAACCGATGCTTAAATGATGTCGACTATTCATTAATATAGTTCAAACGATGAAACTATCGTAAGTAAGATACGAAGCTAAGTCGTCTATAGATGCTCGCAATCGCAATCGCAATCGAATTTATTTTCATTTTCTTTAAAATTTGTCACGTGCCACGTAAGATTTAATTGGGTCCCACAACACCTTCGGGCAAGGTGGGTGTATTTGGGGCTTACATTGGAATAATATAATTTCTTTTGAAACTATAAATATATACGTATGTTATTATTTTTTTAATAAAGCTGGCGTCACACCCCACATCACTCCAAGGGTCCCCCACATATGAAAAATGAGGCCGAAATTTTCGTTGAAACTTTCATGGAGTGATCATGCAATGAGCAACTTTGTTGGCTTGATCATGAATTTTGGATCGTTCGATTGATCTTAATCACGGTTTTATTAAAAAGAAAAAGTAAATATAAATTTTATCAAACCTCGTTTTCAAAATTGTCCAAATACAAATAGCATTTTTAATTTTGTAGAAACTAAATTACTTTCATGGATAATAAAAACATATTATTGATACAAAAATTATATATGTGTATGTAGATCTTTTAACAATTTTAATCTTGCTTTTGCAAGATTTTTTTTCCAAGTTGATTTATCGTTATACTTCAATCGATGGTTATTATGTTGATCTTTACTTATTTTGAATTCTGGGTTGTTTCTCTCATCTGACTAGATGTCCATAGTCGCCTCATATATGTCGTACTTGAATTGTGTTAAAATTAATTGTCATACTCAACTGTTATTTTGTTGATGATGTTTATCATTCACTATTGATAGTAATATTTGTTTGTATCTTTTATTTTCTTAAAATTTTCTATTAAATTTTTTCTATATTCTTATATAATTTTATTTATAAAACAATAAATTATATTAAAGAATATGCATGACTATGTGTGTATAACAATAATCAATAATTAGTAATGAAGCCGTGTGAATGTTCATAATTAGTAAATAAGTAATTTTTGTATGATTAAATTATACATTCCAGTACTTTCAAAGAGATAGGGGTTCCTACAAATGCTTTTTCACATGAAATTAAGGATCAATCAAGCATATAGTTGGCCCACAAGTGGGTGGCACAAAATTAAGGACCCCTTTTTTTCCTGAATGTATTGAAGCTTTTTCTTTTTTTCTATTTCTACGATTATTTATTTATTTATGAGTATTTTTTTATAAAAATTTTAATTGTTTCAAATGATATTTAAGTATACATTGAAACTTTTTTTTTTTAAAAATGTATACATTGAAGGTTAGACTCCTATTTGGATAGAATAAAGGTGCAAACTATGATTTTCATCACTCAACTTTGACTATATTCTTATTTTGGTTACTAATTTTTTAATAAAAAAATCAGTTTAATCCTTTAACTTTTGAATTACTTTATTTTTGTTACTTGGGCATTAAACACAAAATAATAGGGCGACATAGATTATTTTCTGCTGACGTGGAAGCCACTTCATTTTACTCTCATTTTTTTTATCGTCTTTCCAGCAATTACATCTTCTCCAACCACTCTATATATCGACAAATTCATCTTATTAGTTCTTATTACTCTATCAATTTAAATTTTTCCAAAATATCTTTAAAACTCGTGAAACTTCAACTCAAAAAATCTAAAGAAAAACAACTATAATATGCAATCTACATCGTCCAATTATAATGGATTGAAGATATTTTATTCGTCTTCTCATTCTCCTCCCATTAGATGGATTTGAAAGAAGATGTCCCAATGCCAAAAAAATCAAATGGAACCTGAAAAGCGAGGTTAAAAAATCTAGGGATGAAGATTTTATGGAATTTTTTTATAAATTTAAAAGAAAAATTAAAGGGCTTTTCTTAATTTTTAAAATATAGATACTCTACCGTAACGACGTTAAATAATTAACGGTTGACCGAAAAAACCAAAGCAATAACAAAGTTGAGAGATCAAATTAAACTTTTTTTTTTGAAGTTTAGCGATTGAAATAGGAATATGATCAAAGTTGAATGATGAAATTTGTATCGTACCCATTAAAAGCATAATATAATTTTAAAATATATTTAGTTTACGAAGTGTCGTAACCGTCTTTCGGTTGGGCCCCGGAATTGGGCTTCGACTTGAAAAATGTGGGTTAGAGTCGCCACCGACCATTTTAAAACGAATTTAGGTGGGTTGGACACCGTCTTACCTGATCTGCGTTGTACCAGAAACTTGTCGGGTTCGGGAGTCAGTTACGGTCAAGGAAGGATTAGCACCCTTGAACCATCCTTTCGGTACCAATTAATTTACCCGTTGTCTTTAATTGTGAAAATTGTAAATTTAAATTAAAATTTAAGTTACCCGATTCGAATTGTTTACCATTGACCAGTTGAAATTTATCTACAAAGTTAAAAAGGTTAGAGAACATAAATAAATACTAAATAAGTCAAAAGAAAAAAAAATAAAAAGAAATAGAATTAAAAAAGAGAGAAAAAATTATTTAAAAAATTATTTAAAAAAACAAAACAAAATAAAAATAAATAAACAAAAAATTAAATTAAATTAAAAAAAGTTGAAATAAAATAATAATAATAATAGGTAATTAATAATAAATATATATGAAAATGATAAAAACATATATACAAGATTAAACATTAAATATCAAAACAAATAAAAAGGACTAATTTAAAAGATAACGAAATTAGGGGATAAAATTAAGAGTAATATCAAGATCAAGCTCAATTTAAAGGGTGAAAATAAATTTCATTAAAACGTAGGGGACCTAAAATGGGATTAACCCTATTTGTTAAACCGCGCAGATCCCACCCCCTTAAACGGCGTCGTTTTGCTATGTATAAATACCCTTCCCATAAGCCAAAACGGCTCACTCTCCCCCATGAAAATACCTTTCTCTACAAATGAGAGAAGAGAAGTCTCTCTTCTCGCCTATCTCCAGGCGATTTCTGGCCACTGTCCCGGTGGCCCGCTGCCGTTCCTAATGTCGCTCCGGCCGCCACCTGTGGCGGCCGAAAAAACCCACCAAGCCTCAAAAGACTCCTCTTGTCGCCGTAAAACCAAAATCGTAACCCAAATCACCCAAACCCCTATAGATCGGCATAGATCTAGGAAACGACCTTCGGCTTTTTACCTTCTCCAGCAACCGTTCACTTTTTCGACGATGCTCTGGGCTCCTTTCGGCGGGTAGTGGTTGCTTACTGTTTTTTCCCCTTTTGCATGTACGTTTTGCTCACTGTTGGTTGTTTTTCTTTTGGTTCTCTGGTTTGGTTTTGCTTCGGATCTCGTGTTATTTGGTTGTGGTTTGTTGCTCAAATGATGTTTGGTATTGTTTCCCGTGGGTACTGTGTTCACTTGTGGGTTCTCTCTCTTTTGGCTTCGTGTTTTTGTGGTTGTGTTGACAGAGTGTTGTACTGGCTCTCTCGTTGATCGTTTGGCTTTTTTTTTTCTGTTGTGGCCCGATGATGGTCACTGTGGGTTTACTGTTGGCTCGGTTTATGTTGTGTGATCTCTGTAGCTCGATAATATTGGTTGTGTTCTTTTTCTTTCCCTTGGCAGTGGCTTGGGGGTATTTATACCCCCACCGGTGGCCCGTCGGTTTCGAAATAAGGGCGCTCGTGGCTGTTGTGGCCGGTCACCCCGGGATGGGTCAGTCCCGGGGATTTCGGCTGGTCGTTGGTACTGTTGACCGTTCATCTCCCTTGTTTTGCGGCGTTGTTGAAACTGATATCATTTAGGGTTTTCAAACCTTAAACTTACCAGGCTGGATCAGGCCCATCTGTGTTTGGACTCTGACTGTGACTTGTTGGACTGGACAGTTGACCATTTGGACCTGAAACGAGAAAAAAATAAGTAATAAAAAAATAATAATAAATAACGATAATAATAATAATAAATAAATATAAAACTATATAATATACATTTTTAAAACTGTTTCTTTTTATAAACTATATACTATGTATAAATTTTCAATTTTTTTAAAAAAAAACTATATAATTTTCAAAAAAAATATTTTCAAAAACTATATAATTTTTAAAAATGTTTTAAAAATTATATATTATATATCAGTTTTCAAGAATGCTTTAAAAAATTATATATTATATAAGTTTTCAAAAAATGATTTTAAAAACCATATATTATATATTTTTTCTAAAATATTTTCAAAATTATATATCATATATATTTTCAAAATGTTTTCAATATTATATAATATATACATATATATTATAAATAAAATAAAATAAAAATGGCCACAACTAAAAAAATATGGACAAAAATGAGTGTCTACAATTGCCTTCTTTGTCCTTTTTCGTGGAACGAAAAATAGGACAAAGATAAAAAGACACAAATTTTCGTTCGGTAGAGTTCAAGAATAACTCTATGTCGAATTGTGTTACAGATGACCCCTCTGTCGCGAAGTCGAGTCCACCTTGAAATGATATGGAATTGAAGTCGTAATTCAGAATCAGGATATGGCTTCAAATTGCAGCCCACCTCGGTCTTCTTCTCGGCTTAAAGACCTTGGTTGAAAATTCGACTGAAAAAATTTATTTGACTCCACCATGTGGTTGATAGGCCCTCGAGCTGAATGAAAGCGAACTCGAAAGATCTTCGCTGACAGATAGCTTTTCTCGACTTAAGTTATACTGTCGAGAAATATTTTTTTATATCACTGAGGCACGGTTAACCTGAGTCTTCTTCTTGACTTGAAAACCTCGATTGTAACCGGACAGTAGTGTAATTGAGGTATCATCGAGATGAATGGAATCGAACTCAACAATTTTATTGACGGATAGCCCTCCTTGCCTTGAGCTATACTGTAAATGATGTGCCCTGGAGCTGAGCGTAGTCGAACTCGAAGGTCTTTTGGTGACAGATAACCCTTCTTGACTTATGTTATGCTGCAAATGACGTGCCCTTGAAGATGAGTGTAATTGAACTCGGGGGTCTTTGGCAGATAGCCTTCTCGACTTAAGCTATGCTGCAAATGATGTGCCATTGAGCTGAGCATAGTCGAACTCAAAGATCTTGTGTTGGCAGACAACCCTTCTAGACTTAAGTTGTGCTGCAAATGATATGCCTTGGAGCTGACCGTAGTCGAACTCGAAGGTCTTTGGTGACAGATAACCCTTCTAGCCTTGAGTTATGCTGTGAATGATATGCCCTCGAAGCTGAGTGTAATCGAACTCGGGGGTATTTGGCAGATAGCCCTTCTCGACTTAAGCTATGCTGCAAATGATGTGCCTTGGAGCTGAGCGTAGTCGAACTCAAAGGTATTTGGTTGGAAGATAACCCTTCTCGACTTAAGTTATACTGCAAATGATGTGCCCTCAAAGCTGAGTGTTATCGAACTCGGGGGTCTTTTGGATGGCAGATAGCCCTTCTCGACTTAAGCTATACTGCAAATGATGTGCCTTGGAGCTGAGCGTAGTCGAACTCAAAGGTCTTCGGTTGGCAGATAACCCTTCTCGACTTAAGTTATACTGCAAATGATGTGCCCTCGAAACTGAGTGTTATCGAACTCGGGGGTGTTTTGGATGGCAGATAGCCTTTCTCGACTTAAGCTATACGGCAAATGATGTGCCTTGGAGCTGAGCGTAGTCGAACTCAAAGGTCTTCGGTTGGCAGATAACCCTTCTCGACTTAAGTTATACTGTAAATGATGTGCCCTCGAAGCTGAGTGTAATCGAACTCGAGAGTCTTTGTAGATAGCCCTTCTTGACTTAAGCTATGCTGGAAATGATGTGTCGTTAAGCTAAGTGTAGTCGAACTCAAAGGTCTTTGGTTGGCAGATAACCCTTCTCGACTTAAGTAATACTGGAAATGATGTGCCCTCGAAGCTGAATGTTATCGAACTCGGGGGTCTTTTGGATGGCAAATAGCCCTTCTCGACTTAAGCTATACTGCAAATGATGTGCCCTCGAAGCTGAGTGTAATCGAACTCGGGGGTCTTTGGCAGACAGCCCTTCTCGACTTAAGCTATGTTGCAAATGATATGCCGTTGAGCTGAATGTAGTCGAACTCAAAGGTCTTTGGTTGGCAGATAACCCTTCTCGACTTAAGTTATGCTGCAAATGATGTACCCTCGAAGCTGAGTGTAATCGAACTCGAAGGTCTTTGTTGGCAGATAACCCTTCTCACCTTGAGTTATGCTGCAAATGTTATCTTAAAACAAAAAATGGCATCCCTTCACAGGTCTAGGCCAGTCATAGTTCTTCAAGCGGTTCCTTTGAGCGGGTCTGAACCAAATAATATGATTTTTGGATGACTTCCCTTCACAGAAAAGTCTGCTGATAAATTTCGTCAGCCGGATATCTTCCGTCGTGGAATTGAAACCTGGCTTGAAGACATTAACTGGAAACATTTTGTTCATTGTTGATTTGAGCTGAATCGGATTCGATCTGAATTGGTTCTCGAACCAATCTGAAATTGATTCTGAGATCTGTAGATGTGTCAAGTCGATTGAGGTGTAGCTTCTCACTGCTGAGTTAAGCAACCACCATCATTCATTAAAGGTGCTTACGAATCGAGTATCCTTCATCCTGAAGTCGAAACTTGACTCTAAAAGTTGTAAAAATCATGTATGCTAAAATGATGAATGTGATGCACCTAAAAATGTCTAAGATGCATGCAACATGTGTTATCTCTTGGACGGAGTCGCGTGCTTTGTCTGCCAATCTGGTCCTTGGAATCCATCGTGCCCCATTCTCTTTTCAAGCTTTGGCTTTACTGACCTTTCAAATCTGAGATTGTTCTGTTTGAAATTGTTTTTCTCCTTTTTCTTGTTTTAGGAGGGAAAATGATAAAAATATTGTAAAATATTGTTCGCAATTGAATTAAATTGTAAACGTGAGTTCAAAGAATATCAAAGGAATCAAGAGCTCTTTTAATGCTTTCAGAGTTACAGCTCTTTGATAAACGTTCAAATGGATGAGTTGGCTTTAGGTTGGCATTCTTTCTAAGGTTTTGGTAACCGAAAATGTCATTTTTTTGAAATATCGTAACATGCTTTGGCATTTCAATTGGGTGCGGACAAAATGATACAACTAGCATGATCAATTACTAGACCTTTTATTTCAGTCCTCTGAAATCTTCTATTTGTTCAAGCTTTGTAAGCTTCTCTAACAAAGGTAGTGCAGAAATATCGGTCTAAAAATGAAATTCTTGAGTGCTCGTGTGAATTACCAAAAATTTCTTACTTGGATAAATTTGATTTAACTTGTCGTTATCTGGCTAACTGAATCCATAAAGCCGGGGCGTTTAACCAATTGCTTTAGAGGGACAACTTAACATTAGAATTAGTTTTATCAAGTTCACTGAAGGGTTCATCTCATCAAAAAGTCTTCGGCCGGACAATAGCAGTGGAGCAAACACCGAATTGCCAAGTGTTCGAGCAATGTCATGGTTTGAAGGGCTTTCAAGTTACCTCTATAACCAATTGCCTTAGTGGAATAGCTCATCTTTGCGGATTTAATTTCTTAAGATTGTCAAGAAGAACCTGTTATAGTCTAGGTGTTGTTGAAAGTAAAAAATTTCATCTTTTAGAGTTTAATTTTCAAGCAACTGGCCTAAACTAGATCCACCTACTCGACTATTTCATTTGTAAAGATCGTGATCATCACTGAACGTCTTAAATGAAAAGTATAATAATGTCATATACAAATGATGCCCCATGTTGTATGTACCTTATGAAAGGAAAAGGTTGTATTGGTTAATTGTAAGAGCATGGTACGATGTTTGAGGGTATATTCTGGGTAAGGTCAAGGTCCTTGTTTTAAAACATGTCACTTTGTCAAAGATCCGTAACTTTGAACCATTCATAGAGTTTCTTAATTCAAATGATATTCAAAGAATTGCAAGTTTACAAATGTGATTCATTGCTCGTCATCATTAAAGTAACATAAATTTATTCAAATGTTCTTACAAAAACTTGAAAAAGTGAAAAAAAAAAACAAGTTCAAACAGAATGCCTCAAATGATGAAGTGATTTTCCTCACTTGGATGCCCCCAAGTTGTTAAAGTCAATCCAGTTCTGGTTACACATCTTCTGTATGACTCTTTTGAATGCGTAACAGTTCTCAATTGTGTGCTCTAGGACACCGCCGTGATATTCACAATGCACATTCTCATCATACCATTTGGGGTATGGGGGTTTCATGGGTTTCACCAGGTATGGTGACACTACATGGGTGTCAAGTAGTTGCTGATAAAGCTCTTTGTAGCTCATGGGAATAGGTTCAAAATGTTCCCTTTCCCTCCTTGGTTCTCTAGAATCTTGTTTAGAAGTACCTGATGGTACAGTTGTAGTTGATTTTGGTTTGGAGATCGTAACACCCTTACTGGCATGGTTGATGTTGTTAATCTCTCAATCCCGCTCTCGCATAGGAGGTTTTCTACTGGCCTCCCCATCCTTAATCTTGCCATGCTTTATGGCCGACTCGACCATTTATCTAGCCATAACCAAGTCTGAAAAGCTCCCTGATGTGATCGTAACCAGGTGTCCAAAGTATGGGGTCCTCAGGGTCTGTACGAAAAGTTTTCGGGTTTCCTTTTCATCAAACGGTGGATGAACTTGCACATCCAAGTCCCTCCATTTTTGTGCGTATTGCCTGAAACTCTCGTTTTGCTTCTTTTCCATGCTTTGTAATATAACTCGATCTGGCCTTATGTCATTGACATGCTTATATTGTTCCAGAAATGACTTGGTCAGGTCCTTCCAGGTCTTGATATTTGATCGGCTTAACTGGTTGTATCACCGAATGGCTGAGCCCGACAGACTCTCCTGGAAGTAGTGGATCAGGAGTTGGTCATTTCCTCCATATCCTGTCATCTTTCGGCAGAACATGGTGATGTGAGCGGATGGACAACTGTTCCCGTCAAACTTCTCGAATTTTGGGGACTTAAATTTCGGAGGAAGAACCAAGTCCGGGACTAGACTGAGTTCTGCAGCATCGATTTCATGGTAGTCATGGTCTCCTTTGACTACCTTCATTTGGTCCTCCAATTGTTTGATTTTTTCCTCCATCTTCCTTGCTTTGTCCTCTTCATCCAAATTTGGTACATGGTAATAACCCGGATTGTTCTTAGGGTTAAATACAGAGGACGAGGGCTTCGATTTTGCAGCAGATGAGTCCCCTCGAAGTTCTGGTAAGATTTCAGGTGAGATAACCACTTGTGGGATAGGTGGTATAGTTACCCCTTCCGGTGAACCTGCCCCAAACGCACTAGTATGTTGTAAGCCAACTAACTTGGCAACGATCTGATCAACCAAAGACTCTTAGTTTTTCATGATTGCATTCAGAGTACTCAGACTACTCTGGTTTATCTTGTCTTCAAGTTCTTTCTGTAATTTTGCCATGTTCTCTTCGATCTTCTCCATTCTTGCTTCCATCTTCTTCTTTTTCAGGCGGGTGTTATGCGGATGGGGTGTGTCCAACGCTTGAGGCGGTGTATCCAGTATTTGCTCCCTTTTGATGAGACATGTATATGTTAGTTAATGTGAATGCAAAGAAAATAACAAAATGCAAAATGTCAAAATGAATGATGCATGGTTCATGAAATGTCCGAGGCATTGATCTAAAAAAAATGTGCTTGTTATTTTGAATAACCCTTATTGGTGAAAAAAGTGTTACGTCTGAAGAGACATAAAACTTTTTTTGATGGTATAGATCCCGCACAGCTTCTGACGAGTTGATTCGTCTTTTTCAGTGGTTGAATATCCTGTCAAACTATTCCGGCTCCTTTGGCTAAACTTGTGCAGGTGATGGGCTACTTGCCCCAAAAGGGGTCTCGAATGACTCCATCTCCGGCATTCACTCTATGCCAAGCTTATTCCAAATGAAAGTGTCATTGGAGCCCTCCATTGATAGAAGCTATCCGAAGCTTGCTTATTGAATTCGTCAATAATGGTCTCCAGCTTGGCTAGGGTTTCGCCATCTTGTTCTTGTTGTTTTTGAAGGGATTCTCCAGGTCAGTAACCTTTTCCTCGTCTTGCCCCTGCAACCTTTGCCCCTGAGTATTCTTTGACCATGGCTGGACTTCTGAGCTTTTCATCTCTTTGTATTATAACCCCTTTGTCTATTAATACAGATTATTCATGTTTAACAAACACGTTTTTGGTAGATCAACACCTCTTTTAAATGATGTAAGTGATGAAAATAAAATGAAAGAGAAAAAAAGAGTTAGTGAGGTAAATATAATAAAAAAATAATCATGAAAAATAAAAGTCCTACCCCACATGATATCTACCCGAACATGCTCAATATTCCTACCCGGACATGATTTCTATCCCGCATGCTAATTTCAAACAAATCATAACCGCATATTTGTCTAGTTCGCATGCTTTGAACAGAAAATAAAAAAGGAAACAAAGCAGCCTAGGGTTTGGAATGAGGTTTTGGGGTGGGCTCTAATTCCCTATACTCTCCCGGTTTAGGTTCTAAAAAAGGTACTCGAGTTCTCCTTGCCGGTGCCCCCTTGGGCTTACCAGACCCTTAGTCCTAAGCCCATCACAGGCTTGTGTGGACTAAGTTAAACTCGAGAGGAAACATTCCCTTATGCCCGCACGGTGAATAAATTCACACGAAGACATAAGGTATATGAATCCCGAAGGCTACTTTCTAGGCATATGCGGTGAATAAATTCACACGAATGCGTCGCTTTCACCCCCACTTAAAACGGGTTCGGAGCTCGGGTTTAGAGCTTAGAGATGACAATTTTGAAAAAATCTGAAATCATTAAAAAACGTCAGTACATCTATTTATTTGAAAAATAATCAAAGATAAATAATTGGAATCAAATAAATAAATTAAAATTAAAATTTACCATTTTCACATAAAAAGACAACCGAAAATTAATTTCGGCCTGACTCACTTACCTGTCCCCAGTAGAGTCGCCAAGCTGTCGTAACCGTCTTTCGGTTGGGCCCCGGAATTGGGCTTTGACTTGAAAAATGTGGGTTAGAGTCGCCACCAACCATTTTAAAACGAATTTAGGTGGGTCAGACACCGTCTTACCTGATATGTGTTGTACCAGAAACGTGTCGGGTTCGGGAGTCGGTTACGGTCAAGGAAGGATTAGCACCCTTGAATCGTCCTTTCGGTACCAATTAATTTACCGGTTGTCTTTAATTGCGAAAATTGTAAATTTAAATTAAAATTTAAGTTACCCGATTCGAATTGTTTACCATTGACCAGTTGAAATTTATCTACAAAGTTAAAAAGGTTAGAGAACATAAATAAATACTAAATAAGTCAAAAGAAAAAAAAATAAAAAGAAATAGAATTAAAAAAGAGAGAAAAAATTATATAAAAAATTATTAAAAAAAACAAAAATAAATAAAAATAAATAAACAAAAAATTAAATTAAATTAAATTAAAAAAGCTGAAATAAAATAATAATAATAATAATAATAATAGGTAATTAATCATAAATATATATGAAAATGATAAAAACATATATACAATATTAAACATTAAATATCAAAACAAATAAAAAGGACTAATTTAAAAGATAACGAAATTAGGGGATAAAATTAAGAGTAATATCAAGATCAAGCTCAATTTAAAGGGTGAAAATAAATTTCATTAAAACACAGGGGACCTGAAATAGGATTAACCCTATTTGTTAAAACGCGCAGATCCCACCCCTTTAAACGGCGTCGTTTTGCTCTGTATAAATACCCTTCCCATAAGCCAAAACGGCTCACTCTCCCCCATTTTACACTTTGCTCTCTCTTTCTCTGCAAATGAGAGAAGAGAAGTATCTCTTCTCGCCTCTCTCCAAGCGATTTTTGGCCACTGTCCCGGTGGCCTGTTGCCGTTCCTAACGCCGCTCCGGCCGCCGCCCATGGCGACCGAAAAAACCCACCAAGCCTCAAAAGACTCCTCTTGTCACCGTGAAACCAAAATCGTAACCCAAATCAACCAAACCCCTATAGATCGGCGTAGATCTAGGAAACGAGCTTCGACTTTTTACCTTCTCCGACAACCGTTCACTTTTCTGACGATGCTCTGGGCTCCTTTCGGCGGGTAGTGGTTGCTTATTGCTTTTTCCCCTTTTGCATGTGCGTTTCTCTCACTGTTGGTTGTTTTTCTTTTGGTTCTTTGGTTTGGATTTGCTTCGGCTCTCGTGTTATTTGGTTGTGGTTTGTTACTCAGATGATGTTTGGTATTGTTTCCCGTGGGTACTGTGTTCACTTGTGGGTTCTCTCTCTTTTGGCTTCGTGTTTTTGTGGTTGTGTTGACAGAGTGTTGTACTGGCTCTCTCGATGATCGTTTGGCTTTTTCTTTTGTCTGTTATGGTCGATGATGGTCACTGTGGGTTTACTGTTGGCTCGGTTTATGTTGTGTGATTTCTGTGACTCGATAATATTGGATGTGTTCCTTTTCTTTCCCTTGGCAGTGGCTTGGGGGGTATTTATACCCCCACCGGTGGCCCGTCGGTTCCGAAATAAGGGCGCTCGTGGCCGTTGTGGTCGGTCACCCCGTGATGGGTCAGTCCCGGGGATTTCGGCCGATCGTTGGTACTGTTGACCGTTCATCTCCCTTGTTTTGTGGTGTTGTTGAAACTGATATCATTCAGGGTTTTTAAACCCTAAACTTATCGGGCTGGATCAGGCCCATCTTTGTTTGGACTCTGACCGTGACTTGTTGGACTGGACAGTTGACCATTTGGACTGGACAGTTGACCATTTGGACCTGAAACGGAAAAAAAATAAGTAATAAAAAAATAATAATAAATAGCGATAATAATAATAATAAATAAATATAAAACTATATAATATACATTTTTAAAACTGTTTCTTTTTATAAACTATATACTATATATAAATTTTCAATTTTTTTTAAAAATTATATAATTTTCAAAAAAATATTTTCAAAAACTATATAATTTTTAAAAATATTTTAAAAATTATATATTATATATCAGTTTTCAAGAATGCTTTAAAAAATTATATATTATATAAGTTTTCAAAAAATGATTTTAAAAACCATATATTATATATTTTTTCTAAAATGTTTTAAAAATTATATATCATATATATTTTAAAAATGTTTTCAAAATTATATATCATATATATTTTCAAAATGTTTTCAATATTATATAATATATACATATATATTATAAGTAAAATAAAATAAAAATGGCAACAAATAAAAAAATATGGACGAAAATGAATATCTACACGAAGTATAAACGAAGAAAATATCCTTATAACCCTATGTTATTGTTTAATAATTTTTTTAAATTTTATAATTTAATTAGTATTATTTTATTCATAATAAAATGGAGTTTATGTTAACATAAATTGATGGAATGCAAGAAGTGACCTCTGCAAAATGATGGTAGTTGACGATTAGATGTGATTACCCCCTTTTAACCGACTTATATTATATTATATTATATAAAAAGCACTCTACGTAATTAGGTTAATAAGGACAAAATTGAATATTTGAATTTTAGAAGAGACTGAAAATGTAATAGCCCTAATTAAATACACCTTTCACAATGAACAGCCTCTATTAGTTTATGCAAATATAAGAATCGGACTGATAATTTGTATGCTATAAATTTGAATGTAAAATTACAATTACTTTATTATTTAATTATATTTTAATGAATTACTTCCCATGTAAAAAATAAAAAACAAAACAAAGTAGTTATATATGAATTATTATGTGATACAAGACAATGTAAAATTTATTTTATGTTACCTATTTATTTTAAGGGTAAATTATATATTTACTCACTTAATTTTATTTTTTTCCTATTTTATTAATTATATATTTTTGTATTTTTTAATTTACTCGTTGAACTTTATATATAAGATTTTTTTATTACTTTGTCGTTAACTTTATAACTCTATTATAATCTGGCTTAATTGATCATTTTTAACAATTAAAATATAAGGTAAACTATAGCATTGACTACTTAACTATTTAACCTTTTTACTTTCGTCATCGATCTTTTAATTTTTTTCAATTAGACCACCTAGCTATTTAATTGTAGTCAATCAAGCCATTAACCGTTGACGGAAATGCTGATGTAGCAGTTAAATATTTTGGTATAATTCAATATATGGTCCTTATTGTTTATATATCCTTTCAATTTAGTTATATTTTTTATAAATTAAAATAAATTTACTCCTCCAATCAAATGGTGCCACATCATTGACATCTGTCACGCTCTCATTGGAAAAAAAAAACAAAGTAAAATTGGGGCTAGGAGATTTGATCTAGGGGTTGAGGGGAAGATAATAACAAACCCAACCACTAAGTTAAGTCCAAACATTAGTTTAAGATAGACAACATTCTGTCTATATTTTATATCTTTGTGTATAAATATTTAACTTAAATTAATAATATTTATATATCTTTAAAAATATATTTTATTTTTATCTTAAGTTATGAAATATATTTTAAACCAGAGTCACCCTAATTTTGCTTGGATTGGTTTCTTTAAACAAGAGTCGCCCTCATATTGGTGGAAAAATATTTTAAATTAAAATAAATTTAATCATCCAATTAAATGAGGTCACTAATGGCATGTGATCCTATTTGATTAGATGAGTAAATTTATTTTAATTTATAAAAGGTATGATTAAATCAAAATCATATATAAACAATAAGAATCATATATGTAATTATATCAAAATATTTAATAGCCACATCAACATTTTGTCAACTTAAAACGACTAATTTGATTGACTATAATTAAAAAATTAAATAATTAATGTAAAGTTTACCCTAGAATATATGTTCAAAGAGAGAGAAAAATGGGATCATCTACTTCCTTTATATCTTGTAATTCTTCATGCTTCAGTTCTTTCTCTTATAACGCTAAAATGGTTAATAAAAAATAAAGAGAAACAAAAACCCACTAAAAATGGCAGGGGATTGAGAAATTCATTTGATTCCTATATGTTAAAAGATTCATATTATTTTCTTAAAGTCCCGGGCTCAACTTAATCATAGCAACCAAATTTTCAATTCAAGATCTCATTAATTTATCTTAGTGGTGAAAGCCCTTAAATTTGTAAATGAGTTGGTTAGGAATCGCTTTTTTCTTTTTCTCAAAACCCAAAGAATAATTAGAGACGGAGGAGCTTACAGTTTGTCGGAGTACAGCAGAGCCAAAAGAGCTCCTTTTTTTCAGCTCTTGCTTCTCTAGTGCATTCAATAACGATTAAACTCAACACTATCAAGGTGATTTTCGAGGCTTGAAGTTTGAAAATTGAATCCACTTAGTTGAGAAAAGATTTGAATTTTTGAAAAAAAAAACCTTTTTGTGATGAATTTTTAGCTTTATTTTTCTAGGTGTTATCTCAGTTCTAGTGGGTTTGATGCATCTTTCATTGTGGACACCCATAGCTCACTGTATTGTTTTCCCGGCGACAGCAGAGAAAACAAAATGGCGCGAAAAAGAGAAGGGGAAGAGGAAATGGCATGTGCCCCACTATTGGGATAATAAAATATATAAAAATAATATTAATTAATTAAATATAATAATAAAAAAATCATAGAATTAGAGGGGGAAAAACCGTGGATTGATAAAAAAAATCAATGAATAAAATTTAGTTAGTAAATTAATAAACTTAAAAGTACAATTAGTGAAATATGAGAAAGAATAAAGTTGGAGTGTAAATTCGTAATTTACCCTTGAATAAACTATTGAATTTTACTTTCTCATATTTCACTCAATGTACTTTTAATTTTTTTAATTTATTTACTGAACTTTTGAATTTCTAGTATTTTGGTCACTACAAATTATTTTATTGTTATTATGATATGATGTGATTTTTTTATTATTTTTAAAATATAAAAAATGATTTAAAATAAATAATAAAATAATATTTTATTATTATTAAATTTAAAAAAGATTTAAAATAATCATCTCCCTTTCCGCTCCTTTCTTGTCACTGTCAAGCATCATTGACCTTTGGAACTAGCAACTGTTTGATCTCAAATTGTATCGTGGGACTCGTTTTGACACTCTGACTCTGAATCTGGTGGTTGTTTCGTCAAAAATATTCCAAAACCTGTGAATCTCAACTGAAATATTTCGATTCCCTCACTTTCGATCTCCTATTCATGGACTTCGAAGCATGTTCTAATAAAATGGAGGTCGGGTTTAGACTCAGAGGTCGAGACGAAACAACCCATGAAATCTAGGACCGAACGAACACCATCTACGAAAGTCGATGTTTCAGTTTTCTCACCTTTGATTGGATTCAAAGCATGTTCCGATAAAATGAAAGTTAGATTCAGACTTAGGGGTAGAGAAAAAGCAACTGATGAAATATGAGACCAAACAACTGCCACCTATGACCGTCGATGATGACATCCAACGACAACAAACAGTGAACGATCACCATATATATTTTAAATTATTTTATATTAAATAATAACAAAAATACCACAAACATACCAAAATAATAATAAAATAATTCTGTGACCAAAACATAAACATTTCAAACGTACAGTAAGTAATTTGAAAAAAAATAAAAGTACAATAAATAAAATAGGATAAAGTAAAGTTCAATGAAAAACGATATAGTTTACTCGAAAAAATAACATTAAATAAACTCATTATGTAAAATAGATTTTACACAATTTATATATCATACTAATTTCCTATATATATATATATATATTTCCTCGAATTTTGCTTAAATATTACATATATACTTCAAAAAGGATAGAGTTTAGACAATGAGTACATAATATATTCCCAAACATGAGATTGTGAAGGGTGTCAACATCATGCACTATGGTCCACTGGATCTAAGAATATCAAGTTGTTGCCACTGCCCATCTGTGAATTTGTTGAGAAATTGACCTAAGAAACTGACATTACAATTCAGGCATTTCGACCTTCAACCAATTTGCTCAGATTTTTCTTAAATCATAATTATGTTCTACATGTTGTATTTATATAAGTTTTGACATTAAATATAAATATCCGTATCCAACACTCAAACTAGAATGTCACCATTTTGGAGAGTGAGGAAACAGGGTTGGAAGAGCATAGTATCTGTTTTACTTTCTATCCCAAACCACTGTAGCAATAGACCATTTTGATGGCCTCTTCTTCCATCTCCACAAGTTGGAGACAAAAGGACTCGACTTCCCGAGCCTCTTCTTTGAACGGGATCCGGAATTGCTTCCAATGGTATTCATTTTCTTCATCCTCGGGAGCTTTACCACGAACCTTCCCTAGGACGTCGAAGCCCTTACGATCAAACGAGAGCATGTATGCAACCTACAAAGAACGATTAGTCAGTTATCAGACCACAGCAATCCGAAGCTATATGCAAGGATATGCAGCTTATAATGGTGGAATTCAAAGCCTTAACTATATAATCTCATACATTTGGTCAATCCATGCTTAATGAGGACACAATACAGTGGATAACAACATCGAATACGTGAGGTAGCACAGAGAAAGTAGAAGTACCAAATCAAAATTGAAAAAGATAGTAAATCTTACTCTTGCATTTATGTTCAAGTATATGAAACAAAAAAGGGTCAGTCCTCTGCGTCGAGCCTCGCTTTGATTAATGCCATCAATGAGCTTAGCAGAATAAGGTTCTATAAAAGAAACAAATTGAAGATAAATGTCAAAATAAGGTGCTATAAATGAAACAGATCGAAGATAAATGTCAAAACTTCGTGGTCGTAATTCCATGCCAGAACTATCCATAAGATAGAGCATTTAACTATTTTTCCAGCAGTGACGTCTTACCTAGCAAATTTGCTTTACATTTTTCCATGTTTTCTAAGTCTACTTCACGAGTTCCTCCATTGCCATCAACAAACATGCAAGAACTGTACAGAAGATATTTCATTTCAGATGAAGTTTGCATTTCATGTGTCTCTTTTTGTTTTCCCCTTCTCTCAAACTAAACTTCTTTCTGATCATTTATATTCTAAATCTATCATGCGAAGAGATTACAATATTTAAATGCAATTACTCGACCCAAATCAAAATCGAACAGGAAACTACTGTAACATGAAAGGTTCAGTGCATAACAGAGGGATCCCTATTGGATTCTCATTCAGAAAGCATTTCAACCAACCATTACTTAATCAGCAAAAAATAACATGTAATGTAATGTCTCGAATAGAAAACATCATTTTTAAGAAAATGCCAAGCTACGGACAACTTCGTTTATGAATCTTTTTTTTCATTATATGGTTTAATACCACCCTTTCCTGATTCGGCAAAGAAGCCAAACAAGCACCACTGCCACTAGGGTTCATGTGATGACAATTTTCTACATTTACAGTACGATAGATTAACAACCTCGGTGGAAGTTTATACCTCAGATTGAACTTATAGATCACATATTTTTCACCCCCGTCAATCAGCTCCTTGAGGTTCTCGCTTCGAGAAGTGGAAAAGTGATCAGAGGAACTTAATACACCAGAAACTGCATAACTAAATTCTTTAACTGCTTTCTCCTCAGCGAGCATGACTTCTTTAACGAATTCTGCAAGGGATTGAGCCTATAACATGAAAAAATTAATAAAGTTGACATCCATTCAAAATATATATTCAATCTAGATTATCACGATTATTACTTCCGAATAAACGTTTAATTTTTCCTGAATGAGTATAAAAAAAGTATCTTAACAAATATAATACTCAGGAGAAATCAGTCCTCATAATGTTAAAATATCAAGTGACGGTGGCATACTAATCGTTTATCGTTCAACAAACTAGAATCCCCAAAAGTATTTATACTCTGATCTCCAGTGGCAGATCTATGACTATGTGTAAGCCAGGGTAGGCACGTCCAAATTTTGTTATGTTAGTTCTTGATTTTAGTCACGGTGCCCACCTTGTAAATTTATTTGTGTCTACTCTATACGAAAAATTTCTAGTATTAATAGATATGTGCCCACTCTGAAAAAAAATTTGGGATCCGCCACTGCCGATCGTTAGAAGTATCTTTATTAAATGATGTATAATCACCTTTTTTTGCAAACATTTGGTTTAAGCTAGGACAGAAAGTCTTATCTTGGTTCCTTTGATACTATATGCCCAGGAACATTAGGAAAATTAGAAAGCATAAAGAGCATACTATTTACTGAAACCGGAATAAGTATTTGACCAGCTTACTCTGTTTCTCTGGAGTCTCAACATACAATGAATACTTAATATGAACGTTTCCGCAGACAATGGTTAATCCAATTTTACCCTCTAAAAGTATACATGCAGACACAATTGCATTACCATGGTGTGTTTAGTTGCAGCAGCATAATCCTGGGCATATACTCATAGCTGTATGAAATTCCAATGATCAAGTCAGTTTTCTAAATAGAATTACATTTTTATCTGTAAGAGGAACAACATCCCCAGTTAGAGCGACCCGAACCGGAAACTGCAGCAAGGAAATATAGCAAATTACACCATCGCTTTTGCTTCAATTCGAAAATACATGCTTAACACAATTGTCAAATTATATGCTACCAAAAGAAAGGAAGTGACCTATAGAGACTAAATTACTGCTTAATGTTGAAAGTAAAAAAAAAGTGGTCAATTTTCGGTGCATTAATGTACCGAATTTGGCAACAGCAAAATTTAAAATTTACTAATGCAATTTGTTTGAAAAATTGGCATGGGAAAATTGCTCATTTAGTCCTTATACTTTATGGTATTTATAAGATTAGTTTTTAAGCTTCAACTATAAATACCCTAACCCATTTATCTTCAAAACCATCCCAAATCATTCTAGCATTCTCCTAATACTAGAGAAATTAGAGAGTTTTCTTGAGAGTTATTTTCTTTTTTTTTTATCAAGAGAGAATTATCATTGTTTTCTCCTTATTAGATCGAAAGAAGTTGTAATTCCTATTTTTCGATACTGAAATTCTTCTACATTTGCCCGTGATTTTTACCATATATTATTTAGGAGTTTTCCACGTAAAATTTGTTTATTTTTTATCTTTATTTTTATTTTCTCAAATTATCAGTTGCAATTTTGTTCTATTCGATAGCCGTATTACGCAATAATTGCTATCAGAGCCAAATTTAAGTGTGTAATATCTACTTATTATCTTTGTGGTTGCCATCAAAAGGTAGATCCTCCAACATAAGAAAGTAAGAATGTATTACACATTCTTTGAAGGTTCCAGAGAACTATTCACGATAGTGAAATAGTGTGAGCTATCCGTAATAGAAGCTATGGCAACAAAATTTGATATTGAAAAGTTCAATGGGAGAAATTTCTCATTGTAGAAATTGAAGATGAAGGTCATCCTGAGGAAAGATAGTTGTCTAGCGGCTATCAGCGAAAGACCGATAGATTTTACAGATGACAACAATTGGAATGAGATGGACGGGAATACTATGACAAACCTTCATCTAGCATTAGCAGATGAAGTATTGTCAAGCATTGAGGAGAAGAAGACAACCAAATAGATATGTGATCATCTCACCAAACTGTACGAGGCCACATCGTTGCACAATAAAATTTTCCTTAAGAGGAAATTGTATACTCTCAGGATGCCAGAATCTACTTCAGTGACGGAACACTTAAACACACTAAACACTTTATTTTCTTAGCTTACATCCTTAAGTTATACAATAGAAGAACAAGAACGTGTTGAACTTCTAC
Source organism: Hibiscus syriacus (assembly GCF_006381635.1). Taxonomy (NCBI): domain Eukaryota; kingdom Viridiplantae; phylum Streptophyta; class Magnoliopsida; order Malvales; family Malvaceae; genus Hibiscus; species Hibiscus syriacus. The sequence goes on from NW_024062653.1 coordinate 2,172,240, forward strand.
TTCAAAGTCTACCTGATTCGTATGATCAACTCATCATCAACTTGACAAACAGTAATGTCACCAGTCTAGTCTTCGATAACGTTGCAGCTGTTGTTCTACAATAAGAAAATTGACGCAAGAGCAAGGAAGACATACAAGTAAATTTGCAACAAACAGAAGCGTTGACAATATTAAAAGGGAGATCAACATAACGTGGCCAAAGCAAAAGTCATAAACCTATTAGAGAATCAAGAAGAATTTAAAGTCCTACAACTGTGGAAAGAATGGTCACTTGAAGAAGAATTGTTGGAGTCTAGGTAAAAAATCCAATCCACAAGGCAATACCATAAACACTTCAGATGATGGAGATGCTCTATGTTGTGAAGCGTCAACCACCGTGGAAGGTATAAATAGATTTGTAGATATACGACTCATTGATTCCGGAGCAACATATCACATGACCTCAAGAAGAGAATGATTCCATCATTATGATCCTGTCTTAGGAGAATCTATGTATAGTTTTAATGATCATGACTTAGAGATCATTGGTGTTGGAACCATCAAATTAAAGATGTATGATGGAACAATTAATATTGTCCGAGATGTACGGCACGTGAAAGGTCTGAAGAAAAATTTATTATCCTATGGATTATTGGATAATAATGCAAGGAAGATTGAAACGCAGAAAGGAATAATGAAGGTGTTCCATGGAGAGTTTGTGGTGATGAAAGACGAAAAGATTGCAGCAAACTTGTACATGCTGAAGGGAGAGACTTTGCTAGAAGCAGAAGCCTCTATTACCTCATGTAGTTCAGATTCTGTAATGTTGCGGCATCAAAAACTTGGACACATGTCAGAACAAGGAATAAAAGTCCTTGAGGAGCAAAAGCTACTTTCAAGCTTAACAAATGTATCACTTGCTTTGTATGAGCATTGTATAACAAATAAGCAGCATCGGTTAAAATTCAACACATCAAATTCTAGAGGAAATAGTGTTTTAGAATTGGTTCATTCTGACGTATGGTAAGCACCAGTTACATCCCTAGGCGGAGTAAAATACTTTGTCTCATTTATTGATGACTATTCTAGGAGATGTTGGGTGTACCCTATTAAGAAAAATCATATGTGTTTTCAACTTTCAAAAACTTCAAAGCGCGGGTGGAACTTGATTTTGGAAATAAGATCAAGTGTTTTCGAACAGAAAATGAAGGAGAATACACAAGTGAAGAATTTGATGACTTTTATAGAAAAGAATGCATCAAAAGACAATTCACAGTGATGTACAATCCTCAACCAAATGGAGTGACAGAGCGGATGAACAAAACATTGTTGGAAAGAATAAAAGCAATGTTAAGGGATGCATACCTAGAAAAATCATTTAGGGCAGAAGCAGTCAATACTGCCTGTTTTTTTTTTGTGAATTGAGCTCCATCAACTGCAATAGAGTTGAAGACACCAATAGAGATGTGAACTGGTAAACCAACTGATTATTCAAACGTCCATGTATTTGGAAGTATTGTGTATGTGATGTACAACTCCCAAGAAATTTCAAAGTTGGATTCAAAATCCAAGAAATGCAAATTCTTGGGGTATGTTGATGGAGTAAAGGGGTATCGCTAATGCCCGCAAAGTGATCATCAACAGGGATGTTATCTTTGCAGAAGATAAACTACAAAGAAAATAAGAAGATGGTAGCACTGAAAAGTCAGAGACTACACAGATACATATAGAAAAGAAGTTTGAACAAGGAGATTCTTCTAAAGAAGAACCATCACATAATGAACAAGAACCAGAGAGTTCTGAAGCTCCAACAACTCGTCAATCATATCGTGTGAAAAGACGTCCCAATTGGTACTCAGATTATATTATAGAAGTAAATATTGCATACTGCCTTTTAACAGAGGACGGTGAGCCATCAGCATTCCAGGAGGCAATAAACAACTCAGATGCTTTACAGTGGATGATGGCGATGCAAGAAGAAATTGAAGTTATTCATAAAAATAATACATGGGACCTTGTGCCACTACCACAAGGAAGGAAGTCAATTGGTAACAAATGGTTCTTCAAAATCAAGCAAAATGGTAACGATCAAGTGGAGAGGTATCGTGCAAGACTGGTGGTCAAAGGATATGCTAAAAAAGAAGGTATTGATTTCAATGAAATCTTTTCTCCCGTGGTTCGACTAACAACTATTCGAGTAGTCTTGGCAATGTGTGTTACATTGAACTTACATCTAGAGCAGCTAGATGTTAAAACAACTTTTTTTCATGGAGATCTTGGAGAAGAGATTTACATGCTTCAGCCTGAAGGTTTTGAAGAAAAAGAAAAGAAGAACTTAGTTTGCAGGTTGAACAAATCTCTGTACGGACTAAAACAGGCGCCGAGGTATTGGTATAAGAGATTTGATTCCTTCATTGTGTGCCTTGGATATAACAGACTTAATGCAGACCCTTGTGCTTATTTTAATAGGTTTGGTGATAACAATTTTGTTATATTGCTATTGTATGTGGATGACATGTTGGTTGCAAGCCCCAACAAAGATCATATTGAAGAATTGAAGGCACAACTGGCTAGGGAATTTGAAATGAAGGGCTTGGGATCAACAAATAAGATTCTAGGGATGCAAATTCACCAAGACAGAATTAATAGGAAGATTTGGCTTTCATAAAAGAATTACTTGAAGAAGATCTTGTCACGATTCAACATGCAAGATTGTAAGTCAATTTCTACTCCTCTTCTTATTAACTTCAAATTATCCTCTAGTATTAGTCCTAGTAGTGAAGAAGAGAGGATGGAGATGTCTCGAGTACCATGTGCATCGGTAGTGGGAAGTTTAATGTTTGCTATAATATGCATAAGACACAAGCAGTAGGAGTGGTTAGTCAGTACATGGCGAATCCAGGCAAAAAGCATTGGAATACAGTAAAGATGATCTTGAGATACATCAAAGGGACCTCAAATGTAGCACTATGTTATGGAGGATTAAACATACTTATCAATGGGTATGTCGATTCTGACTATGCAGGGGATTTGGATAAAAACAAATATACTATAAGATATGTGTTCAAAGTTGCTAGTGGAGCTGTAAGCTGGGTTTCAAAATTGCAGTCAGTTGTGGCTACGTCAACAACAGAGGCAGAATATGTAGCAGCTACACAAGCCAGTAAAGAAACAATCTGGTTGAAGATGCTATTGGAGGAGCTCGGGCACAATCAAAAGTATGTCTCTCTATTTTTTGACAGTCAAAGTGCCTTACATCTAGCAAGGAATCCAACATTTCATTCAAAGACAAAACACATACAAGTTCAGTATCATTTCGTTCGTGAAAAGGTGGAAGAAGAGACGATAGATATGCAGAAAATCCATACCATAGACAACATAGTAGATTTCATGACAAAGGCGGTCAATTTTGATAAATTTACTTGGTTTCGATCCTCTTATGGCCTGTCAGAGATGTAAGCAACATGAATGGTACAAGGTAGAAAGAATGGTGTGAAGATATGATTGTTCCAATCAAATTTTCAAGTGGAGATTGTTGAACAAATGACCAATTTTTGGTGCATTAATGTACCGAATTCCGCAATAGTAAAATTCAAAATTTACTACTGCAATTTGGTTGAAAATTGACATGGGAAAATTTCTCATTTAGTCCTTATACTTTAGAATATTTATAAGATTAGTCCTTAAGCTTCAACTATAAATACTCTAACCCATTTAGCTTCAAAACCATCCCAAATCATTCTAGCTTTCTCCTAATAATATAGAAATTAGAGAGTTTTCTTGATAGTTATTTTCTCCTTTTTTATCAAGAGAGAATTGTCATTGTTTTCTCCTTGTTAGATCGAGAGAAGTTGTAATTCCTATTTTCTGATAGTGAAATTCTTCTACCTTTGCCCCTGGTTTTTACCCTATATTATTTAGGGGTTTTCCACGTAAAATTTGTGTCTTCTTTATCTTCATTTTTATTTTCTCAAATTATAAATTACGATTTTGCTCTATTCGATAGTCGTATTGCGCAACACTTACAGGAAAAGAAAAGTTGATGCAGACACCAACCTTGTTCATTGATTTGAGTAATTTTCCAAGAGGCCCGGGGAACGGGCTGGCTACGGAAAACGAGCCACGTTCATCAACTATAGTATTCTGTGTGCAAGAAGGAAATAATGAAATAAATAAGAATTCAGTCGCCATGGTGGACAGTTCCTCGAAGTTCTAAGAACTAAAGCAAACGAAAAGCGTATGTTCTACATTCACACGTGTTTCAATTTTCAAGACCGGCGAACATTTCGAGAAATGAATTTAAACTTTATATAAACAAGTACAAAGGGTAACGTTTTACCAAAAAGAGAACATGTATGCTTGAACTGTTCAACATGTGACACAAATAAATACATTAGTTTTCCATATAGTGCATCAACCAAAGGAAGAATAAACAGTTGAACAATGTCATCTAGTCTAGTCCTGAAATGAGTACAAACTGCCCCCGACATGTATAAAAGAATACAAATCTATGGCCTATTTTTCCTCCAACTCTTCATGTCCTTTTAAGTATCCATATCTGACACAATTTTGAATACGTGTACGAGCATATGACCTTCCAAGGACCCTCCCTTATTCGAAGATGCATTTGGGGGACACATACCCTTATTTGACACTTACAGCCGAGTCCAAATGACATAGAATACGTGGCCACAAGGTACTTGAACATTAAGGCAACATTACAAAAAAAAAAAAACAAAGTAGAGCCATAGCAGCAAGAGAAACATACCACATTATACAAGTCATGTTCTCTTAACTACAGATGTCTGGCAATGCTCTTTTATCCATCTTATCTCGGTTAATCTTTACTCCTATTGGTTGATTGCAATAGAGAATTATCTTCTTATACCTTCATCAAAAGTTATAGATTTTTTTTATTAATTTTCTTATAAAGATTGTTGATAATCTTTTTTAGTTTGAGACAATTTGATCATAAATTGAGCTACTTAATTAGAGGTGCCCCCAAAAAAGTACTTATTAATTCTGATTTGCATATATTTTAGGTTGATAAGGACAGAGTTGCCAACTGGGTTTTATCATTTCAAGCTCGTCCGAGAAGTCGAGCCGAACTGAAAAATGGTTTGGCCATTGTTTTAATAATGTTGTCTTGTTTTGTTTCCTGTTGATGCTTCATTGTGCTTTTGATATATATAAGGAGGATATTTTTTTGTAGGACAATTTTACGGGTTTCATGGTTCTAGGACTTCACAGTTCCCTCGGGATGAAAATGGGGTATGGAAAAAGTCATTATATTGCTTTTTATTCATTAATTGTTTGGTTTAATTGTTTTTTCCGTTTATTCTGCATATAGGTTGAAGTTCATAATGCTGATCACTTGGCGAGCACGTATTGTATCATAGCCATACTAAAGACGGTTGGCTTTAATCTCTTGACCATAGACAAAGAATCAATATTGATATCAATGAGGAATCTTCAACAGCCAGATGGAAGGTATGCTTCAAAGTATTGTCCATCTACTTTTCTGGTTGTAAGGGCAATCAATTATCAATGTCTATTGATGATATTCCTGTGCACCAATGTAGAATAGAAAGGGAAGGGGCAAATTTTTTTTTCTTCCTTTCAAATTCTTATGGGATAGATCCAGTAGACTGTTTACTTTTGCATGAAGCTATTAGTTTTGTTTCTCTTGATCTTGCAGTTTTATGCCGGTGCATGTTGGTGCAGAGACAGATCTTCGATTTGTATATTGTGCTGGTAAGAACTGAAAGCATTACCACTAACAGTTCAAGCTATATCATTTCAAGTTGTCCATAATGAAATCTTTGTTTTGCTAATTGATGTATCAGCTGCTATCTGTTTTATGCTGGAGGATTGGAGTGGCATGGACAGGGAAAAAGCCTAGGACTACATCTTAAATTGCAAGGTGTGCCTGCATTGCTCTACTGTGTTATCATGCTTCCATTTTATCTTTATTAGGCATATACTATGGCATGTATACTGAAGAAGTGGTTTTATTCTTTCAGTCTTATGATGGTGGCTTTGGCTTGATGCCTGGTTTAGAATCACATGGTGAGTTAGAGTTAAATAATATCTCATCTGATTGCTGATTAATGTTCTGTCAACTCCATGCATCTAGGGTGGACCTAATCACTGTTTCTCTGCAACTTTATCGTTGCTCATAGTTAACTGATACCAGTTCCTTTTCCCCCCGCATGCTACTTTTATCCAATCTTTACATTGACTAGTGTAATTTGCTGGTGGGTCTATATTTCAGCAGTAAAAGTTTATTCATGAAGCAGCCCCGGTCTTTTATTTCTTTAAGTTCATGATTATGTTCACTTTGATGATAACACCAACAGCATTAGTCTTAGAGATGCAGGGGGTGGTACGTATTGTGCTGTGGCATCTCTTCGGTTAATGGGGTACATTGAAGATGATCTTCTGTCAAAAAATGCAACATCTTTCGTCATAAATGTGCCACTATTGCTGGACTGGTGTATGCAGGTTTATTTCTGTCATTTAGCATCTAGAAGCATCACTTAACGTGCGGGGAGTTTTTAGCTCAATATATAGATATAGACAATGGACCTCTTAAAAGCCAACTTAACTTAAAAAGTGCATCAACGTCAAAGCAAATTTTTAGATGATTCAATATTGTTATCTATGGGCAAACTCGATTTTTGAGCTGAATGTTAGGCAATACCTGCATTCATTTTGCCTCAAGAATAATTTCATCCTTTCTCCTGTCATTTCTCAAACAGAGGCAGGCAAATGATGGTGGATTTCAAGGAAGAGCCAATAAATATAGTGATGCATGCTACGCATTTTGGTAAGGATAAGAAAAGCCTTTGTTCTTTTCAGTGTATAAGCTGCCTTTGATTTGATGACATGTTGTTCATGTGTAGGGTTGGGGCAGTTTTGAAGATCTTAGGGGGCTACAAATTAATAGACAAGATTGCTTTACGCAGATTTTTGCTGACTTGTCAATCTGAGGTACTGATACTGCTTATTTGCACTTGATCTAAATTTAGCATGGATTCAAACAAGCAGCCTCTAATGGTGTAACCGGAGGTGAAGCCAATGGGGTCAAATATGGGGTTTCAACACTGAACTACACATCACTCAAGCTCCTCCCTTTCTTTGATTTAGCTTCCTCAGACTCCAAATCCTCCTTTGTTTCTTCAACAATGGTGAACAATAACCTTGGTGACCCATCACCATCATCATCATCGTCATAGGGCTTGAAGAACAAATCTTTGTTTGATTGCAGATGATGAACCTGATGAGATGGTTGCTGTTGGGTTTCCTGTGGATTCAAAGCTGATTTTTTCCAGCAAAACATGTAATACAACTCGGCAATCAATGCTAAGAACAGAAGAACAAAGTATGCTCAAACCAAGCCCTACACTGCTCAAAGATTTCATCTTTTTACATCACAAAAACTACTGAAAAAATACTTCAAAATCTTCCACTCAAAACTACCCTTTCATCAGTTCAAGAAACAAGTGAAAACCCCAAGAAAAAAACACTAAAAACTAAGAAAAAAAACAAGGGATAATGAGAGGTTTCAATCAAAATAACAAAAACCCGGAAAGTGAAGGAGGAGTAAAGTGAACTTTGACCAGAAAGATGAAATATCCCCCACTCCAAAGTGAGTTGCATGATTATCAGAGCTCTCTTTTCTTTCTTAAAAGCATTAGAAATATACAAGTATTCAGTTTTTATCCTTATTTAGTTATGGGGAATAAAATTTTACCGACAATATATCAAATAATTATTTCAATATCATTAATATTATGTATATATATACATTTAATTTAAATTCGAATTGATCTAACTAATAACATATCTAGATTTCGAGTTTAAGTGATTTGGAATTTTAAGATGTTTCTTTTTTGGAGAGCCACTAGCTAAAAGATTAAACAAGGTTTGAGCAAATTCCTTTGTATTTTTATGGTTGAGAGGCCGTTGGCCTCGAGGGATGGGATCACAATAAAAAGAACGGTAACGTATAATTGGCCAAACCCACAGGTAAACTTTAAAATGTTTCATCAATGAGTTTTCATATTGAGTAAATTGCACAAATAGTCATCGACTATATGATATTATTTTGTTGAGTCTTTCGATTATTAAAAGTTATAAAATAGTTTATCGATTATAAGACATTGCTTTGTTGAGTTATTCGATTATTAAAAGTTTACTCAACTATTCATATGTTTCAAACTCGTCATTTTTTGTTAAAAAATTGACGGTCATCTGAGTTGAAAGTTAATTTGTTGATTGAGATATGGTAAAATCTAGTCATAGAATCTCAAATGATATACAATTCAAACATTTATTGAATAAGATTTTATCATATTTTAGTCAGTAAGTTAGGATCTGTTTGTTTAGTTGTAATTGGTTTTCCAGAAAATGAATTACTGGAATTTGAATTACTGGAATTTGAATTACTGGAAAATGAATTACTGGAATTTGAATTCTGGAAAATGAATTACATTTCTGTAAAATGAATTACATTTCTGGAAAATGAATTACATTTCTGGAAAACATCTGGAAAACGTTTTATGATGTTATTTAAACATTTTTTCGGTATATTTTAGTGAAATAAAATTTTATAAATTATATTAATTATTTATTAAAGTAATAGTACTATATTATATTTTAAAAATATTAATTAGTATATTTACTAAAATATTATTGAAATATATAAATAATATTATTCATTATTAAATATATATAAAAAAAATTATTATATATTATTAAAATAAAAATATAATATCTTATATTATTATAATATAATTGATTATTTTATATAATATTAAAAATATAATATTATATTATTATAAATATTAATAAATATATATTTTAAATATTTTAATAATTAATATTTTGATGAAAATGATATTAAAATATTTTATTAATATTAAATTCATAAAATAAAATTATTTTGAGTATTTTTGCTTTGAAGTGAAAAGTTCGGAAAATAACTTACGGAAAATGAATCCGTAAGTCATTTTACAGAAAACACAAAGGAAATTCTGTTACTAGGAAAATGAATTACATTCCGGAAAACAAATTACGTGAAACAAACACGGGAAAACGTTTTCCGGAAAATGAATTACGTGAAACAAACACGGGAAAACATTTTCCGGAAAACGAATTACGTGAAACAAACACGGGAATTCGGGAAAAACCAATTCCGTAATTCCAATTACGGGAAACAAACAGACCCTTAATGTCCAGCTTAGACAATCATCAATTTTTTTAACAAAAAATGACGAGTTTGAAACATGTGAATAGTCGAGTGACAATTTTATAAATTTTAATAGTCAAGGGACTCAACAAAATAATATCTTATAGTTGAGAGATAATTTTATAATTTTTAATAGTCGGGAGACTAAACAAAACAACACCATATAGTTAGGGACTATTTGTATACTTTAGGATAATTTAGAGGTGTTTTGCAATATTTCAACTCGACCAAACCCACTGGTAACGTTTCGGTAACATCCTCTTCGAATTGAGGCAAACACAATACATACATTCCATCATCATCGACCATACCCGTGCCCTTTCAATTTCATCATCGCATGTTGTTGTTGATCTTGTTGTGTTGTTCGACCTCGGGTGTTACTATTATATCAATAGATCGTTACGACCAAGGCCGCCGATCTCGTGCCGACTAAAACAATGGATGATCTGCTGTGTGCGAAACCGTCGTCGTTGTCATCTTCCATGACAGAGAGGGACATGGAAAATGTTGCAAACTTCTTTTTATGGGAAGGAATTTTATGTAAGTTTGGGCATTGCTTTGGTCGATGATTGTAAAGATTAGCATTGTCTTATGATGAATATTAAAAAGTTTAGTGAAAGTTACATTATCATTTTTTTTTTGTGTTTTTATATGTAAATGTTTACCATTTAATTCATATTATTAAAATATTTATTTATTAAAATATCTACTCGATAAGTAAATATGTACTTATAATTTAGGGTAAAATATACAAATGGTCGTCTTGCTATTCAGATGTCTCAAATTTGTCATTTTCCGTTAAAAATATAATGGTCGTCTGAATTGAATGTTAACATGCTCATTGAGATGTGATAGAATATGATCTCATAACTGTTTGAGTTGTATTTTTTGGAACGAGTCACTGTTTACGTTATAGCCTTGAGTCATGTTGAAATATTATGTTGTCTAACTAGTGTTTGAAAGCAACAGCAGTGCCAGTAGATATTATTAAAATATAATTTATCATATCTCAGAAAGAAGTTTAATGTCGAGCTCAAACAGTTGATGATTTTCTAACGAAAAGGGAAGAGTTTGAAACATATGAATAGTTGTGTTATCATTTTATAACTTTTAATAGTCGATAGACTCAACAAAACATCGCCCTATAATTGGGGGATCATTTTGTAACTTTTAATAGGTGAGGATTCAATAAAAAAAATACCCTATAATCGAGGATCATTTGTATATTTTACCCTTTAATTTAATTTGTGTGTTTTTTTATTAATGTAATATGCTTATAAGTGATAGTATTTGTTTTATATACTCTCAACCATTGACAATGAATACTTACATACCCTCTAATGTCTAATACTTAAACTTAGGTCATCTGAGAATAACAACCATACTTTTAATTCATATATTATACACATACTCTGCGTAATATTAAAATTGACAGTCGAAGAATATATATTTATATAACCCCATATTAAACGCATCAATGAAAAATAAATCAATTCACGCACAGATTTACCAAAGTAGTTGAACAATATATATATAAGTAGAAACATTGAAAGGATTGAATCCAACATATTAATATTCAAGGCTTGGATGGTGGATGCCTATTTCCTCTCGGATTTGGAGCAGATGGAGCCTTTTTCATGTTTTCATCCACCTTCGTTCCGCTTCCCTTCATTGTCACACACAACAATATTCAGACTAATAAATATTCCGATCGTCTCATAATCTAATTCACATGTAATAATCAAGACGGATGCAATATTTTATATAAAGGGACTAACTTAAAAACTTTTAGAAAATGAAAACATATTTATCAATAAAAAATATAAAAAAATCTAAATAATTTAAAATTTTCATAAGGATGGCTATCCGTCCGTTTTTCTCTATCCATCCGATGATGTATATATATATATATGAAAACTTACCCAAGTAGGCAAGAAAAATCTGTTGACAGAATCTGGATTTAGCTTAGCAGGTCTGATCATCTTCATATCATCGTTAACTGGAAACACAGAGTATTACAGTGTTTTGATAAAATTGTTCGAAAACATATTTTTTTAATAGTATAAATGATTATAACATAGCATATGTTTAAAATTATTTCTTAGTCATTAATAATGTATGTCTTATAGATACAATTATTCGAACCTGAAACCTTTAAGGAGAATAATAATTTATTTTATTACTGAGGTCATTCAATGTGTTCGAAGACATATACATGTTTGATTAAGACAAAACAAAGAAACCAGAGAAGTACTTGCCTGTTTCCATGGCTATTGATAATAGCGAAGATGTAAGAAGAGCAAGGAGCAGATAGGGGAGAAGGAGTTGGGTTTTGATCTTCATGCTTGTTCGGCTCCAATTGTGTGTGTATGGGCTGGGGTATTTATGGAGGACAAAATGGGTTAATTAATGATGATTTAGTTTGAAAAACATGGCAACTGTTGCTATATCTGTACGGGAATCCAATGCTTTTTTCTTTTCTTTTTACAAATTTGGATTATGCATGTAAAGCTGGCAACAATAATGTGGGATTTTTATTCCTTGGCGTTTCACGTTGACTCCAGCTGATGGGGCCAAACCATGTGATTGAGCTATTTATTTCTTCAAGTATAAGTAGAAGTAAAGTGATTGTTTAATAGAATCGAGTTATTTATAAATATCTTTCTATCATTCCAATTTTATTTAAATTGTTTTAAGTTAAATTTATAAAATTTAAATCATGTGAAATTGAATATATTTATATCATATATATTTTTATATTCAATACCCACATAAATTTAAATAACACTCAGTCCATCGTTGATTGTCTCTACAGATTTAGGGATGGACATCAGTTGGATTTATGATCAACTCGACCAGATTTGAAAAATTACGCCTTCACCTGAAAATTAATTTGACTTGAGCTTAGGGTGACTTCATACAATCATCTTTTGAGATAAAACTTGAATCTGACTTGACCAATCATAAATATATTTATAAAAAAATCTTAATTTTGTTTGATTAAATAAAAGTCTGATTGAAATAAATAATATAAAAAAATATTATAACAATTATCCTTAAATATAAAAAGTATAATTATATTATTTTTTACATTGGGTTATATATTTTTATCTAAATCTGAATCAGACTAGACCCACTTCATATCTAAACCCTAACTGTTCTATGCCTATCTTTTTTTCTTTACAATTCATGTCATTTTTTATAGATCAAATCAACTTTTTCTTCTTTGATTTTATTTAGCCAACAGTGACATTGATTTTGATACTGGTTGCCGACTATCGATTGTATTTTTTCTTTGTTTTTTTAGTTTTGTAATAAGAATAATTCTTTCTTTGTGACACATTTTTCTTTACCTTTTGGTAGTTTTCGATCGTTTGATCGTTGCCTTTGTTTATTTTTTTTCTCAGGGTTAGATTTGACATTGTCACGACTGATCAAGATGACACTTATTTGCTATAATGTTGATCTTCCCTGCTTTGGACTCTTGAATTGATTTAGATACGCATTTTGCGTTCATGGATAGTTTTCTCACGTCGTGTGATTCTGATTTGTGATTTGTCGGTGGTCTTTCAGTAGTTTGATCTCATTTTGTGGTTCGTTTGTCGATGTTGTCAGATTTGTTCGTATCTTTATTTTATTCGAGCATTTTAGTTATGTTTTTTAACATTTTCCTTATTTGGTCCTTGTATGATCTAGATGACTAGTTTTTATGTTAATGAGTATAAGAAAATATACTAATTATAATTTAGTTTACGTTTACAGTCATACTTGTGAATCTTCGTTATAATTATAATTCTAAATATTTTTTATTTGTTTAATAAAACTAACGGAATTCTATTGTAAAAAAATCAAATTGAATTCCATTGAGTTGAAATCCGTTGCCATCCCTATACATACAATACAAAAGTTGATGAGAAGTAACAACGGGTGCTTTGTACATGGGGAAGTTAATTGTTGGTTCTTGTAATAAAGTAAGAGAATAGAACTGTCCAAAAATGGTTGTGTTTTACGACGTGACATTGGCATCCCCATGTTCTTCACGACTACTTGTTGGGTGGTAAACTAAATCTATTTGTGGAATAATAGTTCTTAAAACATGCTTCTACTTTTACATTATTATACAATTCGTGACCAAAAACTCTATAGTTTCCATCTCAAATTAATTCCATTTAAGATATAAAATCGATAAATCATTAATAATTGAATGATGTGATAATTTAAACTTGATATAAAAAAATTTAAAATTTTTTTTATTTATCTTATCATTTTCTTCGTTAAAGTTATAAATTTTTCACTTTTTTATTCTAAACGCTTGTAAATTCCTCTTACCTCTTATACCACTTTATTGAATTAGATTTTATCAAAATCTCTTTAAAACTATAAAATTAAACATAAATTTCTTTAGATTTTTTGTGGGGTTTGAGAATTTTTTTTTGAATTTAAAAGGTTTGATGTGTTTGTTCAAATCCAAATGAACAATATATTATAAAATTAACCTAATCGAATAGTCGTCCGAAGAGAATGAAGTATTACAAATATTTAGATGATTTGTCGTTGATTTTGAGTGAGTTTTGTGAAAAATCAATTTGATAAGAAAATATGAGTGAAATATGAACATATTGGTATTTATCTTATCACGGTTAACAATTAATGATAGACAAAGATTAATTAACAATGACAATAAAAGAAATTGTCGATTTTCTATGTGAATGAAATTAATAGATAAACTAAAATTTAGTGTCTAAAATTAGAATTTTTTTAAAATTTAATGATAAAATTGAATGAAAGTTTACCGATAGAAACTACCAAGATATCACTGCGTTAATAATTCATAAGATATACACCATGAAGAGAATGTTTTGCAGCTCTTTCAAGGAGTAGAGTGTGTTGACAAAAACTCCATTGGAGTGGAAACCCCACTCGGCAAATATAGAAAAGAAAAAGGGTAAAAACAAAACACACTTGAAACCTGGATCTGTGTAATAATGGTGTCTTGCCTCATTGACTCCATAAATGGGACAAAGCTGTAATCATTAAATTTTTGTTTCTATGCATCTCTCAGGGATTTTGTAGATTTCATTACCTAATTCATTACATTGGGGTTTCCTGTTATGCTTTGGTTCTCCTCTAACTATTTATCTGACTTATCCACTCTGTCGTATTAGTTTCGAGTTCGAGTCGGGATAATTATTTTAGGATAAATTATCTATTCAGTCATCTAACTATTTGTGTGATACTATTTTTCTAAATCATACTTATTGTTATGTTTTTAATTTTATTTTAATCACTTCCCGTTAAAAAATCAATGGTGATGTTGACTTGTCACTTTAGTAGTTATGTTAATGTTTTAACAGCGGTGACTAAAATAGAACCAAAATGTAACATTATATATGATTGTGAAAGAAAAATACAGTTTGATGACCAAAACATAATCACATGAAAATTTGGGTGACTAAATACACAGTTTACCTTTTGTTTTATCACAAAATGATATTTCATAGGGCAAACTACATGTTTTAGTACCCAACTATCACTTTTATTTCGTTTTGGTCACCTAATTATTTTTTTTCCAAAAGCACACCTAACATTACGTTGGTTTCATTTTGGTCACACACAGTAACAAAACTAACAGAAATGCTAACATGATATTTTTATGTTAATTTTTCTTCAATGATGGTGTGGCGTTATCTTACGGGGACACATCAACATCACAATTAGTATTTTAACGGTGGGTGACCAAAATAAAACAGAAACTAAACGTTAAATATGATTTAAAAAATAGTCAGATGACCAAAACGAAACAAAAATGATAATCATAACACTATTTTATATTGATTAACATGAACATATAGATCATGTTATATTGTTGAATAACAAATAACTTCTTTCTTCTATGATGTTTAAATATCATGAGTATAATTTGAGAGAGATGTGAAAGTAAAAGTCTTTATAATGGATTTTTCGATGATATGTATCAACTTATTGCAAAATCTCTCTTCGTGATTTCCAAAAGAGAATAAAGGAAGCCCTCGGTTGGCGGAACATCGTGGGGCCGATTATTTTTTAATTATTATTTAATATTGGAAAAACATATATTTAAAAAAAAATTCTACTAAGTGTCCCCGCTTTAAAAAAAATTATATTCATAGAAAATAAAAAATATTTTAATCACTGTTCTAATAAATTTTTAATTCCCTTCGCCCTCTACACAAAATCAAAATGATTATTATTACCTAGATCAAGTCTTCAATTTCATGGAGTGTATCTTAACAATTTTCATATGATTAGGGCCTTAGTGTTTTTTGTTGCTATCTTAAGATGTTGCAGTTATAGAATCTTTTACTTTTGAAAATGAAATTATATAATCAGACAATTTCTTTTATAAATATGAGATAAGTATAATATAATACTATATAGAGATTTTAATTTTTTTTGACAATAAACGATCATATCTCTACATACAATGTAATATATGTTCAACCATACTTAAATTCATAATATCTTTTAATGTTTTTAGGATTTGAAAGCAGTAAATTTGAATTAAGACCTTATTTGTGTAAACCATTAAATAGGGTAAGATAAATCTACATTAACCATTTAACCTTAAGGTTAAACTTTAAATCTTATAATTTAAATTATAAATGTGACAAATATAAAAAATTAGCTGACCCTATTCCCATGTGTAATGGGATAAGGGGAGGTAAGATAGTAGGCTGCCCCCAACGCAAGGTTGAGAGCAGCTTCCGTGAGAGACCTCCGGCAGCCAGAATTATGAATTACCCACTGTGATACTCGATCCCACGACCACAAGGTTAAGAGTCTTACGCTCTAAAATGTGACAAACATCATTGAAATAAATAAATTTATAAAAATAAAAGCTTATACAACTTGTGTATTATATTTTTTTTAATATTATGTGGTTTCTAAATGTCTTGAAAGGTAACCATTTCAAGGATGAGAATATGTCAATGTTGACTTGTTTTATGATTTTTTCAGGGTAGGTTAAAGTTGGTTTCGTTGGTTAAATAATTCAAGCATAAAAAAGTTCAAAAAACAGAGGTGTTTGATAATTATTTTGATATATAAGTACTTTGTTATAGTGTACGTGAAATTTATCACATTGGATGACGAGTTTCATAAAATATATTAAAAAATTAAAACTCGTCATGAGAAGATGACAAGCTCCAAAAACTTTTGTTCCATTTCATATAATGGATTCAATTTTTATGATATATTTTTATTGAACTTATCACCTTCATGACGAGTTCTACGTGCAATGTAATAAATGGTCAAAATCCCAAAATAATTCTCAAACACCTCAATTTTTCAAAAAAATTCTGCCCATGATATTCCCAAAATTTAGAAGTTAAATTGGGTCCGGATTGTGTTTTATGAAACTTCATGACTATTTATATGATTTTTATTCATCATAATGTTTTTGTATGTACTCTTTATTAAATTACTTATAGAACTTATGTGGCGATTTAATTGATATTAATTATTTTTCATAATAATTAATATTTTAATTATTAATGAATTATTTCAAATTTAACATTACAAAGATTTATTGCAAGGATAACTCTTTTAACATAACAATTTAACTAATCTATCACATTTTTATTTATCAATGAGTGCCTCGTTATCGTTACCACATCGAATAAACTCAGTCTAAAAAATGTGATAGATTAGATCTTATTAGTAAAATTTATTTATAAAAGCATTCCCTATAGAACGCACTTGTGTTAGAAAGATACACTTTGATCAATAATGTTATTTTATAAATAAATATTATTAATAAGATTTAATCTTCGATAATTACAACATAATATATATTTAAAATATTTTAAATTATTTAATAATAAATATTTAAATATCACTACATATATTACATTCAAATCTAAAATATTTTAAAATAATAATAATCATTATTATTTAACTACAAATATTTAGTACGTTTAATTTTTGAAGAAGTGTGAATGCCATCTTCCTTTATTTTGTTTCAACTTTTCCCACTCTTTTTGTCTTTCCCGGCATTGTTTTGAAAACTGGACTGGACTGGCCGGTTTAACCGAGAATCGTTGTCTAGTCCGGTTCAAATTAAACCGGTTGAACCGTTATTAGTGAATCGATCGGAATCATTGAACCGTTCGAATCGGACCGACTGAAAACAGAAAAAAATCAGAAAAAACCGAAAAAACCACCATTTTAAAAAAAAAAAAATTAAACCAAACGACGTCATTTGTTAAACGATCCAAGTCGAATTCGAATATTGCTGAGCTAGACTCAAACTTTAAAAGTAAGTTCAACTCGACTCAAACTCACGAATTAAAAATTATCAAGTTCAACTCGAACTCGAAATATAATATTGAAACTTGAACTCGAAAATGCTTGAACTCAAAAAAAATTTAAAAGCTCGATTGAAGCCTAAAATTCGAGCTTGATTGAAGTGAGAGAATAATTCACTCTATGCTCATCAAAAGACTCCATGATTTTTAAAGTCAAATTACCTCTATTATTTATAGAAGTTAATTGGGATGCTCTTTTATGTTTCTTAGTCATGTGAGATTGTTTTGTTCTCATATGTTTACTCTTTAGACTTTTGGGATGTTCTTCTATGTTTCTTAGTCATGTGAGATTGTTTTTAAAAAAAATTAAACCAAACAATATCATTTTGTTATGAATTTTTTAGCGTCAAATTTATTTTTTAATTATAGTTATATAATTATATTTATTATTTAATATGTTTTATCTTATATATTATGTTGTAGTTAATTTGAATCATTTTATTTCACTTGATTTTATGATTTTTAACTAATATATGTTATGACTTGCTTTGAATATAACTTGTGATATACAAAATTATTTTTTATTCAATATTTTTGGTATTTTTATTTAATTTTTTAAATAATTATGACGTCGTCCGGTTCTTTTCACCGATCAAATCAGTGAATCGATAGCATGAACGTTTCGTTAACCGATCCGGTTCTAAAAACCTGTTTCCCGGTCATCTCCCCCCATTTCCTTCCCTTTGTCTCTCATGACTCTCCCTTTCCCTTCCTCACTCTAATAAATCATAATCAAAGCCGTTCATCATGCGCTCGCCGCAGGCTTTCCTCAACGGCGACACCCCTTCGCCTCACTTTCACAACACCGTCACTCTCTGTAAACTCAGACGATTCAACTCACTAATCCTCGTATTCCGAGTCACTGCTTTCACTTCCTCCCTCGCTTCCTCTGTCCTCATGGTCACTAACTATCGCGGCTCCGATTCTCCTCACTGGTTCGATTTCGACGCTTTCAGGTTAGTTTACTTTTTTTCCCCTAGTAAATTTGAAAGCGATCGGTTAGCTCGTGATTCAAGTAAGTAGAAAATTTTAAAAAAGAAGCATCCGATTTATATTTTCTGTTGCTTTTGCGATTCAAATTATATGAAATTCAAAGAAATATACAAAGAAGCTTAGAACTTGAAATGAAATCGCGAAACTCACCGCAGATTTGTTTTCGCGGCGAACGCAATAGTGGCTTTGTATTCGCTGTTCGAAATGGGATTTCCCGTTTGGGAGATCTCCACCGGCGCCACTCTCTTCCCTGAAATACTACAAGTTTTGTTCGACTTCGGCCATGATCAGGTTTCCTTTTCTTAATCATTAATAGTAATTATGAGTCAGTATTTGATAAAATTGAGTACAACAAATCAAATTATTCAAGTTAATTTTGAATTGTCTTGAATAAATTTATTAAATATTAATTTAATTTAATTATTTATAATTTAATTATAAATATTTTGTAATCATAAATTTTAATTTAAATGATATTTTATATTGATGTCATATAAATAATCTCAAACATTTTATTTTGTTTTGTTTTAGTTATTTAACGTAACTATGGTATAACATTATTTATTTTGGTCATTTAATGTAACTATGATATCTTATGTGACATGTTAGTTTTATCATTAATTCTTTAATGATGAATAATTAAAATATAAAATTTAGATTTTCAATATAAAATGAAAGTGATAATTAGATGGCTAAATAAATATTTTATCATATAATAAATAAGTCATAGTATGTTTTAAAGAAAACTAACAAAAAATATTTTTATTATTAACGTATGATTACAAAATAATATATGTTTTAAATATTTTTAATAATGTGATAATTACTTTGAATATCTGTTCTAATTATATATTTTAAAACTAAAAATAATTAAGCTGTAATAGAATACTGAATTTAATAAAAACCATAATTTAAGGACCTTTATGAAATTCGACCTTATGTTTTGGTTAAATTATATAGATTATTTTAATGTTGGGTTAGGTATTTGCATATTTATTACAGTCGGTGAATTCCGCGGGAATGGCGTTGGTAAAAACGTTGAAAGGTACGGACACGTGTACGGCGTCGATCTCGTTCTGCGTGCAATCCGATATATCCGTGGCATTTGGTTTCGCCGGAATTTTGTTTCTCGGGTTGTCGTCGTTGTTTTCGGGTTGTCTGTTTTATAATCAACGGATCTCGTTTCGTTCTTTAGAGAGATACAATATTTTTTTTGATGTGCTGAAGAGTTTAATTCGCATTTTTACCGTGATGTCGTGGACAGTTCTGTATTCTTTATTTTGTTTTTTTATCGCGTTATCAGCTTATTAAACATGATTTTCTTTGTTATTTTCTGTCTGAAAAAGAAATTAATGAAAACATAGCTCAGTGGTGTGGTAGTCTATGTTACTACGAACTCAAATGTGAGTGTCAGATACGAGTACGTGTAACACAAATGTGCACTATTTCATATCTCCTTACGCATGTTCGCCTATTATCAAACACGAATTGGAGTGATTAATGAGTTAAACAATTTGAAATTGATACTATCAAAATTCGATATAAGCTTTATTCGAATTGACTAAGTTTGACTTGAGATCTTAATAAACTTAGTCGAATAAACATCAATTTAACTCGATAAGTTTGTGAACAATTTGTTAACTTTTTAATAATTTTTTTATTAATTATCTTAAAATTTTATTTTATTCAAAAAATTACTAATTTACTAAAGATAAAAAAATGACTAATCTATTATTTTTCTAATAAATAATTAAAAATACAAAATTAATAATCAATAATTACTATTTTACTACACCCAAAAATCAAATATGAAAATAATATCTTAATCACATGTTTAATTTACGATTACGATGATAAACATTCATTGTAATTTTGAATATTTTTCTTTTAATAAAACTACCAATTTTTTTTTTTTGAAAAACTAATAAAAATAATATAGTTATTACTTTTATAAGTTTTATTTTATATTAAGGAGACCTAATTTTTTCTTTATCTAGTATAAACTGGAATTCTTATCAACTTGGCAGTTGATCTACCGAACTCTTATTTCCGATATCAACAACGGTTTTACTTTCTCTGCATTTCAGGTGAATTCACCATACTCGAACTCGCAGATGCTGTGAAGGTCAGTTTTCCTTAAACATTTTTAACAGAACGTAGATATACTTCGGAAAAACAAACAATTAATCAAGTTGTTGGTAATGGGGTTTGCAGCTTATCAACCCGGAGGTGAAGATATTAATGGTGGAAAACACTCCTGACGATCCCCGACAAAGGAATTCGGACATAACTAAACCAAAGGAGCTGCTTGGACTTCCACTTATAGAATAGGATTTCCGGCGCAGCCTTGAGGTTCCGAGCAAGAACTGATTCAAGTTTATTGTACAGCCATGTTGTCTCTTTCGTTTCTGAACGGCATTCTTTGGTTAATGGAAAGACAAGCTTTTTGAGTCTCTTTTATTAAGCAAAAACATAATAAAGCAAGCAACTGGAACAAATGAAAAATCCAATGAAGTTTCTAGTCCAAAGAAATGAAAGGGGTAGAAGATTTTGAAAGCAAGCAGCTAAGGTGTATACATCCCCTCGTTCAATATTTGAGGTTAAGTTATGGCATGGATTCCGACTGTAACTAATGGCATGGATTCCGAAGCTATGTGTTTGAAGAACGAATCAACAATCATGAAGAAAACGAAAAGTTATGGCAATCCATTAGTTGTTTATGTATGTGCAAAGAAGGGCATGCATGTTTACATGAGGGAATTTGGTTAAAAGAGGGATTGACATTGATGCAAGCAGGAAAGTTAAAACATGCATCAGTTATGCAGAATTTTGAACTAAGGAGGGTCATTGGCAAGAAATGAGCAAACCTGTCAAGGAGAAAGGAACACTCGACTGCGCCATGAAAAAGCATTTGTATCCTGCGGTTCAATTTCACTTTCTGTAGATATCGCTCCAAGTATGTACCTGCTCATTTATGGTATCATCCAATAACGTATCTTCAGCTAGTCTGACAGCGGCCATGTGAGAAAATTGATAGTTCTCTCCCACATTTTGCACCTTTCGAGCAGTTTCTTCCTCGCCAAGCATTACAAGAGAAACCAACAATGACTTTAGTTCCTTCTTTGATCCAGCTGTTAGGGACATGGCTTTCAAGTGTTCTACAAGGGCCATCTCCTCGCTCGGGCTATAATGTCAAGAAATGATCTCAGCAAATTATATATAGATATAAGCAAGGAGATCCAGACACACAAATTACCACACACCTGCCCGGACGAATTTTTCCTCTACTTTGCTGACGCCTTGTATCTCTTGCCCTGCTAGCTACGGTTGAGGCAGTTGAAACAGCAGAGCTTTTTCTTGTCCTGTTGGTTAGTGCATGAAGGAAATAACACATTCAGAAATGGACGGAACTCGAAAACAGCAAAACAGCACATTTTCTCCAGCTTTGCACATTTATTGACCTTTACTCTGACTGCAGCTTTGCAGCAAGAACCAACCTTCTTTGTCGAACAGCTAAATAGCGAGTCAAATATTTCCCCACTTTCTCCAGCCCTTCCTTATATTCATCTATTAGGCTGTTTGCACATTCCAGTGCTGCATTTTTCACCAACGAGACTAAATCCTCTCTGCTATGCAAAAAGGCGACCCTCAATGCCTCCTCCCAGTCCCTTGCACTGATTAGCAAATTAATCTCGGCATTAATATCTCCACAATATTCCAAAGCAATCTTGGCAGCTTCTCCAGGTTTACCAAGGGCTTGGAGCTCTTCATAAAGCTCATGAGCCAGTTGCATTACTTCATTCTTTTCCAGCTTTAACAGCCCAACAACTGTCAGCACACCACTCCAGTTACCGCATTCACGATAAGCCTTCAAAGCCTTTTGCAAATTGGCACAACACAAGTAAGTTGTTGAAGCATCTTCGAAGCATTTTTCATCACTAAGATGATCTCCCCAAGCGTCAAGAACTTGCCCTCTTCGGGTAGGATCAGTTATCAGTTGAAAGCCTAGAGGAAAAAGTTGAGGATTTTTCTTCATAAGGTTCATGCAATCAGAGAAATGCGCAACACCTGCAGATACAATATGTTTGAGTGCTTTCTCAAACCTGTGCAGCCTAAGATCAATATTATAGTGCATCAAGAGACTAAGCATATGTTCCAATTCCTGGAGAAAGGGAAGAAATTCCTTAGGGTCTCGCTGTGAATTCAGTGCCACAATAGCTGCAAGGTTCAAATCATAAAGGCCCAAAACAGCTTCAAAGACAGCCTCTGAATCTGATAACCACAGAAGATGTTTCAGAGCTTTACCCTCTCCAAAGCTTCTTCAAGTGCAGGGGGGTCGCTACGAGCTAGACTGGTCAAAATACAGAGCTCCCTCGCAGGACTTTCGGATACTTGTTCCTCAAGAGCCCTCCTTATGGACAGAAGCACTGACGACACCTTGTTATTCTCGTCTAAACTAGCATCACAACCCTTGAAATCATTGGTTAATAAATCCTTTTGCTCCTAGCAGCATGGTGAAGAGAGAA
Organism: Hibiscus syriacus; assembly: GCF_006381635.1. Lineage (NCBI taxonomy): Eukaryota > Viridiplantae > Streptophyta > Magnoliopsida > Malvales > Malvaceae > Hibiscus > Hibiscus syriacus. Next base: position 2,195,336 of record NW_024062653.1, read on the forward strand.
ATTTCTTGTAAAGTTTCTCCATCACATTTTCGTTTTTAATGACACAAACAAAGTCCATTATGTAACTCAAAATTTTTACTTGCCTGACAAACTCTGAAGCTAATTGATTGAACACTTGCAATCCACAATAATCAACAATCACATTGAAATCGATCCTGTGTTGCCTCACCATAAGAAGTGCATCCCTAAAGCGTCTTTGGTTCAAAGCATTGACAATTGAGGCTAGCACCAGTTTTCTTGGACAGATGCATTCCAGATTTCCTCGATTTGTTTGCAATATGCCAGCAGCTTCATCTCCATGTAAAACCTCAACGATTTTGGCACCTCTTTCCCAAATATTTATGAAGTTAATATTTTCCTCTTCCTTTTGTTCGCTACCAGCATGGATAAAGTTTTCATATGTTAATTCTATTTCTCCATGCAATATATCACTGATGTCCACGATAAAGAGCAAATCCTGTTGCAGTTGCTGCATAGTATTTTCCTACCGGCATCGAGACCAAAAAGCAAAAGCTTTGATGGTTCAGTCGCACCAACTAGAACCACTTTCATCCAGCGGCAAGACGAAGAAAACCTTAACTCATCATGTTTAAAATCCCGTTTGTTAATTCCCAACTTAGATGTATATTCAAAAACTTCTCCACCATCAAACTGGACAAAAGCTGAACATTTTTTAGCAGGATTGGGAGTAATACCCATTACAAGTCCTTCCAACAAATTCCGATGTGAAACTTTTGCATGCCAACCAGAACATGTCAGTAGATCGGGGACGCTATCCTCAGAACAAGCAAGCTCGATTTCCTGCAAATAGAAACCAAGAAGACTATCCTCATTTGAAGAGGTTTGGAAAAAACAATTGCTGTGACTGAATCCATGATGAGAAACAGCAAGAAGCATGAGTCCAGCCATGTAAGATGTACAAAGGAACCCACATGCGTTTCAGATGCACACCAGGTTTCAAATCACGGTCCGAAAACGTGATAGCGCCCGTGAAATAGCGGTTACGCCGCCGTCCGAATTACCAGCTACGCCCGCAACGGCCGCAATAACGCCTGCGACGGCCACAATCACGGTAAACACGAAATGACCGAAAACGCAACCGCAACCGCGATTTAAAACCCTGATGCACACAGTTCCAAACTAAATTCTTTGCCCTCTAGAGAATCCCAAGTGTCAGGCATAGGAAGCTCTGCAACACAGAGACAGTTGTTTGATAAAAATGCAGTCAAGCGATTCTTACCAGCCATGGAATAAAAAACCATTTCTCGAACAGCACTTGGGAAATTAAGGCTAAATAAATGCATAGGAGGCGGCATTAAGAACAAAGAGAGGGGGGTCACAAGTATCTTAGAGGCATCGATAACTAAGGCCGTTGACTCATCCATGACAGCTGTTACCCAGATGAATTTGTAAACTGTGACCTTCCCATCAAGAGACCAACAAATTAATTGCTGCGACTTTGTTGGATCCCACATGGATCGAACTCCATCTTTCCTTAGGTATTTGATTTCATGATTTAGATACCAATGGTTGTTGCTGAAAAACCAGATCTTAACAGAATCATAATTTCCAGATCAGATAACAGCAGCAAGAAGATCAGAACTGCAATTTCACTTTAGAAGTTCTACACTTGCATCAACTGGTTCACCAGTGTTAAATGAGCTTCTCTCTAATCCATTTCTTTCAAAGAAAACTATTGATGGACCTTCATTCTGTGCCTTCTTGTCACAAACGGTAGCAATTTTTGCTCCACTAGGCATCCGCTCCAGAATTGACCCCATTAATTCCTTTGGCTCCGAGGAAGCATGTACTGTTCCAGCATCCCGCTCCCAGACCTTAGGCTTCTTATTTGAAGAAGATGAATTCAACACCTCACTTAGAGTGGCAAAGTACGTTCCATCACCTCTCCAAGAGATGGGACTTCCAAACATTTCTCTGGATGAAAATTCGGGTTCACCTGAAGCCAGGTTCCAGTCAATAAAAGACCAATACAATAGACAACAGAAGCAACATATATGATTGGAAAAAAAATTATTCTAACTATCCGACATAAGTATGAAGGGCATAATACATGTAAATTCTTTAGAACAGAAGTAAAAGGTCAAAAGAGATCAGAGAAGAATGCAGTAAAGTCCTTACGTACGTCAACTCCGTCAGGGTGGTTCTCCAATGCAGTCTCATACAACAAATCCCAATCATGAGTCATAACCAGTAATTGTCCGAAACCCGTGGTTACGCCAAGCAAGTCTCCATACGGACTAGGTGAAATGCACTTGACTCCACCATCAACCCGACCAACGACTTCTGTTTCCTTTCCGTCCACGGAGTGCAGTAGCAAAAGCCCACTAGAAGTACCCACTATCAGTGCTTCTTTCTCCATAAGATAATCAAAGGAAGTAATGGCATCCTCAGGCTCCAAATCCAATGGATCAATTTCGGCGTGCAACGGAGCTTTTGACCACCCCCGTTCATTCTGAGAGATTCATCAACTCGTGTCAACAAGTATACAACAAAAGGAACTCATAATAGTAAAAACTAAACCATAATCTTTCGAGATAAAAGTAAAGTCATAAAGTTTGATTCAGCTATCCATAAAACCATGGTTTTCAGAATTGAACCGATCAGTTAATCGGTCGTACTACCTGAATTGATAAGACTGTTATTTTGTGATGTTTTCTGTTTTTATTAGAATGTATAACGAAAGTCTGAAGAGATTAAATCTATCAAAATCAATTTTAATATAACAAAGTGTCGTAACAGTCCTTCTTGTGGTTCCGGGATCGGGTTCCGACTTGATTTGATTTATGTTGGAGCCGTCACCGATCATTTTAATTTGGTCGATCGGATACCATAACTTACTTTTAGTAACCATACTTTGGGTGGTTCTGGATCGGGTTCCGACTTGATTTGATGTGTGTTGGAGCCTCCACTGATCATTTTAATTTGGTTGATCAGATACTATAACTTACCGTTATCTGATCTACGTTTTACCAAACATTAATTGGATTCGGGAGTCAATTACAGTCAAGGAATGATTAACATTCTTGTACTGCCCTTTCGGGACTAATTTTTTTCCGGTTGTATTAATTGAGAAAATTAAAAGTTAAATTAAAATTTAAAAGCTCGATCTGAATTACTTACCTTTGAAGAATTTCGAAATTGACCTAAAAATAAATCAAATTAATGTGAAATAATAAAATAAAAATTAAATAAAAGAATTAAAAGAAAATTTAAATTAAAAGGACCAAATTGAAAAGAATTAAAAAAATAAAGGATCAAATTGAAATTAATTAAAATCTACAAGAAGAAAATAAGAAGTTAGAGGGGTTGCTAAATATAAGAAATATAAACAGGGATTAAATTGAATTAATTCAAAATTCAAGGTAGAATTTACAACAGGTGACCAAAATGAATTACACATCAAAATATCAGGGACTACAAAAATAATTTAAGAATTTGATATTTACACAATGGTCCTCCCTATATAAAGCCCATAAAACACCCAAAAATTTCATTTCTCACCTTCTTTCAATTTTAAACTCCCCCTCTTCTCCGAAAATTCTCTCAAACCTCTCCCCACATCGACAAATAGCCAACCCGCTCACCACAGTAACGTGCCTCTTGCCCGTCGCTCCGGCCACCGCCCCAGCGGCTAGAAAAAAAAAACTAGCCTAAAACGCTCTCTCTGACCCGATGAACACAAAATCAGAAGTTATTCGTCCTAAAAAGGACCCTACAAGCTTAGATCTAGATTCGAAGTTTGGATTTTTACCTTTAAATTGGTGACTCTTCGAATACCGACGTCTTTCCTTTTCCGATGAGACTCCTATGCGTTTCCGATGAAGGCTTTTCAATATTTTTGTGATTTTTTGCTTGGTTATTTACTTGTTTTGATGTTTGATGTTGTTATGTATGGTTTGTTTAAGCTGCTCGTATTTCTCTCGTTTTTTCCGTATTCGCTGTGTCTCTTGCTCAACCTCGCTGGAGGCTTTTTATAACCTCAGATCCGGCCGTTGTTATCTTGAAAGGGATGGGATTTTCGCTGGAAATCCGACCGACTTGGTTATGATTTGGGTTCGTGTGAGTTGTTGTTGCTTCGAGTTTTATGATTTCCCAATTTCAAGTGCTGTGGATTTCGACTGGTTCTCAGACCCTGTTGGCACGTGGCCTCCACGAGCGCTATCTTGATCCCCCTATACGGTGCCCTTGGTTGATACGAAACCCTAATTTATTTGGGTTGGGTCAGGCCTCTTGCTCCTAACCGGGCCTGCTTTTTCTGGGTCAGGCTGGCATGGTTCGGTTGGGCTCCCTTGCTGGACTCATTGGACATGATTGGGACCTGGACTTGAAAAAAAATTGAAAATAAAATTAATAATAATATAATATAATATATAAAATAAATAATAATAATATAACATAGTAATATTATAATATAATGCTAGTATATAATATATAAAATGTAACTATATAATATATAGTACTAAATATAATAATATATAATATATAACTATATAATATATAATAAATATAAATATACACTATAATATATAATATATATAATATAACTATAATATATATATATATAATATAATATAATATATATATATATATATATATATATATAATATATAATATAATATATAATATATATAATATATACTATAATATATAATACTATATAATATATATAATAACAAATATATACTATAATATATAATATATACTATATATATATACTATAATATATAAGACTATATAATATATATCATATACTATATAATTACTATAATATATAATATAAAATAATATATAGAATATAGTGTATATTATATATAAAAAAAAGAACTCGGACAAAAATAAGTGTCTACAGCTGCCCCTCTTTGTTCATTTAATATGTAACGAAAATAGGACAAAGATAAAAGGACACATTTTCATTTGGTATAAAGAAGTCTCTGAGTCTAATATCCTCCATTGTGGAGTTGGAGTTTGACTCGAAGATTTCAGTTAGAAATAGCTCCCTACTGTTAAGTTGAATTACAGATGACTTTTTCATCGTGAAATTAAGTCAATTTTGAAATTTCTTTGAGCACGATATCCTTTGTCATGAAGTTAAAATTGTGGTTGGCCCTTTCGTCGTGAAGTCGAGTCAATCTCGAACATGATATCATTCGCTGTGAAGTTGAAATCTAGCTCGATATATGTGTTAGGCGGTAATTCTTCGCCTTAGTTGAGAAATAGTTCTTCGTCATTGAGTGGAACTATGTTGTAGATGACTCATTCGCTGTGAAGTTGATCGAACTTCTAGGCATGATCTATTTTTTTAAGAATTTACAAATAGTGGACTGAGTGACACTGGTATATGATGCAGCGTCCACCCATTTGGTAAAGTAGTCAATTGCCACAAGGATAAACCGATGACCATTTGAAGCTTTTGGATGGATTTTTCCGATAACATCCATGCCCCGCATAGAAAAAGACCATGTAGCTGTCATCATATAAAGAGGATTAGGCGGGACATTTATTTTATCTTCGTAGATTTGGCATTTGTGACATCGTCTGACATAATTGATGCAATCACTCTCTAATGTGGACCAAAAGTATCCGCATCTCATAACTTGGCTTGTCATCATATGCTCATTTGCGTGAGTTCCACATACTCTGTCATGTGCTTCCTCCAATATCATCTTTGCATCTTCTGCATCCACACATCTTAACAAAACTTGATCATTACTTTTCTTGTATAAGACTTCCCCATCAAAGACATATCATGCTGTTATTCTTCTGATTGTTCTCAGTTTCAGTGGCTTCATCTGGATAGCTTTGACTTTTGATGTATTGCAGAATGTCAAGATACCGTGGTTTTTCATCTCTCACTTCTTCGATGCAATAACAATGTACCGGGTATTTTTATGACTGTATGTCGATTGACATCATGTCAGACTCCCTACCAGCTTTGAATGTTGCTGCCAACGTAGATAAAGCATCTGTCATCTGATTATCTTCTCTGGGCACATAATGAAAACTAACTTCATTAAACTCTTTAAGTAGATCCAAAATGAGCTTTCTGCATTCCACTAGTTTGGTATCTTTTGTTTCCTATTCTCCTTGGATCTGATAGATCACTAAGGCAGAATCTCCATACACCCTCAAAGTCTTTATGTTATGTCCAATAACAGCTCGAATCCCTAAAACACAGGGTTCATATTCTGCCATGTTGTTAGTGCAATCAAAGTTCAATAAGTTAGTGAATGGGTAATGATTTTCTTTGGGTGAGACCAAAATGACCCCAATACCGTGCCCTAACGCATTTGATGCACCATCAAAATCATTTTCCAGGAATCACATGTGGAAGTACCTACTTCTTCTAAAGATCTGTCCATCAAAACTTCATCTGGGAAGTCGAAGTCTAACGGTTCATAATTTCCAGAAGTCATGCTTGCTAAGAAGTTAGATATGACACTATCTTTTATACCTTTCTGACTCACGTACTCAATGTCAAATTCAGATAATAGCATCTTCCATCGGGATAACCTTCTAGAGAGAGCGGGTACACCCATCATGAATTTTAGCAGGTCCAACTTGGAAATTAGCCAGGTGGTGATATGACATGTATTGTCGGAGTCTTCGTGTAGCCCAGACTAGAGCACACAAACCTTCTCAATTGGTGGATATCTAACCTCGCAATCAGTAAACTTTTTTCTAAGGTAATAAATAGCTCTTTCTTTTCTCCCAGATTCATCATGTTGCCTCAGGATAAATCTCATTGAATTCTCAAAGATGTAAAAATATAGGAACAAAGGTTTTCCCGGGATAAGAGACATTAAAACAAGAGTATGAGACAAATACTCCTTTATTTTCTCTAATGAGAGTTGGCAATCATCGTCCCATGCCCTAGAATTATTCTTTCGAAGAAGACAGAAAATCGGATCGCACTTATCCCTCAACTGAGATATGAACCGAGCAATGTAATTTAGTCTACCCAGAAAACCTCAAACTTATTTCTACGTTCGTGGGGGAGGTAGATTCTGGATAACTTTGACTTTGCCTGTGTTGAGTTAATCGATCGACGAAATAGCCAAGAGGGGGTGAATTGACAATTAAAATTTTGGTGGAAGCTTTTGCAGAAAATATAAAATATTTGCACAACGATTTAGAGTGGTTCGACTTTCTCAACCAAAGTCTACGTTACTACCTTAGTTATCCACACTAAGGATTTTCCAATAAATTCACTAATTTGTTCTTTCTTTTAAGGACAAAGAGTAACCTTACAATTCCCTCAAGAATTATACCCCAAATTCTTGAGAACACTCTCTCCCAAAGATAAATACACAAATTTGCAAACTTACAGAAAAACCTCACAAAGCAATATGTTTGCATAATTCTAGAACAAATAAAGAACACTCAAAAATGAATACAATTGAGCACAATAAGTGTTCTTGAAAGCAAAATGAATATTGAATGAAATTTGGCTTGAAATGCTCAAACTTGAGGTTTGATGCTTTCTCTTTGATTCTCTAGCTTCTCTTCTTAATTGTTGTTGATTAATGGCTTCTAAGCTTGTTTAAATACACCTTGAATCACTTTTGAACGTGGGGATCATTGGTGAAGTCAATAGAGTCATTATTGTATAATTATCATTTAAAAATCTGGTGGGATCGTGTGGTGCATCGATGCATAGCTAAGGTGCATCGGTACACTATGTATAAAATTCAAATATTTCGACCGTTATAAGACTTAGTACATCGGTACACTAGGGGTGCATCGGTACACTAATTACATTCGATGTTTCAAAGAGCCAGGAGTGCATCGATGCATGGTCTGTGCATCGGTACACAAAATGCATTTGATGTTTCAAAATATTCAAGAGTGCATTGATGCATGGCTTGTGCATCGGTACACAAAATGCATTCGAAATGGGTGTGCATCGATGCATCAATGTAGTGCATCGGTACATCACTTTGTAAATTTGAATTTTTTGCTCGATTTGGTTCAAAATACTTTGTGAAAATTGTTTCAAAAATATTTTATGTATAAAACACAATTTTATATTTTAGTAGGGATTGAAATTGACCTTTGAAATCCTTGGAGTAATAATTGTGATATTCGAATAATTAAATCGAATATTCTTTGATTATAAAATCTTAAAATCCAATAACACTTAATTTGTTATATTGAAACATCAAAATTTTTTAAACGATCTCTCTCTTTTTGATATAACAAAACATTTGAGTAATTTTAAGATTTTCTTTGAAAAACATTTTTGACAAACAATTTTGTAAAATTACTCCCTCTTACTATAACACATCTTTTCCCCCCTTTTTGTTAAATCAAAAATACTCTATAAAACATTTTTAAACAAGATTTTGTAAAACTTAGCCAATTGTTTTTAAATTTAAATATAGCTTAAGCTGCTAAGATCACAATCAAGAGAAAGGTTAGCCATTAGTTTCATAATTCAATATTCATAAACAATGTGTAATGGTAAATTGGTCATATTCTAAATGATGTGAATGATGCAAAAACTAATAAACATTAAGCTCAAATTGAAAATTCAAACTAAACCAAATATATATAAGCATTTAAGTTCAAATATCCAAATATCCATAACAAATATTCAAACATAACAATCCAAAAACATCAAAATGTTTTAACAATAGATTCTAAATCCAAGAAAACTAAAGCAAGATAGGTCTAGTCATCCAAAGGAGAATCACGAGGAGAGTGAGGATAACGTGCTCGCATCTCGAGTGTGAGCGCATCTAAACGTTCGTTCATCTCCCGTTGTTGAGCCCCCATAGAAGTCAAATGGGACTCAATGGATGTAAACCTCATATCAAATGTCTCCAAAAATGATCGAAAGTATGGAGGCACTTGATCCTCTTGGTGTATCGACTCGTCCTCAGGTGATTCATCGTCGATATCTTGCATAAGTTGTTGAATCTCTGAATCATCGTCCGCTGCCAGAGGAGGTGGAGGTGGAGCATGTGAAGAACTTGCTCCCGGTGTTTTCTCAGAGGTTCTAACCCGTTGACTAGTTTCCTTATCATTTTTCCATCTCGATTTCTTTAAAGATATGAGATTAATAAGGTTCTGAAGAGGGATGAGAATATCAAGAGTGACCCTAAGACTGAGTTTGATAAACAAATTAGAAAGGAGACAACTGTAAACCAAGTTTTCTACTTTCTTAGATGGGACAATGTTTACGGTATCTACTAACTCAATAAAAATGATATGTGGCAGATTTATTTTCTTGTTATGTTGGATACAATGTATCCACCATAAATCTATAACTCTAAGTGATTAGTACCTACCTCCAGATGGTCTAAACCACCAAGAGATCATCAAATGAAGGAATTGCTCGTGATGAGTTCTTAAGGTACTAGCATTATCCTTAGACTTGTAGGGTGTTGCCACAGTCTCCTTTTCATTATATAAACCTAAGTTATCTAGTTCGAAATGGGTAGCGATTGTGTCGGAGTCAATAAAAATGAATTGTCCTAAAAGATATGATCGAATTCCTATAGTTTTGGTTTGACGCTCGTTTTGGACACATACCACATTGAAGTAGAAAATGCAGACTAATTGATGATAAACGATAGGTTTGAGTTGACAAAGTTTATCAAAATTCCAGGATATAAGAGTAGGAAGATATTGAAAATTCATATCTTCTATAGCGTGGATCGAAGGGATACGCTTTTCTCGGATTTTGCATGACTCAAAACAAGCATGGTACCTATGGTATAGATATTGTCTACGACTAGGCACATTGAACAAGAGTTTAGAATAGTCATATTTGGGTCATTCGGGTTTGGATTTGGATTAGGTGGAGGAATATGAGGTCGGTTTTGGGTTGAACAACTTGATGAAGTCCTAGGGCGTTTAGGATTAGACATGGTTAAGGAATCGGAATAGGATGGATACCTACAATTTTGAAACACATGTATGCAATATAATCAATCCCAAAACACAAATGAGTCTGCAATAATCAAGGTTATCTAAACCAAATCCTAATGGGCAAAGTTTTGAAAACTATTTGGAAAATAATGTTTGAAAATCATAATACATATAGTTTTAATGAAAACAACATATTTGAATCAAAAACATCAATTAAAACAATAATTTTTGAAAATATTTTTTTATTTCGAAATTCAAAGAAAATTTTAAAAAATTGTGTGTTTTTGATAAAATTGATTGTAAAAACTAGTTTCTAAACATTAAATAGTCAATGACCGATATTAGTTCAACCTAGAACTAATCAAAACTAGTCCTAAGTTTAACAATTAATAAAACAGGGGTTTTTGAAATATTACCTTGAAAATTTCAGATTTTGTGAGAATGAGATGTAGTTTGCACGAATTTAATGATGTTTGCAGGATCAGAAGTTGAAAATAGAGTAAATTTTGACTTGAAACCGTTGATTTGAAGCAATAGAGAGATTTGGGTGATTTTAAGAGGGAGTGGTGAGAGTGTTTAGGCATTTGGGGTTTTGAAAAAAAGAAGATTTTAAGCATTTAAACCCAAAATCCCGATGGGTGTATCGATGCACAGCAGAGTGCATCGATGCACATTCAAGGAATGCATCGGTGCATCTTCATGATGTATCTATGCACATTCAAGTGATGCATCGGTACACTGTCTAGTGTATTGATGCACAAAGCACAAAAATGTCAAAAATTTGTATTAAACACTTAAAATGCTAAATTAATTAGCTCTAGTGGTATTGACAACTCATATATAAAAAATTAACTATGTTCAACCAATCAAATCTATCCTTAAACATTATTTGAACATATAATTAATTTTCACTAAAAAACATAAACTCCCCCTAACTATTAGCAAATTTATGAGCATTTTAAAAGTGCTTAAATTATTTTAAACACTAAGTGAAGATAGGTCAATTAAACCTAATTCTCTCCTAAGTGTCCAAAATCTTTCTTTATCTAAAGGTTTTGTAAAAATATCCACTAATTGGTGCAAAGTATCAAGAAATTCTAGAACTACATCTTCTTTAGCGACATGATCTCTAATGAAATGATGTTTAATTTCAATGTGCTTAGTTCTAGAGTGTTGAATGGGATTTTTAGTGAGACAAATAGCACTAGTATTGTCACAATTGATAGGTATGGTACCTACTTCAATTCCATAATCTAAAAGTTGTTGTTTCATCCATAAAACTTGTGCAAAACAACCACCCGCTGAAATGTATTCTGCTTCAGTGGTAGATAATGCAACATAAATTTTTTTTCTTTGAAAACCAAGAAATCAACATATTTCCTAGGAATTGACAAGTACCGAAGGTGATTTTCCTATATATTTTGCATCTTCCATAATCCGCATCAGAGAAGGCATGCAAGCTAAAGCTAGAGTCTCTAGGATACCAAAGTCCTAAACTAGAAATGTCTTTAAGGTATCTAAAGATTCTCTTAATCGTAAATGTGATTCATTAGGGCATGATTGAAATCTAGCATATAAGCAAACACTAAACATAATGGCTGGTCTACTTACGGTTAGATAAAGCAAAGAGCCAATCATTTACCTATACAATTTAACATCCACACATTTACCTCCTTCATCTTTGTCAAGCTTTGTAGAAGAACTCATTGGAGTGACATGTGGTTTCCCATTTTCCAATCCAAATTTCTTGAGCATATCTTTGACGTATTTTGCTTGATTGATGAAGATGTCATCTTTTCTTTGCTTGATTTGGAGTCCCAAGAAATATGAGAGCTCCCCCATCATGCTAATCTCAAATTCACTCTGCATTAGCTTAGAAAATTCTTGGCAAAGAGCATCATTAGTAGAACCAAATATTATATCACCAACATAAATTTGAACTACTAATAAATCTTTACCTTTTCTCTTTAAAAATAATGTAGTGTCAACCTTCCCTTTTGAAAACTTTTTTAAATTAAAAAGTTTGACAATCTTTCATACCAAGCTCTAGGAGCTTGTTTTAAACCATAAAGCACTTTTGTCAATTTAAAAACATGATCTGAAAATTTTGAATCTTCAAAACCAGGAGGTTGTTCCACATACACTTCTTCTTTTATAAAACCATTTAAAAATGCACTTTTAACATCCATTTGATATAATTTAAATTCGTTGAAACATGCAAATGCTAATAACATTTTAATTGCTTCCATCCTAGCTACAGGAGCGTATGTCTCATCAAAATCTATGCCCTCTTCTTGAGTATAGCCTTGTTTCTCACTATATTACCACTTTCATCAAGCTTATTCCTAAATACCCATCTAGTACCTACAATAGATTTATTACTAGGCCTATCAACTAATGTACATACTTTACTTCTCTCAAATTGATTTAACTCTTCTTGCATAGCCATAATACAATGTTCATCATTTTATGCTTCTTTAATATTCTTAGGCTCTATGCATGAGATAAATGCAACATAATTACATATATTTCTAAGAGAAAATCAAGTTGTTACCCCTTTGGATGGATCACCTATTATCTCACCAACCTTGACATAGTTGTATTCTCTTGGGTAAGAGACTTCCCTTTTTTCAATGGTTGGATTCTCGAGAATATCATGAGTTTCCTCATCTTTCGTTTCTTTCTTGATAATGGTTCACCAACGTCATATCTAACATCATTTGTGTTTACAATACCTACATCATCATTCACACAAGAATCCTTCATCGGAAGGGGATTATCATCGAAAACAACATGTATAGACTCTTCTACAACTAAAGTTCTTTTATTAAATACCCGATAAGCTTTAGAATTTAAGGAATAACCCAGAAAAATTCATTCATCACTTTTAGCATCAAATTTGCCAAGATTTTCTTTACCATTATTTAAAACAAAACATTTACATCCAAAAGGATGAAAATAGATAATGTTAGACTTTTTATTTTTGAAAAGTTCATATGGAGTTTTCTTCAAAATTTGCCTAATCATTACTCGATTAATAACATAACAAGCGGTATTTGTGGCTTTCGTCCAAAAATAGTTTGGCGAATTGTTTTCACAAAGCATGGTTCTTACCATTTCTTATAAAGTTTGATTTTTCCTCTCAACAACTCTATTTTGTTGAGGGGTTCTCGGAGCTGAAAAATTATGGCTAATACCATTAGAATTACAAAAATCAGTAAATCCAAGATTTTCAAATTCCGTACCATGATCACTCCTAACACTAGTTATGGAGTAACCTTTTTCATTTTGGGTTACTTTTGAAAACGTGATGAATTTTTCTAATGCTTCATCTTTAGTATTTAAGAATATAACCCAAGTATATCTAGAATAATCATCTACCAATATAAACCAATATTGTTTTCCACCCAAGCTAATAGTCCTAATTAGCCCAAAAAGGTCTAGATGGATCAATTGTAATACTCTACTAGTTGATACATCATTAATGGACTTAAAGGAAGCTTTTTGATGTTTTCCTTTAGGACAAGCATCACAGATTTTATCTTTATCAAATTTTAGCTTTGGCAACCCTCTTACTAAATCTCCTTGAATTAGTCTTTGTAAAACACTCATGCTAGTATGTCCTAGTCTCATATGCCATAACCAACTATCATGCTCCTCCTTAGCAACTAGACATAAATTAGTCATATTAATATAATCTAAATGCACCATGTAAATGTTTCCTATTCTATGACCAAAAAACATAATCTGATTAGATGCAATGTCAATGACTTTACAACCATTTGTTTCAAATAAGACATTGTATCCTTTATCACAAAATTGACTAATACTCAATAGATTATGCTTTAACCCATTCACATATAAAACATTTTGAATTTATATGGAAGAGGTATTACTTAATACCTATACCTTCAATGTGACCTTTTAATTTATCACCAAAAGTCACCTCTCCTCCATTTTTGTCATTAAGCTCGATAAACCGGCTCTTGTCTCCGGTCATATGTCTTGAGCATCCACTATCAAGGTACCATGAGTTTGAATTTGTTTCCCGTGCCTTATAGCAATGCTCATTTCCTTACAAAAATAGATTAATTTTTTATTTTTGGTACCCAATTTCTTTTGGGTTCATATTCATTAGTCTCCAAAATTCTAGTCCCCTTATGTATCCATTTATGTAGGATATCCTTATCTTTAGTAGTAATGAGTTTTTTAGGAACCTATATACTTCTAACGATTTTTCCATTAGAGGTTCTTCGGGGACCTCTATGATTGTAGTTTTTAAAATTTTTTCTAACAAAGTTGAATTTTGAATTTTCTCAATTTTCAAAACATTTTATTCCAACTTTATCAAAAGAATCTTTAAGATCATCAATTTTCTTTTGATGATCATCATTGACCTTTGAAAGTAAATTATAAAAATCAGAATTTTTCTTTTCAAACTCATCTAGTTTGATTTACAAATCTTTAATTTTACTTTCAAGATCATTGTTGGTCTTGGATATGAGATTATTTTCATTTTTTCAATTTTGAATTATCATTTTTATATTTTAAAAATAATTTCTCATAATCCGAAGTCAACCCAGTATATTCCCCTACTAACTCATCAAAAGAGTAATCTTCAAAATTAGATGAGTTAGAGATTACCTGAGAGTTTTCCCCGATGGCCATCATGCACAAGTTTGCTACTTCTTGTTCCTCTTCATCGGAACCTTCATCATCACTCCATGTAGCCACATGAGCCTTGTACTTTTTCTTCGATTGACCCTTCTTCTTCAATTGTGGGCAATCGTATTTGACATGACCCGACTTTTTGTATTCGTAGCAAATGATCGGGTGTTTCTCATTCGATTCAGTTTTAAAGCCTTCATTTCGTTTGAATTTTCCTTCTCGGTTGGGCTTCATCAATTTTCTGAATAGTTTGGCAAATAATGTCATTTCCTCGTCATCGTCGTCTTCATCCGAATCACTCTCATCTTTTGTGGATTTGAGAGCAACTCTCACGTTCTTCTTTTTCTCCTTCTCCTTCTTTGTCTCGTCAATCTTCTCAAGGCCGACCTCATCTTGAAGCATCATTTCATGAGTGAGGAGAGAACCAATTAACTCTTTGAGAGCTAAAGACTTTAAGTTTTTAGCCTCGATGATTGCCGTCTTCTTTGATTGCCAAGATTTTGAAAGGGAGTAGACTAACTTCCTCACAAGCTTCTCGTTTGGAATGATCTCTCCATATGATTTGAGACCATTGACAATCGTGGAAAATCTATATGTCATAGCTTTGATATCTTCTTCCGGTTTCATCCTGAAATTTTCATAGCTATGAGTTAGAAGACTAATTTTAGATTCTTTTACCCTATTTGTGCCTTCATGAGTGACTTGTAGTTTATCTCATATCTCCTTGGCAGTTGTACAAGTTGAAACTCTCCCGTATTCATCTGGTCCAAGAGCACAAAATATAATATGGATAGCCTTTGAGTTGAGCTGGAACATTCTTGTCTCTACTTCACTCCACAATCTTGAATGAGTGGAAGGAATGAAATATCCATCTTCTATGATATTCCATGCTCCCATGTCACTTGCTTGAATGAAATACCTCATTCTATTCTTCCAATAAACGTAATTAGCTCCATTAAAGAAAGAAGGTTTGTTGACGGGCATAGAATCAAGACCGAAGTTAGAGTTTAAAGTGGAGGCCATTAATGACTTGAATATCGATATAACTCTTCTCGAATCGACTCAAGAGGCGATTAAACCTTCAAATGATTGAGGCTGTAATACCAATTATTGAGTTAATCGATCGACGAAATAGCCAAGAGGGGATGAATTCACAATTAAAATTTTGGTAGAAGCTTTTGCAGAAAATATAAAATATTTGCACAGCGATTTAGAGTGGTTCAACTTTCTCAACCAAAGTCTACGTCCACTACCTTAGCTGTCCACACTAAGGATTTTCCAACAAATTGAATAATTTGTTCTTTCTTTTGAGGACAAAGAGTAACCTTACAATTCCCTCAAGAATTATACCCCAAATTCTTGAGAACACTCTCTCCTAAAGAGAAATACACAAATTTGCAAACTTACAGAAAACCCTCACAAGGCAATATGTTTGCACAATTCTATAACAAAGAAAGAACACTAAAAAATGAATACAATTGAACACAATAAGTGTTCTTGAAAGCAAAATGAATATTGGATGAAAATTTGGCTTGAAATGCTCAAACTTGAGGTTTGATGCTTTCTCTTTGATTCTCTTTGATTCTCTAGCTTCTCTTCTTAATTGTTGTTGATCAATGGCTCCTAAGCTTGTTTAAATACACCTTGAATCACTTCTGAACGTTGGGGATCATTGGTGAAGTAAATAGAGCCGTTATTGTATAATTATCATTTAAAAATCTGGTAGGAGCGTGGGGTGCATCGATGCATAGCTAACGTGCATCGGTAGACTATGTATAAAATTCAAATATTTCGACCATTATAAGACTTAGTGCATCAGTACACTAGGGGTGCATCGATACACTAATTACATTCGATGTTTCAAAGAACCAGGAGTGCATCGATGCATGGTCTGTACATCGGTACACAAAATGCATTCGATGTTTCAAAATATTCAAGAGTGCACCTATGTATGGCTTGTGCATCGGTACACAAAATGCATTCGAAATGGGTGTGCATCGATGCATCAATGTAGTACATCGGTACATCACTTTGTAAATTTGATTTTTTTAGCTCGATTTTGGTTTGAAATACTTTGTGAAAATTGTTTCAAAAATATTTTAAGTATAAAACACAATTTTATATTTTAGTAAGGATTGAAATTGACCTTTGAAATCCTTGGAGTAATATTTGTGATATTCGAATAATTAAATCGAATATTCTTTGATTATAAAATCTTAAAATTCAATAACATTTAATTTGTTATATTGAAACATCAAAATGTTTTCAACAGTCTGTATCAACCTCAATGCATTTTCTACTAACAACGACCCAACAGCTTCCCAGATGTTACTCTAAAGGTGCACTTGTTTGGATTCAACTTATATAATATATAACTATATAATATATAATAATAAATATACTATATAATATAAATATACATTATAATATATAATGTATGTAATATAACTATAATAATTGTAATATAATATAACGTAACGTAACGTAACGTAACGTAACGTAACGTAACGTAACGTAACGTAACGTAACGTAACGTAACGTAACGTAACGTAACGTAACGTAAATTGAATTATATAAAAATTGATTTACATTAAATAAATTATTAAAAAACAAATATTTTATGATATTTGGACGTAGCTACATAAATCATTTCTAGTTGATAAATTTTCATATTACAAATATCAAATAAAATAAATTATTATTTTTAAAATGTTAGATTAATTTAGTCAATATTATTATTAAAATATCTTTTTATAATTTTACTAATAAATATATTTTAAATATTTTAATAATTAATATATGAACTAAAATAATATTAAAATTTTATATTAATATTAAATAATATTACTCTTTATTAATTATTCAGAAATATTTTTGCTGAAAATATTAAATAGTATTAATTATATTCATGATCTATTATAACTGAGTATATTATTCTAATATTTAAAATAACATTATATTATATCATTAATACATTAATAAATATATTTTGAATATTCTAATAATTAATATTTTGTTAACATAATATTAAATTATCATATTAACATTACATGTATAAAATAATATTAATCATTACAAATAATTTAATAATATTATTTTTATAATAATATAATATAATATAACTGAATATATATTAATATAATATAATATAATATAATATAACTGAATATATATTAATATAATATAAAAATATAATACTATTAAAATTATATTATATATACATTAAATATTTTAATAATTAATATTTTCATTAAAATAAGATTAAAATATTATACTCCCTTTTGCCACATAAAATATGTCCATTATTGATTTTTTTAGTCAATTTTTTTTTTAAATTTGGACTAGTTATTATTTAAAATTTATTATTGATAAAATTATGTAAAAATATATTTTAAAAACCTTCAATCAAATAATTTTTAAATATATATTTTATAAAATCTAATTATTTAAAATAATCTTGATCAAAGTATAAAAAATTTAATTTTTAAAAAGTCAATAAGGGACATTTTTTAAGAGACGGAGGGATTATTAATATTAAATAAATAAAAATAATATTATTTTAATGACTTATATTTTGAAGTGAAAAATTAGAAAAATATTTTACGTAAAATTAGATGGTAAAATATTTTAAAAAAATACAAAAGAACTAGGAAAATAAATTACATTGAGAAAAATCAACTACAATTATCAAACACCAAAAAATATTTTCCGTAAAATCAATTATAACTATCAAATATTGAAAAAAATATATTTTTTAACTATCAAACGCAGAAAATTAAAATAACAATTTTCAAAAAATATTTTTCAGCCATCAAATTCTTTGAATATAATTCAAAACCAAATTCATCCACCCTTACTTGAATATAATTCAAAACCCCAAATTCAATTAACTCAAATGGAATATTACAATGCTCAATATAAAACACGGTAAGATCGAAATCATTAAGCTTGCTTAGGAATTGAACAACTTAATGAATTCTCTATTCACACCGCCGAAACTTAAACTATCGACTTATACATATTTATTAAGAAAAATGAAAACCCAAAGTAAGGTAAGATGTACATAGTTTGATTGAACCATTTTCGAAAGGGAAATATAATAAGAAAGGTTTGATAGAAAGGCTTTACACAATTATTTTTGAGAAATCAAACAATCAAATCAGCAAACATTTTACAAGAATAAAATTAGTGTAAGGCGAGACGAAAATAAAAGACTAAAAAAGCCAAATTCACATAGTTACAAGGTCATAGTATGCACACTTCGAAGATGCCCCCTTAAAAACAGACATCCAAGGTGATAAAACTCTCTATTAACGGAATCCGAGGGCGTTAGAAGGTCCTATTTTGTAGGCAAATAGAGGATCCTCTGTTTCTATTGCCATCGCTGCAACGAACATCCATCCGTTAAACACCAGAGGGTCTTTTTTTGCTTAGTTAATAGCCCACACTGCGAAAAATGTAAGTTAAAAGGAAGGCCATGGGAAAATCTCTGTACAAAGAAAGAGTTTCCTTTTGTCGCCCAGAAATTCTTCCGCGTTGTGTAAAGCACCAGGATAACTGTTTCAGAATTGAAGAAATATTAGTGCAAGCAACAATACGTGTAATGATGATAGAACATTCTCGGAGTCGGGAACAATTAATCTTAAATTTTGATATGAATGACTTTGTTTCGGATGTTCAGCGTATTCAAAATGGATCTTCGAAAAAGTTGATAAACAATGTGCATAAGTTTTAGCCTATGTTACCCAAATTCGGAGGTGTGTGTTGGGTATGTATTCTCTAGTTTTTGAAGTTTTTCTATATATTAAGAGGGCCATACCCTGTACCCATATCCGGTTATGTGTCATATACGAAATTCTAATGACAAACAGTAAATGTATGAATATGTGTGAACCGATGACTTAATATGACCAAAGTTAAGATAGGGCATACCTGAAAGTATGTTCAATCCCTTGATATACACAATCGAGAGGCATATGAATTGACAACTTCAATCACTACGTTTTTTTTTCGTTTTCTCCTGGCATTCCTGAAATTTAAGGTCTCAAGAAATAATCATATATTTCTATAAAGTGGCAAAACACCATTTAATTAATGTCCGAAGAAGTAGACAGAACAAAATGTCTCACCTTTGTCTCTATTTGTACAGCAGATCTGGGAGCATATATATTAGCATACACCATCATCCAGTCTCAATGCTCACAATTTTTAATCTTTTTTTCTTCTTCTTCTAGAAAGTAAGGGAGTTGAGCTTGGAATCTCGCACACTTCGCCAAAATTCAATAACTTTGCAACTTAGAACTACTTTGGGATTCCAAAACTATCTTGTGCAGGCTCACTAAATCAAAGCATACATCAAGAACAGACTCAGAGAGGCGGGCTACACGTTGCTAGGGTTAAAAATTCATGAAGGAAAGTCATGTTAATGAACACTGCAGTGTGTCCGGCCAGACGTATATTTAAACTCTGCAGAGAAGAATCATGAAATACAAAGAAGTTCAAAGCTCATTTGATAGCTGGAATATCCCGCGCATCTGAAGATATGGATTCTCAAGCAATTTTTCATTGTTACTCTGCAGATTTGACACACAAACAAATACTTCAGCAACAGATAAAAGTAGCAGCAACAAATGCTGTTATCTAGAATTTTAGACTAAAAACGCCATCAATATTCATTCCAATATTTTCATCAGTTATTCTCATGTACCGGTGCTTCATAATCGCAATTAAGTGGGTTCATACTCAACATTGATAAACCACGTACCTGTTGAGCTTTATAAACAAGCTTTTGTAGCATGTATTGGTACTTTTCTGGTTTCTCGGTCATCATTCTCTGCAAAGTTCCCATACTTGAATGGCTTAGTTGAAAGGATAACCACAAAAGGAAGAACTAAAGAGGGAAACAAAAGGGGAATAGAAAGCAAATAAAATAAAGCAAGTGGGAGAGGAGAGAGGGAGAAAGAAAATCGCAAGATAGATTTTTCTTACCTTCAATAGGAAAGCTGAAGAGTAATATGCCACCCTAGAATCAGTATCATCCAAAAGTTCCCTAAAAGGAAGGGTAAAAAGGTAAGTTAATATTTCGAAAAGTCTGCAAGTAAGCTTTTGTCAAATTCATTCTTCACAAGCAAGAAATTGAGATCACCTGAAAAATTCTTCTCCACCAACTTCCTGAAAAGCTGTAGGATCGGCGGTACATTTACCAACTAGAAGCAAAAGAAGGGTAGCCCGAATGTCAGAAGTAGCACCAGGAAGGTTCCCTCTTCCTTTGCTTCCAACGGCAACACCTAGTGCGATGTTATCAGTCGCTGCACCTGCAAGCTGAATCAAAGGCCAATAAAACAGAGCAGCTGGAACGCGTGCAACTAATTGCATTGGCGCAATGGCTTGCCCTCGGAGTAGAAGTGCAGCCATAGAAGCTGTCTCACAAATAGGACTACTAACACCGTAGGCTGATTTGCTATCAGTTTCCTCCATTACTTCATCCCAGCAACCGCTTGCTTGAGTTACAAACTCAGAATTACTAGTTTTCTTAATTCCTTCTGCACGAGTGAAAACTTTAGTCCGCTGTATTCCTTCGCCAAATTGCATTGCAGTAGAATGGGGAACTTTCAAGCACAATTGAGAGAATAAAATATCACACATCTGTTCAACAAAGAAAGGAATTGTGACACTTGGAGTTCTAAATTGCAAATTAGGAAACGGTGCAGAAGAGTTTCAAATGAAAAATGTAAAAGTTAATGATAAAATCCTCAAAATCTCAGATGAATACAATCTGTTTTACGCTGTGCATCTTCTATTTGTTTGGAAATATGAGTGGATAAATCCATCAGAGGACCCAAGAATGAAGTTCAATCACAATAAACATCTTACTCTATTTTGGCCATCTAAACTTCATATTCTTCAAAGGTTAAATGGAAAGAGGTTTACTCAAGAATTACAGGTTACAGATGATGATGGACAAAAGACCACAGAACAACGAAGCAGGAGCATGTATATGATGAAATTGTCACGTACAACCTTGAATGATTCATAACAAATTCAAAGGAGGGGGGAAAGGGATACTTACGACTTGGTATCTCTACAGAATTTTGAAATGGGTCTATAGTCCCTGACAGTATAAAGAGATCTAAATGAAGGGTTTTTGTCCAAAGTCACTCCAGTTGGTTAAAATATGAAAAGACACTTACTACTATACCAGAAAGATCACACAAGCTGGCCAAAGTGCATGTAAGATCAGGTATCAAGAAAGGTGGTCAAATGAGGAATCTCATAGGATCTAAGCACATCTAACGAATATCCATAGTCCATACTATATAGTGGAAAAAACTTAGAAAAGTGATAATACAAAAAACCACTAAAACTTCACATGTAACAAATCAGAAAGTCAAAAGATAGAAAACAACAGTATTGCATAAGTGTTCTACCTAAGACATTGTGGAGCATTGCTAAGTGGGAGGTCACTAGCGGTTTATTCAAGCTTTGTTCTTGTCTTCTGTTCTCTTTTATAGATAAATTGATTTTTGCCCAACCAATAAACTAAATCACAATATATTAACTATTGTCACTTGGGAGTAAATTAAAGAACCATGAACTTGAAAGTAACAGTAAAATGGTAGCTCGAAATTTTTAGATTAAATTAAGCAGAAAAGGCTTAAATCAAAATCACCCTCAGTCCTCCAAGGATTCTTTCCCAGGGACTGAAAATAGAGACATGCACTAATCAGAAAACCAGCTAATCAAGAAGGATTTTGATCCAAGATAAGCTAGAAAAAACTAAGAGGGGCATTTTACTTGAGAAACACCAACATGGATAACACATCATCTTCACTTTCATCAAATCAAATTTGATGATTTCAAATATCTCTGACATTTTGAAGATTGTTTGAAAGCTATCCACGCAAAATACCTTTAAAATATTTATGCGGTCTGTCTCGTTTATTTGAGCTACCAAAGACAAAGCACTGCTCATGATGTCTATAACAGTATTTGCATTCTCTAGTCGGGCATCTCTATTATCATTGCTAACATCACTGTTGCTTGGCTGCTGCATTTCACTCTCATCTAACAAAAACTTGCACCGCATGAGAAGCCTCTCCAGAACAATTAGGAAGCCCCACCTAATGTAATTGTTCTTTGACTTTAGAAGACCACACATCAACCAGATAGACAAAGGTATATCAGAAGGACCAGGAGAATCATGAACCCCGGCATAAGCAATTTTATTCTGCAAGCTCTTGACATTGGACCATATACTCCCAGTCCTTGTCTCACTTATTTCAGCAATAAGCAGATCTCCTAACCAAACAAATCCATTTTGGCGGTAAAGGATTCTATCTGAATGAAGAAGAGAATGAAAAATGGACCAAGCAAGCTTTGCTTTCATTGCAACACCATTTTGCATAGATAAATCCTCAATATTGTCCTTGAACTTGTTGGATTTTGTTATCTGTTTAAGATGCAAGAACTCTGTGTCCAAATGAGTAAATGATCGTATTATTTTATCTAATTTCTCTGTAATATTTTCCAAAAGCTGCAAAGGAAAACAAATAATAATCAGAAAGCAGATACATACTTGCAATTCACATGGACGGTTATCACTTCAGCAAACTCCCGTGAAATATTAGAGATGAGGTGAGCAATATGCACAATTTAACATGATAATGCTAAACCGTCCACTGATTCATTTTTTTATCTCCATAGAAAAGCTATACTTGCAGATATGAAATGAATCAAACGATGGAATCATATAAGTGATCATACACCACAAGACCAAATCAACAACCCACTCCCACCCACCGAACATTAAAACATACTGGTTATCTCAACACAAGCAGAACTGCAAAAATATTTACAAGAAATTACCATATGTAAGCGCTCGCTGTTAGGGTATCTAGACAACGTCGTAGAAATTGATCTTCTCAAAAGCTCCCCAATTCCTTCCACCCCGAGCTTAACAGAAATATAAAAGGCTTCCGGTGCATCAGCCAAAGAGAGCAGTGCAGCAATTGGCTGAATCTCATCAACACTATATTCAGAAACTCCAGTTGATATGCAAGTTTCATTTATTTGATGCAAAACATAGTCGAAAAGCACCAAATAAAGATGCTTTCTTTCTTCCCTTGAGGTTGACAACGAATACTGCACTTGATAATTGAAAGAAAAAAACATGCACATTAAAATATTCCTCTATATTTAAGAACTTTTGCATATATTTCCATTCACTCCCATATTTATTAGGTGTTTAAAATCATAATGTTAGTTTATTTTAGGTCAAACAACTTCATAAATATGAACATTAAAAGCCATTACTTAGAACAAAACTCACATTTACAGAACTTAGTAAAGCAATTGGAATCCCCTGCTTCTGTCATGTTATTAAACATTGAGTAGGGTCCAAAGATTTTTCATTCAGGAATCATTTGGAAAAAATAATCATTTAAAAATTGTTACATGGAAACCAAGAGTAAGAGGAATATTGCCTTCTGCAGAGGACCAAATAAATCTTATTTCTACACATGCCCATATCAAACTAATCAGCATACCTCATAGAAAATAAAATCAATTCCACCAATGAGGTCAAGCTGGTCAACAAGAAAGCTTGCAGCGCTCGTGATGGCTGTGGTAGAATCCTCAGGTACTTGATATAACATGTTTGTTAGGATACTAACAAGCTTGCAATGAACAAGTTCAGCCCAGGAATTTATCCTACTTATCACCATAAGTGCCTTGACAACCTGAAGACAAGTGAAGAGACCACAAACGAGACAGATTTATTGCCATAATATTAAGTTTAAATAGATTAAGCTAAAACCAGCTACAAGCCCAACCAATTCATAAAATATCTCAAAGGAAATCCAACCAAATTTTAGGTCAGCTTTGATCATCAAGACTGCATGAGCATAGTTTTGATAAAGAAAATCGTGGAGCATGAATAACACAAAAGACGTGTGAAAACTAGAGTTATGGCTAGCATACAAGATGAGACCCTGAATTTTTACACTTTTCCTAAGTAAGCCATACACTTTTATAAACCCAAATAAGCCTGTAACCTTCAATTTCCGTCCAAATAAGACCTGCCCATACAAAAAAGCTGACTTTTGTTACAGCCAATGCTAGTTTGATTTTTTTCTCCAAATGGAAGTTAGTGTGGTCTGCTGATGTGGCTGAAAATTGAAAAATCTTGAAAAAAATATTCAGGTACAGAATAAGGATTGCGAGCATACTTGTATGCAATAAAATATGGTCTTACGTGAGAAAAGTGGTAAGGTTCAGGATTTTCATTTTGTCGTTGAAATTGTTGTCATTTTAACCTAAAATATTCCAATATATTTAGTTTTCCAATGACATGATGGGAATATGCTTCCATTGCAAACCAAATACCAATCCCGATATCACTATCCCTTAAGGCTAGAACTGAACCACATATCAAGCAAATTATATCAACATATAATGCAGAGGGTGCACTATGTAAAATAAAACTGAAAATTAGGGCCAATTAACACTTTCAACATATGCAATTTACCAACAAGAAAAGGATTGTCTTTCCATTGAGGCATACCAAATACCACCCAATATTCTCGGAATCTAAACGGTTGGAACTGAATCACATATCTAGCAAATCCAACCAACTTTCAGTTTTGCAGTCCATCAGACTACAGTAAAGGAGAACTTGCTCCATGCATGACTCACATAAAGTGGCATCGGGATTATTCAGAGGAATTGTAATGCTAAGATAAAACCCTGCATAGATTGATCGTAGAAATTCTTGCAAAGCAAAGTTTGAACTTTGTTGGGGCGCACTTCACACTGCTAAAGCATGCCTCATAAGTTTGACATGATAGATGCGAAAGTGCCATGTTATCAATTGGAGACCAATAAGTCTACAGGGATGTTTCATTTTTTCGTAGATTTTAAAATAAATGGTGCTTATTTTACAGGACACATACTTTCAAAAATTGGAGACATGTACAAGATAGAACATCTGAATCACCTCCTAGACATAATTTCCTCCACACACGCAGACAGAACTCTCGTGTGTTATGCTAGGGTAAGAAAACAATATGGTAAATTTGGGAGAGCTAAAGGAAGTGGTAGTTAGGCAGGCAAAACTGACTCACCCTGATGTCAAGTCCCTCTAATCGATTTCTCCAAATGTTGCCTCTATCACAAACAAAATATAGTAAACAGCTTAGGGCAGAAGCCCAGACAGATTCTTCCATCTCATCAGCCTGCAAAAAGTAGGCATGAGAGAGATCATAAAGACTACCAAGAACAAATGCAATAGCATGGAAAACTAAAATGGAAGTAAAGATAAGCAGGGGCTGAACATCCTAAAACCAAAGCAGCCAAAGTGCACAAGCTTCAGTTGAAAGACAGCCTGTACCTGAACAAGTAGGAGAAGTATCTCATATAAAATGTTTAAAATCCAAGACTCAAATTTATCAATAGCTGAGGGCATTCCCAACTTCTTGGAAGAATCTATTGTCCTCATCCCTTGTGTGATAAGTTGATCTTCACTATTTAAAAGTAATTCTTGAGAATACTCTTCCTCAATTGGAGAATTATCATCGATTATCATCGGCTCTAACAAGTGTGCATGGACTGCAAGATTTAGAATTAAATCAAAAACACGCACCCTACACGCTGCCCTTGGAGAACTAAGCATCTCCTGTAAGAAAGCTCATAAAACAATGGTAGGAGTTAAAAGATGTTTTCACAATACTTTTGAATAAGAAACTAAAAATGTAATAAACAAAAACCTGAAGCATAGATAGAGTGAGAGGAGCAGCAGTTCCAGAATCCAAGACATACCTACAAAACAAAATTTTCAGCAACTCCATGCCAACAATCATCATTACATGTGAAATTTAAGAGAAGAAAACAAGTCAAGAAATGCAATAAAATCAATCACACGACTCTGTGCAAAAACAAGTCATATTGGCAATTCAGATCAAGCCCCTGGTAAAGTTTATGAATAACTGACTCTTGTAATGGATCAGATCTCCACCTATCTTAAGGAAGCAACAATTTGAAGTGTGCTCAAACCATGTTCAAGAGGAAGTCAACTTCAGATACTTAAAATGAATTAATACATCGTTTTCTTGGAGAAATTTTTGTTAAATGGCAATGAATTAGTGAAACATTCCAGAAGAATTAGAAGAACATGTACTTAAGATTGCAGAATAAAACTTAAAAAAAAAGAGGAAAGTTTTTCACCCTTTACATAAGAATGATTACAAAATAACTTATGCACCTTAGGCTAATACGCAAAATGTAATATTATTATTATAAGGAAGAAGGTTGCTAGGGAGAGAAAGAAAGGTTACATGTAAGGCATAAAATATAGGACAAAAGAGATCCATGTAAAGAAGAATAAAGAAACATACATGTCAATAACCAGTTTAATGAGGACGCTCACAGCCACATCCATTGATGGCTTTGGAGTGTTACTACTTAATCTAGAAGACACCGTCATGGTGTTAGCATTTGTAAAAGATGTCTCAGAAGAAACAGCAGCAATGACCTCGCATACCTCAGCAGAGTTCAAACGTAGAGGTTGTTGTTCACTGATATACACAAAAATATTTGATGAGAGAATAAAATCATAGACATAAACTCAACCACATTAAGATCTAACAAACAGCACTTCAAAATAAATACAATAATTATGCACTCCAGCACAAGAACAATGCAGGCTAGACCAGCCACGGATCATGATGCTATAGAACAATTATACAAATTGAAGTAAATGGATTTTTTTTTTATAGGAATAGGAGGTCTCATTAAAAACCTAATTGAAGTAAATGGATATTAGTAAATGCTTCTCGTTCAACCCAACAACATAAATGTCCTCAAATTAAACATGGAGTGTTTGCTGACAGGAAAAAGGGAGAATTACAAAAGAAATATAAAGGGATGTCAAACTGCACACCTGTAATGACGATATTGGAAAAGTGGTCGAGCACGTGGGCGGAATGTGCTCGCTGGAGAATCATCCCTACATGAATCAAATGCAAGAACCCAAACTGTAAACATACAACTTTTTTTTTTTTGATAAGAAGTGGAGACCTCGTTAAAAACCCCCTTCATAATTACTAGAACACCATAGGGTACTCCACTAAACAGCGGAAGGAGGAAAAGAGTGCCTATAATTTTATTAATAAAAAAGAAACAGTACAAAGCAGATCAGTACAACAATACTAATAACCCAGTTCAGGAAGCATGAAACAAGAGACAAGAAAAAACCAAAACCCAACCAAAACACCCTATCTTAACCTATTCCTGCCTTATCTAAAGCGTCTGCTTCTATGTTTTCTGGCCTAGCTACCCAACGGAGAATGCCCTCCATGATCCTAATCTTATCCGCTATTTCTTTAGAAATAGAAACATACATACTTGGACATTTATCCAAGTTATTAACCCACTCCACACTCTTCTTACTATCACTCTCAATAATCAACCGCCCCTTAGAATACCAGCTAGATGATTCAAAAAAGATTAGGCCTGATTTAAAAGCGTTTAGTTCCATTAAAAATCAACTTCATTCAAAACTAAGCATAGTTACTTTTCTCTTAAATTCAACAATTCCATCTTACTAATTATATCACATTTAAAGAAGCTGAAGTTTCAGAGTATTCAGAATGTTATGCTAATATTCCCTTAAACAGAAACACATCTTTCTAAATTCTAACTGGATCAGTTAAACTCGTTTAAATCCAGATTATGGCAGGCTAACATCAGATTAGTTGTACCAAATTGACAAACTCCATAAAAGCAGTTATAATATATTTGAAAATGGTTTTATAGACAAACAGAACCTATAGCTACAAGATTCCAACCATTTAACTAGGAAAGAATCTTGAAATCATTGCCTTAAAAGCTACCAGTCTATGTCTTTCCACACATCAAATAGCAAAGATAAGTCTGACAGCACAACCATATGAGTATGACATAGCATAATAAATCCCGATGAACCATGATAATGTTAAGTGAGACAAAACATACCAAAATTGTTGAGGTCCTCCTTTACTACGTTTCAATGCAGTAATTGCTCTCAAGTGGGAGTGAGCAGAAGCAGAATTGCCAATTGTTGTGACCGGTGAGGGCTGTAAGAGTTGATCAAGATAAGGCATATCAGCTGTTCCGAAATATTTCCAAGGCTGGTCGTTCATTTTTGCTTCCATGTCTCCAACAAGTAAAGCCGCTGCTCCTACTTCTAAGAAATTATGTGTTCTCATGTCTTGCACATTCGCATATTGATCGCTGTTTTTTTAATATAGAACATTTCAAATGTTAAATTTATTTAAAAACAGCAGAACACATGGAAGAGAGGTATTAAAAGCCAAAACATACCAGAGACGAGACACATAACGGAAGAAAATAAAGCCAACATGAACTATATGATACTTGATAAGCATACGCAAATTGCAATATGAATTACCTTTCAGTAAGCACTGGTGACTGATGATCCCTAAGCCAGCGCCATTTCAAAACATCATGTGCAATATATTCAGGATTCTCTATTCCATCAGCTTCCTCAATGTTTGAAAAGTTTGAAACAGATAAAGTTGCAGCATCTTGCTTCTCTAAAGACTCTCCAGCATTCACAGGGCATAGCTGGGAATTGAAAGATCTACTCAACAAAGATGTCAGCGAAGGAAGTGACTGCCTAGATGCCATGGTTGCCCCAGCAAATGCTGCTGACTGGAATGAACGCTTTGGAATATGTTGAGCCACTAAGGATCTCACATAATTCAATGACTTTACAAGAGCTACAGAAGCAAAACTAGATACAGGCAACAAAGGAGAAGCACTTGCAGATGGTGTTGGTGTTGCTGACATAGTAGGTTGTTGATTTAAAGATCGAGACCAAGGTGACAACCTTCGATTTGGACTAATGTCACATTCAGCAATTAAGTTGACACAAAACCGATCTATTTGCAGCAAAGTCTCCTCGCTGGGCTTATACCTACACCAAATAGAACACAAAACTATAATATAAAATAGACCTTATAAATCTTGGAACTTATGATATTTTTAAATTTTCCAGTCAGTCCAAAACTGGATTTGAACCACAGCAAGTTCTATATTTACAAAGAGACTATACTGGTAAGCAAATTTTATGAATACTTAGATGTCAATTCTGGTTCAAATATTTCATTCTGAAACCAACAAACATTCAAACACTTTCCTATTCTACATAAAATGAAAATAAGAGAAATACAAGTTCACGGCAATAACAGCATACCTTAAGAGGTAACGCTTCAGGAGTGCCACACAACTTCCCACCACAGCTGGACTGGCACAAATTATATACACATTAGGCAAAAAGAAAATTAATTCAAGCACTGTGCTAAGCGTAATAACTAGATTAAAAAGGGAAAAAGTGAATTTTGAATGACATGCAACAACAGTTGAATCAGTAATCAACTGTTAAATAATAATTATAATAATAATGCACCTGGTATATCTTCTATCAAAAAAAAAATAATGCACCTGGTATCAATTGTTTATAACAATCATGCATCATTTTTTTCTTTACATGTTTTTCCTTGCAGTACTATATTCCATCCAAGTGTTTAAGAATAATTGAAAAAAATTGCATTTTCTTCTGCCGCGTCTCTATGAAATTTCCAGAAATCCAAACATAACTCAGATGTGTTTCTAGAATAATTTACACAACTTGTATAACATTGCATAAATTTGGTGTAAATATACTGTCATACGGACGAAGCATTTTAAGCTTTCAACACAACAACTTGTTCAAACAATCTAAAACCACACCATCATTTATCAGAAATAGGCATTACCTCACAATCACTAAAAATCTGTATCTCCAATCTATTTATCACACAAACATGCTCATAACCCCATCTGACTCTACAACACTTTGTGGTCAGTTATATACGTACACTATGCAAATAAATTACCTGCGTTCCCTCTCTGCAATTGTATGCTCTAAAATAACAATGTAAGACTGGTCAATTGTTGAGGGCGCTGCCAGATAGTCCTGTCATTGTTAAATATCTGATATTATAAGGTTCAAATACCAATTCCACGGGTGAGGCAAAAAGGTCTAATACTAATATTTTTATTCTAACAAAAACTCCAAAAGAATCTAAAATACACGAACCATGATATTACAAAATTCAAATATAAATTCTACAGGTGAAGCGAAAGGAAAAGGCTTCAAATTTCAAGTAGTTAACTTAAGTTGTATTCCGTTGTGCTTTTACAAAGTTTTTGTTTGCCCCAAGCAAAAGAATAATTGTGAAGAACTAGAATTTCAAATCTAACTTTTGCAAATAACAAAATGCACTCTTAAAATTCTTTTTCACTATTAAACTTAACTCAATACATTTGGTCATTCTCATTTTTAATCAAATATGATGTCCATTTTCATTATTGGATTCCACCAATTTATAAACATATAGAACGTTATCAGTAATTTAAATCCATTATGTTTCCAAAACGTTTTGCCACCTAAATGAATTCTAAAAGAGAAATCTATTATGTTTTCTTTTCCTTTTTTTCAATATCTATACATAGCAGAAAACCACTCATTATATTACAAAACATAAAAAATACACAACAATATTTCAAGATCTAAAAACAAAACAATAAGAGGAACTTCAAATCCAACAAAGAATAATAACGAACCCGAAGTGTCCTCGTTGCTTCAGTTAAAACCAACGGACTCCCATGGTGATACGAGCTAACACCTCCAGGTCCCGCAGCCGGCGACGAAGAAGAAAAAGACGACGAGGAAGAAAGACAATCCGCCACCGCCCGACGAAACGGCTCGGGCGGCTTCTTGAGCGACAGAGATCTAAGCCGCAACACTCCACTAGCTGTTCCTAACTGAAACCTCGAGCTCCCGGGGCTCCGACCGGGACTGAACATCGTTGTCATCGGATTTCCGCTTGCTCCGAATCTAAGCTACGACTCTCTCACAATCCAACTCCTCAAATTAAAAAATAGAATAAAAGTAAAAGTTTGTTTAGGTTTAATTATTTAGAAATTAAGTGTTTAATTGATTGGATTAGTGATTTTGGGGGTTAAATTCTACATTTGAACAGAGAAAAGTTCGCCGAGAAGTGAGTCTTAGCTGTAAGTATGAGCGTAGTTCTACGCGAGGTGTTATTATGAGCTGGCAACCGGTATTTTCTGATTATTTCTATTCTTACCTTTTGTTTTCACATTTTTTGCTTGGTTTATTTTTGGTAATTTTATTTATTATTTTGTTTTTGTTATCAAAATAAAATTAATTGACCCTTATTCCCATATGTAATGGGGTAAAAGGAATGTAGGATAGTAGACTGTCCTCAACGTCAGGTTTGAGAGCAGCAGCTTCCGCAGGAGACCTTCAAATTATAAATTGTCCACCGTAAGACTATATCCCACAACCTTAAGGAACCTTGTACTCTACCAACTGAGTTGAATAGACAACTCATTATTTTCTATATCAAATTAATTATTATTTTTAAATTCGTAATAATGTTACAAGTAAGAATGCCTTATATGGATTCCATTTTATTTTGCGTTCAATTGGATGAGGAAAAGTACATGTTCAGTTTTATGGATGACGGTGTGGAAATAGAGATAAAAAATTAGACCTACATGAATAGTGGACAAACTTGAATATGACTTTCTACTTAACAATCTCATTTGTCTCGTATTATTATTTGTATTTAAATATTATACAAATAATTTATTTTCTAAAATTAATGTCACATACGTGATAGGAATTGAGAGGATAGATATTTTATATTTTCTTATAAAATATTTTATTTATATTTAAAATACTTAAAAATATATTATATGAAATTAATCATATTAGGGTATAACATATATTTGGTGAGTCTCTAGATCCACGTGAGTAGGACGAGAATGATTTTATTTTTGCAAGTCACGACACATGAAAGATTTTAAATTTTACATCAGTAATAAGTTGTGAAAATGAGGATAAAATATCGTAACGGAAATAGATAAATGGGTATTTATATATTTGTCCTGTCCCATTGATATCCTTAATTGTAAGAACTAAATTAATGATTAAATTGTTTATAAATTTGACAATGATTAAATAATTTATTAAAAATAATAAAAATCAATCCAACCGGTTGAACTATTCATTTTCTAATATCAATTTTTGTTCTTAACGGTTACAATAGTACTAGCTTAACCTAATGGATCGCTAATTTTTATTCAGCCAACTTTTCTCCTATGAATAACAATATGGCAAATTTTCCAGGTAGAGAGAACTGCAACTTTAATTGAAGAACAACAATGGTGTATTACTTCAAGAATTGATTCACAATTTAAAGATGAGTCGAACAAAGAGATGTTAATGTATGAATCGTATCCAAGTTAGTTAAGCACTACGTACACCAACATGGTCATACATCCTAGCTGAAGGGCATTCGTACTGAAGGCGATCCCTTCCGCCACTGTTATTGCATGTGACAATCGAGACGCAGTCCCAACCGTTATGACCTGGCTGGCCACGGTTGTGGGGAACAAGGTCCCGGAAGGAGCCTCCCATGTTCGATGATGGGATCGACTTTGTACATGGTCGGGATACATGACCTGATATATTGCAGATATTGCAAACAGGCTTGTTAGGGCAGTCGCGAATGACGTGACCGGTTTTACGACAGTTATTGCACGCATTATTGTTGGTACGGGCAGCAGCAAAGTGGCCTGGCTTGTAGCAGTTGTTGCAGAGTTGTTGCAGAGTCTTGCATCGTGAGCCGGAAGTCTGGGATTTAGGCAAGCTCGAGCTAAGTGACCGGTCTTACAGTTCCAACACATAATGGTTGAGTTGCACTCTGCATAATTTGTTTCGTCGGTTGTTTGAGGTTCACTCTTTCTAACTTGGATAGGAGTGATGGCGGGTAAGAAACAGCCGTTGATCAGTATTTTCCAAATTATCTGTTGATCCGTCTTTTCCAAATTTTTGATAGGAATAATTTGTAGACAGCATGTTAAATAGATTCATTATAACAAAGTTTATAGTTGCAAATAAACAAAACCAAGCAGAAATTGAGAATGCTAGGGTTGGAGATAGTCTACGACCTCTAGCTTTATGACAAATTTGCATGAAAAGTTCCATGTACATATTTCATAAAACCAGGCCATTCACCTCTGGCAAGTCCCATAAATCGGTCTCTATCATTCCATTAATGGGGCCTTAGGAGATCAATTCCAAGGAATTCAAAGCCCTACACGGAGGAGAACGAATAAAACCGCCTCGAATCGTACATAATTATCACCGAAACAAAGTGCTGCAGGTGAAGCTGATGAGTGAGAATGGCCTAAATCACAACTCAACGATGACCATATCAGCCTCTCCTGTCAACTCCAATAGGCAAATATGCATAATAGCAGCATCACAGTACTCCGGCTGTATAGACCATATCGAACTTTTCATCGTTGATGTCGGTACCTTCAGCATCAAAACCGAGGGATTGTTGCCGATATACGGTTTTCTGACCTAAAACCTTCGTCCTTAACAATCAATCAGAAATGATTGCCAAAAAGTATTGATATAGGTTTAAGCATCCAAATACTATGATGGTATATAGAACACTTATAAACCATCTTGATTTAATAATGGATATTTTAAATCCGGATTTTTGTAGTTATTCGATTCGTTTTCGCATATTCAAATATTATAAAGAAATTTAAGATATTCAACTCATTATCATCTCTTGGACTCTGGAAAGAAGATTAATATTTTAAAATGTTAATATATACATTAACAATTCAATGACATATGATCCTTTGTGAAATTAAAATAATATTTTAATCAAATTTAGATTACTATATATATATGTATGTATAAACAAATGTGAATAAGCTAATTAACTTCATACATAAGTGTAACCTTTTGACCCCAACTGTCTCCATTTATAACGGAAAATGCACCACTTAACTACTAACGCCATACTTATCTCCTTGATCCTTTGAACCATTTAATTAACTATTTTCTGCAAGTTTGAAATGTCATTAAATTTCAGTATTTTGAATTATTATTTCACAATTTGTATATATTTTTGGTGTTTTTATTTGTTTCGACGTTCATTCATTGATAATCAAGCCTTTGAAGAATAATCTTGATTGTTTACTGGCAACTCGTTTTCGATAGCTTGTGCCACAAGTAATGGCTTGGTGTAGAGCTTGTTCATATCTGGGAAGGTTTGCGATCAAAAGAACACTTCCCCAAAGCGGATCATATGCAGTGAGAAGCCAGATCTTTCATTTACGGAGTCAATGTTTTCATTCCACTGTATTCAATCCGAAGGAGAAAGCCTCACCTATTCCGAGAGCTGTACCTCTTTCGAAGCTGTCTGATAGCTTTCTCGATGGGACGAATAGTGTGTACTTGGAAGAACTTCAAAGATCTTGGGAATCTGATCCGAGCAGTGTTGATGAATCCTGGGATAATTTCTTCAGAAATTTCGTTGGACAGGCGTCGGGGAGGGATGGAGTTTCGGGCCAAACGATACAGGAGAGCATGCGTTTGATGTTGCTTGTGAGGGACTACCAAGTTAATGGTCACTTGAAATCAAAATTAGACCCCCTTGGTTTGGAAGAAAGGGAAATCCCTGACGAGTTAGACCCTACATTCTACGGTTTCACCGACACCGATCTTGACCGCGAATTCTTCATAGGTGTATGGAGTATGTCCGGATTTTTATCTGAAAACAGACCGGTTCAGACTCTCAGGTCGATATTGACGCGTCTCGAGCAAGCCTATTGTGGGAGCATTGGGTTTGAATTTATGCACATCGAGGAACGAGAGAAATGTAATTGGTTAAGAGAAAAAATCGAAACTCCGACACCTATGCACTACAACAAGGATCGTCGTTTTGTAATTCTAGATAGACTTATGTGGAGTACAAAGTTTGAGAGTTTCTTGGCAACAAAAATGAAAACAGCTAAGAGATTTGGGCTTGAAGGTGGGGAGACGTTGATTCCCGGTATGAAGGAGATGTTCGATCGAGCTGCGGACTTAGGGGTCGAGTGTATAGTTGTTGGAATGTCTCATAGAGGCCGATTAAATGTTTTAGGTAACGTTTTCCGAAAGCCTCTACGACAGATATTCAGCGAGTTTGATAAGAACTCAAAGTTTGAAGATGAAAGCGGGCTATACACAGGCACTGGTGATGTTAAGTACCATTTAGGAACTTCTTATGATCGTCCCACTCGGGGTGGGAAGAGGATCCATTTGTCTTTGGTTGCAAATCCGAGTCATTTAGAAGCCGTAGACCCTGTTGTGATCGGAAAAACTCGAGCGAAGCAATACTTTTCAAACGATTTGGATCGGACTAAGAACATGGCAGTATTGATTCATGGGGATGGAAGCTTTGCAGGACAAGGTGTGGTGTATGAAACTCTACACCTTAGTGCACTACCGAACTACACGACCGGTGGGACTATACATATCGTAGTGAACAATCAAGTGGCATTCACAACCGATCCAAGGTCTGGACGATCTTCACAATATTGTACCGATGTTGCCAAGGCCTTAAATGCTCCCATTTTTCATGTTAACGGTGATGACATAGAGGCTGTCGTTCATGTATGCGAGCTTGCAGCACAATGGCGCCAGACGTTTCATTCGGACGTCATCGTTGATATCGTGTGTTACCGGCGATTCGGACATAACGAGATCGATGAGCCGTTTTTCACGCAACCGAACATGTACAGGGTCATCCAAAAGCATCCCTCATCACTTGAAATTTATAAAAATAAGCTTTTGGAATCCGGAGAGGTGACTGAAGAAGACATTGGGAGGATGCACAAAAAGGTTGATTCCATTCTCAATGAAGAGTTCTTGAATAGTAAAGATTATGTTCAACAAAGAAGGGACTGGCTTTCAACTAATTGGAAAGGATTCAAATCACCCGAACAACTTTCCCGAATCCGAAATACCGGGTTTGTACACATGTTATTAATATTGTTCTTGTTTCTCAATTGGAGAACGGCTAATCAATGTCGGAAAATTTACTGACAGAATTTTTCCAACACTAATGCCTTCTTTGGTCATAAAATTTTAAGTTCGTCACTATTTATGTCACAAATTCTAACAGGGTGAATCCAGAGATACTAAAGAAGGTTGGGAGAGCAATCTCAATTCTTCCCAAAGATTTCAAGCCCCATAGAGCGGTGAAGAAGGTGTATGAAGATCGAGCGAAGATGATCGAAACCGGGGAGGGCCTCGATTGGGCGATGGGGGAGGCACTGGCTTTTGGAACATTATTGGTTGAAGGTAAGCATGTTAGACTGAGTGGCCAAGATGTCGAACGAGGAACATTTAGTCATCGGCACGCAATTGTTCACGATCAAGAAACAGGCAGAATTTATTGCCCTTTGGATCATGTCATGGAGAACCAGAATGCAGAGATGTTTACAGTGAGTAACAGGTATAAAACTGCTCTTACAATCGAAACTATGTTATTCTGTCTGAAGTGTATGTTTCGGACTTTGGGGTATGGCCATATCCCTGTACATATATACTATATGTGGTGTTTTAATGGAGTATATGCCAATGATGGCAGCTCTCTTTCGGAATTCGGTGTTCTCGGGTTCGAATTGGGATACTCGATGGAAAATCCGGACGCCATCATTCTCTGGGAGGCTCAGTTTGGTGATTTTTCTAATGGTGCTCAAGTTATATTTGATCAATTTCTAAGCAGTGGAGAGGCTAAGTGGCTTCGGCAAACGGGGCTTGTCGTATTGCTTCCTCATGGCTATGATGGCCAAGGTCCCGAACATTCGAGTGCAAGACTCGAACGATTCCTCCAGGTTAGGATTCGAGAACCTATGTTATTCGGATTCAGAAATGAATGTCGAATATGTGTAGGTATGCATGTCTAATACGGGTCTATGTCCGATATCGATAATGACAGATGAGCGATGAGGATCCTTACGAAATTCCTGAAATGGATCAAACACACAGAAAGCAAATACAGAAATGCAATTGGCAGGTTGTCAATGCTACAACTCCTGCAAATTACTTCCATGTTATAAGGCGACAGGTGAGACAGAGCACCTCATCTTTACCATGTAGATTGATTGCTAGTTTCTCGTACATCGTTTGTTACTCGAATGCAGATTTATGTGTCGGATACGAGTATATATCCAACACCGTCTCATGATTTTTCGTTTTGTAGATGCATAGGGAATTCCGTAAGCCATTGATTGTAATGTCACCGAAGAACCTGCTCCGCTACAAGTTCTGCAAATCGAATCTATCGGAATTCGACGATGTTCAAGGCCATGAAGGCTTCGACAAACAGGGAACCAGATTTAAACGTCTTATAAAGGACCAAAACAATCATTCGGATCTCGAAAAAGGTATCAGGCGACTGGTTCTTTGTTCCGGGAAGGTATGTTTTCTCTTTCTACATATTCATATTATTTCCTAGAGCGTTTTATTTTTCGATTCTGTTCATGTAAAAGTTTATCAAGTATCACAAATTACTTGAAAAAGGCTGCTTGAAAAGACAAGGACGGTCAGGGTTCGGGCTCGTGTCCCGGACTTTACGGGCACGAGTCCGAACCCATTATACAACTCTTTCGAGGCTTGAATGACTATATTTCTTGGTTAATACAATCGAGAAACGATGTCGTCTATAATCATTATTGAATTTTTTTTCCAGGTTTATTACGAGCTTGATGAGGAGCGCCAAAAGCGCAATGCCGATGATATTGCAATTTGTAGAGTGGAACAGCTTTGTCCCTTCCCCTTCGATCTCATCCAGCGAGAGCTTAAGCGTTATCCAAGTATGTTCCAAGCAACACGTACGAGTATGATACATATTTGAATATGAGTATAATATAATCCCTCAAATAATTCAGATTTTAAAATTTTCGGATCAGTTTTAGATTCTAATCGTTTTGAGTTTAAGTTATTCTGTTTCGAATTAAATCATAATGAGTTTGGATATTTTAACTTTTAATACCTCAAGTTCAACTTATATTAGATTCAAATTAGTTTGGTTAGCGTTCGCGTCAATTTTTTTATTCAAATTGAATTAATTTAGGTTCGTAATTTTTTAAGATCAAATTAGATTGTGTCACTTTTAAAATTAAGTCTATTAGATTGAATTATCATATTATCATTTAGAATTTAAGATTTAGGATCTACGAATATACTCTTGACCCGAACATCGTATTGACTTAGATTAATATACATGAGTTAGGTCAAAAGTCAAATATTTTCGTATTAAACAAGTACTAAAGGCTAGGGATAGGATAGACTTTTGATTTGAACTCCATAGGTTTCAACCTAATCCAATTCTTTATGGTCATGTTTATTTTAAAAAAAATCAAGTTGAAATCGGATCGGATTCGGATTTATGATGAAAAATTTCGACTCGATCTGATTTAAGATAATAAGATAATTGTCCCTCAAGTATTTAGGGATAACTTATCCATCTCTTTATACCTTTTCAACCAAATCTCTATTTTACCTAATAAAAACAAGTTTTAGATATATATATATCAAAGAATCAAAGATTCAGGTAGGATAAAATCTCTCCAAACTCAAATCAGATTTAATGACAAGTAGAAGTACATAATATTTCAATCGAGTCCAAGTAAAGCACAATCTAACCCGGCTTGAAAAACGATAGTTTGTGTTTGTTTGTATCTTTTAATTTGTGTTCTTCAATGTATCAGATGCTGAAATTGTGTGGTGCCAAGAAGAGTCGATGAACATGGGTGCATACACTTATATTGCTTCTCGTCTTTGCACCGCCATGAAAGTCTTGGGTAGGGGATCTATGGAAGACATCAAATACGCCGGAAGGCCACCGTCGGCCGCCACCGCCACCGGTTTACTGCAGGTTCACCAAAATGAACAAGCTGTGCTTATAAACCTCGCAATGCAACCTGAACCAATCAACTATCCTTACTAGTCCACGAGGATGTCAAAATCAGACAAATTGGTCCCTAATTTAGTCCCTGTCAACTTTTGGAGATGAGCAATTAAGGACAAGTAATCACGTCATTAATGTTTTTCTTTAATTTTATATCGTCTTAATTGACATAACAATAAGTTTAGTTTAATGTTTATACATTGAATCAATTTGTTCGTAACTTTAAAATAAAATTAATAAATTTAGCTTTCAAAATTTACAAACATATAAATTATGTATTATATAATAATTATTATTCAGAGGCATAACCTAGAATTGGGAACACATGAACAAAATGGGGTCATCGGTGCTCTTATGCTCATTGAAGGTGGTTGTTGGGGTTGCTTCATAATTTTTTATTTAAATAATATTAATTAAGTTGTTGTCGTTAATATTTTAAAAACATTAGATGTAAAATTATACTAATTTTTTTAATTTTTTTTTGGATAAGTAAAATTTTATTATCCAAGAAAACGTTCAATACAACACCCAATCAAGGATCAAGAAGCTATGTACAACAAAAATTAGTTAGCCTATACCCCAATTGTTACAAAGAAGAGAGTTGATATTATCAATTCTATTAAAGTCCTTATTGCTAAGCTGAGCACTAACAATACCCTTAATGGAACTTAACATTTCATCCACCGTATGAGTTCTTCCTTGAAATATCCTCCTGTTTCTTTCCTCCCAAACGATGTATATGAAGGAACACCAAGCAATCTTCAATATAGATGTTAGGAGAGATTTACCTTTCCATGTAGAAGTTGCCCAATTGATAAGATTTTCCCATGACATTTGCGGCTGGAGCAGGTGGTTGAGGTTTAGAATCTGCTTCCACAAGCTGGTTGCAATTCTATAGTCCACAAAAAGGTGGTTTCTCGATTCCAAAGGATCATTGCAAAGAGGGCAAGAAACGTTAGTAGTAATTCCCATTCTAGATAGTCTCTCTCTAGTAGAAAATCTATAAAGGATAGCTATCCATGAGATGATGCTGAATTTCGGAATGTGCATGGGAAACCAATTGAGCTTGTGCCATGGGACTTTGGAATGCTTAAATCTTATCTCCTCCCAAATGGTTATGGTAGCCTTAGGAGTAGCATTAAGAAAATGAAGAGCTTCTGTTCTAAGTTTCAAAAGACGTTTAAAACACCAGCTAGTAGAAGAACTTCTGTCATGACTCTAAAGTCATAAGATTTAATCACATAACAGTAAGTCCAAGCTATCCATAAAGATCCTTCTCCAGCAAGGAGGGATCGAATGAGCTACATCATAATAGCCTTGTTCCAAGTTTTAAGATCCTTTAATCCTAGGCCACCTTCAGATTTTGGGCAGCAGATTTTTGCCCAGCTAACACTCGCTCCACAAGCTGTTACATTAGAACCCTTCCATAAGAATCTTGAGCATAGTTGATTGATTGAATTAATAATAGCCTGGGGAAGAAGGAACTGCCTACACCAAAAATTTGCTATATTAAGCATAACAGTTTTCACCAGTTCAAGTCTTCCAACATAATTTAAGTATTTTCCAGACCACTATTGGATTTTGGCCTTGATTTTGTCAATGAGGGCAAAGCAATCCTTAATAGTAAGCTTCCTAGTGATTAGAGGGACCCCAAGATACCTCACTGGAAGAGAACCATAAGAAATTCCAGTATATTGCTTAATGAGATCAAGAGTTCTAAAAGAGATACCAGCAGAGAACAGTTAACTTTTTGCAGCATTCAATTTCAGACCAGACATGGAATAAAATTGTTCTAAAACAATAATAACCCCTGTCACTTATTCAAGGTTACCTTTGCAGAAAATAAGTAGATCATAAGCAAAAGAAATATGGGTGAGTCCAAGCTTTTTACATTTTGGATGAAATCCAAAAATACCTCTTGAAGCAATAATATTGAGAAGCTTAGAGAGAATGTTCATAGAAAGAACAAATAAGGTGGGAGATAATGGATCCCCTTGTCTTATGCCCCTTTCACCTTTGAAGTAACCAATCAAAAAGCCATTAAATGAAATAGAATATCTAGCTTTAGAAAAATAGACTTCTATCCACTTAATGAATAAAGGAGGCAGCTCAATAGCTTTTAGAATAGAAGAAATGAATCAAAAACTGAGGGAGACAAAAAGCTTTGTGAAGATCAATCTTGAGAGAACACCTAGGTGAAATAGAATTCCTCCCATAGCCTTTCACAAGTTCTTGGGCAAGAAGAGAATTGTCAATGATGGATCTACCCTTGACAAAAGCATATTGGTTAGGGGTAATGATATCAGGCAGCAGATCAGTAAGTCTTTTACCAATAATCTTAGTGATAGCTTTATAGACCACTGAGCAGCAGGAGATGGGCCTATAGTCAGAAACCTTGCTAGGATTAGTGATCTTATGAACCAATGTTAAAATGGTGGAATTGAAATCTGGATGGATGAAAGAATTATGGAAAAAGAATTTAACAGCTTTGATAACATCCTCTCTAATAACAGTCCAGGACTTCTTAAAGAATAAGGGAGAATAACCATCTGGTCCTGGAGCTTTATCACTACCTTGAGTAAAGAAAGCTTGTTTTATCTCCTCAACAATAATGTCTTTCCCTAAATCTGTGAGAGCATCTCTAAACAAGTTTAGATTGAGCAGAATTTTTAGGGTATTAGGATCAGTGAAGATAACATTGTTGTCAACAGTTCCTAACAGTTTTTTGAAGAAATCAATAAGCTTATAAGCTATATCATCAAAGGTTTTTAATTTGTTTCCTTGGTCATTGATAAGATCTCTAATGGTATCTTTTTTGTGTCTAGAAGCAATGATAGAGTGGAAAAATTTTGTACATTTATCCTCCTCTTTTAGCCACTATATTTTTTATTTCTGGTTTAGGAACATGGATTCTACTACTTCAAGGTGAGATAGTTCATTTTGAATTTTCAGCTCATTTTCAATGGAACAATTCCCCCTTAAGAGTTAGAAGTTGGAAATGTTCAAGTTCAACTTTCTTTTGCTTCACTCTTTCAGATATGTTACTGAAATGATCTTTGTTGATATTCCTCAAACAAGCCTTAAGCCTTTTTAGTTTTAGAAAAAACGAAGTCATAGGGTTTTCTTGAACAGGTATCTGCCAAGACTGTTTCACTTTATCCAGGAAATTCGGAAGGGTAGACCAGATATTGAAGAATTTAAAAGGCTTAGGGTGATGAACAAGAGCATTTTATTAAGCCAAGCAAGAGCCATGTAGTGATCTGAAGGTCCAGGAGCCATAAATTCAACATAAGAGTTTAGAAAAGAAGTAACCCAAAAAGAATTAATAAGGACTATGTCAAGTTTTCTAGCAAGAAAAGTCTCTTTCTGTTTGTTGCTCCAAGTGTAAGTAGGGCTAAAGAATGGATGATCATAGAGAAGGAGGTCATTGAGAGTATCTTTGAATTCAATCATGTCAGTAGAGGAATAAGGACCTAGAATATCATGATCAGAGCTTTCATTAGAATTAAGGAAGATATTGAAGTCTCCACCAAGAATCAAAGGGTAGGAGCCATAGGTAGAGTCAAGTTCTCTAAGGTGTTGCCAAAGAATTCTTCTTTGAATACCATCATTACTACCATAAATAGCAGAGATGGCAAAAGGAATACCATTGAAATACCCTTTAACAGAGAGACATTGGGCAGATGCATGACAAAAAGAGAAAGTCAACTCTTTTTTCCAAAGGATCCAAAGTTTACCATTAGAAGAATAGTCATAGTTAAAACAAAAATTCCAATTGTTGAACTTGTTTTTAATTAGATCATCAGCTTTTTCTGCTTTCACTCTAGTCTCCATCAAACAAAGAACATCAACCTTATACAGACTAGCCCTGTGCATGATTTTATTTTGTTTTTGAGGATGATTTAATCCTCTAACATTCCATAAGCATACTATCATTGAGATGAAGAAGCAGAGTTGCCCCCATTAACTCTATCAGAGTTACTTTTAACTTTGCATAATTGCTCTTTCTTTTTAGATTTTAGATCCTTGATAAGTAAAGCCACACCCGAAGCAGCAACCCTAGGTTTCTTACATTGGTTCTCTAAAGAAGGGAAATTCTCATCAACAGAGTTAATAATTTCAAATCTATTTGAGGAACCTTTAAGAGCAATCTTAGGTTTAACCTTTACAGCTCTTCCTCTACCTCTCTTTGGAATAGTTGAATCAATGTTACCTTTATCAGATGATTCTGATTGAATAAGGGAATTAGGAAAGGCTTCAGCAGAAACCTCAGAAAGGTTTGATGTATGAGAAGGTGCATTG
Source organism: Hibiscus syriacus (assembly GCF_006381635.1). NCBI lineage: Eukaryota > Viridiplantae > Streptophyta > Magnoliopsida > Malvales > Malvaceae > Hibiscus > Hibiscus syriacus. The sequence goes on from NW_024062653.1 coordinate 2,239,093, forward strand.
CTGACAACATTTGAAATAACTGACTCCAAGCTCACTTCTTCCATAGTAGAGATATTGGTATTTGAGTCCCTATTAGCAGTAGTATCTTTGATTCCGATAGAAGAACAAGAAGGTTCTTTGGAGGGAATAGAGTCACAAATAAGGTTCTCTTTTGGAGGATGAGAAACAAAAGGCTCAGGAATCAGAGAAGGATTAGAAGAGTCATTGTGAATAATATCAGAACCACTAGCAGAATCAATCTTCTTCATCCAAATCTGTGAGGGAGCAGATTTAACACTCTTGTTGATTAAATAGTTTTTCTCACTGTGACCAAAAGAATTACAGTTCTTACAGCTTTTTGGGAACCAAGGAACTTCCACAAATATCGTGGAAGTCTGTCCATTTGCCAAAACAACTTATACAGTTTGAGGAATAACATCTTAAACTCCTACATCAACACAAACTTCAGCAAATTCTAACCTAGTTTTTGAGGCAGTAATGGAGTCCATAGATAACGGATTACCAATTACACTAGCTAAATAGCTTAATCCATCTCTCGAAAATAATTCGAGAGGCACATTATAAAGATGCACCCATAATGGGATTTTAAACAGATCGAAGTGTAACCTAGTCAGATTAGGCTCCCATTTCCTTAAGATTAATGGCTTGTTAAGAATGTGCCAAGGGCCATTGTCCAATACCCAATCCCTAGCTGAATCCGAATTGAAAGAGAATAAGTAGAGATTGCTACCAGCAAAACTGACCTGGACTCGAGTCCCTTTCGAAGAGTTATTCCACAGATTTTCAACAATCTTCTGCATTGTGGAAAAATTTGGAGCAGCCCCGAGAAATTGCCCCACCAGCGATGTTTTCCACTCAGCAATTCCAGCGTCGAAGACTTCTTGAGGAGGCTGGACAACCAGATTAGGGCCTCGATTAATTGGGGGAAAGAATTTAAGCTCCTGCCCAGATTGGCATGAGAAAAGCTTCCTCCAATCCATGCTGAGGGGAACGGAGAAGGCAACCAGAAAGAGCAGACCGAGAATAGACACATAACTCCCCGGAAGAGCACCACGAAGTCTCCGATCCGTTAGACCAGCTAACGTACGCCCAGAGAAACTTGCTATCGTGCGCCCAATTCTCTTCTTCTTCATGTCACATTCTTTGTTAAATGTTAACAGTTGATGGTTCAATTAATATTCTTTAAATAATTAAGTGATTTGACTAACAATATTAAAAAATTAATGGTTACATTAGTATCCACATCGTCAAGTAATCAAGAGTGTATTTGCCTTATTTATAATTAGAATCGGAATATGTTAAGAGATTGTAAAAATTAAAAGTTATGTTTTTTTTGTTTCATTGGATGAATGATGATGGGTGACTGATATTATCAGTATAAAATGAAGGTATTTTTACAAAAAGTTAAATTATCATTGATTTAAAATTTAATCTCAATCATTAAACTCGAATGATTTCAATGATCTAAAAAACTTAAAATTATATAAAATTTATAATGTGTAAGTGGATCTGAACTCATTTAATTATATTATATGTATATAAATTTTATAAATATTGACTAATTAAATATGTTGAATTAAATTTTTTTATCACATTATATTATTTTGATTATTTTCATAAAAAAATATTTTTCTAGAATAAAATTTATGACATATTTTTTAGTAATATGAGTTTTTTTTTATGTAAGAAAAAAAATCTGAATTTGGTCTATTCACCCTTTAATCGTGGGATAATTTGTGACGCTTACCAATTATCCTCTGCTTGGTTGTTCTTCTACCAATTGTTTACTGTTTAGACCATTCTTTTTTGTAACAAGAAGAAAACCACTGTGAAATCAGTGGGATGAGTTACAAATTAAATTAGCTTTATCAGCATGAAGGATTCCATGAATTTCTAACAGGAGTTGTTGAAGAAAAGTAAGGCCAGAGTACATATTCCTCCCCCGAGTGCGCAACTGCATCAGCAAGGGTAGCTTCCCTATTTGTGTGAGTAATCTTAACGCACCAGTGATTCTGAAGGAGTCTGCGGATACGACGAATAATGGCCCCATCATAAGCATGCTGAGGTGAGTTTAGCCTTTTCACTACCTCCAGTTTTCGACCTCCACGATAATGCTCCTGTTGCGGTGTTCCCAGGCGATGGATAGTCCATCAAGCACTGCCCAAAGTTCAGCTTGGAATATAGGGCACCGTCCGATATTTTGTTGATAACCAGCTAACCAGTTCCCATTGCTATCGCGAAGCACACCGCCGCCAGCTGCTTCCATTGTTGATAGATTAACAACACCATCTGTGTTCAACTTTGTCGTGTCCACCCGGGGGGATGCCACCTTTGCTTACGAGCCTGGGTCTTATCATTTTGAGCCTCTGTTCGTTGCTTGTTTCGGACTGCTTTAGCCCACGTCCAAGCTGATCTGATCACTTCTTGCACTGTCGAGGCTTGTCGATAGAAGACTAGACTGTTCCTTTTAGGGTGATCATTCGATGGAGTCGAGTAAAAAATTTTAAGTTATTCAAATTGATGAATTGTATTTTACAACTCGATCTTGAAATTTTTTTGGAGTCGAGTCGAGTTAATCGAGTCAAGTTATTCGAGTTTCTATATTAAATTTATTATAATTATTTAGAGTATCATGGCAATGATTTGTTTCAATTTTTTACTTTATCTAACCATATAAGATATATATATTATATTCTTTTCACATTATAATATTATTTAATATATCAAATACAATTTAAAATTAGGAAATATATTCATAATAGTATATTTCAAAGAAATTATTTTAAGGGTAAAATATTGATGAGAGTATAAATGAGTAAAAAAATTGATGGGAATAAAGAATTTGCAAACAACTATAGTCAAAAGATCAAATTGAGTAATATGCAAAGTTAAGGGACTAAATCAAAAAGAGTGTACATTTTGAGTAAAAAAAAGTAAGAATTGAAGTTACATAAATATTCTATTGGCGTTATTATTATAAAAACCCACATAAATTAATTTTTTGAACAATACCCCAAACAAGATTTGTTAGAAATATACCCCTAATAGCACATGTAGGATTATCTCGTGTCCTACGAAAAGCGAGTGAAGGCCTCGAGTTATACAAGGCAGGAATATCCATCCAACGGGGACACGCTTTTCAGAGAATGCAATTTAATATTTCAATTAATGATTTCGATTTACACAAAATGCAAGGTTTCCGAGATATTGAAACGTCCCGAAAAATTTATCACGAGTGATAATTTCTCATACCTCGCGTTATACAATATGCGAGGTATTTGTTCCTTTTTGAATTAAAATTAATCATAATATTTTTATTAGATAATATATGATAAAATAATAGAAAAACTAGATTATTATAAATAGACAATACTAACTAAAATTAAAATTCAATATTTATGTAAAATATTACAAAACAAAATTGCTTCATAGTTCTTAAAAACAAGAATCATAACAAGAACATAGATTGCTATAGTTCATTTGCCAAACTTGGTGGTATGAATAACTCGGACAGTTGGTTGACAATTGCAGGCTTCGATTTGTTATGGGAAGGCAATGTTGTTACGATGCCACAACATTAACCCTAAAAACAAATTCATCTTCATACGAATAACTTCTAAATTTATTTTCTTAGAATTCACGAGATCGAGAGCTCTCACGATTCGAAGTCATTTATCCCTTAATTAGCCCCCAAATAAATTAGATTAAGGCCATAAACATATATGGTGTTGATATTACCTTGATCGGTTGCTTTCTTCAAACAATATGGACCAAACTTCGAATTTCTTCCACTAAAATAATTTTGCATGCCTTCTCTATATAAAACTTCATGATTATTAGTAGCAAGGCATTTTTCGTGAAACGTTTTCTCAGCTTGATTCCACAACATAACATGGAAATTTTTCGTTGAATCGTTCTGAAAAATGTAATTATGATCTACAACATCATGAAAACTCTTGCAACTCAACTACATGTTGACGAAATCGACGATAGAATTAGAGGCACATGCACAAGAATTTTTTATAACACTTTTCTCGGGAATAAATCGATAATATTAAAACATATTTTCTTTGCAATTTTTCTTTGAAATAGGTTTAGGAAATCTTCTAAAATAGGCCCCTATTTATAACAGTCCTCGCACCCGTCCTGAAGTGAGGAATCAATGGAACTCGCGTTTCCCAGTATGCGAGCTACGTTGAAAAGGCACAACACTTTAAATTAATTTATATCCAACGTATCAGAAAGGAAATCGTGTTACACAGGATGCAAGGAACATTGAATTTTAATCAAATAAAATCCAATGTAACATAATTGACCTCGTTGGTTGCAAAACGCAAGCTCATAATTTCTAAAATCCAGTCTGCTTTCTTTGTATTCATGTTCCAGGGTTCTTCAAGCTAAAATGATGATAAACTTGTACTTTAATTATTTCCAGGAAGTTAATAAAAATATTTGTGTAATGTTTGAGCTTAGAGGCATAGTATTGCAACTTATCTTTCAATTGAAACTGATGTGGACACATATGAGAAATTGTAAACGGGGTACAAATCACCTTTAAAATGCTTTCAAATGAAAATAAATTGAAAACTAACGAACATATTTTTGTAAATAACTTGTATTGGCATAAACAACTCCAAAAATTATCTGAAGATGTGGATGTGTACATTTTAATCTTACAACACGGGACAAGTAGATGTTGCCACCAAAAGATGACTCCTTCTATAATAAGCGTATATCAATACGCCATAGAAACTCAAAAGGAAAATTCATCTTAGACTTGTGTTCTTGGTACCGTCGGTATAGAACGAAAAGAAAAAATTCTCATAAGTGTTTCTCAAAGGGTGTTCACTTGGACCTAATTGGTACTGTCGGTACAAAATGCAAAGGAAAAAGCTCAGGAGCGTTTCGAGAAGTATAGATAAACCTCGCGTCATGCAGATTTATCTTGATGGCGCAGAATAATATTCTGATATATTTGATACTATCGAGACACCTATGGTGCCTATCTAAGAACGGAAAAGGATGCCTTTTTTAAACTAGAAATTTTCTAAGAATGGATAAATCATTTATGAAGGAATAAGAAGGTTTCACGGAGATGATTAGGTTCGGTAGAACAAAAGAAACTTAAATAAGCAAGAAACTCGAGTGTACAGATGTGTCTATTAGTGACATGACAATGAACTCGCGCCTTGGACAACACGAGATCCCTTTCATTTCACACGTTAAATTGCCATGTCAAATCTTCGGCTACCACATCAAGAATATCTGTGGGACTCACGTATACAAAACATGAGTTGCATGTCACGTCACATCATGAATATTTGCAGACTCATATTTGATGATTATTTCAAGCAAAGGTAAACAAGTAAACCATACAGAATTGAAGTGAAGACAAATATAAGGAAATTGATCAATAATTATTTTAATCGTAAGTTTATTTGACGCTTCTCGATTATTACATAGTTTGAAGTCATTACAATTTTGCTCATATTTGTTCTTCTCTTTGATGATTGTGGATATTTTCATAACACGTAGAGAAGAGGAAATGTTATTGCTTTGGTTTACTATGTTGGCAAAATGATGTGTGATGCATCTCTCAACATTGTCTTTTAGTTTACACATAATGTAACTATAACGTTGTCGAAGAAATTAGCTTATAAGTAGTCGATGAAAGAAGTCAAGAACAATGTTTCACATGGTCATGGGAAAAACTTGAACCATTTAAGTATCGACTATCGACGTCGTTGGAACCACTAACCTACTCAATATACAATGTTGAGGACGATGATGACGTGAACATGATGCTCGATTGTCATATGTCATATTTATTATGAGGGCCACTTGAGCTATATGCAATTTTTTTATGATAATGATGTGAACAAAGGTGGGCTTCGTCCTACGGTTCAAATAGTGAACCAATTGACCTGATCTAACTCGTTGACTTTGACCTAACTTGATTTGTTGACTGTTGACTTTGAATGTTGATCGTTGACTTTGACCGTTGATAGTTGACTTTTCTTTTTCTTTTGACCATTGACTGTTAATTTTGACCGTTGAATTTTTCAGAGACTCTATCCTGATTTTTTTACGTCCTAAGTCCATTTTCGAAGTTCGTTTTTCCAAATTATGACCTGAAAGCTATGTCTTTGTATACTTTAGTACTTTACAATATAGTTATGTTAAGTTTATTCTGAAATTTGTTGTCTTACTCTATGATATTATGTTCTGAAGGTGGTCATGTCTCCGCACCATTCTCTTATAAGTCTGAATCACCTTTATTCAACTTAGCTCAGCTTTGTGTGTTCGATTCGAAGTACTCGTGAGTGTTATTAACTGAATTACTAATTAATTATGTAAGTATTACTTTAGTTATTTTATAGTAATATATATTATCATTAGGTTTTCGTTTCACACCTAGTACTACTGGTCGTGGGGAATGTAAGGCATAGTCTGTATTGATTAGCTGCTATAGGTGTGTCCCCTTGACTTGTTTGATATATTTAATGTGTTATGTTATATGTTGCTATCTGTAAACATATTCATGAACTGATAATATAAATTTATATATTTGTAACATATCTTACTTTTGAATATTATGACATCAACATTAATTTGCATGTTGATGCATTTCTGATATCCGCATGTGATCCTCTACGGAAGACATAATCCACGTCCTATTACTGCTTGAGATCTTCTACGGAGGAAAAAAGTTTTCACCCTGATTTTGCATGGGCAGTCTCTGTCTTGATTCTGCATGGACATAGTCCACATCCTAATTCTGCATATGATTATATCACTATCCTGTTTGGGATCCTCTTCGGAGGACTAGACCCCTATCCTGATTTCTGTATTATGACTTGAGTACCTCTTCAAAGGGTAAAGTCTTCATCTTGTATATCCGCGACCAAAGGTATAGTTGTGTGTTATTAATGTTGTACTCTTATATATAAATCATGATGTTATTGTATACACATTATTTGTGTGTGTGTGTATATATATATATATATATATATATATATATATATATATATGATATTTGTTTACTATATATGATACATTGAGCTTTGTAGCTCACTCTATTTCTGTCTTTCCTTTTTTAGATTATTTAGTTATAAGACCAGTTTGACTATTGGAGGTGTGGTCTCGATTGTATATTGTATGAGTTTAAAACTTATTTTTAACCTCTTTAAAAGTGGCATGTGTTTATTTTTGATTTTGTATTTGATAAATGTTTTAAAAGGACTCATTAAACATACTTCACTCATATATATATATATTGATATTTGTTTACTATAGATGACAAATTGAGCTTTGTAGCTCACTCTATTTCTGTCTTTCCTTTTTCAGATTATTCAGTTATAAGATCAGTTTGGCTATTGGAGGCGTGGTCTCGATTGTATATTGTATGAGTTTAAAATTTATTTTTAATCACTTTAATAGTGGCATGAGTTTATTTTTGATTTTGTATTTGATAAATGTTTTAAAAGGACTCATTAAACATACTTCACTCATATATATATATATATATATATATTGATATTTGTTTACTATAGATGACACATTGAGCTTTGTAGCTCACTCTGTTTCTGTCTTTCCTTTTTCAGATTATTCAGTTATAAGATCAGTTTGGCTATTGGAGGTGTGGTCTCGATTGTATATTGTATGAGTTTAAAATTTATTTTTAACCTCTTTAAAAGTGGCATGAGTTTATTTTTGATTTTGTATTTGATAAATGTTTTAAAGGGACTCATTAAACATACCTCGCTCGTGAATCATTTATGTGATCACATGATCACTCTGATTCAATTGTAACTCCTAGGCTGGGTCTAGGGTATTACAGAATCTTGGAGGACTGGCTACATCCATCTGTTAGTACTAATGAACCAATGACGATGAGAAACATGAACTTCTTCCAAAGAATTAAAGTGGCTATAGATGTTGGTTATGCACTAGAATATTTGCACCATCATTGTGAAAAGTCAATCATTTATTGTGACCTCAAGCCAAGCAATATTCTGTTCGATATCGAGATGGTTGGCCATATTAATGACTTTGGCTTGGCAAAAATCCTTTATGAATATAGGCTTAACCATCCTGCTAATCAGTCAAACTCTGCGTATAAGAGAAACTATTGGTCACGTAGCACCAGATAATTACATTATATTCGTTTCTTCTACTATTATTTATAGTGTTTTTCTCTTCAATTATTTGTATATGTAATTTGCAATGAACTAATTGTAGAATATGGCATAGGAAGCGAGTCGTCAACAAAAGGTGATATGTATAGTTACGGCATTCTCTTGTTAGAGATGTTCACAAGGAAAAGGCCAAATGATGAAAGGTTTGAAGAAGATTTAAGTCTTCACAACTTTGTTAGAGAAGCTTTTTCTGATCGACTTATTGAGATAATAGATCCTATACATCTTCAAGAGAGTGTCAAAGGAGGAACAGTTGTAGATATCACTCTCAATGAAAATAGAATGAGAAATGATGGTCTTCAATGCTTGAACTTGATATTCGATATATGTCTCACTTGTTCCGCTGAATCACTGGCTGAGCGGATGGGCATGAATGATGATGTTACCTAGCTTTATTCTGCGAGAGACAAGCTTCTTCGTCCAACTCGATTCTGTCATGGGATTTAAACGTCATACGCTGCTCAATAAAGGTCATGATGCTTTCATATCTTAGCAAAATACTCTTATCATTTCATCACTTAAGCCCACATTACTTTTGTGATGAAATTTGGTTATTAAATAAATCCTTGTTTCATAAGCTGCAGGTATCTAAAGTGTGGACGGTATGGGGGAACTTGAGAGGCATATCTGGAGAAGTGCTTGTTGGTCTCTTTTGTTTGCATTCTGCTCTGAGAAAAGAAAATAAACATGAAATTGTTCCAGTTTTCCACCAATATTTGTCTTAACATCATCCAAGGTTTTTGGTAAAAGAAGAGTTGCAGAAATTCATTGAAACAAGTCCACGAAAACACATCTAAAATCATCAACCCTTTCCTGACCAGTAAACAAAATTAATATACCATTGGGACAAAAGGACAGCCCAGATCTAATGCTGCTTTGGCCCCTTAAAAGAATATGGATCTATCTCCCTTAACAATCACCCAAATTCACAAACCCTGAATTCTAACCCTATCTTTAAACAATGTAATGCCTACCCACCGGAGTTGACATCGTTACTACCCTCAATGAACATCGTTACAGGTTGCATCATCCCCCAAGTGTCATTTCTGATGCAGGATTTTTTGTTGTAGTTCCGGCTATCCAAATGAGATGAATGTGTAATATACAAAAGAACAGATGTAAGGTACACTAGATCACAAGGCAAACTAAAGCAACCGGTGCTGACGCAAACCTTTCCCGAAATGAGGTTGCATTAAGCGGACATACAAGCCATTTTTCGCTATCAAAGAATCATGTGTCCCTTCTTCCACGATTCGACCACCGTTAAGTACTACAATGCTGTCGACATGCCTCATCATCACAGATCTATGGGCTATCAAAATGGTAGTTTTGTTCCCCATTATCAGCGTATCAAGTGCCTCCTGCACCACTCGGCTTGACTCGGATTCAATGAATGAGCTAGCTTCATCCAATAATAAGATGGGAGCATTCTTTAGCACCACTCGAGCAATAGCAATTCTTTGTTTCTGCCCTGGGGTCAAATCGACACCCCTCATGCCAACATGCGTGTCGTAACCATGAGGTAAGCTGCTGATGAAATGGTGAGCGTTAGCTATTCTCGCGGCCTCTTTCATCTCGGATTCGCTAGCATTGTGCCTTGCATATATAATGTTTTCCTTGATAGTAGTTGAGAAGATAATTGGTTCCTGTTGAACAAGACCTAAGTGATTCCTCAACCACCTCAGATTGTATTGTTTTAAATCCCGCCCATCGAGTAGAACCTGACCTGCTACTGGATCATAGAATCTCTCGATGAGAGATATTATCGTACTCTTCCCAGATCCTGAAACTCCAACAACAGCTAAAGTTTGTCCGCCGTTAACTTTAAGACTAAAATTGCTTAATACCAACATTTCCGGACGAGTAGGATAGCAGAAATCAACATTTTCAACTCAATGCTCCCATATACATTAGTTGGCTTCAACGCCGAGTTATCGTCTGGCTCAATTTTAGGGACTCGCTCAATAATTTCAAACATTGAAGCGAGAGATTCCCGTCTCTTGAGAATGTATGGTGCCAATCCAAATGGCTCCACCAGTGCAAAAGTTGCAAAAGTGAAAACCATGTACTCCTTGACAGCTGTAGGCAGATCCATATAGCCTCTTTTAACACAGAGAGCAGTGTACCAAAGGAGAAGAGCATTGCAGGCGAAAAGAAGGAACTGTGAAAAGCCGAATGCAAACCCTATTGCCATTCCATGAAAGAAGCTCTTCTTCAAGATTTTCTTCAGCTGCAACCTGTAGAGCTCCATTACCTTATTACCAGCACAAAAAGCTACAACAGTGTAAATGTTTCTCACGGCATCCTCAAGGACCAATGACGCCTTCCTATGCATCTCCTGGATTCCCTTAGAAAATCCAGCTAGCCATAATTTCTGAAACATTTAAGCATGCAACAGTTCAGAAATTTGGACATGGACAATCTTGCATCCAATTTCGATAAGACAGAAAAAGAACATAATACATGGAATTGAGAACAACTAACTTGCACGACTCTCTAGAAACTCCACTTGCTTTTTTCAATAATGAAGTGAATTATTAATAGTAGAAATGCAAACCTGTGCAATAGCAGAGACAGTTAGAACTGGCAGGGTTGCAAACGCCACAAGTGCCAACCGCCAATGTAGCAACAACCCAATTAGCAAAGCAACAATAACAGCAGTACTGTCCTGTACAAATATTGAAAGTCGGTTGCTAAAAGCAGCCCGTACAAATGTAGCATCATTTGCCAATCGCATCGACAAGGTGTCAGCATTAGTCTCTTCTTCATCAAACCATCCAACTTCATTCCTCAGCATTGCTGTCAATGGTAGGCAAAACATGGTAAACAGTGTGCATTGAATTCAGCAGTCTAGTAAATTTGCAATATTGATTTGAAGAAACAGATACCTGAGAACATCATCCTGCGAACTCGTTCAGTCATCTTTTCCCCCATAATGCCAAAGTAAAAGTGTTGCAGAAAGTTGGCAACAACAGTTACTATACCCATACAGGCAATTATCAAACACCACCTGTCTACTTCATCCCGTAAGTGATGATGTTCCTGACGCCTATAATATGCTGTTACTATCAGAGCGATTACATAAGCAAGAAGTGGATTAAAAGAGCCAAAGACTGCTGCACCAATGCTTCCCAACACAGCGTAAAGCCACTCTGCGAAACTAAGCTGTGCTAACCTCCAAAAGGATGGAGCTTCCTTATGAAGTGCTTCCTTAGGTTTCATTGGGATGTCACCAGAGTGACCGAGAGGACGACTAAAAGTCTGAGAATGAGAACGTTCACTTTTAGGATCAGAAGTCAGAAGGGGTGATACGGGAGATTCTGGGTCAGAACCGTTTGATTTCTGCCTATGGGTAGACTGAACGTCAAGCTTGGGCAACTCCGGTAACCTCATTTTGAAACTATCCTGCCTCTTGATTGACGGCTCCTTATCATTACTGTCCACAGGCAAACCATTTTCATGCATTTTCCCTGGTGGTGGACTATGAGCCTTAGGTGATTCTTGTGAGTTAAAAGCACCATCATGGGTCCGAAATACACCAGGAACTCTTTGAAGAGATGGTGATTTGATCAATTTTGGAGATGATGATTCTTGGAAGTTGTAAATTGATGAAGACTCTTTTTCAATCTGGAAAGTTGACATCTCCTTGTAGTTCCTAACTGGCGTCCTGAAAAAAAAAAACCCCATGAAACCAGAATTTAAAATATAGAAACAAAGGAGCCTTTCTTTTAATCTAAACTAAGAAAAATCACTGACAAGAAATAGAATTCCATAGCCTTTCAGCCTTCTTAATAAAAGCATATATGGTTCTAGTTACCTCCTTGGAAGTTTTGCTGCCTCTTCACATTTTAGGAGCTCTGCATACAATCCATCAAGGGCTTGTAACTCATCATGTGTACCCATTTCAACCAGCTGACCCTCCTCCATCACAGCTATATAATCAGCATTTCTTATGAGACTAAGTCGTCGAGCAATTATTATAGTTGAACGCCCCAACATCAGAAGATCTAGAGCTTCCTGAACAGTTCTTTCAGCTTCAAAATCAAGTCCACCAGTAACCTCATCAAGCAGAAGGATTGCCGGGTTCAAAAGCACAGCTCTAGCAATAGAAAGTTTGATTTTCTCTTCTTCTGTCAATGTCAAGCCAGCCCTACCCACCTGAAAGTCACGGTAAATTGATTTTAAAAAAATGACACAAATGAGAAATAATCAAGATGATCGGTAAGATTGGCAAAAACAGTATATCTTGTTCTTTCATATTTCACCTGTGTATCATATCCTCTCTCAAGTAAGCTAATAAATGTATGTGCATGTGCTATTTTTGCAGCTTCTTCAATTTGATCAAGTGTAGCATCTCGCCCATAAGCAATATTATCTTTTATGCTCAAACTAAGTAATGCAGGTTCCTGAGTAACAAGTCCTATTTTGCTTCTCAGCCACTCCAGCTTTAGGTTTTTAATGTTCTCTCCGTCTAGAAGAACTTCCCCTATATCATAGAAAATAAAATTGTTTAAATCATGAAGCTTAGCTCACCATCAAGCAATGATTTCAACACCTAAACGGCAAGCCACTGCAGTGTGATACATAAAATCATATGAACATAATACCTAATGTGGGATCGTAGAACCGTTCCATAAGTGGAATAATACTACTTTTCCCAGAGCCATTTCTGCCAACAAGGGCCACAGCCTTTTTAGCAGGTACAGTGAGGTAAAATCCACTCAATATAGGGATTTCAGGTCGAGAGAGATAACTAAAATATACATTGCGAAACTCAATATTTCCTTGAAGGGAGGGTAGAATGTCCCTCTCCTGATTAGAACCAGAGGATGACCGACTAATCATCTCAAAAAGTCTATAAGCAGCGATTCGTCCTTGGTCAAATGAATAGAAATTTGTTGCAGCTTGGTTCAGCCCACTGCACAATATGTAAAGGATCAGTAAGAAAGTAAAGATAAAACAGAGCAGGAAAAAAGAGAGAAACCGATGCTTACAGGCCACTTAAAATTACAGCAAAGAGAGCTGTTATTATTTCACCACCATGAGCTCTATTATGTGTGACCAGGAACCTTCCAACCCAAAGTTGTAAGGCACAAGAACATATTGCAAGCCCATATGTAAATCCAAGCCCAAGCCCTTGCACAAGACTAATCAATATACCATATCTCAAAGTTGCTTGCAATGAGGTCGCATAAGAATATTTGGCCAAAGTTTCATTAGTAAATGCATACAAGGTCCTAATGTAAGAGATTGCCTGCAAAAAACGAAAGCTATATCTATATTAGCATCACTTCCTACTGTGCTTACCCATACAGTAGGTTGATTCTCTGGAGAAAATGAAGTTCAACAAAGAATTCATGTCACCATTTCAACAAGTTCAACACCATTGAACCCTCAAAGATATAATATGCATGATGTATGGATAATAAAGAAAATGTCTAGTGCAAGTTCTACCGGGCTTTAAGGCAACTTCTTCAGTCCAGAAAGCAGAAGCAGTGTTCAAAGTTTAAACAGAGTTTTAATAAAGTATTCTTATAGCTTCTATAGAAACTGCAAATCAGCTTTTCACAGGGTGAAAGTTGAAACCCAAAGTTGGATCTTCTAACAAGAACCTCTATGTAATAGCTGGTTGACAACTTCCGTAGAAATGTCAAATAACAAAAGATATTCTTAGTTAACTCAGGAAATTTCAATTTAACAACACCTATAAATCTAGCAGCACTTTTTTCCCACAACTCCAGCCGGGCCAAAGAGGCTCCTAGGCTAAGCATCTAAAGGTTCCTATAAATATCAGGAAACTTTGGAGGTAACTTTGCCTTCATTTCTGTTTCAAATACAAAATAACTTGTAAAGTTTAGTCCATAGGTCCTTATATTAACAGCCAGTTCAAATAAACTCATTGTAGTTAAAATGTCATGGTAACTGCAATCTTAAGTCAGTTTATGCATTTTGTTCAACTCAATCTAAATGGACATTAAGCAAAAGAGCTGATTTTAACTCAAAATAACAATATTAACAAAATTGAGTTTGGTTGAAAGGTGTGGAGCCAGATGAGAAGATAAAAACCTGTTCAGCAACGCTAGCTGCTTCAGCATAAGCATCTTGAATGTTCTCAGCAAGCCTATGAAGAAATATATTGGATATGCCTCCAGCAGCAACAATGAAAGGACCAGTGGCTAGAGTTATGAGTGTGATCTCCCAACAGTTGATAAAACCAATAATTACACCACTGAAAAATGTAGCCATGTTATGAATGTAATTCCCAACCTGTATCATCATAGGAATATTAGGATTAGAGCAGACACCTGAAAGGAAATCCCACCTGAGAATAAATTATTAAATAAGTAGGGAAACCCACATGTGACTGAACATACTTTTTCACTGAGAGCAGACTGAATGAGCAATACATCACTCAATACTTGACTCACTATGTCTCCATTATTCCCATAAGTATCAAAAAAGCTCATATCTTGGTTCAATAAAACTTTTACATAGTTTGACCTGATGACTGCAGTTTGCCGCTCTCCCGTCAGAATCCAGCATGAAACCTCTATTAGACAGAGCAAGTCAGCGACAAATGGCAGAAACAATGCATCAATCAGAAGAAAGCGGAAATGAAGCAATAACTGATTTTGATAATCAACTTACCGATCCAGCCAGCAGCAAAAACACCAACAGCAATATAAACAATAGTTAAAGCAAGCTGCAGAACAAGAATGAAACAGTTGGTGATAAGCACAAGTACAAACAAAAGAGTGTCTGAAGGAAACTACAAATGATAGTTCAGATTAAGCAAAAGAAGAGATCAATCAGACAGAAACTCAAGCCACAAAAGATGACTTTGCATTGTCCCAAGTTATTTGCACATTATATTACTAATTAACACCTCTTAGGAATAAAAGCAATCCAGACTTAAACCAGTTGATAGAGAATTTCTATATTTTCAAGGAAAAGATTAAAACAAAATATTATGTGCAACCAAACAGAAATAATCACATAGAATCAGTTTACATGCATCCATGATAACAACTACATGAGAGAGTAGCTACTGGCTACATAACTCAATGCCCATAGCATCTAACTGGTACTAAACCATTTTCCCCCTTCCTTCTGTTTATTGCTCCACAAATACGCAAGGCTTGAAAAATATAAAGATGAAGCACACCCTACCCTTCCGTAATGCTAACCTTTTGTTATAATGATGCCTTGCATCTAGAATGTGAAAGAACCTCCCTGTCCCCGACCCAGAGGAAGAAAAAGTAGTCAATGACTGTGTTATCAGGGTTTAGTGTTGTGTGTCAGATAAGGAAGTGTGCCTGATCCAAGCATACTGAAATTTTCCCAAGCCTTTCATATAGTTAGAGGATCATGTCTATACACAGGCATTTTTAAGAAAAAATGAAGAGTCTGTGTAAACTGTAACATAGGTTAAAGACTATCCATCCACCCAAAAAATTAAAACAACAATATCCTACCATGGCAAATACCTAACCAACCCTATACAAGCAATAACCATTAATATCTATAAACTAGATTTCCAACATTTCATGTTTTTTTACACCACAAAATTTCCTATTGATCCACTTCAAAGCTAAAATGGTCCATCTCCCCTAATTTCTCCAGCCCTCTAAGAGTAAAACACTAAAACACTAAGCTAAGCCTTTAAAATCACAAATTTTAGGCTTTTCACTTCTTGAATAAATGAAAAAAACTAACCTCTGTAAACCTTTCGAATTGCTCATCCAATCTCTCCGGCCCCGGAACTGAAGACCCAATTCCAAGAACATGAACGATCTTCGCAAAGTAATGCAAGTAAACAACGAGAGCGGTCCCGTGAGCGGCAGCAGCAAGCGATCCAACGATCATGAGAGCCCAATCAAGCCGGTCAGCACAGGCGAAGAGTCTCGAGAAAGGAACAGCAGCAGGTGGCGGCTCCAGTTCTTCAGACTCCTCCATTTCCTCCTCCGCCTCCACCTGCGCCACTCCACCCGCTCCTTCCGCACTCGTATCCAAGTACGGAGAAGGCGATTCCGGCGGCTCCGAAACCTCCGATACTGGTGTCAACGGTTGTACGTGGGGTGGTGACCACCCAAATAAACCTCTTGATATCATCATTTTCGAAGAAAATCCTAACTCTAAATACCCTTACTCTAAATTTAGCAGAAACTTTCAGCGGATCTACTAAATTCAGAGACCAAAAAAATACGAAAAAATCAGCTTTTTTCCCCTCTCCAAGTTAATTAAAGTTTTGGGATTTTCATTTAGTTTTCCTTTCAAGTAAAAAATGGAGACCAGGTCAACGATGGCGGAGGAGACAGAAGAAAACCTGGAGAAACCCACGATTACATTCAAGCAGTCGATAAATAAAAAATTAAAATTTTAAGAAATTTTTGTTTTATTTTAGTTTTTTTTAATGATTCCAGTTTTTGTTTTTGTTAACTGCAAAAAAAAAAAATCTTTGCTTAATGGATGGTTGGTAAATATTATTAAATTTGTGTTCTTAATTAATTTGATAATATTTTGATTTTTGAATGTTTTAATATTTAACTACAAATATTATTAGTAGATAAAAAACCTTAAAGCTATAAAAAATAAAACTTTTAAAGTCGTCTATTTTTTTTATGGTTATCAAAATCGGATCGGATCGATCGATTCAATCAGTTGAACCGTAAATTAATGGTCTGTCCGGTTCGGTTACTTCACAAAACCGGTATGGCAATAAATCGGCTGAAAATCGGTAAAACTGTCTGAAAACCGTTAAAATCGGGGTGAACCGATTGAAAACCAACAAAACCGGTTTGAACCACCAGTTCACATTTTTTTCTTTTAAAAAAAATTAAATCAAACGACGTCGTTTGTTCAACGAGCCAACTCAAATTCGAGTATTGCTGAGCTCGACTCAAACTCGAAAACTTTAAAAGTAAGCTCAACTCGACACAAAAACTGATGAGCTAAAAATTATCAAGTTCAACTCGAACTCGAAATATAATATTAAAACTTGAACTCAAAAATGTTCGAACTCAAAAAAAAATTTAGAAGTTCGATTGAAGCCTAAAATTTGAGCTCAATTGAAGCGAAAGAATAGTTCGCTCTATGCTCACCAAAAGACTCCATGATTTTGAATGTCAAATTACCTCTATTATTTATAGAAGTAAGTTGATATGCTCTTCTATGTTTCTTAGTCATGTGGGATTGTTTTGTTTTCATATTTTTACTCTTTAAGCTTTTGGGATGCTCTTCTATGTTTCTTAGCCATGTGAGATTATTTTTTTAAAAAAATTAAATCAAATGACATCATTTGTTTTGATTTTTTAAGCCTCAATTTTATTTTTTTATTATAGTTATATAATTATATTTATTATTTAATATGTTTTACCTTAAATATTATATTGTAGTTGATTTGAATCATTTTGTTTCACTTGATTTTATAGTTTTTAATTTATATATTTTATGAGTTATGATACTTTTATACATTTTAATATTGTAAACTTAAAAAAGTGTTACATATATATTAATATTACTTTGAATATTATGTAAAATTAAGAAAAAAATATTTTATATAAAATCCGATTCAACCGCGGTTGAACCTGGTTGAACCAGTACCTTCACCGGTTCAATATTCGGTCCGATTTTAAAAACATTGATTTTTTCATTCGCGGTTCATAGACAATTGTACCAACTTTTTAGGGGTCTCATAAATTATTTTTTAACAGTACCCAAATTAGATTTATTAGAAAAATATTTTTACACCGCACACGTAAAGTTATCTCGCGTCCTAAGAAAAACGAGTAAAAGTCTCGCTTCATACAAGACTCAAGGTTCGTCCAACATTGACAAATTTTTCAGATAATATAATTTAATATTAAAATTAATAACTTCTCGTTACGTAAAATGTAAAGTTCCCGAGATATGGACAAATTATCTTGTTCTCAAAAGATTTGAAATTTAAAATTTGAATAGATTCAAGAACCTCATATACAACTCTAGTTACCATTTATCTTGCTTTGGGGGTACGATGACGACTATAAATAAGATCCTCAAAACTAAATTCTTGACAATTTTCTTCCAAAAAAATCTCTCTCATATTTTTTCTCTTGTCTATTCAATTACTCTTATTATGGCGAGATTACTGAGGCTTGATCGAAGGTATGTATTCGATTATTGGCGAACAAATCTGAATGTAGTTATTTATTTATTTATTTATTTTGAATAATTTATTTATCTGTTTATTCATTTATTTCGAATAAATTATTAATTGATTTATTTATTTTGAATAATTTGTTTATTAATTTATTTCAAATAATTTATCTATTTAATTAAAGATATATGAATGTTCGTTGACGTGTTATATCAATCGTTTCCCGAATCCTTATGTCGATATTCTTTCATATTTACACGAAGTCGGTTTTGGTTACGTAGCACTATAATTGGTGGTATGTAGTTGCATCCTCCATTGATAATCGCATTGCTAGAACGATTGAGACTGGAGACGCACACGCTTTATTTTCCTTGTGGGAAGGCGACTATTACCCTTGAAGATGTTGCATTCCATCTTTGGTTGCTTGTTGATGAAACGACTATTACCAGTATTGCCCATATGTACTGGGTCGACTTGTGTGAGCAACTGTTGGGACTTACTCCGACAAATGACGATATGGATTGAAAGAAGATCAAGATTAAATTTTTGGACGATAATTTTTTAGAGCTACCCGTCAATGTTGCTCCAGTAATTAATGATGTAATTTTTGAAATCTATGTTTATTTATTTTAATTTTTTATTTATAATATTAATTTTTTTTAGTTTATGTTATTGTAATTTCTTACGATAATTTTTAAATTATTTGCACCATTTTTTTTGCAGCGATTTGCTCGTGCTTATATTTTACAAGTTATTGGGGGATCTTGGTGCCAATTAAATCTCGAAACAAAATGCATATAATGTGGTTGTATCATCTACACGTTTTGCAAGACTAAATATAATAGTTGAGGATCGACAGTGTAGACCTTTTTGTTTCAGAAGCTATATAAAATTGTTGATTTGGGCAAACAAGTAATTGGAGGTTGTTTGATGTTGTTACAATAGTAGGCTTGGTTTTGAATGTCGTTTTGTAGTTGATTCCTACACTGTCAAACCCATTTGAATTTTCACTACTCCGGAGGTAATTAAAAATAAACTATGTTTATATATTTAATTATTATGTTTTTAGGGTTTTACAAATAATTATATTTTATTATATGAATGATAGGTGGATACATAAATATTTTTAATTTGAGTTTATCTGTCACACTCGAATTTAAGGGTCAATTTATAGGTTTTGGAAACTTAAAGGTAGTTTTAGAAAGCTATAGCAATTCAGGGACTGAAACCCAAATTTTACCATTTTATTACTTAATTAAAAAATAAACCTCGATCGATTAACCCTAAATTATCAAACCCTTAAAATCAAAATCCCTAATCCTCAAATTCATCCCCACCGGCCCAACTTTGTCGCCTTGATCTGCCATCGTCCGACAACCGTTCGTCGCTCCGACGCCACTTATGGACTCACTGTCGAACGGTGAACAAAACCCGACCCTTATTCCATCGAAAACCGCCGTCGATCGTCATGGGGAGCTCACAAAAAATTAGACGAATCTCTAGCCCCCGTCGTTCGATTTTTCCCAAATTATGGCTACCTCGCTCGTCGTTGCACCTCATCGCCGCCATAGCCATGTTCCCCTGTTTGTTACGCTCAAGACCCGACTGGTGGGTCGTGTCAATGCCATCATTTTCCCTCTGTCGCCGGCGTTAGGGAAGTTTGGTTGAATGTTGGTATTTTGATACGGTTTCAGGTCGATTTTTGGTTAAATTTTAGTTGTAATCGTTAAATGGTTGAACATGGAGTAATCAGCCGACCAACCGAACCTCCGTCGCCACCGCACGCGCCGACACCCGTACATGGGGCTTGTCTTGGCTTGGAGAAATTTCTAGAACCGGGTCTGACCCACCTGCCCGTCCTGCCTGGTCTGGTCCAGTAACCGAGTCAACTTGGTCCAAGTCAACCTGTCCGAGTCAACTCGGTCTAAGTTAACTCGTTGACTTTGACCAAAAAGTTAAATTTCCCAAAAAAAAAACCCTATTTTATGTGTTTCGACGTCCTAAGTCCGAATCTGAAGTTTGTTTTTCCAAATCCACACCTAGTAAGTCATTTTCAATGTTTTACCTTTGGATTCAAGTTGGTTTCTCATTTAAGTTCAGTTTATGACGTAAATTTGGTTGCTTTGTAATTGAAGTTCGAGGGCGATCGAATGGAGTTTAAATGGTTAATCGGTATGGCATAAAAATCGAGGTAATAATCTACTACCTTTTGTATACTTTTCGAAACTTATGGATATATGGTAAATGCGTGGTTGGAATGATTGGTCCATTAAATGTATTTAACTATACTCGAACTCAAGCTTAAATTGGAATAAAGACAGAACATTATATAAGACTCAAACGGTTCGAAAAAGAGAAATTGGTAGATCGGTTCGGAAACAAATCCAAGTTCAATGATTTTATCAATCAATTTCAGAATTCGCAAACTATGATTAATATAGTTAAAGGATAAATGTCGGGAATTATATGAATAAGAAATTATCTAAAATAGCCCTACAGGGTAAAATTATAAAAATGCCCTTGTAATAGAAAAGGACCAAGACTTCCCCGGATTGTGAAAATAACTATGAAATGACACACTTAACTAATTATCATAGAAACTACATATGATTGAATTTAAAAGAATTACTGAAATGTCCTCGAGCTTCGTAATAACTATAATAACCTCCAATGATCAAATGAATAAAATACCTTGAACGCTAAAGGAACTAGATTGCATTTAAGCCTAATGTATCGAAAGTATGCCACTGGTAGAATTGAGTGGAATGACGATGATACGCTTAAAGTGTAAAAAGTACAATGGATGTCTATGATAAGGGAGACGACTTAAGAATTATATTCTGATTCACTTGAACTTTGGAATCATCGAAATAAATTACGGATCTATATTGGAATGCCTCTGAAATGTAAAATGACCCAAGGAACGTCTAAGCACTTTAATAAATAATACTTTCAGCTCTGAAAAGAATAAATCAATCTCGAATAATAAATTACTTAAGTAACCTCAATGACTTAGGACTAAGTGAGTAACATGGATAAGTTTGGAAACGCCGATGAACTTATATAATGCACTGTCCCCATGGGTTGTAAACCACGAATCAAGTATGTCGAAATTTTCTTGATTGTGTTGGAACATGGAAATAAAATAAAGACCATTGGAATATCTATTCGTCTCCTTAAGATATATTCATTGATGATTCAGAAGGTGATCTATGGATAACAAGTGTTGGTATTAAAGAGTGAATATCTTGGAATGACAACGAATTGACCGATAGACATGCATTAGTTATGAGAGTTATTCAGCTCGAGTTGTTTTGATAATCAGATAGATCGACACAGATTGTAAATGTCATGAATCTTCGTTTCTCCTTTATTAGTTCAAATCACTCCAGTCATATACGAACACACAAGTAACTCATATGCAACAGATACTGAATACCCCATTTGGTTTTCTGGACTTAAAATCCTAATAATTCAATTCATAATCCTTAATACCTCTAATTGTTTGAGAAATAGAATCATTGTCAACAAATCTGAATCTAGCATGATTCTGTATAAAGAGTTCTTGAACATCTTCCTGATGTACCTGAATCATTGTGGGATTGTAAAATAACAACTTTAAATGTCTGAGTAGATCCATTAGTAATCGATTCCTTTCAATAGGACCTCGTTCTTGAAATTCGATCAAATTAAATAAATTCCATGTTTTCCTGATACTATTAAGTGTTTCTGAAAATACTTGGATCCTCTAGTGTGTTCCACATGTATTACATGATGGTTTTATATGTTTTGAAATTAGTTTTAACAAAATTATTGATTTACTGGTTTATGAACCTTGGCAACATGGTATGTGTTCTCCGATTATAGTTTTCACTGAAAAATTATGGATTGTTCCTGATTTATGAAATCATGGAATTTACTTGTTTATGAACTATGTTTCATGTTTTCACTGGTTATACTCCAACTGTTTTATTGGGATATTATCTGGGTAGGTTGGAGTATGGAGGTACAACTCTGATCAAGTTGGTAAAACCTTACGGACCTAAGGTGACCCTTGGGTAGGCTCTCAGGTTCCAAAGCACTCCCTTGGGTTAATAATGAGACTACATATGGTGTATAGGTGGAAATCGGTTATATGGTTTATTTCATGGTTACGTTCTAACATTTTACTGGATCACGATCTAGATATTATGATTTATGGTCAAAACTGATTTCTACTGGATTTTTATATGGATAGGATTCTAGAGTATAGAGGTTCATCCCTGATCCAGCTGGTAAATCCTTACGGACTTAAGGGTACCCTTGGTTAGGCCCATAGGCCCCAAGGCATACCCTTAGGTTGGTTCCCTTTGTTGTATGCTTAAGGTAAGCCCTTATGGATGCAGTTTTGGGGAACTGCATAATAGAGTTTGGTTGGAGGGTTCCACTATGGTTTGAAAAATATGTTGTAAACAATTACTATTTTAAAATATTATATTTTTTCACTGGTTTTGGTTGGAACACACTAGACATCATATTCGATCTTCTAAAAACATTATACTCTGAATGATTCCTATGAACTGAAATCTGCATGCTTGTTACTCGAAGAAATATCAGTGGTATTGTAGATCATTCTAAAAACCAATATACATATGAATTACAAGGAAATTTTATGGCTTTCCATTTATCTGCATGTCATGTAGCATCAATCGGTAGTATTGTATTACTAAGCTTTCCAAAGCTCACTCTATTACTCACCTTTTCAGGTTAAGAAAATTGAACCAGTGTAGCTTCAGATATCAGTATAGGTGTTCCACCGGCGTTGTTTGCGGAGTGCGGTGTATGTGATTAGGGGGAATATATGTTGTATTTTGTTTTATATACAAGTCTGAAAATCTATTTTATTTCTGAATACTGTTAAATTTTATTGTTGCATTTATAAATTGTTTTATGATTTTAAGTGTTTTAACAAAAAGTTTAATCTTTCTGATATTTTTACGGTGGGTTACTCCGATGGCCCTAATTTGATACCCCAGATCTGATCAGGCCACTCGCATCTGTTTGTGGGGGTTACATTATCTAACTTAGTTTAAAAATATTAGTGTAGTTTTTGTGGACGCCATAAAATGATGATAGTATTAGATCATGTGCTCCAACTGAAATAGATCTCAGTTCGGATGTCGATGTTCCCGTTGATAGTCTATGAGACAGTAAAGTGGCATCTTATCGATCGTATGTTGCAATAATTTAACTGTGTCCAAACGAATTCGCTAACACCACCAGTCCTGAACGTCTTGCATCACAAAATGGGATAGGGGAAGATGAATGTTAATCGAGAGATACATCATACGGAACGGGTGATGCAATAGATGGCGAGACTACATAGGTGGCTTGTTTCTCAACCCATCTTCGACTACAGTGTTTCAAGTGACTACATGTTGTGGTATGAACAATATGGGAAACCACATATACTAACCAATGAGGGGTGAGCACGAGAAATTTATGTGCCTCCCCAAAATCATTTATCGATGCAACGTCCTTTTACTCAACATGGTGCTAGAGAATAATCAAGTTAGAGTAGAAGAAAATACACTCTAACCTCGTCATCGGGAACGACACATGCATTTACAGAGGAACAAATACCACTAACACCACACGCATTTACCTACTCGATTCAGTCAACATTTCAACATATGACACCTTCGAAGAAAGGTTTTTTTTCACCAAAACATTTCGTTCTTATCCGAAGGTCATTGTCACTTCTCATTGCCTTCATGCACCATTTTAACCATATTATATATCACCTCTGTCTGCATCTGTTCAACCATTGGTAACAGACTTCAGCTCCAATAGTGTTGAACAGAAGCAGCCGTAGAGCATGTTCTACACCGGTTCTGGTCTCAGTGTCAGTGGTGGTACTGGACATATAGATGGCTATAACAACGATTATGATAATGGTGGTAGTGGAAGTGGTGGTGGTGATGATGTTGATGTTGATGATGGTGATGTTGATGCTGATGAAGATAGATTGATTCATAGGAATCATCGTCGGACTCGTCATCCACCATGGTGCGGTACGGGTGGACATATGCATCATTAGTTGTTTTTTTTTTGTGAAATGAAAAATATGTGATGCTTAAAAACCTTATTGTAACTTTTTTAATTAATCGAACTCTAGTTTCTTTTTTTAAAATAATATTCAAATATAATATTAAAAAAATTAAATTATTAATTAAGTTTTGATAGATCAAATATTCAAAATATCAATCAAATTATCCTTCAATAACATGATAATTTATTTAAATATAGATTTATAAAACTAAAAAAAAAGAACTACATGAAGTTATGGTTAGTTGAAATGAATACAAGATGAGTCATAAGATTTTTTTTGTGTTCTGCAGAAAAGTTTGATGGAGATGAAGATACTTCTTCCTCTTGGTCCTGACGTTTACGGGTATAACGTAGTAGAACTGACTCTTCGTCCTCTTGGTCTTGGGATAATCGAGTTGCTTCTCCATTACTTGATGAAGATGTTTCTTCCTTAAATTTTACTATCAACTCGATGTTCATACTATTGACATGATTGTAAGCCCTAAACATCTTCTGAATATCTTTTCCATTTGATAAGATCAATATGTAATGTAATTCAGGGTTGGGCTCATTAACGGGAACTTTCACTTGCAAAGAAGTCATTTGTCTTGTTGTAGATTTTTTTTAATATTTGTTGAAATCAAATCATACAATTCATCTTTCTTGATCTTTTTATTGAAGACAGTGTAGAAATAAGTACTAGAATGGAACACAGTTGTAGAAAAAAATATTGTCATTAAATATATTTTACGAAGATAATTGCTCAACATGATTGTCGTATCGCTTATATATTTAAATAAATTTAAATAACCTCATGCCTTGCAGAATGCGAGGCCCATTGTCAAATCAAATGTCTATGGTGAGGGTGCTGCCATGTTAGGAATATCTGCAGTAATCGTTTTCTACACAACGAGAGGTCCCTGCCATGTCAGGAATATGATTCCTAGTATTATTATATTAATTAAGTTTAAATTATTAATACTCAATGTTTAAATTATCATTTAACAATATGATAATTAGTTTTTTGGTTCGATGCATAAATAATTTGTTCTTATTAGTTGAAATACTTGATGTTTAAATATTAATCTCTAAACATAATAAAAAAGAACAATGCAATGTTCCTATTATTTGAAATGAATAGAAGAGTCTGATTCTGTGTCTTCGTAGTCTGTATAAATGTTTGATGTTAAGTTAAGCTCCTTAATTATTTATTTATTATCTCGAAGTTTACGGGTATAACTATCACTTCCTCTTGATTTTGTGACAACCGAGTTGCTTCTATGTTGCTTTATGAAGATGTTGCTTATGCGTTACTTGATGAATATGTTTTTCCTCAAATTTTACAGTCAGTTCGATGTTCATACCACTAGCACGTGTATAAGCCTTAAACATCTTCCGAAGGTCGCTTACACTTGATAAGGTCAATATGTAATGTACTTTAGGTTTATGCTCAACAATGGGAAGTTTCTCTTGCAATGAAGACACCTATCATGTTGTAGCTTTTTTAAGCTCTATTTAAATAATATCATATAACTCATCTTTCTTGATCTTGGCATTGAAGGAAGTATAGAAATAAGTTCCCGAATGGAACAAAGTTGTAGAAAATCTTGCCATTAAATTATTATTTTACGAAGCTCTGTGTAACATCCTAAAAATCAAGCTAGTGACTAAAACGTAAGTTTTTAAAACTTGGTGATCAATTTCAAAAAATTAAAAAGTTGAGGGATTTATTAGAATATTTTGTGAAGGATTATTTAGTAAATATTAAATGAAGTAAGGTAAATTGGTCTTTTCTAAGGAAAGATAGAAGATACCTGCTATGATCTCTGGGTCATCAGAGTCCTCATTAGTCTTGATGTTATAAAGTCTCGCTGGAGCACGAACATCAAATTGGGAGGCTGACTCTGAATATCCTCTTCCTTTACCTCTGCCTTGACCACCTCTCTGAGGCATTACCACTGACCGCTCTGTCTGAACAGATCTCTCTCCTACCATCGGACAATCTCTGATATAATGACCAAGGTCTCCACAATGAAAACAAACTCCTGATCATGCTCTACATTCACTAGAATGATATTTTCCACACCGCGGACATGATGGGTGTTGGCCATGAGACTAAGTTGATCTGCCAGCTCCTATAGCCATTGTTTGTACCTGACGCCCTTTTTCCTTAACCTCGGATCCTCTGTGACTAGATGCACCAACTTCTGATTTATTCTGGTACTGATATCCTGAACCTCGACCTCTTTAGATTGGGATAAGGATGATGCTCCTGATCTTTTAGACTGTCCTCTCCACTCTATCAGAAAATTCTCATTTTGCGCTATTTCCAAATCTTTTGCTTTATTCACCACTTCCTGAAAAGTAGTTAAGTCTGCAGCCAACAAAAGTTCCCTGAGTCTGGGACGGAGACCTCGAATAAATTTCTGACATATATCTCTCTCGGTGGGAACCATCTCTGAGGCATATCGAGCAAGTTTATTAAACTCACATTCATACTCGTACACAGATTTACCACCCTGGATCAGATTAAAAAAATTATGCTTCATCTGAGTAATAAACTGTTCTCCAATATATTTATTCTAAAACGCTTCTAAGAAAAACTGCCATGTGATCTGATCTGGAGGAACACCTGTCGTCACGTTCGTCCACCATATACGAGCCTGACCTTGTAACAATGAAACTACTCCAACTATCGGTTCCCTCGGGAACCTCTTGTTTGGTGTCTCATCTTATGCCTTTCGAACCCGACATCTAAACAAAAGCACAAACTTACGTTAGTAAGGAGCATCATTATAAATAAAATCATCAAACCATACCAAATAACTAATTTCGACATCCTAGTGGCATGTACATATTTCTGATATAATATAGGCTCGGTTTAGGCCAAGAATCGGCTAAACCTGTAACTCTGTTACCAATAAATGTAACACCCTTAACCCGTATATGTCTCGATATACGAGTTAAAGATGTCACATCAACTTGAAAACATTTATTGAACTGAAATTTCCCTAAAAATTTGTTTCCTTTGAAAACACTCTTGTTCTAACATTTAAAAAAAATTATTTTAAAGTATATTTCGACTTATAATTTATTTTTTATTACATGAAAATAAAATCATTATTTATTCACTACTTTTACTAAACCATGTCTAAAGTACCCTTCTCCCCGCTTGGTTATGGCTGAAAGAAAATTGTGATGAGGAGAATGCCGAGCGTAGTTTGGAGGAAACACTCTGTCCCTTCTTCTCAGAACTTAAAAATGATCAAGGAAAAACTTTCCATCGACATCGATCCTCCGCTCAGAGAGAACCTCGCTACTGCCGATGATTGGCGGAATGTTCTCAATAAAGTTGTTCTGGTTGTCCTCGTCCTCCGTACTACTGCTTGCCGTGCTTTTGATACGGAGCCTACCGGTACTAGTTATGCTATTGGTTTTGTCGTTGATAAGCGAAGGGGGATTATTCTCACTAATCGCCATGTGGTCAAACCAGGTCGACTTCCGTCAACACTTAATTTCTTTATTTAATTCTTCTTTGTGTTGGCTTTGCTTGATACTTTTGTTGTTTCCTCTTTTGCTTCTCCAGATAGAAGTGAAAAAGCTCGTCGCTTATTAGTAATTGAAAAAATATATAAATTTAATTGTTTTGAGTAATTAAATGAATGATTTTGTTGTTGCACGGATCAATGGATCACTTATGTTTGATACTTTGATTGTTGAATTTTTTAGCTATATGCTCATATTTATTCTTGAGTATGATTTTATTTTTACGACTATAGTTTTTACTTTTGAGCAACTTTTTGAAGAAAAATAAAGCAGATAATAGACAAAAAGACAATAGTTGAATGGTATTGTCTGTGTCTTTAAAATGTTGGAAACAATGTTTGTAAATTGAGAAAAATGACTCTGTTTTGTCTGTTTTTAGGACCTATTGTTGCCGAAGTAATGTTTGTAAATCGAGAAGAAATAACTGTGCATCCTATATATAGAGATCCGGTGAGTAAACTCTGCTACATAGCATTTATCTTATTTTGGTATTATTTAGTTCATTTTTATGCACTAGGATTTCTTGACGTGACTTCTGAAATGTACTGTTATTACCTATCTGTATAATTTTTGTTGTTTTCCATGGAAGGCTTGATTTTTGAGCCTATATTGATTGAAATTACTTGATTTGGTTGTATTTAGATCGTCTGTCGCTTTATATGCCTTGCATAGAAGTTAGTTTTTTTCTTCTGTGTTCTTTCAACAACAACTATTATTTATACATCCTGCTAACTGAAAACACTATATTTTTTTATTAGCTTCATGATTTTGGCTTCTTTCATTACGATCCTGATGCAATTCAATTTTTAGACTATGGGGAGATTCCACTTGCCCCAGAGGCCGCTTGTATTAGCTTAGAAATCAACGTTGTTGGTAATGATAGTGAATAGAAGGTAGTTGAATCATATTATTAGTCTTTGCTATACTTTTGTTAATTTAACACTTTTATTTTGTTAACATTATGCACTGATGTTTAATTTTATGTTTAATTCCATTTACTAGGATTGTAAAAAATCATTTAAGTGAAAGGAGTCCTTAAGTTGGTGTAACATCCTCAATACCAGGTTAGTGATTAAATTGTAAAATTTTAAAATTTGGGGGTAAAAATAGGATAGTTGAATAGTTCAATGATTTATATGTAGATATTTCCTTAAAGTTGTTAGTAATTATTAAAGGAATTAAAGGGCAAAATGGTCATTTGACAAGAAAGATATTTTTCCCCTTAATAAATATGAATCACGTGGGGGTGGGGGAAAGAGTTATCTGGAAACTCTTTCTTCTTTCTTCTTCTTCCTCTCCTCCCGTGAAGGCTCCAAGGCAAAGGTGAGTTTTCTGGTTAATCAATTAATTGTTAATTTTATGAGTTAGTTTTGATAATTAGATGATAACTAAACTTAAGGAAAACTTAAGTTATCTTAAAATCAAAAGATAAATGAGTTAGAAGAGATTGAAGAATTGGAGTTTTTAAGTGAAATTTTGAATAAGAAGGTTTACATGAATTTAGAGGATGAATTTGACTTGTCATCTATGAGAATAAGAAGCTAGAAGTGTTAAAATTAAGTTTGGGTAATATGTAAAATTTGGTATGATTATTGATTTCTATATGGAGAATAGAATTTTGAGGTTTAAGATGAAA
The DNA here is from genome assembly GCF_006381635.1 of Hibiscus syriacus. Lineage (NCBI taxonomy): Eukaryota > Viridiplantae > Streptophyta > Magnoliopsida > Malvales > Malvaceae > Hibiscus > Hibiscus syriacus. The sequence continues at coordinate 2,268,680 of NW_024062653.1, forward strand.
TTAATGGGTATAAATTAGTTTAAGTATGTATATTTGAGTTAAGAATATTAAAGGAAGTGAAATAGGAAGTGTGGAGCTGAAAATGAAGTGATTTTCGAGCTCAAAACATGATTTCTGGGCTAGGGGAATCGATACCCCCTCAACTGAACAAGAAATTCCAGAATGTCTTTGGGGAACCGATTCCCCCATAGTAGAGAACCGATTCCCCCTAAAAGAAAAAGTTATTATTGGTTTAATGAGTTCAGTTAAGTTTCTAGTATCAAATTACAAGGTGTAGGTATCTAATAATTGCCTTAAAATGTATAATTATGTAGATTCAGAGCCTAAACGAGTTCCGGAATCATTGTCAAGTAAGATCGATCAAAGGGAAAGATAAGAGATTGGAATTGACTTAAGAGTCCAAGTGAGTGCATATTCAATAGTGTATGATGGGTGATCGGAAGAAGACTTGCGATGAGTCTATTTCCTGAAGCGTTACATATGAATTCATGATTAAAGGCATGAGTTGAATATGAGTGTATGTATGCTTGATTATATGAATTGATATGTTTTGTATGTGCTATGTGGTTTATGTACAAACACTATTAAGTGTTAATGAGAGAATATCACATAAGTTATGAAATTATATGAATATAGAAGATAAGTCAAGAGATGTAGGGAAATGGAAATAGAGGTTATTGAAGAATCATAGGAGAATAAATATAAGTAATATGATAATGAAATATAAGACTATGTGAATACATGGTTATGAGAATTAGTAAAATAGAGTTATTTGATTTAATGAGAATTGAGGAAACTAAATAAGATTGAATTATAAAATGGAATGTGAATAATATATCAATTAGGGAACTTGAATATAAAGCGATGATATGTATATATATATAGGATAAATTATATGCTAAAGATCTATGGAGTTATATGAAAAGGTTATAAAGAATATATGAAATTGAATTAATTAAATAAATTAAAGTAGTATATAAATAAAATACTATTAAGTATAATATATATGTTTAGAAATACGACATAAGTTATATAATCTAAGGGAATACAAAGAAATAAAGTATAAAGTAGACGAAATGAGATAAGTTATTATATATCTATATGATATATGTTATCAGGTAATATGAAAGGATTCAGAAAACTTATATAAGCTATGTGAAAGTGATCTAGGTGTTTATATGTGAAATACGTGTAGTGATTACCAGAGCATAAGAGATAAGTCAGAGAATGTGAATAATATGACCAGAAACTATGAGCCTGTGTGATGATGTAACACTCCAATTTAGGGGTTAAAATTAAGAAATTAAAAAGTGGAGGATTTAATTGGTATTTTAAAGGAAACTGTGGGTTAAATTGTAAAATTTTAAAGTTGGCAGACTATTTTATGAAGTGCAGGAAGTTCAGTGGCTAAACTCATGGTTTACCCATTTTTATTATGGGATGAATTATAACTCCCCACCCGTGCTCAGTTTTCCAGATTCCTCCCATTTCCCTCCCACGTTCGCCCTACTTCGAACTCCGATCTACTCGCCGTCTGACCTCCGATCGACAAGCCAAAACCACCATCGTGTTCGTTGTCAACAGAGGAACAAAACCCCTCAAACCTTTCGTCGTGAATCATCGCTGTTCGTCGTGAATTTCAGTCGGAAGTATCGTCGGTAATAACTGGGTTTTAGTTGGTTTTTTCATCGATTCACGACGATCGGGTCATCCGTTTACGACATCTCCCGCACCATCGTGATCCTTGTGCCGTTCCGAGTCCCCCGGTGTCCTCCCTTTTCTCCAGCGGCGGCGGCGCGTGTGGAGGTGAAGCGATCAAATTTTTCGATTCGTTGAAATCGAGCTCTCCGCCGTTTAAAAAAATTGAACCGAGCTTTGTAAGTATCTCGAAATCGCTTAAAATAATTTTTAGGAATATTTCCGATATCAGAGCAATGTTCACGCGCAGCCACTGCGCGTGGGGAAGGAAAAATGACCGGTTTGACCGGTTTTGGTGCATAGTTGACCGGTTTGACCAGTCATAACCCGACTCGACCCGACCCGACCTGTTGACCCGACCCGTTGACCGTTGACCGTTGACCGGCGTTGACCACTGTTGACCAAAACTTTGACCGGCTTTGACCGTGCATTAAACGACCTTTGACTTCGACCGAGTATACCTATCCTGACATTTTTCGACGTTCCAAATCCGATTCCGTTGTCCGTTTTTCGAAATTCGAATCCGAAGGCCTCGAAATTACCGATCAAACCTGTTGACTTTGATTTTGACCGAAAATTCCAAATTTCCGAAAAGTCATATTTTATGCTTTTGACGTCCTGAATCCGAATCCGAAGTCCGTTTCGCCAAATTCGAACCCGGTAAGCTGTCTTTCACTGATTTATCACCCGATTCGATCCGTTTATCGCAATTAAGCTCCGTTTCTGATATAATTTATGTTGATATGTATCTGAGGAATTATTGGAAGTTGAATTGAAGATCAAAGGCGTGCGAATGGAATTTTTATGGTAGATCAGTATTGCACGAAAATCGAGGTAATACTTTACTACCTCTTTATGCTTTATGAAACATGTTTATATTGATAAATGCATGAACAAGATAATGTTGGTCACTTTGGTGGAGTTGAATAATTTATACACTCGATATGATGTGGTAGAAATTCTGTAAATAATTACGGATCGAATGACTAATATAAGAGATTGAGGAATTGTTAGATTAAATTACAAGTTTGTGATTAGTGATAAAGAAATCAGCCCTGTATCTGTAACTTATAATTTATTTCATCAAAGGTTAAATGTTAAAGGTACTTGGATGAGAAATTATGAGAATACTCCGGTAGGATAAAATTACGATAATACCCTTATGTTATAAAAAGACAGGATTTGAATATGGAAGTTAGATAAGAGGATTTTACAGACATATTGATCTGATAAAAATATTGATGTGCATAAGAAATTTAGTTTTATTTGGAAATTATGGATAACCGGTTTTAATCCTATGAGAGTTTGTGAAGGATACTAAAAGTTTGTTAAGAGAACTGTTTCAAGATCAGAGAGTGTTCAAGAAAGCAATTAATCATGGGATCTCTAAATTATATTATTTTTGTTAAGAGTTAATATCGAAATTATCTGGTTAAGAAATTACGGAAATACCCTTAAGAGGTAGAATAGTCTGAGTTGACTCTGAATGAGAAAATACTTAGGGGATTCGTACTTATCTCGATTAAGTACGGATTTAATTGTTAAGATCCTGACTTAGTGCAGGAAAATTCCTGATATTCCGTTTGTAAAATCTGAGAAGGCACTTGACCCGGAAATATCTGAGTTATGAGTAAATACCAGAAGAATAATTTGTTGGGGTTGTTCTGTTGTCTAAATTGTTCGAAAGGAGTGAAATAAATGATAAGATTAAATTTAATAGTAAGATCAGACAGAATGAAATGATTAAAGTACACTGAATTTGTACAATGACCAAGAATACCACCAAGCTCAAGAATGATTGGATATCCTCGAGGTCTGAAATGAATGGAATAAAACTGAATACCAAAATTACCAAAATACCCTTATGACCTATATTAAGTAAATATCTTGGATTAATTAAGGAATCCAAATAAGCATAGGTGTTGGACTACTTTTAAAAGTTATGGAATAAAACTTAAGTGAGTAGATCAACCCTAAAGCTATGTCAGTACCTGAACGACATAAATATTACATGAATATTTTATCTAATTTTTGATTTGAATTCTGATCTGATATTTTACCTGGATTCTGATCTGATATCTGACATGGATTCTGATCTGATACTTGACTTAGATTCTGATATGTTACTTGACATGATTTCTGATATGATACTTGACCTGATTTATGTTTTGATTTTTGATATATCCGTTTACGGATGGAAAATGTTTTAATTGGGGGGTATTGTTGAAGGAAGAAGTTTCGCAGGTTCCTCGGCTTTGTGCTCAGGGCCTTATATGATGTGTTGGGTTGGGTGTATGGTTCTGGGGAACCTACACATTATGATGTGTTGGAATGGGGGTATATATATATATGTTTTAAAAAGATCTGAAAAGTTACTTGGTTTTTGGGAACACACTAGATAACCTATTCTGATCTCTTGAACTCAGTCATCCGAAATATTTGTCTGAACTGAAAGCTCATTGTCTGTTACCATGTGAAATATCAGTAGGATCTTTGCTCAGCATAAAAATCTATAAATGTTTGGAAATAATAAGTATATGTATGGTTATCTGTATCTGCACGTTCTTCAGCATCATCTGGTAGTTCTGTATTACTGAGATTTTCGAAGCTCAATCTATTGCTCACCTTTTTAGGTTAAAAGAATTGTACCAGTGCAGTTATTGACATCAGTAAAGGAATTCTTCTGGCGTTGTTTCCAAAGAATGGTACATGTGATTAGGGGGCATGTAATTGTATTTTGTTTTATATATGAGTCCAAAGGTCTGTTTTATTTTTAAATAGTGACAAATGATTTTATAAGTTTACATGTTCTGGTAAAAAGTTTTAAATTTTCCGCTATTTTTACAGTGGGTCGCTCCGGTGGCCCAAATGTGACACCCAGATCGGCTCTGGTTACCCTTATCGGTCTGTATGGGTTACATTTAGTGGTATCAGAGCCATGGTTGAGTCAAATTTTTTCAAGATAGACCGGTCGGTCGAATGTCAAAATATGTCTGATCAGTACATGCCCCTAGACTGCAATCGTACCTCTTTGAGCCGGAACTCCAGGGCTGAGTCCCTATATGTAGCGAGTAAACCAAAGTTTCTATCTGTTAAGGCTATACTTGTACAAAAAGGAATACCAGTAACATCTGTCTAAACGCTATAAAGTACCTCACGAACCATGTGAGAGTTATTTATCTGAAAATTTCTGACTTGACTCCGGAAATGAAATTGGGATATGCTACTGCTCTATGAGCTTATTCTTATGACAAAGATTGAATTGATTACTCAATGACATTTTCGTTGGGAAAAGTTTTGATAAGAATGTATACTGAATTGGTTAAGGATTAGTGGAGGATCCATATTTCTAAAAGAGCTACACGAAAGATCTGAAAGAATGATGAAAATTTCATTTCTGTAATAATGTGACATGAATGAATTTCGAGGACGAAATTCTTTTAAGGAGGGGAGAATTGTAACACTCCAATTTAGGGGTTAAAATTAAGAAATTATAAAGTGGTGGATTTAATTGGTATTTTAAAGGAAACAGTGGGTTAAATTGCAAAATTTTAAAGTTGGCAGACTGTTTTATGAAGTGCAGGAAGTTCAGTGGCTAAACTCATGGTTTACCCATTTTTATTATGGGATGAATTATAACTCCCCACCCGTGCTCAGTTTTCCAGATTCCTCCCATTTCCCTCCCCCGTTCGCCCTACTTCGAACTCTGATCTACTCGCCGTCCGATCTCCGATTGACAAGCCGAAACCACCATCGTGTTCGTTGTCAACCGTGGAACAAAACCCCTCAAACCTTTCGTCGTGAATCATCGCTGTTCGTCGTGAATTTCAGTCGGAAGTATCGTCAGTAATAACTCGATTTTAGTTGGTTTTTCATCGATTCACGACGATCGGGTCATCCGTTTACGACACCTCCCGCACCATCGTGTTCCTTGTGCCGTTCCGAGTCCACCGGTGCCCTCCCTTTTCTCCGGCGGCGGCGGCGCGTGTGGAGGTGAAGCGGTCAAAGTTTCCGATTCGTTGAAATCGAGCTCTCCGCTGTTCAAAAAATTGAACCGAGCTTTGTAAGTATCTCGAAATCGCTTAAAATAATTTTTAGGAATTTTTTCGGGAATATTTCGATATCAGAGCACTGTTCACGCGCCGCCACTGCACGTGGGGAAGGAAAAATGACCGGTTTGACCGGTTTTGGTGCATAGTTGACCGGTTTGACCGGTCATAACTCGACCCGACCCGACCCGTTTACCCGACCCGACCTGTTGACCCGACCCGTTGACCGTTGACCGTTGACCGGCGTTGACCACTGTTGACCAAAACTTTAACCGGCTTTGACCGTGCATTAAACGACCTTTGACTTCGACCGAGTATACCTATCCTGACATTTTTCGACGTTCCAAATCCGATTCCGCTGTCCGTTTTTCAAAATTCGAACCCAAAGGCCTCGAAATTGCCGATCAAACCTGTTGACTTTGATTTTAACCGAAAATTCCAAATTTCTGAAAATTCATATTTTATGCTTTTGACGTCCTGAATCCGAATCCGAAGTCCGTTTCGCCAAATTCGAACCCGGTAAGCTATCTTTCACTGATTTATCACCCAATTCGATCCGTTTATCACAATTAAGCTCCGTTTCTGATATAATTTATGTTGATATGTATCTGAGGAATTATTGGAAGTTGAATTGAAGATCAAATGCGTGCGAATGGAATTTTTATGGTCGATCAGTATTGCACAAAAATCGAGGTAATACTTTACTGCCTCTTTATGCTTTATGAAACATGTTTATATTGATAAATGCATGAACAAGATAATGTTGGTCACTTTGGTGGAGTTGAATAATTTATACACTCGATATGATGTGGTAGAAATTCTGTAAATAATTACGGATCGAATGACTAATATAAGAGATTGAGGAATTGTTAGATTAAATTACAAGTTTGTGATTAGTGATAAAGAAATCAGCCCTGTATTTGCAACTTATAATTTATTTGCAACTTACAATTAAGCTCCGTTTCTGATATAATTTATGTTGATATGTATCTGAGGAATTATTGGAAGTTGAATTGAAGATCAAATGCGTGCGAATGGAATTTTTATGGTCGATCAGTATTGCACAAAAATCGAGGTAATACTTTACTGCCTCTTTATGCTTTATGAAACATGTTTATATTGATAAATGTATGAACAAGATAATGTTGGTCACTTTGGTGGAGTTGAATAATTTATACACTCGATATAATGTGGTAGAAATTCTGTAAATAATTACGGATCGAATGACTAATATAAGAGATTGAGGAATTGTTAGATTAAATTACAAGTTTGTGATTAGTGATAAAGAAATCAGCCCTGTATTTGCAACTTATAATTTATTTCATCAAAGGTTAAATGTTAAAGGTACTTGGATGAGAAATTATGAGAATACTCCGGTAGGATAAAATTACGAAAATACCCTTATGTTATAAAAAGACAGGATTTGAATATGGAAGTTAGATAAGAGGATTTTACAGACATATTGATCTGATAAAAATATTGATGTGCATAAGAAATGTTAGTTTTATTTGGAAATTATGGATAACCGGTTTTAATCCTATGAGAGTTTGTGAATGATACTAAAAGTTTGTTAAGAGAACCGTTTCAAGATCAGAGAGTGTTCAAGAAAGCAATTAATCATGAGATCTCTAAATTATATTATTTTTGTTAAGAGTTAATATCGAAATTATCTGGTTAAGAAATTACAGAAATGTCCTTAAGAGGTAGAATAGTCTGAGTTGACTCTGAATGAGAAAATACTTAGGGGATTCGTACTTAACTCGATTAAGTACGGATTTAATTGTTAAGATCCTGACTTAGTGCAGGAAAATTCCTGATATTCCGTTTGTAAAATCTGAGAAGGCACTTGACCCGGAAATATCCGAGTTATGAGTAAATACCAGAAGAATAATTTGTTGGGGTTGTTCTGTTGTCTAAATTGTTCGAAAGGAGTGAAATAAATGATAAGATTGAATTTAATAGTAAGATCAGATAGAAGGAAATGATTAAAGTACACTGAATCTGTACAATGACCAAGAATACCACCAAGCTCAAGAATGATTAGATATCCTCGAGGTCTGAAATGAATGGAATAAAACTGAACACCAAAATTACCAAAATACCCTTATGACCTATATTAAGTAAATGTCTTGGATTAATTAAGGATTCCAAATAAGCATAGGTGTTGGACTACCTTTAAAAGTTATGGAACAAAACTTAAGTGAGTAGATCATCCCTAAAGCTATGTCCGTACCTGAACGGCATAAATATTACTTGAATATGTGTTTGTCTTCTCAAGTTTGGCTCGATGATAATTTTGGAAGTATTCAGCTCAGCTCAACTCTAGATCGCGTTAAGCACTAAGAATTAGATATTTGTTCGATAAATCAACCACGAAGACCGAACTGAACAGAAGTACAATATGTATCCGAAATTTAGAGACGTCCAAATTAATCTAGAAAACTCTGAAGTAATAGGAATGGATTTGACTACTAAGTGAAATAAGTAACCTCAATGACTAAGATTTTAATAAGTGATTTGGATGACTCTGGAAACGTTAATGAACATACACGATGTACTATTCTTCTGGATCATGAACTACAAATCAAACACGTCAGTATTTCATGATATAGTGGAAGCGTAAAAATGAAATAAAGACATTGGAAGATTTATTCAGTGATGATTCCGAAGATGATCTATGGATAAGAATTTTTGGTATTAAAGTGTAAATACCCTAGAAGGACACGAAATGACCAGTCGATAAGTATTAGTTCTGGGAACTATTCATTTAAGAGTTGTTTGATAATGCGATCAATTGACATAGATTGTTAAGGTTCTGAATCTTCGTTGTTAAGTTGTTCGATTATCCACTCAATGGATATGGATGTAAAAGATCCTGAATACCCTTCTGATTACGTACAACTTCTGAAAACTGTCCGAATAAGATATGATCTTGATAATTCACATTCTGAATAACTGATGATTCCGATAGTTATTGAAATATTCCTATAGTGATCCTAAATACCGACATTCTATCGGTAAACTGAAGATCCGTGTTTCTTTGCCTTATAAGAGTATCTAGTCCCTCTAAATAATGTTTATAAACTTTGGTGTGTTCCCTACTCACATGAATATTTTATCTGATTTTCGATTTGAATTCTGATCTGATACTTGACATGGATTATGATCTGATATCTGATATGGATTATGATCTGATACTTGACTTGGATTCTGATTTGTTACTTGACCTGATTTCTGATATGATACTTGACCTGATTTATGTTTTGATTTTTGATATATCCATTTACGGATGGAAAATGTTTTAATTGGGGGGTATTGTTGAAGGAAGAAGTTTCGCAAGTTCCTCGGCTTTGTGCTCAGGGCCTTATATGATGTGTTGGGTTGGGTGTATGGTTCTGGGGAACCTACACATTATGATGTGTTGGGATGGGGGTATATATATATATATGTTTTAAAAAGATCTGAAAAGTTACTTGGTTTTTGGGAACACACTAGATAACCTATTCTGATCTCCTGAACTTAGTCATCCGAAATATTTGTCTGAACTGAAAGCTCATTGTCTGTTACCATCTGAAATATCAGTAGGATCTCTGCTCAGCATAAAAATCTATAAATGTTCGGAAATAATAAGGATATGTATGTTTATCTGTATCTGCACGTTCTTCAGCATCATCTGGTAGTTCTGTATTACTGAGATTTTCGAAGCTCACTCTATTGCTCACCTTTTCAGGTTAAAAGAATTGTACAAGTGCAGTTATCGACATCAGTAAAGGAATTCTTCCGGCGTTATTTCCAGAGAATGGTACATGTGATTAGGGGGCATGTAATTGTATTTTGTTTTATATATGAGTCCAAAGGTCTGTTTTATTTTTAAATAATGACAAATGATTTTATAAGTTTACATGTTCTGGTAAAAAGTTTTAAATTTTTCGCTATTTTTACAGTGGGTCACTCTGGTGGCCCAAATGTGACACCCAGATCGGATCTGGTTACCCTTATCGGTTTGTGGGGGTTACAGATGAAATGAATATATGAAAACATGACTATGAGATATGTGGTAAGAAGTTGTGATTAAATGATCAAGGGATATAAGCTAAGGGATATATGTGAATTATATGAAAATGTACTATGTGTAAGTGAATTACGTGATTATATGAATATGAAATCATATGAGAATTGATATGAACTACGTGATTACATGTATGTGTGAATGAAGCTACGAGCTTATATGAATATGTGATATGTTTACATGAATATGTTCAAGGATATAAAAGATAGTGCCCATGTTATGTGTCTTGAGAGCTTTGGGGTATAGTTGGCATGCCAAGAGTCGAGGGTCTACGCGGTCTTTTGGGACATATAGGTATCCTATAGAATATTTATGAGGTCCTTTGAGACACGTATTTGGTACTTAGCATATGTATATGATTCTTAAGGAATTTTCTACGTGGTCATTCGGGACGTATATGTATTCTTTGGAGCATGTATGAGGTCTTTTGAGACACTTACTTGATCCTTGGTATATGTATATGGTTCTTAAGGAATTTATATGTGGTCCTTATGGACAATCTTATATGGCACTACGGTGCAAATTCTACGCAGCACTTCGGTGCAATTATACGAGCTGTGGTGACAGCATTAATACACAACCTCTATAGACTCACGTACCTATAGTTCTCACATATGTCCATGGGCTAATCATGAGATAATAACAAATATATGTTTGTGATACGATATGATGTTGTGTGTGTGTATATTGTTTAATTAAGGGGTTTAAGTATAAAAGTATGTGATTAAAAGATAAACTGTTAATGATGCTTTATGTGTATGTAGGTATATTTTGTTAAGTAATCTGATATGATTTTGTATGCTATGATGAAATAAGGTGATTTAGTATAGCATGATAGAATGAAACATGCATGCATTGTTAAATGTTATTAAGTGCATTATAAGTTTTATTTGCCTCACTAAGTCATCGACTTAGCATGTGAGTGTTTCACACGTAGGTTCTGAAAAGCTAGAAGAAAAGCTAAGAGACCAAGACAGGTCAGCATCTCCCTTACAAATTTCAGATCAGAAAATATATGATTTAAATGATTTTGGTTATTTTGAATATAATTGGCATGTACTAAAGGATTGAGTTAATATGCTTTGATTAATTTTAGTTATTGTGGTCAAGTTATGTAAATAAACTGCTTTTACTTTAATTAAAGTTTTAAATTTTCTTTGAATTTTGTCAAGAGTCAAAGTTTAAAAAGTCAATGTGACACCTCGGACTCGTATCCGGGTCGGGTACGGGTTGAGGGTGTTACAGTTGGCTTTTGAGAAAAATCATGGCTTTGATGTAATGCTTCCATAGAACATAAAACCATAATTAATTGTTATTGTTATGGTTTGAATAAAAAATTGTAGGTTTCCATATTGGCAGAAACACTTGCTCGTTTGGATAGGGATGCCCCTCATTATAAAAAGTATGTGGCAGTTTATTAATGGTTTTCTTGTGAATCGTCTACTTTCTCAGTAGATTTAATATCATTGATCTTTTGACAAATTATCATCTCTATCAAAACCCTTAGATAACCACATGTTTTTTTCCTATTAAACTGGTATGTACAGTTGTTGATTTTCTTTTTATGCCTTGTAATCGTGATGATGAATGTTTATACATATTTTCATTAACATTTCAGAGACTTGTGGTTCCAAAATTTATCATGGTAACGCAACCTTTATTGAATTTTTCTTTCGGATGTTGTTTGTTTTATCATCTGCAACTTCTCAAATACAGTTTTTTCTGAATCAAACTTAGATGATTTTAAACTTTTCTACCAATTAAAGACATAGTATCCCTCTATCTTGAATTTGACAGTCTTCATTTTAATGATTTATACCTGGTGATGCATGCCATATAGGAGTTACATACTCACTGCATGTATTACTTTTCATTTTAGGTAGTCATTCTGTGTTGTATATTTTTCTAGTTGACTTTATAATAATCTGAAATCACATTTTCCTTTGACAATATTATATGTAAGCAATTTTTGATGACGTACTCAGTATTTTACATTATAGTCATGACTTCTGGTCAGTAATTTGACCTATTCTGTCTAGCTTATGATTTCTAGAACTTTCTGGCTCTTTATTGATTCTTTTACAGTTGTAATGTGTGGCATGGTTGTTGACATGCTTATTTGTTACAGGGATGGCTATAATGACTTCAACACTTTCTATATGCAAGTATGTATTATATTCTTCATGGATCCATTGGTTTAGATTTTTAATTTTTTTCTCTATTGTTATTTGAATATGAGCAAAAATATGGTTTTACTATGGAATGTATAAAAAAAATATCTCAAGTGTCTTTTGTAAATTATGTACTTGCTAGTTTCCATATTTTAACACCAATGTTTGACATACAAATAGTTTAGGATAGAGGTTTTGACTTTAAGATTTCTTATATTAAAATTTCATTTTTTTTATATATTTAATATATGAAGGTTTTAATACCAAAATGTGTAATATAAAGAAGCAAAAAGGAAAAAGGTAACTACAGTTACGTTCACAATAATTTCTATTAGATAGGTTTGTCCACTTTGAGATTTTAACATTGGGAATGGTTGTTAATGCTCTGCTCCAAACATGGACAAAAGACTCAACAGTCAGATTTTCAAATCGAACTTCAATCTTCGGGAATTCCAAATCCTCTCTGCGACACCACAAACTAAAGCGAATTTTAAACAACAATGAAGACCACTCTAGGAGAGAATAATGATAACAACCTCAATCAAGAACTTCAAAATAAAATGCTGAAATTATTGAATGAATAAATATAAATTTTAGCTTTTGTTCTGATTTTAAAAAATGTTTAAATTATAAAATTTAGTTTTTGTTATCTTTAGGAGTAAAATGGTTCATCTATTAAAATTTTCATATGCTTATTTAGTTAAATCATGATGTAAAATTTTAATATATTTTTAGATAATTAATGTAAAAAAATAATATTATTTATAATTAAAATAATACATGATATATTTACTCTTTTATTCTACCCGTTTATCTTTTAAATTTTATAAAAAAATTATATATAAATTTTATTAAAAAGTATATAAATTTAAAATAATAAAGTAATATATTTTTATACTTTTTTATATGAATATTTTAATTTAAATATTTAGAATTCCCCTTGTTAACACATATAGCACAAGGACAATTTGGTAAAATATACATTCCAGTAATCTCATATTCCTTCAACCAAACACTGTAATCATACATTCCTGCCAAATAAACCAAACACAGTAATGTAACATTCCCAGTAATCCTATTCACTGGTAATCTTACATTCCCACTAGTAATCTTATATTTCGTGAACCAAGCGCACCCTTAGGGGAAATTTTTGTTCATTTTCAAGCATGAATTCAACCTCCTATGATTAAATTCACGCATTTCTAATCATAACAACATCAAATTGAATCAAAATCCCATCCTTCTCATAATCCTTAATATGGTCAAACCTTATTTATGCATGTACAATTAATTTTAACTATCATACATGCTTTCGAAATAATCACTAACATCTAAAACATAAAAATCCTTCATCAATTCTTCAAGATCACTAAATTTCCTTAAACCTTAATCATGAAATCTCATCACATAATCATCTTCACCAGGAAATATTGGTACCAAATGATAGAGAATTTCATGTAGATTAATTTTCTATCTAATAACTAAATCCAAAAATCAAGTATATTGCTTCAAAAATCCAAATAAAAATCCTTACCTTGGAGAACTTGGAGTTTCTACCTTGAAGACGTTGAATGCTGATAATGGCTTAATTGTGTTGAATATTCTAGCATTTAAAAGATAAAACACATGGCAATTTCTAATTAATTGAATTTAATATTCAATTAATGAAAAATCTCAAAAATACCCTTAATAAATCTTGAAAATTACCAAATTCCATTGTATTATATTCCATTAAAATATTCATTGGTAAAAAATGAATCAACTTGGCTTTGACTTTCGAATTTGTCCATGCAAAATTTCAAAAATTGCATTTTAGTCACTAAAATTTCATTATTTCGGTCAAATCAGAACATTTGCACTGTTCTGAGCGAAATTTCTCTGATCTAAAATATGAAATTAATATTTCCAACCATTTTCTAACATCCTTCAAATTTTTGTAAAATTTCGGTTCAATCCGATTATCCAATTTCAATATCGAACTTTATTGCTTTCAAGCTTTTAACATAATTCTCGTATCAAAAAATCTAATTCTAAATAAAATCCCTATTTTAATACAAACTATTCATTTACATATTAAAATATATAACTTTTAAAAATTACAAATTTCAGTCCCTATATTTTCAAAGTTTATACTTTAGCCCCTAAACTTTCAAAAGTTACAGTTTAGTCACTGGTCCAAATTTGGGGTATTACAGTTATGAAAGATTAAATATAAAAAGTTTTTAAGTGAATTGTTAATAGATAGGTTGTAAATAAATCTTGAGGCTAAATTTGACTTGTCATGAGTTGAAATAAGAAATTCAAAGTGTTAGAACTGAATTTGGAACATGTTGATAAATTGATATGATTATTGATTTCAAGTAAGTATGTGGGGTATTGGATATCAGGATGAGTTAAAATGATATAAGTTTATTTGAATAAGTGTAGTTAAGCTTAAAGGGTTAAAAGGAGGTTCTAGAAGAAGAATTGAGTGAGTTTTGGTTTATTTACGAAATAGAAATGGTAATTCTGGTTATGGAGTAACGGTACTGGAAGAACAATATCGATACTTCAAGGCATAATCAGTTGAATGCAAAGGGTAGTATCGATATTGGTTGAGTAAGGTATCGATACTGAATAGGGAGTATCGATACCAATTGTTTAGTATTGATACCATTGTCAAGTTATAAATATAAAATTTCAAAATGGTATCAGTACCTATGGGGTGTCGATACCATAAGAGGGTAGTATCGGTACTATAGTAAGAGTATCGATACTATTAAGCTTGAAATGCTAAATTAAGTGGTTCTTTCAACCTAAGTTATATTGATTAGTTATAAGCAATTCGAACTCTGATATTTATATAAGTTGTATAATTGTGTAGATATTAATCGAAAGCAAGTACCAAATGAGTCAACAAGATAAGATTTATCAAGAAAGAGATAAATGTGTTGTTGGGACTAGTGAGGCTAAGGTGAGTGCATGCTATTATGTATATGATGGTATGGAAATAAGACTCGCGATGAGTCTATTTCCAAGATTTGATTGCATGAATTTATGAATATTAGTATGTGCTTGATATGATTATTATGTATGCATGAGTAGATGAACAGAGTCACAGGTGTCCTATGTTATTATATGTGTTATATAGTAACTATATGAATACATGCATGTATGGTACCTATGTGCTATATGTTATTTTGTGTGATAAGGATATTGGTAATTATATGATAGCAATATATAAATTATATGAATTAGATTTAAGTGATTAAATGAAAAGTGGGATAAACTAGGTAAGGTTGACCTATATGATAATATGAGAATAAATATAAGTTAGGAGATATTGACATAAATGAGTACGAACATGTCAGATAAGCTATATAAGGAGGTTTATATGTTTAAATGAAACTATGATCTAAAACTTGTTAGATTCTTATGTGATATGAGGTATAGTACAAAGATCCATGAAATCATATTAGAATGTTATAGGAACTAGGTGATAATAAGTTATGAGAATATATGTCTATGTGACAAGCTATGTGAAACTGAACTAAGAGAATATAGGAAATTAGTATATAAGAAATATGATATAGTGATTATGTGAAACTAAGATATATGTTATATGACATTGATATACGGACTATATGAAAATGAGTACATGATTGTGTAATAATTTATAGGAATTGGTATAATAAAATTATATGAATAAGTGAAAAAGTAAAATAAGATATGTGATGTTGACAGAAATTATTATATGAACCACTGATATAAGATATGTAAAACTGAATTGTGTATATATATGAAACTGTGGTATACACTATGTGATAAGGAGTTATATGTTATATTATTTATATAAAGAGGTGAGAAGAATATATCAGTTATGTGATATGATTTATGTGACAATAGGAGAATGTGACAATAGGAGAATGTGACATAAACTATACAATAAGATATAATTGATTACATTAACATGTGATATAAGCTACGTGTCAAGGAAATATGTGACTATATATATATGCTACATGATATATGTGATCATAAGAGAATAAAATATAAGCTATATTATATTATATAAGTGATTTCATGAGAAATTATATGAGCTCTATGAGTATGTGAATATGTTATAACAAGAGAAAGTTATATAAGCTATAAGACTATACGAAAATGTTACATGAACCATGTGATAAGAAGCTATGAGACTATATGCATATGTGATATGAGTTATAAGAATTATGATAAATGTTAAAGCCCATATGCATGTGTGATTATTATATGTGTTTCTGGGTGAAATGTGTTATATGAATTGTATAAATGATAACTACAAGATTATATGATAAATGGTATTAATAATAATATTGATAATGATAACATATGTGTGTATGCATTTTGTTATATGTAATATTATACGATTTTGTATTATATGATGATATAAATGTTCTGGTATTGTTATGTATTCAAGTTTCTCTTTATAAGTTTTATATGTCTCACTAAGTCTTAAACTTAGCGTGTGAGTGTTTCACACGTAGGTTCCGAGAAACAAGAAGATGAACAAGGATAGACAAGTCAAGTTAGCTTCTCATTTCCAAAGATCAGATCAGAAAAGTATTTGAATAATATATATTTTTTTATATGGAATGTAGTTGGCATGTAAATAAAAGATTTGAATTGTATACGCTCTAATAAGTTTTGTAAACTATTCGGTTGAAATTGTATAAATTATGCAGTTTTATTTAATAAAAGTTGGAATTTTCATTATTTTGTAAAAGTAAATGTTTTGGAAATTTAATGTAACACCTCGGATTCGTATATGGGTCAGGTACGGGTTAGGGTGTTACATTTAATGGCATCAGAGCTATGGTTTAGCCGATTCTAGGCTTAAACCAAAGTCAAATGAGTTTTAAAATGTATACATGCCAACATAAAGTGAAAAATTTCTAATCTGATAATATAAGGAGTATGTTGTCTTGCTAATAGAATTAAATTGTTATGTTGTATTAGGTGTCTAACAATGAGAGTCTCCGAAGTGACTTTGTGTAGTGAAAATTCGAGGATGAATTTTATTAAAGGGGAAATTTGTAACAACCCAAAAACTGGGCTAGTGACTAAAACGTAAGTTTTTAAAACTTAGTTATCAATTTTAGAAAATTGAAAAGTTCAGGATTTATTATGAATATTTTGTGAAGGATTATTTACTAAATATTGAATGAAGTAAGGGCAAATTGGTCTTTTCAAATGAAAGATTTTAATCTTCCCTTTATAAGGGATTTATTCACATGGAGAAAGGAAGAAAGGGTAAAAAAAAGGTCTGAAAATCATTGTTATATTCTCCCTCGTTGTCGTGAGCTTCACTTAAAAGGTGAGTCTTGGTAAGCTGGTTATTTATTGAGTTTTAAGTTTAGTTTTGATTCTTGGAGTGTTAATAAAGCTTAAGGAAATATTAAAGTGGTTTAAAACTCAAAGGTGGATAAGTTATGAAAGATTAAATATAAAGAGTTTTTAAGTGAATTGTTAATAGAGAGGTTGTAAATGAATTTTGAGGCTAAAGTTGACTGGTCATGAGCTGAAATAATAAATTCAAAGTGTTAGAACTGAATTTGGAACATGTTGATAAATTGATATGATTATTGAATTCAAGTGAATATGTGCGATATTGGATATCATGATGAGTTAAAATGATATAAGTTGATTTGAATAAGTGTAGTTAAGCTTAAAGGATTAAAAGGAGGTTATAGAAGAAGAATTCAGTGAGTTTTGGTTGATTTACGGAATGGAAATGGCAATTATGGGCATGGAGTATCGATATTGGAAGAAAATTACCAATACTTCAAGGTAAAAGTAGTTGAATGCAAAGGGTAGTATCGATACTGGTTGAGTAAGGTATCGATACTGAATAGGGAGTATCGATACCAAGTGTTTAGAATCGATACCATTATCAATTTATAAATATAGAATGTCAAAATTGTAATATCCTCCATATCGGGTTATTGATTAAATTATGAGATTTAAAAATTCAATGACCAAATTGGATAAATTGAACAGTTCAAAGAATTGATTGAAATGTTTTGTGTAGGATCAATTAGCAAAGAAGGAGGAACTAAACGGGTAAATAAGTCTTTTAATAAGGGAAATAATTAAATATTAGTTGAGGATATTTTATACCACGTGGAAGTTAGTGGGGAAGACCAAAGTTTCCAGATTTCTCTTATTCTCCACCGTGAAACCTAGCTGAAGGTGAGTTTTCTTGTTGATCAAATTCTTGACTAATTTAAGGTTGCTTATTGATCATTAGATGATAACTAAGATTAAGGAAAGCTTAGATTATCTTAAAATCAAAAGATGATGGAGTTAGGAAGTATTAAAGAAAGAAGGTGAATAAGTGAAATCTTGACAGAAAGGTATTAATTAGATTTAAAGACTAAATTTGACTTGTCATGAGTGGAATTAAAGGATATGAAGGGTCAGAATTAGATTTAGAACATGTTGGAATTTGAGGGAGATTCTTGAAATCTATGTGGAAGATTTGATTTCTAAGTTTTAAAGGTATTGAATGGATAATAATTAGTTTAAGTAAGTGTATGCAAGTTAAGGATATGAAAAGAGGGGAAATATAAAGTGTTGAGAAGATTATGAAGAGATTTTCGTGCTAAAATAACATTTCTGGGTTATGTGCATCGATGCACATTCAATGTGTACCGATGCACATGAAGTGTATCGATGCACTCCTTTAAAATAAAAACATTGAATGCCATCAGTGTATTGATGCACAAGTAGTGCATCGATGCACCCCCTTAAAATACAAACATCGAATAGGATTTATGTACCGATGCATAGATAGTACATCGATGCACCTTCAAGGAATGCATCGATACATGGTAGTGCATAGATGCATACCTTCATTAAAAGATGATCTTTTAGCCCAAGAAATGATAGTTTAGAATATATTAATTAGTATACTGATAAGTATCAATGAATTACTATGTAGATACAGAGCCTAAATAAGTTCCAGAACAATTGCCCAGTAAGATCGATCGAGGGAAAGGCAAAGAAATATAGGTGAGTGTATATGTATAAATATGATTATAGTGATATATTCAGTTCTAGACTTGTGAGAAGTCTAGATTCAATACATTGATGCATGATTCATTTCATAGTGTGAAGCATGATATAAATTTATACTATGTGCATTGTGTAACATGTTTTAAATGAATATGTATGCAAAGTTATATGAACTACGTGATGAAGGTAAGGAAAAGGATATGTCTATATGATATACTATGTGGATTGAGAAAAGCTCATGTTATGTAGATGAGAACTATATTTCCTCACTAAGTCGATGACTTAGCATGTGAGTGTTTCACACGTAGTATCCGAGAAAGTAGACGAGACAGGTTAAGCAGCTGGACAGCATTACTCCTGGAACTATCAGATCAGAGGCAACTTAATCAGTAGGTCATTTTGTTATGTAAATGAATGTTGGCATGTAATCAAAGGGTTAAGTTGTGTATGCTCTGAGTATTTTGATAAACTTGTATTAACATATGTATATTATTGTATTTTAATAATATAAGTCCAAATGTTTTATCATTTTTTTAAGAATATTGTTTTGTATAGTCAATGTGACATCCTGGACTCGTATCCGGGTCGAATATGGGTTGAGGGTGTTACAAAAATGGTATCAGTACCTATGGGGTATCGATACCATAAGAGGGTAGTATCGGTACTATAATAAGAGTATCGATACTATTAAGCTTGAAATACTAAATTAAGTGGTTCTTTCAGCCTAAGTTATATTGATTAGTTATAAGCAATTCGAACTCTGATATTTATATATATAAGTCGTATAATTTTGTAGACATTGATCTAAATCAAGTATCGAATGAGTCAACAAGATAAGATTGATCAAGAAAGAGATAAATGTGTTTCTGGGACTACTGAGGCTAAGGTGAGTGCATGCTATTGTGTATATGGTGGTATGAAAATAAGACTCGTGATGAGTCTATTTCCAAGATTTGATTGCATGAATTTATGAATATTAGTATGTGCTTAATATGATTATTATGTATGCATGAGTACATGAACAGAATCATAGGTGTCATATGTTATTGTATGTGCTATATAGTAAATATATGAATACATGTCTGTGTGGTAACTATGTGTTATATATTATTTTGTCTGATAAGGATATAGGTAATTATATGATAACAATGTATAAATTATATGAATTAGATTTAGGTGATTAAATGAAAAGTGAGATAAACTAGGTAGGGTTGACCTATATGATAATATGAGAATAGAATATAAGTTAGGAGATATTGACATAAATGAGTATACGAACATGTCAGATAAGCTATAAAAGGAGTCTATATGTTTAAATAAAACTATGATCTAAAACTTATTAGATTCTTATGTGATATGAGGTATAGTACAAAGATCCAGGAAATCATATTAGAATGTTATAGGAACTAGGTGATAATAAGATATGAGAATATATGTCTACGTGACAAGCTATGTGAAACAGAACTAGGGGAATATAGGAAATTAGTATATAAAAAAATATGATATATTGATTATGTGAAACTAAGATATAAGCTATATGGCATTCATATATGGACCATATGAAAATGAGTACATGATTGTATAATAATTTATAGGAATTGGTATAATGAAATTATATGAATAAGTGAAAAAGTAAAATAAGCTATGTGATATTGACATAAACTATTATATATAAACTAGTGTTATAAGATATGTAAAACTGAATTGTATACATATATGAAATTGTGGTATAAACTATGTGATGAGGAGTTATATGTTATATGATTTATATGAAGAGGTGAGAATAATATATCAGTTTTGTGATATGATTTATATGACAATAGAAGAATGTGACATAAGCTATACAATAAGATATAATTGATTACATTAACATGTGATATAAGCTATGTGTCAAGGAAATATTGGACTATATATATGTGCTACATGATATATGTGATCATAAGAGAACAAAGTATAAGCTATATTATATGATATAAGTGATTTCATGAGAAATGATATGAGCTCTATGAGTATGTGAATATGTGATAATAAGAGAAAGCATATAAGCTATGAGACTATACGAAAATGTTACATGAACCATGTGATAAGAAGCTATGAGACTATATGCCTATGTGATATGAGTTATAAGAATTATGATAAATGTTAAAGCCCATGTTACATGATAAGATAACTAGGGGTATAGTTGTCATGCCAAGAGTCGAGGGTTCTACGTGGTCCTTCGGGACATATATGTGGTCCTTCAGGACAATTTTATATCCCACTCAGTGGAAATTTATACGAGCTGTGGTGAAAGCATTTGTCCAACCTTAATATACTCACATATCTTTAGTTCTCAGAAGTGTACCATGGGCAAATAAAAGACATAACATAATAAACATTGTGTGATTGTTATATGTGTTTCTGGGTGAAATATGTTATATGAATTTTATAAATGATAAATGAAAGATTATATGATAAATGATAATAATGATAATAATAATAATGATAACATATGTGTGTGTATACATTTTGTTATATGTAATATTATATGATTTTGTATGATATGATGATATGAAATGTTCTGGTATTGTTTCGTATTCAAGTTTCTCTTTATACATTTTATATGCCTCACTAAGACATAGACTTAGCATGTGAGTGTTTCACACTTAGGTTCCGAAAAGCAAGAAGATGAGCAAGGATAGGCAAGTCATGTCAACTTCTCCTTTCCAAAGATCAGATTAGAAAAGTATTTGAATAATATGTATTTTGTTATATGGAATGTAGTTGTCATATAAATAAAAGATTTGAATTGTATACGCTCTGATAAGTTTTGTAAACTATTCGGTTGAAATTGCATAAATTATGCAGTTTTATTTAATAAAATTTGGAATTTTCATTATTTACTAAAAGTAAATGTTTTGGAAAGTTAATGTAACACCTCGGATTCGTATCCGGGTTGGGTACGGGTTGGGGTGTTATATTATGCATCTAATATGGTTGTGGTTCATATTTATAGATTTGTTATTATAAATTAATGTGTCTTCCATAACACGAGGCAATTAACATGTCAAATTAAATGTATATGCTAGCGGTATTGCCACATCATGAATCTCTGGATAACTCACGTTCTACGAAAAGTGAGGTTCATCAGGAATCTATGGTGTTACCACGTTAGGAATCTCTACGAATCTCGCGTTATACAAAACATGAGGTGTGTCAACGTATTTTACAGACCACGGGCTCCTTGCCTATATAATGCACCCTCTTCTAGTGGCATTATAAATTATAACGTGGGGTTTAGACTTATAAGGGGCTCTTTTTCTTATGACATGACTTGGCACGAAACTTAATTATCCTTATGCTAATATCGGTGCTATAAGTTATGCCACCCGAATAGAAGGCCTTTTATAAGGATGTCGCCCTCTGAAATTCATGGGTAAATCTTTCATATTTCTTTCGTCAAACATAACCTTATCGAGAAACTTCTTGTTTTATCAAAATCATCTTTTACATGAAAATTGTGGGGTTTCATTTAATAACACCCTTAAAAGGCATCCTCTTTTGGTGGCATCCTCAAACTGACCGTCAATCTAAATAAAAAAGTTATTGGAGGTTGTATGATTCACTTTCCATCAAACTCATCAGTCTTTTCGACATTCTTCAACACGAGTGAACATTAGTTCTCGAGAAACTTATCATTTCTCAAAATGCATCATTTTCTGGTGGCATCCTCTTATTTCATCAAACCGATCATAGATCCAAACAAACAAGTTATTGGATGGACAAGGTTATTATTGTAGTTGTGGGCATGATTTCTTAATTTCATTTTTATGCCCGATTCATTCTTTGTCAAACATGGCGGTCTCATGAACCTTCTTCAACATGAGTAACTTGACATTGTCGAGAAACTTATTATTCCTGAAAAGGCATACTCTTCTGGTGGCATCCTTCATTCAAAAAGACACTTCCCTTGTACATGAAATTCAGAAAACTTATCGTTCCATGAAACCCACTCAAGAACCTAGGATCAAGAACAATATAAAACATTACTGTGTTTGCAATTTATGTACCATAATTATGTAATTGTATTTTATAAT
The DNA here is from genome assembly GCF_006381635.1 of Hibiscus syriacus. Taxonomy (NCBI): domain Eukaryota; kingdom Viridiplantae; phylum Streptophyta; class Magnoliopsida; order Malvales; family Malvaceae; genus Hibiscus; species Hibiscus syriacus. The sequence goes on from NW_024062653.1 coordinate 2,291,778, forward strand.
ATTGAAAATTATGTTATTTTAATTTTTGGTATTATATTTATTGTTATGTTATTTTAATTATGTGACTAGGATTTACTGTGACGAGGATTTAGTCGATCATAGAGAAAGAACCAGAAAGCTGAAATTATGTACTACTTTTGTAATTAACAATATATATTCATTAATTTTCAATTTTGTTTTGTTTCGAACCATTTTGTTTGTGATTTTTACACCGCTTATAATGTATCGTATGTGCCGATACTAGCCTCAATTGAAACATAAGTATCAATACTAAGCCTCTAATCTTATAAATGAAGAAAAGTTTCATATTGACTTCCGAAAAATACTCCCCAAACATACCTATCAACCCATGTCAGTTTCTTCTTCATGAAAAAAACCAATATTAAACCATTTTGAACACAATTTTTACCCCACTTACAATGTCTTATATGTGCCGATATTACATTCAATTGAAAGATAAGTTACAATCATACGCCTCTAATCTTATAAATTACGAAAATTTTCAGATTAACTACCCGAAAAACCCCTCGAATATGCCAATCAAACAATTTTAACATTTTCTTTATGCACAAAACAAGCTTTGGAACCATTTTCAATGCGTTTTTTTTAACCCATATACAATATATTGTATGTTTCGATATTGACCTCCACTGAAAGATAAATCCAATACTACGTGAAGAGCATTTTAAATTGTCACTTTTTACCTATTAATTTCCCCGTTTTATGAATTTATTACTGCTAAATTGGGTTCTATTTTGATTATTTTCATGTAGATGATTGCTTTCTATAATGTCCAGTCAACACGCGGAGCATTCTGGAAACAGCTCAGTCAGCATGATCTGAGGAGATTTTCTAGGAAATTAAGTTTGAATTTAAACATTTGGAATTATCTTCTACAATTTTAGAATTTGTTTTTAATTTACATGTTATCTTTAGGATTTAAAACCTTATAAATACCTTCCTTGGGGAATGGCTTAGAGATCTTCATCTTGAGTTTCATTTTTGTTACTTCATTTTTGTTTTAATAAAAAAATTCTTTTTCCTTTTCACTTTCTTTTACTTAGCTAATTTCTTTATAGCCGAGAGCTAGTAATGAATCAATTTCATAAGTGAGAATTGAACAACACTTAATTCCCTTCGGAATATATTCTCGTTTTTCTGGTTTATTAGTTTGGCAATCGACCTTATTTACAAATTTTAAACACTTTCAAATCAAAAAGATCTCATTGGTATGGATATTGTTTAAATATATAGTTGGGATGAAGGATCGACCTGCCACAAGTTGACTTCATATGAACACATATACAGATGGTTCGCTAAGGAAAAACGAGACAAAATTTGATTCTCGTTGAGATAACATAATCTGAGTTGGGTCTTTCCATTACTTAATTTTGATTGTTTTAACAGTAATAACTACGGTTAATCCACTCAAGAATCATCTTTCGAAGATAGACTTTGGAAGATCGGTTACATGATAAAAGGGCAAGTTACAAAGGGTTGCGCTTGTATACTGTAGGCGATATGAATCTTGCCACAAAAATCCATTTCGATTATCAATGGAATTAAAACAAAGCTAGTTCGAGGCGATTTTCTCATTATTATTTTTAATCTTTATTTACGCTTCCATTTATTTAACCTTGATCGTTATTTTTTTACTTTCATTTTCTTCATCTCATTGACGCCAACCCCCTTTATTTTTATTTATTTTTGTTACAATTTCTTGGATTGAAATCGACACGGAATTGCATCAGAAGTTACTAAATCCCTGTGAATCGACCCTCTTTACTATACTACTTATTTATTTTATTTGAAAATGACTATTTTATTTTTACGAGTAAAATGACGCTTGTCAAAATTACCATTGTTGCTAGGGACTTTGGAAAATTACTGATATTGTTTTGTTTTGATCTATGACAAGGTCATCGAGCTAAACGGCATTCAACAAAGCGCTTTCATGGGAGGCAATCCATTTTTAATTTTGTTTCTTTTATTTTTCTTGAATTTTAAATTTTATTCTTTGATTTTATTGAGTATTTTCTCTTTTGTTAATTTCTATTTTATTTTTTTAGGTGACCTGGTGAATTTATTCAGGCTTAATTAGAGATAAAAACGGTGTTTTCAATCAAATCATGCATTTTATTTGGACCCCAAGCAATAGCAAATCGAAAAAAAGATGGAATGCACCGTTTCATTAAAACGATGCACATTAGCAAAGTCATGTGTGGCGCGACGCACATTAATAAACCCCCCAATTTCATCACTTTTATGTCGCTCATTTCAACACAATTTCCCCTCAATTTAAAACATTTCCCCAACAAGTTTGACTAGCCAACCTTTTCCTTAATTTTCAAATATCTTTGGGCCCCACCTTATGACTTCCCATAAATCCCAAATCCACTCAACCTGTTTTTCTTTTTATTTTTCTTTATTCCACACGTGACTTAACACTTTGACCCTTTTTCTTTTTATTTTCTTTCCCTTGACTGATTGTTCATTTCTTCCACCATTTTTTTCTTTTTCTTTCTTTCCCCATAGACACCGTCGATTGCTAACATCGCCATCCCCACCGACATCGATTTACTGCTTTGACATTTGTGTAAGTTTCGAGTGATTTCAAACCATCCCCTCCTTCTCCTAGTTGTGGTGGGCATCGATAGCAAGCATACATGCCTCTACCTCCCGCACTCGTTCATGCCCCATCGCTCACATGCACTCGCTGCTCGTCGTTCACTACTCCGATCATCGCTTGCTCAATGCTCATTTTTTACTTTTCATCATGCCACCACTACTCATTCTATTTTCATATTTGCTCTTTAAATTTCGTCGATTAATCGCGAACACTATCGCCCACTATCAAATTAGAATATTTGAGGTAAATACACGAGTTTATTTTTGTTACCCATTACTAATGGTATTTCACTTTGGCTATACAGGAAACTTTGGCATCAATCCACGCTCCGACAATTTCTCTTTGAGCGGTCGAACACAATCAAACATTCCATTTCTCCATTATTGTCGATAAGTACGGGGAATATTCTTTACCCTTTCTCTTGCACTTTATATTTTATTTCCGTATTGGAGCAACATGATTAAGTGATGAGGGGTAAAGACTTCATTGAATTTTATCTTACTTGTCTTGTGAAGTTGTTTCATTGCATGGTTGGTTGAACTTGGTTGAAAATTTTCATTCGTTAATTATTTTTAGCATGTTATTATTGCTTAACTCCATGTGACTATTTTAAGTATGGACATTCTTGATAGTTGAATTGCAAGAGTAGGAATTTAATTTGACTATATTGTGACATTGCTTGATTTTGTCGATTGAATTTCGCCGAACTTGACTGATGAACACACTTTGTTAAGATTTGAGCCTTGAGCATGTTTCTTAATTTTTTATGCTTGTTTTCTTGCTAGTGTATCGAACTAAATTTGCAAATCTAGAACTTGTGACAGATTCATTTTGAGACTACACATGAAATTTGGTGCTTTGTGTGATTTGGGCATTAGGATTCACATCATTTTTACCTGAGAAAAAACCTATCATTTTCTTCTCCATTAATGAACCGTTTTGAGCCTATATCTATTTCTTTGTTTTCACCTCAATCTAAACCCCGAGCCTTTTCATTTATCCTTCTCTTCCACCCTTGTCAAGACAAAGAGTATGGATTGAAAGTTGTATGATCATGTTCCATGTAGAAAAAAATTAAAAAGAAAAAGAAAAAGAAAAAAAGAAATGAAGTTATAAAAAAAAGAGAAAAAGAAAAAATTGAAAAGAAAAAACAAAAAAACAAAAAAATGGTTGTTTGATGTTTTTTTATGTAAATATTTAGTTGTTTTATTTGCCTTTTTGATGTTTCATTTATTTTGTTTTGCTCATGGACTTGGTTGAATTATTTGAAGCATTCTTTATCTCAATTATGAACCTCATTTTTAGCCTTTTTTCCTACCTTTACCTAAGCCCCATTACACTTTTTTAAGACCCAATAATCTTTGCATCTTATTTCTTCTAAGTCGTGGAGAATTGATTATGTTACAAGCCTATGGAAATTCTTGTTTAATTCCGACTTGAGCAAATTTGGCACCAGAAACATATGTGAGTGATTTGAGTAAATCCTAGTAAGGATTTGAGTTAGGTTGAATTTTAATTGATGAATGATTAGAAGTTGCAATATTGTTTGATTTACTCCTACTTGTGTTCATTCACTTGATTGGTGTTTTGATTCAAATGGTTATTGTGAGTTTGACTTTCATAATTTGCTTGAGTATGAAACGGGTTGGAGGAAAGTAGATCAAGTTCTTAACTAGTTTGATCAAAGCATGCTTTGAGGACAAACATGAGACAAGTGAGGGGGAATTTGATGAGCGTTTTAAATTGTCACTTTTTACTTGTTAATTCCCCTTTTTTATGAATTTATTATTGCTGATTTGGGTTCTGTTTTGATTATTTTCATGCAGAGGGTTTCTTTATGAAATCAATAGAAAAAGGGGCATTATTCGTATTTTTTTAAAATTTTCATGTTATCTTTAGGATTTAGAACCCTATAAACACCCTCATTGGGATATGGCTTAGAGATCTTCATCTTTCTCTTGAGTTTCATTTTTGTTACTTCGTTTTCATTTTAATAAAAGTCTTTTTCTTTTTTCTTTCTTTTATTTAGCTAATTTTTTTTATAGTCGAGAGCTAGTATTGAATCAATTCCATACGTGAGAATTGAACAACATTTAATTCCCTTCAGGATACATTCTTATTTTTCTGGTTTATTAGTTTGGCAATCGATCTTACTTAAAAAATTTAAGCACTTTGGTCTAGATGTTGTTTAAATATATAGTTGGGATGAAGGATCGGCTTATGACAATTCAACTTCTCGTGAACACACTTAGCGGCGGTTTGTTAAGAAAAATGAGATTGAATTTGATTATCATCGAGACAACATAATCTGAGTTGGGCATTTTCAGTACTTAATTTTGATTGTTTTAACGACAATAGTTGTGGTTAATCCACTCAAGAATCATCTTTCGAAGATAGGCATAGAAAGATCGGTTACACGAGAGAAGAGCAAGTTATTGGGCCTTGTAGACTGTAATCGACATGAATCCCGGAGTAAAAATCCATTTCGATGATCAATGAAATTGAAACAAAGTTAGCTTGAGGTGATTTTCTCATTATTATTTTTAATATTTATTTACGCTTCCATTTATTTTACCTTGATCGCTATTTTTTATTTTCATTTTCTTTCTCATTTACGTTAACCCACATTTATTTTTAATTATTTTTGTTACAGTTTCCTAGATTGAAATCGACACGGAATTGCATCATAAATTATTAAGTCCATGTGGATCCACACTCTTTTACTATACTACTTATTTATTTTATTTTAAGAGGATTATTTTAATTTTACGAGTAAAATGCGACGCTTGTCACAACGCCTCTAATATGATAAATTATAAAAAATTTAAGATTAAATACCCGAAAACCCCCGCGAACATGCATATAAGCACTTGTGATCTGGGTTGGAAAACTAAATACCTCGCGTATTGGAAAACGCGAGGTATATTAAATACCACTCATGATAAATTTCTCAGGATGTTTCAATATCTCGACAACCTGACGTTCTGGTAACACGAGATCATTAATACTAATATTAAATTTTATTTTTAAAAAGTGTATCCATGTTAGACAAACCTCGCGCCTTGTATAAAGTAAGACATTTACTCCCTTTTATTAGGACATGAGTCCTACGTGTACAATTTAGGGGATATTATCCTAACAAATATAATTGTGGACACTACTAAAAAATAATTTATGTGGGCTTTTAAAATAATACCGCCAATTTTTTATGCTGGTTATTATCATTAATATTTTTTATTATACCTTTACTTATCTTCTGTTTATCATAATTTTTAATAATTTTATCGTTATGACATGATTTTTTATCGTTTTAATATGTTTTTGATCGTTTGATTTTTTGGTTTATTTTTTAAGAGTTAGATTTGATCTCGTCACAATTGTTTAAAATAATGTTTATTTATTATCTTGATACTATATACAGTTGACCCTCGAATTATATTTAGACATGTGATTTACGTTCATCGATAATTTTCTCAAGTCACTTAACTATAATTTGTGATTTTCATGTAGTCATTTAATAATTTGATCATTTTTTTATTTATTTGTCGATGTAGTCAGATTTGTTCGTATTTATCTTTCGTTTAAATTTATAATATTTTCTTTATATGATCATTTGTGTGATCTTAAATACATAAATGATTATAATAAAATATCTTAATTATATTTTAATTAATCAAATGGTCTCTATAATAAAATAATTATTGCTATTTTGAATGATTCAGATTTAAACACTATAGATACTAGGAGTGAATGATAAATATGTAAAATAAAAGCCATATAAATGAATTTTATAATAATTTATTTGGGGACATTAGGTATGTGTGGGAACAGCTTGATCTTCGCTCGTCATTGAATTATTATACTAATAACACGTGTGGGTTTCTGGGAGTGTCAGGGTAAGTTTAGCATTGCTCAGTGGGACATTTTATTTTAGATCCAGCTTTCCCTCTGCCACCACTGCGAATCCATTTGCTCTGTACTCTCTTCCTTTTCCTTCTTCTTTTTTAATATAAAAATAATAATTAATTTTATTGAATTAAACACACACACACATATATATATATATTCCATTTATTTAATAAAAAAATGTTCCATTTATATTATATAATATTCATTAATTTTTATACGAAAATGTAAACATTTAATAAATTTAAATAGATATATAAAATTAAAATAAAATTATATAAGTTTTTGTGAGAATTGAAATAAAAAATACTTCTATATAATTTTAATTTTTTATTTAAATTCATCTTATAATTATATTTTTTTCTATAAAATTAATAAACATAACATATCTCGATACTATATCCTTATATTATATTATACATATACATGGAGGAAATTCTGATTCCAAAATTTGTGTTGTGGTTCGTTCAAAAAAGATTATGATGGTGTTTGTTGGTAATATTTTATTTAATTATTGAGGATATGCTAATGGACAGATTGAAGCATATGGTCCATAGTCACAAGCACTAACAAAAAAAGTGATTAATAACTTTGGATACCATTAAAATCCAGCATATTAATAGAGAGATTAAATTTATAAAAAGTGATGAACAACTGCGGATACCATTAAATTTAATAGAAAACAATGACATCAAATACTCTCCGAGGAAATTTATCATTCTTTTGTGAGAATTAAATTATTTAAATAAGTGAAATTAATAGAATTTACAATGTTAAGGACCAAATACATATGTGCAACTATTTAGAAAATTTGCGAATGCGAGAGCTAAATTTGTTGAACTATTTAGAATTAGTACCATGTTGATAAAATTTATGAGCGTTGAACACTAAATGTATAATTTCAATTCAGTTTAATGACCGGTGACTAAATTGAAACACACCAAACTAAACACCCAGTAGTTTGGTTACTAATGGGGGTAGTTTACCCTAATAAAAATGGAAAACCATTCATACAGGACATCGAGAGTGCAAATCTTAATCCAAATTCCATGCAGAATTTAAGTAGGAAAAACATTAAGCCGACTCGAAAACAAATCCAAACATAGTCGATCCGATTATACTAACAAAACTGTTGAAAGAACAGAAAACATCATTCAATTGCTTAGATAATTCCGATCTTGTTTGCGACATCCAAGGCATCATAATCTGGAGTCAACCTAACATATGCCTTCTTGGTTCCATCAGGCCTGCATAATGATCGTACGACTTCATTAACAAAGTAAATGTTCGGTTTCACATAACAATTGATCAAGGCATAACAGAATTTACCTGATCAAAGTATTCACTTTCTTTGTCTGAATGTCGTACATCTTCTTCACGGCATCTTTAATCTTCTTCTTGTCAGCACGGATGTCAACAATGAAAACCAAGGTGTTGTTGTCCTCGATTTTCTTCATTGCAGACTCGGTAGTCAGAGGATGCTTGAGGATCTGATACTGATCCAACTTATTTCTCGGTGGAGCACTGATGCGAGGATATTTAGGGTTCCTATCCTTTTTCAAAGTCCTTGGCCGATGAAATGTAACTTTCGTCCTGATCTTTTTAGCCTTCTTCTTAAATGTCACACCGGATTTCACAGCCTTAGCTGCCTTCACTGCTTGAGCCTTTGGATCGGCCTTTTTCTTGCTGTTGTCAACTGCCAAAGGTTAAAAAAAATTAATAGAAAATCGAACCACAATAATAACAGTGCAATCCAACACAATTGCTCAAACAACAAAACTCTACGGCTACAATTGATGCATGATGCTTACATACAAGCTATATGAAATGAACATAGCAATGGATATCGTCAGCAAACCTAATTACATAGGACAGATCGGAAACAGTTCGATCAACTAAAATCCAGACATAAAGATTGCAAAGGCCGATTCAGGTTGACCATTCGTACACCATTGAGCATATTAAACCACCGGACCCCGGTGTACGAACATATTACAAACAGGTAAGTTACAAACCGAAAACGATCCTTTAATGCATAACTTTAAAGGGTAAAAACAACACAGTAATACATAACACAGATCGGAAACAGTTCAATCACATCCAAGCATAAGGATTGGAAAGGCTGATTCAGGTTGTGCATATTAAACCACCAGACGGAAGTGTAAGAACAACAGATTACAAATCCAGACCACCGCATAATACTAATCAAAGAACTCAAAAAGATGGGGAAATCCAATCGGTTCATATATCATCCTCAACTTAGGTTCGAAGCCTACCATTTTCGAACTAAATTTACAATCCATTATACAAGAATTACATTAAAAACAGGAAAACCTTACCTTTAGCTGGAGACATCGCTGAAATTATTGCTTCGATAACCTGGGAATGAAAATTGAAAATGGGAAAAATGATTTAAAATAAATTCAGATATCCAAATTCATGAATCAAAAGACAATCTATAAACATAATTTAAAGAAATTCAGATACTCTTTTTCAGCTGCGGCTGCTGGAGTGTTTAGGGTTTTCTTTCCCAAGTGAAGAAGAAGAGTATGGCGGCTTTATAACTTGGTAAAATTTTCCCACAATAAGCAGGAGTTTTATGGGCCTAATTTAGTAAGCCCGTCAAATTATAAGCTAGAATTTTAACTCAAAAAGAACGGTGAAATGGGTTTTTCTAGGACCATTCAATTATTAAGTAATGGGTTAGGCTAATTTCATTGCCTAGATGAAAGAATGTTCACCCAAATACATTGATTCCCAAAATTATGTATTAAAATAATACTTATTTACGAAAATGACACTTATTTGTATCACGTAAGATAAATGTGTGTCTAGTCACTCGTACCTTTTAGAATGCGTGTTTAATTATGCACGTATTTATCTTACTTCACACAAATAGTGAAAGATGTGTTAAACAAAACACGCATTTTAAAGATTTTTTCACGTCTGTGTGATTTTATGTTTGAGTGAATTAGGGCTCTTGCATTAACCTTTAGTGTTTTGGCAAATTTTAGATTACAATTCGCCATATTGTGAAGTAAGAGCAAGCATAGTTCATACAAAATTCATTTGTGATTTTATGGGGAAAAAACATCTTTGCGCTCAAAATTCATTAGTGATTCATATCAACTTATATAAGACTTAAACATTGTTTAATGGTCTTAGAGGTGTAAACGAGTAGTATTAGATTATATTTTCGGCTCAAAACATGATATTTTTAGGTTTGGGTATCGGTAATGGATGAACAATAACAATAGTGTTCTTTGTGTAGCCTAAAAACAAGGTGTTTTGGCTGAGAGTATCGATACCAGTTCATCGTGTATCGATATTGTTCGAAGAGTATCGATACTCAAGGGGCATTGATATCACTTTTAGATTTTAAATTACAGTAACCTATTTTGGTACCTGAAGACACCCAAATTCGTCCTTTAATATTATATTATATAATATATAGTTAGTTATTTATTTGGGTTACAGGTCCATTACAAAGACTAAACAATGGCCCAACAGAGACCCAATAGGCCCAAAACCTATATGCCCAGAGGAAACACGCGACTCGGATTCAAGAATGGAGCCCGAACCAGACCTGAACCCGCTCCAAGCAACCTGAATCACCTAGGGTTTTCAGAACCCTAGCAAGCCCCTCCTCAACGCCGCATGCCTCCACAGCGCCGTTCCAACCCCACAACTGCGTTCTCCTCCGGATTTCTCGGCATAAATGTCAACAAGCAACAAACATTAGACTTTTAGTTCGATTAGGAGACTAAAAATAGTGTTTTATTTTCCTATAAATAAATATAAAATTTACAGATAAGATTCACGAATATTACGAGAGAAAATACGCATAAAATAGTAGAGATCTAAGTACTCAAAGCTTGTACTTTTCGAAACAACACGAAATAAAATGTATTTTTTTATTTTACCTCGCTTGATCGTCGTAGGCTCGTGCGTGTGGTTGCATGTTATCTTTTTATTTTCGTATTTTTGATACGAAGAAAGTTTTGGCCGAGGAACATAAGGGGGAAAAAAAGATATTTTTTTAGATCTACGCCGCCCGAGGTTGTTTTCAAAAAACCATTTTGATAAAATGAGGATTGGAAGAGGTTCAAAAAAAATAATTATTTTATGTTTCGCCGCCGTTGAATGATGGTCGGAGCCGTTTAACGGCGGCTTACAAGGTGGCGTAACGGCCGAAATATGGAAAATGGGGTGGTTGTTCTTCAGCTTGAAGAACAAATTAGAAAAATAACAAATGGGGGAGGGGGTTTCGATTTGGAGAAGAGAGAAATGAGGGTTTAAAAAAATTAACCTTTATAGTGCTCCCGTGGAGCCAACCGACCCTACCCGTTGCACGTTAGATCCACGTGTTTTGCTTTAAAAAAAGGGTAAATCGCGCTTTTGGTCTCTTTGTTTTTAAAAACTTATATTTGAACCCCAATTTTGATTTTAAACCCAAATTCCTTTTCAAATTGACCCCTTAATTTTGATTTTCTTATGATTTAACCCCTTTTATTAATTATTATTATATTTTTCATATTTATTTTTTTATATATTTATTTTTTATCATTCTTTTTTTAAAAGTATCGTTATGTATCTATATTTTTTTAAGTTTTTTTACTATTTATCTATTTATTTTTAAATATTATATTTCACATGTTTTGTCTCTTATGGGCCCTTTTTCTTTAATCTTGAGCAATTTTTTTCTCCCCAACTTTCAGTGAAGTGATGGGGGGAGTTGTTTAAATATTATATATATATATATATATATATATAAATATATATATATATATATATATATATATATATATATTTTGTTTTAATAATACTTTGATGTGGGGTATATATATTCTTTTTCTTTTTTAAACATTACTATATATATATATATATTATTTATTAGTATTATTTTTGTTAGTCTTTACTTATATATATATATATATATAAAATTTATTTTTCTATTTTATTTACTGTATATACACATATTTGTTCCTTCCTTTTTTATTTAAATACTCTTTTTTTGCTTGGGTTTTATTATTTATTTATATTATTTATTATTTCTTTGTTATTTTTATTTTATTTTAATTTTTAATTTTTAATTTTTTCTATTTTTTTATTTTTATACGTTTATTAATAAAATATATATTTTACTTTTTTTAGCTAGTCTTTTATATATATCTATTAATTTTTTATTTTATTCAATATCATGTTATATATATATATATATATAGGGGCCCTTTTGTCCTCTAAACCAAATTACCCCCTCACTTTCGGTGAAGTGATAGGTAGCTTTTTTACCCTTTTTTTGTACATATATTTTATTTTTGTTTTATTTATTTTTTGTTATAACTATTATCATTATTAAATTCTTTGTATTTGTTTTTACTTTTTTTATTTCCTCCTTACTTTTATCATAGGCTTTTTATTTATTTTATTTACCTAACATCTTGTTTTGATCTTTTAAGGGTATTTTCATAAATTTATTAAAGGTAAGTAATTTGGATCATTTTTTTACCTTTTAATTTAAATTACAACTTTATTAATTTAAGAGAATTGGAAATTACGTAGTACAGAAAGGGCAGTTCAAGGGTGCTAACCCTTCCTTGACTGTAACCAATTCCCGAATCCGACACATCTTTGGTAAGACGCAGATCAAGTAAGAAATAAGGTATATGATCAACCCATTTGCTTTAAAATCAATGATCGGTGGAGACTCTAATACAATTTATTCAAGTCGAAGTCCAATTACGTGCCCAACCGAAAGACGGTTCCGACAGCTTGGCGACTCTGCTGGGGAGGGGTGAGTGAGTCAGGCTAAGGTTATTTCCAGTTGTTTTTTTAACGAAAAGGTTAAGTTTAAATTTTAAGGTAACATTTTGATCCTTATTACTTACTTTTGATTATATTTTGAGTAAATAGTTGTATTGACCGTTTTGTAAAGATTTCTACATTCCAAACTTGTTTTTCATCTAAGGCTCTATACCCGAGCTCTGAACTCTATTTAAGTGGGGTAAAAGCGATGTCTTCATGTGAATTTATTCACCGTTTTGGCCTAGCAAGTAGCCTTCATGATTCATATACCTTATGTCTTCATGTGAATTTATTCACCGTGCGGGCATAAGGGAATGTTTCCTCTCGAGTTTAACATAGTCCACACAAGCTTGTAATGGGCTTAGGACTAAGGGTCTGGTAAGCCCAAGGGGACACCAACAAGGAGAACTCGGGTATCATTTTTAGGACCTAAACCGGGAGACTATAGAGAATTAGAGTCTACCCTAAAACCTCATTTCAAACCCTATGATGTTTTTACCCTAACTAAGTTGTTTTTTTTTATTTTTACATTTTACTTTCATTTCTATTTTTCTTATTTTTACTAACTTTTTACTATTGTGTTTGTCTTTTTTAGCATTTGCATCATAAAAGAGGTTATTGATCCCTAAAATGAGTTTATTACACCCAAATAATCTGAATTAATGGATAAAGGTGTTGTAATACAATAGATAAAAAATGCCAAGGTATGACTATGGTCCGAAAAGACTCAAAAAGAGAAAGGAGACAATCTTCAGAGAAGCTATGTGTCAGAATTGGTTAGTTATGCCTCTGTCATCCTGAAGCAGAACGATATTCAAGAGCTGCGGAGCATTTGGGACAGTTGGAAGGGTGACTGAAAGTAGAAGTTCAGCCAACGGTATGATGATATCGCACTCCTACTCCATGTCAAGATAGACGAGCCCTTGTTCATAGCTCTGTTTTAATTCTGGAATCTGGGGTACAACTGCTTCACCTTTAACCAGAAAGACATGGTACTAACTATTGAGGAGTATGCTACTCTGCTACACTACGAAAGCATCATATTGGAACGAGCTTATATCAAACACATCAAGAGTCAACCTTTCAAGAACGGACTGACCAAGATTGTAGAGGTTGATGAAAAATGGGTGACTAACCGACTCTGACACAAAGGTAGCGAGGAAGGAATTGAGTGGATCCACATAAAGTAACTAATGAAGAACCACCATGATGAATAGAAGACTATAGACCATTTTGCACTGGGTCTGTACGGTTTGATTATCTTTCTGAAGACTTTGGGGTGCATCGATGCAGCCGATGTGAAACTGTTTGATTTACTCCCGAGGCGAGTCAACCCAGTACCGACCATCTTTGCCAAGACCTTTCGATCTCTCAACCATTGTAGAAGAACTGGCGGAGGAAGATTCATTAGGAGTGCTCAGCTTCTTCAAGTCTGGATTCACAGTCATTTTTGGAAGACTAACGGGGTTGCATACTACCGATTCAGCACCACCTATTCACCTTTGGGAGAGTCCATTACTATAAAACGACATGAAGGCGCTTCAAAAGAAAAGTGGATGAAAGTCTTCACTCATCTTCAAGACCGGGATATTGCCTGGAGAGCTCTCTGGTTGTTCCACAGTGACATTCTTTTCCGGTGTGAGAATTTCGTCACTATGACCCTACTTGGGCTATGGGGCAGAGTTGGATATTCTCTGTTGTTGGCACTTCGACCGTATAGGGCATATCAATTTATCCTAGCAACATATGGATTATCTGGATCAGAGTTTGTATACCATGGTGACAACTACAAGAAGATGATCAAGGAAGTGGTTGAGTCATGGAAGAAAGTCTTTCGAACGGACATGCACACTCCGGACTATTTGTAGTGGCGCAAGTTGCGAAAAAATGATAACATCCCAATGCCAGATTGTGAAGACACTCGGGCCATGGAGGAACATCTCAGGCCTGTCCCTTCTGAACTTGAGATAGCAAGGGAAGAGTTTGAAGCCATGAAGAATGAGCTAAAGCAAAGGGTAAGAGAACTCGAGGCTGAACGATACCAGTGGAAGCTAGATGCAAACACTCTGAAAGATCGAACAGACAAACTGGAGAAATAACATAAGAAAGTCTGTTTCGAGCTCGAGAACTTGAGAAAAGGGTACCAAGAGAAAGTCTAGGATATCTCCAATTTGAAAAGGGCTTCTGAGTACTGGAAATATGAAGCTTATAACCTGAAAAGGAAGTTTGAGAGACCTGATGAGAGAACTCTAACTGAACAGATGAAGACTGCTCAAAGGCGCTTAGCAGACAGTCAACATCAGAACAAGCGCTTGAGAATCTAAGTAGCTGATCTGGAGAAATCTCTTCAGAAAAAACAGGAGCAAGATGGTAAAACAATAACTGGGTTAGAAGCTATTATGGATGGATTCAAGAAACAAGCAGGCGAGCTTCAGATAGTGTCATTTGACGGAGGTCTACAATGACGTTTCCGTTGGGAGCAAGCTCAGTAAAGGGTGAAGGCTAGAGATGCAGTCATCCACGATTTCCTAGAGCAAGTACAGAAGGCAACTCGTCATTTGCATGGCTTAGCAAGAAAAATCGGAGTGGTTCGATAGGGCATTCAACCAGTGACAGTGAAGGAAGAAGACTTGTCAACCTATTAAAAGATGTTCGGGGTCTGGAGGATTTAGTCCGAATATACCTTTGATTATTTTTATGTCTCTTAAAAGATAAAACATTTTTGTTTAAATAAAGATTATTTATAATAACAGACACTTTTCTGGATCAATGCCTCTAAATTGCATACATCATGCATTGCATACTTTGCATTTTATATTTCATGTTTTTTTTATATATTTTCCATGTTTGTACATTCGCATTAACTAACATAATATGTCTCAGAAAGAGCAAACACCAAGCTTACCTCCACAAGCTTAAGACACACATCATCCGCACAACACTCGAACAAAGAAGGACAAATGGAGGCCAGAATCGAGAAAATTGAGGAGAACATGGCAAAATTATAGAAAGAACTTGAAGATAAGATAGCCCAAAACAGTCGGAGTACCCTGAATTCCATCACGAGAAGCCAGGTGTCTTTGGTTGATCAAATCGTAGCCAAGTTGTCCGGTTTGCAGCAGGCCAGTGCACCCAGGATAGGTTCATCCGAGAGGGTAGCTATACCACCAACCCCACAAGTAGTTGTATTACCCGAGATTTTACCCGGACTACAAGGGAACTCATCTGCTATCAAAGAAAAGGTCGTATCTGTTGCAAATGTATAAACTTCTGCAACCAACCTTGACAATCATCCGGATAACTGCCCTATCCCGGATTTTGATGAAGAATATAAGGCAAAGAAGATGGAAGAGAATATCAAGATGTTAGAAGACCAGATGAAGATGGTCAAAGGGGACCACGACTATTATGGAGTGGATGCAATGGAATTGAGTCTGGATCTGGATTTGGTACTTCCACCAAAATTCAAAGTCCCGAAGTTCAAAAAGTTCGACATGAATAGTTGCCCCTCAGCCCACATCACTATGTTCTGTCGAAAAATGATGGGATATGTGGGAAATGACCAACTTCTGATCCATTGTTTCTAGGAGAGCCTGTGCGGTTCAGTTATCAGGTGGTACAACCAGCTCAGCCGAACTTATATCAATATATGGAAAGACTTAGCCAAGTCTTTCTTGGAACAGTACAAACATATTAACGATATGAGGCCAAACTAGGTTATGCTGCAAAGCCTGGAGAAAAAACATAACGAGAGTTTCTGATAATATGCACAACGTTTGAGGGATTTGGTTATGCAAGTTCATCAACTCTTAGATGAAAAGGAAACTAGGATGTTGTTTGTATAAACCCTGAAGGCACCTTACTTCGAGCACCTGGTGGCAATGACATCGGGATGTTTTTTAGATCTAGTTATGGCTGACGAGATGATCGAGTTGGCCATAAAACAATGAAAATTTGATTGA
This sequence comes from Hibiscus syriacus, assembly GCF_006381635.1. NCBI lineage: Eukaryota > Viridiplantae > Streptophyta > Magnoliopsida > Malvales > Malvaceae > Hibiscus > Hibiscus syriacus. The sequence goes on from NW_024062653.1 coordinate 2,308,080, forward strand.
GGGGATTCCAGTAAGAAGCTTCCAATGAAGAACAAAGAGACAGAGATTAACAATTTAAACGCCTATAACACCAACAAATGTGTTACGATCTCAAGTTCAAATACCACTGCAGTTGTACCATCTGGTACTTCTAAACAGAATCAGAGATTACTGAAAAGAAAAAGGGAAATTGAGCAATTTGATCACATTCCCATGACACACAAATGGTTATACCAACATCTCTTCGACACCCACGTGGTGTCACCTTACCCTATGGATCCAATAAAGCCCCCTTACCCAAAATGGTTTGACAATAACATTCACTAAAAATATCATGGTGGTGTGCAGGGGCATTCGATCGAAAGTTGTCTCGCATTCAAGAGGTTTTTACAACGAATGCGAAATAAGAATTGGATCCATTTCAACTCCGGAACACCGAATGTTGGCCAGAATCCCTTGCCTAATCATCCGGAGACTAGAATTAATGCAGTCACCACCGAGAACGGAAGGAGAGTCAAAACTAGTGTTTCAGAAGTTGAAGCTCCTTTGGCTTGGGTATGGAGCCAAATGGTAAAGGCAGGGCTTCTTGCACCCCATTCATGTATTGCAAGAAATGAATATGGTAACCATTCATAATGAAGAAGGGCATAAGATACAAGATTGCCCAGAATTCAAATCACTAATCCAGCTCATGATGGACAAGAATGAGTTGTAGTTTTATGAAGAAATTCAGGATTCCCCGGAAGCAGATATTTGCGCTACCGGAGAGTCGTCAGAAAAGAAAAACGACAGGGGTGGTCCTTTGATAATTACCCCTAAGACGAAGATGATAGCAAAAACACAAGCCAAGGTGGTGATCACAGCACCTCGGCCTTTTCAATATAAGGATAATCGACAAGTGCCATAGAAGTACGAATGACAAGTGAGTACTTTGAAAGAGTGTGATAGCAAAGTGGGGCAGATACCACTTGAATCTTTCAAAGATGATGTAATGGATATTAACGAACCTGTAAAGGAGGAATAAGCTAAAGAATTCCTCAAATTATTGAAGCATAGCGAGTACAATGTCGTAGAACAGCTCCTCAACTTGCCAATGCGCACTTCAATGTTGGCACTATTATTAAACTCAGGGGCACATCGGGATGCACTGTTAAAAGTCCTGAATCAAACATTCGTACCATAAAACATACTAGTCAGCAAGATGAATCGACTGGTGAACAATATTCAAGCTGATAATCTCATCTCATTTTCAGATGATGAGATTCCATCCGGAGGGAGAGGCCGAACAAAGGCATTACACATCACTACCTACTTTAAGGGGCACGCTTTACCGAGTGTTTTAATCAATAACGGTTCAGCCCTAAACGTAATGTCTTTAGTCACACTGAAAAGACTGCCAATGGATACCTCTCATATGAGAACCTGCCAAAATGTGGTCTGAACATTTGATGGGACCAAGAGAGAGGTAGTTAGTAAGATCGAGGTACCACTGATCATCATACCTGCCACCTACAACGTTGAGTTCCTAGTAATGAATATCATGCCTTCTTACATTGTCTTTTGGGAAGGCCATGGATTTATCAAGCATGTGTTGTTTGTTATTGGCAGGGCCTTAGTAATCATCAATGCTAAGAAAGATATCATGGCAAGTGTGACCACATAGGCCCCATACATCGAGGTAGGTAAGGAAGCGGTAGAGTGCTCATTTTTCTCCTTAGAATTCGTAAAAGACACATTTATGGTAGAAGGAAGAAGGATTCCTGAACCCCGACTCTCAAAGTGTACCAAGATAGAGATCAAGCAAACCTTGGGATAAGGCGCCAAGACTAGAAGAGGATTTGGGAAGAACCTACAAAGAATGATTAATTAGTCATTCCTATTTCAAAATTAGATCAGTTTGGGCTTGGTTTTCAGCCCAGTTATCAAGAAAAGATGAAGGAAATCCAGAATAACTGGGAAATAAGACTAGTCAGGTTGATTGGAAGTGAGTTTCAACGGGAACCAATGGTATTCCCACCTCTTTTCCACACATTCAAGTCAGATGATTATGTGTTTGAGACCACCTCATCAGATTTATAAGCGGCTCTAGAAGATCTGAGCATCAATACCATGACCATAGAAGATGTTGATAACGCGGATAGATCCAGAATCTGTCCTCTTCCACCTGGGTTCGTGCCTAGCAACTGGTCGGTGGAAGAATTACCTGTGGTTTACAAGAGTCTTTCAGAGTAATATTCGAACTGTCCCTATTTACCTATACCCAGGGTAATAGGTGATCTTTTGTAAATGTGAATAAACATTGTTTTAAATTCAATAAAAGATGCGAATTTTCTTCATGGCAAACAATTTTCTTATGTCATTTCTTTTGAATCCATTTTTTTGTACTTCATTCTATTCTCTTTCGAATTTAATTTTTGACTGTTCCGTGTGGGATATTTTCCTCTCACGTATACACATTTTCTTTCCTTCAGGTCCCTAGATAACGATAATATAGCACTGATGATCCTGGTCCATAGGTGGATTTTGAATCAACCATTTATCTCGGGGAATTTGATGAATGCGACAATGAAGAGGAGTGAGACTTGCCTACTGAATTATTGAGAATAGTAGAAAGAGAAGGAAAACAAATACTGTCACATGAGGAGACGATCGAAATATTGAATCTAGATACTAAAGAGTATAGAAATGAGGTTAAATCGGCACAATTCTTTTTACTAAAGCAAGACAAAACTTGATAGTCTTACTTCAGGAATACAAAGATGTGTTCCCATGGTCGTATCAAGACATGACGGGGTTAGACACAAACATGGTAGTTCACAAACTGCCTATCAAACCAGAATCCAAACCTGTGTAGCAAAAGCTGAGAAGGATGTGACCTGAGATGCTCTTTAAAATCAAAGAAGAGGTCAAGAAGCAATTCGATGATGGCTTCCTTCAAGTGGCCAAGTATCCGGAGTAGGTGGCCAACATCGTGCCAGTTCCGAATAAAGATGGAATGTTCGCACGTGTGTCGATTATCGGGACCTTAACAAAGCAAGTCCCAAAGACAACTTTCATCTGCCTCACATCGACACGCTAGTGGATAATACAACCGGGAATGCTTTCTTTTCATTCATGGATGGATTCTGGGGATATAACCAGATCAAGATGCATCCTAAAGACATGGAGAATACCACGTTTTTCACAATGTGGGGAACTTTCTGTTATAAAGTAATGCACTTCGGATTGAAGAATGTTGGGGCAACATATCAGAGAGCTATGGTGAACCTATTCCATAATATGATGCATAAAGAAATCGAGGTTTATGTCGACAACATGATTGTCAAGGCACAGACCGAGAATGAACATGTCAATAATTTGAGAAAGCTCTTCCAGAGATTGAGGAAGTTCCAGCTGCGACTAAACCCTAGCAAGTATATCTTAGGAGTAATGTTCGGGAAGCTGTTAGGCTTCTTGGTCAGCAGGAAAGAAAACGAGATTGATCCCGATAAAGTTAGGGCTATCCATAATCTACCTCCTCCACGAACACAAAAAGAGGTACGAGGTTTTCTGGGCAGATTGAACTACATAGCACGGTTGATATCTCATTTAACTGACAAATGCAACCCAATCTTCCGCCTTCTCCGAAAGAACAACTCTAGAGCTTGGGATGAAAACTGCCAAACTACATTCAAAAAAGTAAAGGAGTATTTGTCTCACACTCCTATCATGATATCCCTATCCCGGTAAACCTTTGTTCATGTATCTCTCCATATTTGAAAACTCAATGGGGTGTGTCCTGGGTCAACACGACAAATCCGAGAAGAATGAAAGAGACATCTACTATTTGAGTAAGAAGTTCACCGATTGCGAGGTCATATATCCTTCTATAGAAAATGTTTGATGTACTTTAGTCTGGGCTTCAAAAAGACTTAGACAATATATGTTGTATCACATTACTTGGCTGATTTCCAAGTTAGATCCACTAAAGTACATGATGAGTGTGCTTGCATTATCTGGAAAGTTAGCCCGATGGCAGATGCTATTGTCGGAATTCAATATCGAGTATGTGAGCCAAAAACTGATAAAGGTAAGTGTCATATCGGATTCTTTGGAAAACAGAACTGATGAGAATTACGAGCCATTAGATTTTGACTTCCCCGATGAATATCTAATAGCTATCACCTTATAAGAGGTAAATACTTCAACAGACAGTTCCTGGAAAATGCATTTTGATGGTGCATCAAATTCATTAGGACATGGCATCGGGGAAATCTTGATCTCTTCATAAGGGAATCATTATTCATTCATTAGCAGGCTGAATTTTGATTGCACCAACAACATGGAAGAGTATAAAGCTTGTGTCTTGGGAATTCAAGCTGTATTAGGGCTAAACATAAAGAACCTGCGAGTATACAGAGATTCAGCCTTAGTAATCTATCAGCTCCGTGGAGAATGGGAAACGAAGGATGTAAAGCTAATAGAGTACCGAAAATTAGTACTGGATCTGCTCGAAGAGTTCGATGAAGTCACCTTCCACTATGTACCAAGAGAAGAAAATCAAATGGTTGATGCTTTAGCTACTTTTGCAACCGCATTCAAGGTTGGTGGGGAGTCTGAAATGATGTCAATTGACATGCATTCGTATGAGTACCCGACACATTGTTACCAAATTAAATAAGTGAAAGACACTAAGCCTTGGTACTACGACATTCTGCAATATATCAAGCATCGATGTTATCCAGAGGAAGCCAACGAAACTGATAAAAGAACCATTAGAAGGATGACATCTGGATACGTCCTTGATGGGGATGTATTGTACAAGAAAAGCCATGATCAAGTCATGTTAAGGTGTGTCAATGCAGAAGAGGCAAAGATAGTGGAATAAGTACATGACGTAGTTTGTGGAACACATGCAAATGGACATATGATGTCAAGACAAATAATGAGATGCGGGTATTTTTTGTCTACATTGGAAAGTGATTGCATCAACTACACTAGAATATGTAATAAGTGTCAGATTTACGGGGATGAAATCAATGTTCCGCCTCATCCACTTCATGTGATGACATCGCGATGACCTTTCTCTATGTGGGGCATGGATGTTATCGGGAAAATCCATCCGAAGGCTTCAAATGGTCACCGTTTCATCCTTGTAGCAATCGATTATTTCACAAAATGGGTGGAGGTTGCATCATATGTCAGTGTCACTCAGTCAACTATTTGCAAGTTTTTGAAGAAAGAGATCATATGTCGGTATGGTTTACCTGAAAGGATCATTACCGACAATGCTACAAACCTGAACAACAAAATGATGAATGATGATTGTGAGCAATTCAATATAAAGCATCACAATTCTACTATTTACAGACCAGAGATGAACGGAGCAGTAGAAGTAGTAAACAAAAACATCAAAAAGATAGTGGAGAAAACAACTGAGACTTACAAGGATTGCCACGAGAAATTACATTTCGCTTTGTTTGCCTACCGAACCTTGATACGAACCTCGACTGGGGCAACTCCATTTGCACTAGCCTATGGAATGGAAGCAATGTTTCCCATTGAAGTATAGATTCCATCACTTTGGATCTTGATAGAAGTCAAGCTGGATGATGAAGAATGGGTGCAATCCCGATATGATCAGCTAAACCTGATAGATGAAAAGAGATTGAAAGTCATTCATCACGGGAAAATCTATAAGAAACGAATGATTCGAGCACATGACAAGAATGTGTGCTCGAGAATATTACGTGAAGGAGATCTGGTGCTAAAGAGAATTTGGCCAGTTCAGAAAGATTTCCGAGGAAAATATATGCCAAATTGGGAAGGACCTTATGTCGTGAAGAAGGCCTTTTCCGGAGGAGCCCTTGTCCTGGCTGAAATGGACGGACCAGAACTACCACATCCCGTCAATTCAGATGCAGTGAAGAAATACTTTGCTTAGGATGAAAACCCAAGAGAGTGTCCTAAGTCGAAGAAGAAAAAGAAAAAAGAAAAGAACGAAAAAAAAAGAAAAACATTTAGAGTGAAAACCCGAAAGGGCATCCTAAATTGAAAAAGAAAAAGAACAAAAGAGAAAATAAAAAGAGAAAAAGAACAAAAGAGAAAAGAAAAATAAAAATAAGGTGGGTTCAAGATGAAAACCCGCAAAAAGGCGTCTTGCAACCAAGGATGGGTCCAAGTTGAAAACCCTAAAGGGCGAGTTAGATATTGATTCAAGAAATCCAGACAGTACAAACATCCTGGCATATGAATCTTCTACATATTCAACGAGTCGGAGAAAGGTTGCACTCTCCAGAACGTTATCGCATTTTCGAAGATTCCTTGACAAAGGTTGCGTTCAAGGTCACCTAACGGCTTATTAGTTCAACAGTTCTCACATTATCGAGATCTAAGACATTCATTCACACTTCATCATGTATTCATTTTTCATAATGTTTGTCATGTATTATTTTTTCTTTTTCTCTTATGAATAAAGATAATTTTTTCTCTAAAACAATTCCTTTTGAGTATCTTAGAGTGAACTTAAACCTAATGGTTTATTTACTTATGCAAAGGATAATCACATATTACTTTACAAAGATTCGTTGAAAAGTACAGGTACTCGGAAGCCGATCAAGGCTCATGCACATACTTAAAATGGTCGAGAAGCATTTCCCAAATCTAAACATTTGAAGAATTCAAGATCGGGAATCAGAACTTCAAGATTCTAGAATCAAGATTACAGACAGGCAACCGGAGATCGAGATTTCTCTCCAGAGCCCAAAATAACATATATTGCATATACATTTTAGGCATACCTAAGAGCATTACATCCATAACATCACATATATACATAACTTTGCAGGTTTCAGCTAGAGCCAATTTCAACTTCACAGCAAAGGATATTGGACTCGAAGCGACACAATTTGCTCGAGAGTAGATTTCAACTTTACAACGAAGGATATCTAACTCGAAGCCAAACAATACTTGGATTTCAACTTTATGACGAAAAGATATCCAATTCAAGGCTCAACTTCACAACGAAAGGGCCATCCACGATTTCAACTTCACGACGAAGGATATCGTGCCCACAAACAACATCCATTGGATTTCAACTTCACAAAAAAGGATATTCAACCCAAAGCTCAACTTCACGGCAAATGAGCTTTCCAGTTTCATAGTCAATTTCAACTTCACGGCGAAGGATATTGGCCTCGAAACAACACAACTTACATTGGATTTTAACTTCACGATGAAGGATATCCAATTCCAAGGCTCAACTTCACGATGAAAGGGCCATATACGATTCCAACTTCACAATGAAGAATATCGTACCCCCAACAGATTAACCCAACTTCACGACGAATGAGTCATCTGTAACACAGCAACACCGAAGTCTTCAGGACAAGTTTCACATTCACGATGAAGTATCTTGAGCCAGAAGACGATTCAGAGGCCACTTGCCAAAAGCTTTGAGTTCAATTTCAACTTCACGACGAAGGATATCGCGCTCAGAATTTTCCAGTTTCTACTCAACCTCACGACGAGGGAATCATTTCATGATTTAATTCAAATTGACAAACCAGTCTTAATATCGTATTTTAACTCTACGACAGAGGACATTCGATATGGACGAAATTTGTTTATTTTAATCTTTGCTCTACTTTCGTTACACGATAATGAGCAAAGAGAGACAGCTGAAGACACCCAAATTCGTCCATCAATATTATATTATATAATATATATTTTATATTATAATATATATAATTATTTATTTATTTGGGTTACAGGTCCATTACAAAGACTAAACAATGGCCCAATAGAGACCCAATAGGCCCAAAACCTATCTGCCCAGAAGAAACACACGACCCGGATTCAATAATAGAGCCCAAACTAGACCCGAACCCGCTCCAAGCAACCCGAATCACCTAGGGTTTCCAGAACCCCAGCAAGCCCCTCCTCAGCGTCGCATGCCTCCACAGCGCCGTTCCAGCCCCACAATCACGTTCTCCTCCAGATTTCTCAGCATCAATGTCAACAAGCAATAAACATTAGACTTTTGGTTCGATTAGGAGACTAAAAATAGTGTTTTATTTTCCTATAAATAAATGTAACATTTACAGACAAGATTCACGAATATTACGAGAGAAAATACACTGAAAATAGTAGAGATCTAAGTACTCAAAGCTTGTACTTTTCGAAACAACACGAAATAAAAGGTATTTTTATTTTACATCGCTTAATCGTCGTAGGCTCGTGCGTGTAGTTGCATGATATCTTTTTATTTTCGTATTTTTGATACGAATGAAGTTTCGGCCGAGGAACATAAGGGGGAAAAATAGATCTTTTTTTAGATCTACGTCGCCTCGTGGTCGTTTTGAAAAAAACATTTTGATTTTTAAAACTAGAATTGGAAGAGGTTTCTAAAAAAATAATTTTTTTATATTTCGCCGCCGATGAACGGCGGTCGGCAAGGTTGCGCAACGTCAGGAATCTGGAAAATGGGGTGGTTTTTCTTCAGCTTGAAGAACAAATCAGAGAAAATAACAAATGAGGGAGGGGGTTTCGGTTTGGAGAAGAGAGAAATGAGGGTTTTAAAAAAAATTAACCTTTATAGTGCACCTGTGGAGCCAACCGACCTGACTCGTTGTACGCTAGATCCGCGTGTTTTGTTTTAAAAAGGGTAAACCGCGCTTTTGGTCTCTTCATTTTTAAAAAACTTTTATTTTGACCCCAAATTTGATTTTAAACCCAAATTCATTTTCAAATTGGCCCCTTAATTTTGATTTTCTTCTATTTAACCCCTTTTATTAATTATTATTATATTTTTTCATATATATTTATTTTTTATCATTATTTTTTAAAAGTACCGTTATGTATCTATATTTTTTAAGTTTTTTTTTACTATTTATCTATTTATTTTTAAATATTATATTTCACATGTTTTGTCTATTATGGGAACCCTTTTCTTTAGTCTCTGAGCAATTTTTTCCTCACTCACTTTCAGTGAAGTGATGGGGGAGTTGTTTAAATATTATATATTATTTTGTTTTAATAATACTTTGATGTGGGGTATATATATTCTTTTTCTATTTTAAACATTACTATATATATATATATGTATTATTTTTTACTATTATTTTTGTTTGTCTTTACTTATGTATATATATATACATATTTTTATATAATTTATTTTTCTAATTTATTTAATGTATATACACATATTTGTTCCTTCCTTTTTTATTTAAATACTATTTTTTTGCTTGAGTTTTATTATTTATTTGTATTATTTATTCTTTCTTTGTTATTTATATTTTATTTTATTTTATTTTTTTATTTTTATACATTTATTAATAAAATATATATTTTACTTTTTTACTTAGTATTTTATATATATCTATTATTTTTTATTATTTTATTCAACATCATGTTATATATATATAGGGGGCCATTTTGTCCTCTAAACCAAATTACCCTCTCACTTTCGATGAAGTGATGGGTAGCTTTTTTATCCTTTTTTTTATTTTCTTTGTACATATATTTTATTTTTGTTTTATTTATTTTTTGTTATAACTATTATCATTATTAGATTTTTTGTATTTTTTTATTTTTTTTTATTTCCTCCTTATTATTATAATTATTATTATCATAGGCTTTTTTATTTATTTTATTTACCTAACATCTTATTTTGATCTTTTAATGGTATTTTCGTAAATTTATTAAAGGTAAGTAATTTGGATCATTGTTTTACCCTTTAATTTAAATTACAACTTTCTTAATTTAAGACAACTGAAATTACGTAGTACCGAAAGGGCAGTTCAAGAGTGCTAACCCTTCCTTGACTGTAACCGACTCCCGAATCTGACACATCTTTGGTACGACGCATATCAGATAAGAAATAAGGTATCTGATCAACCCATTTGCTTTAAAATAAATTATCGGTGGCGACTCCAATACAATTTATTCAAGTCGAAGCCCAATGATCAGGTAAGACGCTGATTTCTAAGTTAGATCCACTAAAGTACATGATGGGTGTGTTTGCTCTATCTGGAAAGTTAGCCCGATGGCAGATGCTATTATCAGAATTCGATATCGAGTATGTGAGCCAAAAAAAGATAAAGGGAAGTTCCATATCGGAATTCATCGTGTATTGATATTGTTCCAAGAGTATCGATACTCAAGGGGCATTGATACCACTTTTAGATTTTAAATTGCAGTAACCTATTTTGGTACCGATACTCAGGAGAGTATCAATACCATGATGAGGGTATCGATACCCTAAGTAAGGCTATCGATACTGAGCTAATTTTTCAAACATCAAAACCAATTTTGGTATAGATACCAAGGGCGGTATTGATGCCCCAGTATGCCAGTATCGATACTCCAATTAACTTTTTAATTTACATATACATGAAGATTTTATGTTAATTTTATTTATTTATTGTCTTACAAGATCAACTTACACTTTATTATTATTGCTACACGTTAAGGTTTTATAATATATGTAAAGTATTTATAACAAATTTTTTACCCTAGTACTTTTATTATTGAATGTTTATTTAAATGTTTAAAAAATATTAACCCATCAAATGATTTTAGTGATAAAATTGAGTTTTGTTTTTCCTAGAGCAGTTATGGTTGAATGATGTGTGTTATCAATGACTAAAAAAGATTCTAAATAGGTATTGTTTTGTAATCACTTTAAATTATTCAAATTAAAAATATTTAAAATATAATTTTAAGGTTTAATTTTAGTTTTTATGATAAATTTCGACATGTATACAACATCTGTTTGCTTCGCCGTCGTATTTAGTATTGGTCCTCACGTCGCATTTCAACTTCAACAAACAACAATCCTTCAAATTCTTTTTGTTTGTTAGAAGAATGGAACAATCGAAGCACCACCAGGCCGGAACAATCAATTCGATAAAATCATCAACTTCTCCTTGCCGCAGTACCAATGCGTATAGATTGATTTGGTTCTCACGACGATCGCGATCGTCTTGAACAAACGTTGCACGAGGTCCACGGCTATCATGCCCGTGCTACATCCCATTCCCATTCTGGAGAGGTTGACGAACTTAATGTTGTTCCTTATCTTGTACCTGTTTATGATTTGGAATGTCAACGATCGAGATGGGAATACAACGAGATGTTAATGATGAGTATATCGATTTTTGATGGGGAAACTCATCGAGAGCCTTGAAACATTCATAACCCAACATGTAATGTTGATTTTCTTCGGAAAAAAACATGTTAACAAGGTAAGAAACGACAGTGGAAAGGAAAATGAGACATTTTCGTTAAGAAATCCATTGAAAAATCCTATGATACTTTTCTCCATAGATTTTGAGAGAAATATACTAATTTGGCATACTCTGTGTGGGCTGGATACATGTCTATTTATAGTTTCCGTTTGGGTTATTTGTTAGCTAAAATACAATTAATTTTTTTTATATGAAATAATTTGGATTTGATTACGTCTGTGATCACTTTATCATTAAAGATTTTAATCTGAATATCAATTTTTTAATTTTATAACCACACCACTTAACTATTTAAATAATGTTAACCAAGTTACTTATCGTTAACATTTGACATAAGGATTGGCTTGACAATTAACAAAATTAATATAATCACATATTTAGTTCTCATTACTTACACGTTCTATTAACTTGATCATAGCTTTAATTGAATTCAATGAATTTAATATGCCGATCGATAGAATATATTTAACATGTTTGGGATGAAATTGAATGTTCAAAAGTTTTGTGATCAATTTAGGATGAAGATAATGATTTTGGGCTGAAATTGAATTATTCAAAAATTTAAGGACTAATTTAGAGTGATAATCATAGTTTGTTGATAAAATTAAAATGTTTAAAAGTTTAAAGATCAATTTGAAACGAGGATCATAATTTGAGAATGTGTGATATAATTAACTCAAACATATGTATATCAAGTAAGCGATACAACAACCTATATTTAACATAGGTAAACCTTACAAGGTTTTTCAAACCACACCATTATGAAATAACATATCATAGAACCAGTAATTCATACTAGACTGAGAGACTCCTGAAACAATCTTGCAACCAGGAATTCAACCAGCCTTTCCTATATTGTAATCGAATGTGAACAGGCAGAATCGCCAACATCGCCGTTTTCGCCAGTTTTCTTCTCAATGAACACATCGGTGAGCACGGCCTTGGACTGCATCGATGCCTTGAGCAACTTCACACCCTATTTGCAGGGGGGGAAATTCAATGTCATGTCATCAAAACCAAGGCAGAAAAAGTGAAGGGATTATCTCTTACCTCATCCATTCCCACATCGATGGTTTTCTCCTCAAGAACACCTACATCTTTGACATTGAACTTGTGGAGTAAAGTAATACAAGAGATGGCTGACATAGGCCGTACAACAAGATCATCCATGATCATGTATGTAATTACCCCTTTCACGTAACCTCCCTCCTTATCGGATGAATCCTTCCGTTTAGGATTAACAACCGATGCATTTTGGTTCATGACATTTTTGCAGGAAGGACAAATGGATGTAGAATTGGTCGTGACGTAGAGACGGCAGTTGGTAAAATTGTAAATGTTACCGCACCGATAAATTCCGACCGGTTTCGACGATTCGGTCGATGGCAACAAAGGAGGTACATTTGCAGTAGTGTTGGAAACTACAGGGTTTAAAAGGGTGTCTTTGTTTGCTGATGGCTGAATGTAGGTATCATTCATGTTCTCAAGGCTGTCATACAGGTTTCCAAGTGCACCTACCATGTCGTGTTTCGTGAGAAGTCTCGTGACCGTGCCGATCGGCAACGATAGGATGTTGAACAGAAAATCAACAAAATCTTTACCGGATTCCGCAAACAGAACTCTTTGGCTTGTTGAGTCGACCAGAAGCTTCAAGCTAACGGTGTTGTTGGCTGCCATGTCTTTGTGTCTAGGCTCCTTATAATTGAGATCAATAAATAACTAAGGTGAAGTGAAGAACAAGGGATTCTATCCATTATCTTCAAGAATTGATAACTTTGTGGATAATTTTTGGATAAGATTCCTAACTCTTAAACAACTGTACAAGTTTTACAAATTCTTTACATCCAGAGATTTGGCTAATTTCTTTTAGCAGGAAATCTAAGCATTGTTTGGATGTTTTACCCTATTCACTTCCATATCAACAACTTTCTCTTCAAGAAACCTAAACATTGAAACTGTTGCATGATCATATTGGTAACTCAAGAATCCCAAGCTGCATTTAAGTCATAAACAAAGTCTTTCCAGATTATCTGTTATCAACATTTTCAAAAATAAATAAACAAACACGGACATATTCGTGTTCGCTCAAGCTCGATTCATTTACATCCCAAGTCGCGAGACAGCTTGGCTTAAGTCTAGTCAAGTACAAAAGTTCTCTACTCGATTTCATGTAAAACTTGAACTGCTCGAGCTTGCTCAGTTAAAGCTTGTTTGCTTGATTTTCATGTTTTAGGCACGTACTTTGTGATCAGTTCGAGCCAAGTAGTAAGGCCTATTTTCCCACATAAATCTTCGTTTATTGTTTTCGTTAATATATGAAAAGGTTAGGCAAAGCGTCCTATGATCTGTTGCTGATTTTCCTGGTGAAAGATTCAACTAACTTTAATGTTAGTAATAAAGAAACTCCATTAATGTTTACAAGGCAGGTTCAAACAACATATTAATTACTGGAAAGTCGAGAGTTCTCTTTTGTGACTCTTCATTTTTCCTTTCCAATTCTCTCTCAACATCATTTCTGCTATAAAGCAAGCAAAATTATCAAGGCAGTAACTATGAATATCTCACCTGTTTACAGTTAGTATTAGTCCATGGCTTCTCCCAGTACCAACACTGTCAGCCTGAAGCTTCTGATATCCCCAAAATCCCAGACACTTGTGCATGCTGAAGCAGGCAAAGATTTCGTTGATCTTATCTTCTAGTTAGCAGTGTGACGAGAATTCTTGGTAAACAAGCAACAGCAGGGTGCATTCGTAACATCTATGAAAGCATCGAAAATTAGGGGAACTCACACATGCAATCAGCAGAAATCAAAGAAATCCTTCTGAAGCCAATGGTTACTAACTATGCTGCTAATGTAGCTCTCCTGTTTCCTACACTGCAATTAACATACACCGATCTTTATAGGTGTGACAATTTCAGTTATCAAAAATGTCACATGAATTTGACTAATGATCTGAATACCATTGGTCCTTCCTGCGGTCGTGCTATGAATTATAAAGTAACTTTTGTGAATCCGAAAAACAAGCCTTCGGACTTGAGTGAGGTAGGTTGCGTCAAGGGAGTTGCAACTTACATGATAACGGGTGATATGGTGGTGAAACCTATGTCCACTGAATCAATCATCACTTTGCTCAACGAGTTCAACATTAAGGATGTTGGTGATCTCGAAGTGAAAGTCGTTGATGTTGGAGTTAATGAGGTAAAAGATTATCTTCTTGTCTCATTATAAGTTTATAGAATAGATTTCTTAATAAAATGGCTTAAACTTGGTTTTATTTGTGCAGTAGGCAGTTGAATTGCTGAGAGCATTGATCTGGTCCAAGGCTCTGCTTACTGCTGTTTTCCTTAGTGAGAAGAAGGTGCCTTCTGTAAAGTCTGAACGATTGTACTGAAATCTTGGATTCCATGAAGCAGTCTGCCATCTTCTGTTCTTGAAATTTTCGTTTGGAAACTGTCATCATCTCAAATTGATAATTTGATAATATAAACTATGGGTTATGATCGTAAGTTGTTTTAGTTTATAGATTAGTTTTCTTAATGAAAATGGCTTAAACTTGGTTTTATTTGTGCAATAGGCAGTGGAATTGTTGAGGACATGGATCTGGAACTCACTTCAACTCTATTTGTTTGAGAACCAATGAAGATATACATTTTCTTAGGCCTTCTATTTCACATTATTTATTGATTGAACAACTGTGAAGATCTCAGACTCAAGCAAAAGTTTTCTTCATTTTCCCCAATGGCCGACTCAAGTGCCACCAGTGTGAGCCTAAAGCTTCTGATAGACTCGAAATCGAACAGGCTCGTTTTTTCCGAAGCAGGTAAATATTTCGTTGATTTTCTCTTTAATATAATGCCATTACTTGTTGGCACTGTGACAAGGCTCCTTAGTGAACAAACAATAGCGGCCTGCACCGGAAACATTTACGAGAGGAGAATTGAAGTTTCGGGCGATTCCTACATGCAATCAGCAGCTAACAAAGATATCCTTCTGAAGCCAATCGTTACTAACTATACTGCTAATGTATCTCTCCTGTTGCCTACTGCAATCCTCAACATACACCAATCCATATAGGCGTGACAACTTCAATTATCAGAAATGTCACGTCACTGTGGCAAATGATCCGAATACCATTTATCAGAAACGACTCGTGCTATGAACTATAAAGCAATTTTTGTGAAAATAGGGTGCGAAGTTACAGAAGGCATTGTTGCAGTTCATAGATTATCTTCGTTGATAGTTTTTACACTATTTATATTATTTTTTGAGTCGAATCGAGTTACAAAACGTTTTAAAGTACTGTTATTGATATGTCTTATATAAGCTAAATAATGAAAGAAATACATTTTCTCAATCCAGCTTTTGCTTTTACAGAAATTACTGCCAAATAGGGATGACAAACGGCTACAGTTTCGTGGATTCCGCACCGTATCCGCTCCAATTGGAGCGGGGATGGGTATAATTTTAGCGGGTAGTGGGCGGGTGTGGATTTATAAAGTGGTACCCGTCGTGGGTGATGGGCGGGTAATGGGTTTGAGACATTACCCGCCCCGCATCTTCCCGTCCCACATCCGCCCACCCAGCTAAATATCTATTAAATTTTGGACCATTATGAATTTAGCTGTAATTTTATAGACTAATTTATAAATTTTAATATTGTATAATATATAACATATAATTTATCCAAATATTAAGGATATTTAGTCTTTAATCTGGTCTTTAATTAGGAAAATATTCGACTCTTTGATTAAACCCATAATCCCACTAACCACGTCACTTTCCATGTTCTTTAGCCCATGCTGCCCATCCAAACACAAATTAGCCGTACTATAAGCATTAACATCAAAAACATCAGTTTCTATGTTCTTTAGCCCCTCAAAACCCATATTAGGCGCACTATGAGCATTAACATCGAAATCAACACAATAATCCAGCTCTGCGACTACATGCTCCCTATACTCTGTCTCCATAACATTCGTAGAGCTACTCCTCTAACAAATTGAAGCATGCGCTGCTATCCCATCACGAACTGTCTGGGAACCAACTCCAACATCCCATTAGTTTGCTGTCAGGCGGGTCTAGATGGGTATGTCGCTAGTGGGTAGTGGGTGTGGGGATGGATTTGAAAATGTACCCGCGTGGGCGGGTGTAGATTTGAAAATTTGTACCCATCATGGGTGGTGGGCGGGTGGTGGATTGAAAAATATTAGGTGGGTATGGAGATGGGAGAGGGGGTATTCGCACCCGACCCGCCCGTTTGCCATCCCTACTGCCAAAGCATGCCTTTGAAGAAAGTTCATAATTGAAATTGTTGACCCTCGTTTTTGTCCATTTTTATTATCGATATTTATTATTATTTGTATTATTATTAATTTTATTAATTATTATATTATTTCTAATTTTTTTACAAGTTCAATTGAAATAGAACCCGATACACTGTAAGCCCAACAATCAAACGGCCGAAACAACAAAATAGGTCCAACTAGCAAGCCCAGCTACTGTTAAGATTTGTTCTTGAAATCCTAATCTTCCACCTGCGTTACGGCCACTAAGGTAGCAGTCGCCAGAGCACGCCGCCACTGCCGAGGAGCCTTCAGCGTCGCCCGATCGAGCTCCAACCACCGTGTAGTCAATGTCAGAAGGCCAACCACCACACTGTTTCATAACATCAAAAAAAATAACAAATCAATCAAACCAATCCCTGGAAATCCGGTAACCCGGCTGCCATAGCCCCAACCGAACCCGGATTTCCAATGTGAAATCATCACCCCTCTACCAACCTCCACCAAACACGCAAATCACAAGGGATTTTAACATGCAACAACAGCCATTTGAAAGGGGAGGGGGAATCGAAAAGGGAGAAACGATTTGAAGAAAAAAAACGGAAAAGAGGAGAATTTATCTTTGTTCATTCATCGCCAGAGAAGAAATTTTGTCTAAAGGAAATGTAGGTAACCATTTCGGGACTCTTTAGATCTAGGAGGGAAAACGTTTCAAGATAGTGGTCGTTTTAGGGGTCTAGGTGCAATGGAGCGTGGATTCAAGCCGTCTCCTTCTCGTCGCCGCCGTCAAACGACGGCCAAAGGGGACAGTCGGAGAGGAGACTCATCTCCTCCCTCGGTTAAGGGGAAAACAAAAGGGAGACGGTCGAAAGAGAACGAAAGCGACGCTGAAGGGAAAAATGGGGCTAAGGGGTATCTATATCAAGTCTTAAACGGCGTCGTTTTGTGTTCCCTTAAGGCTAGGGTTTTGTTTATTTTCATGATGGGATAATTAAGTAAGAGCTCCGCTCTATTTTGTTTTAATTTAATCCAGTCCTCAAATCGAGCTCCTAATGGCTTGTTAACTCATTTTAGGTGACTTTCGCATTTTTCTTGCAACTTCACATGTTTATATTTTAGTTCTTGTTGTCTTTTACTTGTTCAAAATTACATATTTATGCTTTAAGTCCTTTAGATTCGGTTTCATAATTACTTTAAACACTGTATCAGTTTATTTTTACTTTGAAATAATACGGATTAATATGTGTCAGCCCATGATATATTTTTTTGCTTTAATTTGGTCCTTAGATCATTCACTGTTTTTTTAGTTAGTTATTTAAAATTAGCTGACTCTATTTCCATATGTAATGAGATAAGGAGGAGGTAGGTAGTAGGCTGCCCCCAACACTAGATTGAGAGCAACTTCCGTTGAAGACCTCCGACAATTATGAATTGTCCACCGTGAGACTCGATCCCATGACCACAAGGTTAAGAGCCTTGCGTTCTATCAACTGAGTTGGACATGCAATTCATTATTTGTGTTTGTTATTTTATATATTTAGTCCCTTATTTTATTTTATTTTAATTTCTGGATTATTATCATTATTACTACTATATATGTATTCATTTTATATTTTAATATATATATTAATTATGAATATATAATATAATATTATATGTAGACGACATATTTTATTAATGGTGACATTTTTATTTTATTATATATATTTATAATATTTTATAATTAAATCTTTTTAATGTTTTGGGATAATTATAACATTTTTTTATTGTTCAACTAATCTATGGAATACCTCCTAAAATCAGGAGTGTCCAACCGAAAATTATTCTAATAAAGTTGATATTTTATTCAATATTTATTTATATTCTATGACTTTTTAAAAATACATAAGTTATTTTTAATTTTAAATAAAGACATTTTTAATTTTCATATAGTAAAAATATTTTAATAAATATAAATATTCATTGTGTTATTTTATTTATTTTAATATTTCGTTATCTTAGTTTATTTATTTATCTGTCATAATGTGTTCATATTCCATTCGTCCTCTGTATGTCATTTATTATTGTTGCATTCATAAAACATGTATTTATTTTATTGCTCTGTTAAACGTTTAAAAGCAATATTGTCTTACGTCGTGAGTTAATAGAATTATGTCCAACATAACTGGATTTCAATTTCAGTTAATTCACATAGCAATAAGACTTCCTTTTAATTTTGAATTCAATTTTGTAAAATTTTATAATTTTAGACAACATATAATAGAGGGTACCAATTTTGAGCAATGTGAGATTATAAAACGAATTTCTAATAAGTAAATCAAATTTTGTCTTTAAATTGATTTTTTTAAATTGATTTAAAAAAATATATTTTTAGTTATTTAACCTACCTATCCGAAATATCAATAAAGACTCCAAATTTCAAATTAAATAAAAATTCAAAGTTTCCAAAACAAAGTAATATTTATTTTAATTTAATTTATTTATAAAAATGGTTATGACAGAAACAGTTGTGAGAATTGGAAGAAATGAAAGTAGACCAAAGAAGGTAAATTGTCGTGTATCTATTTTGTCTGCAACAAATGATTTAGAGTAACACTGATCACTGAATACACAAATAACAGTCTGTGGAACAAATGACTATCGGCTATTATGGTGTTAACGACGATGCTGTACAACCAGGGTGAATTGCCACACGATCCCTCCCGAAAGCACTTGCCTGCAAACAATCATAACCATACATTGTAACAAACTATGGATTCGCAAAGAACTTATATGTGCATTCAAAAGTGAAGTCTGCAACAGTGTTTTTCCCAACACAAGCAAAACTGAGCCAAAACCTTTCAAAGAGATATGGTCAAAAGCCACTAGACCATGTTGGTCAAGAATCTCCACTTTTTGGTGCCCACGGCAAAAGAATTCAAAACATACATTGTTTAAAACTCTGAATTGCAAAGCAAAAAATGCCCGGCAATTCATGCTTGTGCTTTCATATCCATGGTGAAATTCTAAACATTTTCTCCCCTTCCTGCACCTCTAAAGAATAGTTTCATAGACAAAATGTTTTGGTAGACATCTTGGGCACATTCTCTTGATGTACTCTAACTGTTCAGTTGATGAAGTAAAAACAACCAACATAGAAGTGAACTTACAAGGACATCCAAAGAGAATATGAAAAGATACATGCATAGGTTGTATTCATGCTTTCACGTTGACAATGGAATGATGCAAAATTTAGTTTCCAGGTAAACAATGAAAACGATGGGAATCAACTGCTGTGATAAAAATTTGCAACTGAACGTTGTTCTAAAGACCCTAAACTATATTGGTTTCAAAATCAATATTTTCATATTCCATCAGAAGAAACTATCCATCAAATTAACAATTGAGGCACAGAAACCATAAGAATATTGATGTTGTAGAATATCTGCACAAAATTTAACCTAATTGAATGATATGGAGTGTCTTAAATGCTTGCATGCAGCAGATGCTGGAAGGTGCATAAGTTTACCATATCAATCTGCATAAAAGCTACTGAACCATTTTGCATAGGTATAGAAGAAAAACTTGCCGAAAATACATACAGCCAGTAAGGCTAATCACCTCATTTGTTTTGCCACGGGAACTAGGTTTGATGCTTGAAATTCTTGAGCAAGAATGGGCCATGCGAATAATCGGGAAGATAATTTATAAAATCTAATGGCTTGCAGGTCTGTACTCAATTGCTGAAGAGCTACAGTGACTTCAGCATCGCAAGCAATTCAGTTGGTTCTTCGCCTTCTTTGACAATCTGTTATCAGTGATTAAGGTGCAAAATATAAGGTTAGAAGAGAAGGCACTACAAATGGATACAGTAAACATACTTAACATGTAAACATAATAACAAAAGGGAGCATATCAGAAGCTTCAAATATATATAGCATTAGTCCATACCTTTACATGGGTGTCGTTTGGCAGACCCACTTGAGTTAGAACATCATAACCAACTTGGTTCCAGTCAATATCTTCTCTATCCCCTAGCATTTGGCTGCTATCTAGCTGAATCAAGCTTTTGTCACAATGAAAAAACCTCCCTATCCAAAAATATAGAATGATATCTACAGTTTTTCCTACATCTGTAGCCGGAGAAAAAATTGCAAAAGCAGATTTTGAATCTAGATCACTTCGACTAAATTTTTTCATCTTGTCTAAGCCGGGCCAGCGCCATACTAAAGGTCGAACTACACCAGGACATGCAGGAAAACTTTCCTCTATCCTATTTGGAACAGCAGAAACAAAACCATCCAGGGGATTGTGAATTTTTTGAGGTTCGCAAGTTCCAATACAAGTAGATCCCTTATCACCTGAGCCGATATAAGCTCTTCTACAAGGGGATATCATCAAATCGGAACCTTCAGTCATAATATCCCCTCCCTTTCTCACACCATGACTGGAATCAAAGACAATTTCAATATCCGACTCGCGCGATGCACTAGTATTGTCATTTATCCCGACCACATCTTGCTTGACAAGAAAATATGACTGATCATTTGTTTCTCTTGTATTATCACTCAGCACTGGCAGCTTCGGAGACTTTGACAAACTGCCTCGCCCTTCTGCAAGGGAAGGTGAAACTGTTTTCAGGGATGATGATGCAGCCTCAGGTTGAGAAGTGAAATTGACACTGACAATTCCTGAGCTATTAGATTTGGGGTGTGAAGAAGTTTCTGATGAAACAAAAGACAAGTTCGAAAAATTAGGCAAAGTTGAAGAAATTTGAGGTGAACTAGAAACAGCCGAAGGCGAATCCAGAGAGGACTCTGAAAAGTAGTTCGAACAACTACTAGAATCAGGAGAGCGATACAGAGGTGAGGAAGAAGAAGAGGACGATGTTGATGATGGTGATGATGCACGAACTATCATCATGGAATCTGAATACATCCTAGAGAGCAATATTTTTGGTGCTGAGACAAAGTCCTTCATTATGCCAGAGGCAAACTTACATCTAAGCATGCTCCAGTTGCATTCTCTAGCAGGAAGGTGGGTTTCATGTTCATCCTCTGATAGTGCAAATGGAGGTACAAAGCCTCCCTTTATAGCCTTTTCAAAAACCTCAAAATCAACATTATATGACTCCACTATCCTCTTACCAGGGTAAATCTTAACGGCTGACTCCCCTACTTCAACTTTACTTCCGGACTTGTCCATCAAAGGTAAAAATCTCGAAAAGGCATTCCAAAAAATAAGTCGGTTCTTCTCCTTCCTTTATCAATATTATAGGCCCCTGCACTTTCTCATACCGAACAATCTGACATACAGCACCTCGTGTGTCCCTTTCCATGATAGATTCACAGTTTCTACCTATCCAAACATATAGTGCAGAAGGTATTTGAACAATAAATGCACCTCTAGAATCCAGCACAGAAGGATATGGATCATTCAGCATTTTAGGGACCAGGTGCAATGGATCGTAAGGCGAGTGTGGCGCAATTCTATACATTCTCAGTAAAGAACTGGGGCTCAATGGGAAAGCATGGACCCTCTTTTGACACTGTAACAACTGACAAGCAAAACCCATATTTGGATCTGCAATTCCTCTTGCTGCCTTCACATACTGAAAGGCATCATCAAAATTATGTCCTTCTCTCCACATAAGATAAGCTATAACCAGTGATGTGGACCTTGATACCCCCTGGCAACAATGAACAAAAACTCTTCCGCCCTGTTCCCTAACATCCTCAAAATAATCAAAAACATCATAAAGTATGCTAGTAATATCCTCGGATGGACTATCTTGCAGCCACAAAGTTCTGTACACAAAATCAACCTTGAAATATTCCGGACAAACAAAGCCCACACAGTTCAACACATGAGTAATCCCATTCTGTTTGAGTATTTCCCTGTCCCTTGCAACAGCATCTCCACCAAGATAAATATGCTGAGCCACTTTCGAGCATTCTTTATCAAAGGAAGCAATCTTATCCCTCTTCATAAGCCCGCTATTCTTATCATTACCCCACTGAATCGATGATAAGTCAAGCTTCAACCTCTCACCACTCTTGTTCCCACTAGGGGTCGGGGGCTGTGGCCACTCTCCAATATCATCAGAACCAGCCTTCGGCCACTCTTCCAAACTCCTCCGTGCAATTGACAACGGCTGCAACGGGTGGCAAACATGACCTGGCCTTAGAATTCTGTTGCGAACGCGGAGTTAAGGGAGGAGGAGGAAACCGGCGAGTTTGTCCATCATTAGTACCATTATTAGAAGGATCTGCTCCTAGATCTTTGCCAGCTTCGGGAATTTGAAGACCGGTTCGGGATGCAGACCATGACGCTGACCGCCAAAACATTTTCCGAGAGCCAGAAAGCTGGCATGATGGAGCCCTAGAATTAACAGGAGCATCCTCTTTGCCCACCATACCCACTTCACAATATCAACTTTGCTAAAATAGAAAAACAAGCACAAAGATCCAATTAAACTCTACTACTAATACACCGTGCTTCCAATATCACAAACAACTTCATAAGGTCATCAAACAAATATAACCCAGATCCACAAACCTAATAAAAACTATTTTAACTTTTCACCAATTCCACCGTTTTCACTTTTCACCATACCTAATTTCAACCCTAAACTTTAGACAAAACCTAGAACCATCCAAAAAGATACAACTTGGGAATTAAAAACCTCACTTGAAATAACGAGTGGACATGGATGAATTAACCCCAATATGTGTTAAAATCGAAAACCCATGTCAGATCAGCCATAAGGAACGAGTCACTGCAAATACAAAAAAATAGCAAATCAAAATACCATCTTTACAAATAAAATAAAAGCACAGGAATATAGAGAAAAGAAAGAAAACCCGGAGTTCCAATACAAGGCAAATAAATAACAATTAACAAAATTTTAGAAAACGGTAAACCCATTTTGTAAATCTATCTCGGCAACTTAAGAATAACATCAAAACTTTATATATATATATATATATCGAGAGAGAGAGAGAGAGAGAGAGAGAGAGAGAGAGAGAGAAGAAAGATTTGGGGCTTACAGGGAAATGAAAGGAAGGGAAAGAAGCCATGGAAAGAGTGAAGCTGAAGAGGAGGGAAATAAGTAAAAAAAAATGAATGAAGAAAGGGCAAATGGAAAGGAGGGACGGGGAAGTGCGGTATATGTTACCAATCATTTTTTGTAGAATTTGTAAAAAGATCCTCCTACTGTATGTTGTTTTGTGAATTTAATCCATATAGTATAATTTTGAATTTTGATCATTTATAACCTTCTACTTTTCAAAATTATGTAATTTCAATCTCGATATCAACATATTCTCAATTTAAGACTTATTATTAATTCATCCAAATTAAAGTTTAAATCAATGTAATTAATCCATTTCGGTTAACTTGAGAGAAGATGTATTATTGTTTTTTGTAATTGTTGATTATCATTATATTGATACGGATGTATTAATTGTAATTATAATCTCGTTTGTAATGTTAAATTTTGGTTAAAGATTCAAATCCAAGTTAATGGATTTGAAAATATCTTTTGGTGAAAAGATAAGGTAATGAATATGGACTTTGTTAATAAAGTTAAATCACTCTAAATCGGTTGTGATTATTGTCCTATCTTTCTATTATCGAGTACACAAATTTTCAAAAGTTAATTCACTCTCTTTTATTAGTATCAATCCGATCAACTAAGGTAACAATTGATATTGGAGTGGGACTTATTCTTCAATTTAACAACCTCGAGAAAATCATTGGACAACTCAAATTAGAAATAGTAATTAAGTAAATTACAACATATATCATTTAATTATTAGTAATATTACAAATAAGTCATTAAGTTTTAATAAAGTTACAAAATGATATTTCTATTTATTGATTATAACAAACATGTCAATTTATTGTTAAATATGTAACGAGCGTTAAAATTTTAGTTATAATATCATTTTATTTATCAATTATAATAACCAGATCATTTTATATGTCGATTACAAAAATTGAATCACTCAATTATAAATAAAAAGTTAACATTTGTTACACTCTTAACACCAAGTTACATCTGTTTGTTACAATCAATAAATATAGTGATATTTTCATAACTATTTTAAACCTAATAACTAATTTATAATATTATTAATAATTAAGTGACTTATAATGTAATTTACTCATAATAGCCCACTTTTTAATAGAGAAAAAAGGAGGATTTATTAGGGTATCCTATGTCTTCTTCTAGCTGTAGACATAAATATTTGACATGACAAACAATAAAAAATATTAATAAAAACACGTTATTCCAAAAACTTATTAATTATTATCAAACTTAGACGCTTATCACAACTCACAGGGGGTTTTTTTTTTCTACAAAAAAAATTATTAAATTATATTAAATTATATTGCAATTAAGATAGCTTCAGACAAAGTCAAAAATATCGACATGAAATTATAATGCATGATTTTGAATTGACGTTATCAGGTCTCCTTTCTCACGCTGTTCATGGAGAGTTGGTGAAACGTTGCTTTCGTAAGTTTATTAGATATACTTAAATTAATCGTGATATAGTTGGGGTTTAATCATTCTGAAAATCGACATGCATTCAGTATATTTAGGATTTAAATTTTAATATATAAAAGTTAAAGTTCATATTTAATCCAGTTGATTCATATAATCATTTTAAAAATGCAACATTCAATAATGCATTTAAGATATATCATATGTAGCACTTTCAATATGATGAAGTTCGAATTTAATCCAGTTGATTCATATAATTATTCTCAAAAATTAAAAACTGTATAATCGTTGACGAACCCAGAATTTCTTAGCAATTTTAAGATGTTATTTATTCTCAAGTAAATACCTCTTCTTGGGTCATTAACTTCTCTCTAGTCATGTTGGGGAACCATGCAGTCAACATATCAATGTAAAATGCACCAATTTTCCTTGCCTTGGCAGGCTTTTCTAACAAGTTAGCTAAAGATACAGATGGCATTGAAGTCGAGGCATTGGAGTCGACGTTTGGATATTCGTATTTGATACTTAAACTCGAGTTCAAATAATCATTTTGTAGGATATATGAAGTTGATGAGAGCAAGGTTTCTTCAAGTCAAAGAACCGGTAACATTGTTACACAAGTTATTGAAAAGTTGCTCCCATACAATTAGGGTGCAGTACAAGTATGGTTGGAACTATGCCATCAACCAAGTTCCACCCAGATGATAACCGGTCCGACATTACCGGAAATGTTTGTGTGGAAGCAAGTATAAACCGATAATCTCGACACCGCATCAAATATACGAACGGATAATGCCTCCTCCGTGCTCCACGAGCGTTCCATAGGAAGATAGACAGGAAGCAATTTGAGGGCATATCCCTAGTGTAACGTAACAAATGTCAATATTCAGGTTTTAAATTAGGTTAAATTATGTTGAATGTCATTGAACTTTAGGTTATGTATTGTTTTTACCATCGAACTTTAAATTACTTTAATTTTAGTATTGAACTTTAGTTTAGAGTTTAATTACGATATTGGATCATTAAATTATTAATGACGTGATGACACGACTGTTTCTCACCATGAACATTAGTATGTGTATAAGTGTATTGATTTTGTCATTAAATTTTAAGGCACTTTAATCTTAGGCCATGAACTTTAGTTCATGTACCAATTTGGTCCCTATAGATATCCATCAACCCTTTCGGTCGTCATTATCGATTAATCGTCAGTTGTCATCGGTCGTAGTTCGCAGAAAGATCAATATCAAAATATTTATATTTTACTCGTCTTTCTTCTTATTGAATTGGTTTTTCTCTAAATTCACTCAAAATCGAAGAAAATTCATATAAAAATTCAACGTTTTAATGCTTCGATCTCCTCTTATGATTGTTTGATGAGACTAATTTTGAGATATATTGTTTACCTTCTCGAAAGAATGCTATCGTTTGAATTTTTAATAAAACACTCTCAAATCTAAGAAAGTCCTCAAATCCCAACAATTAATGGATTTTATGTGTTTAATTTTATAAGTTTTAGAGGTTTGGGGAAAATTTTAACCGATAAAGGATGATGACACAAGTTTATTAGCGTTTAAGGTGATCACAAAAAACACTGGAAAATGGTGATTTCTATCGATAACTAATTTTTTTTAACTTTAACGAAGAAAATGATGAGGTGGAATAAAAAAAATTGCTTCCACATCAACACTAAACTACCATATCGTCCAGTTGCTAATGGTTTAATGATCTGGTGCTTTAATAAAGTTTTAGTGTCAAAATTGAATCAATTTAAATTTCAATAGTAAATTTGATAACAAATCCTAAAAATTTAGTGACATTCGCTATAATTTATCCTTTAAATTAATTTCTCTTAATTATATTGGGGACCATGCAATCAACAGCCAGTGTGTGGAAATTCAAAAGAAAGTTATCAATGTGAAATGCATCAATTTTCCTTGCCTTGGCAAGCTTTTCTAACAAGCTAGCTAAAGATGGAGATGGCATTGAAGTCGACGTGGCTCGAATTTTTTATTATTCGTTAGTATTTGGTACTCAAACTCGAATTCAATTAACTCTTTCTTATTTGTGTTTAACACATTCGTATTTGATATTCAATCTCGAGTTTAACTAACTATTTTGTAGGAAATATATACAAGTTGATGAGAGTAAGGTTTCCTCAAGTCAAAGAATTGGTAACATTATTCTAGAAGTTGCTGAAAAGTTGCCCCCATACAATTAGAGTGAAGTAGCATCAACCATGTTGCACCTGGAGATGATAATCGGTTCGGCATTACCGGAAATGTTCTTGCCGAAGCAGGTATAAACAGATGATCTCGACATCGAATCGAATATTTCATAACACGAACGAAATAGCTGTGGAATATTCGAAAATGCTCACGGTGAGAATATAGCAACCGATGCAATGCAGGAATGTTTCCTGCAGAAAATGCCTCCTCCATGCTCCACGAGTGATCAATAGGAAGATTCAATCCCTAGTGTAGCATAACAATGTTAATATTCAGGTATTAAATTAGGGTAAACAACGAGTATCACTAAACTTTAGGTTATATATTGTTTTTATCTTTAAATTTTAACATTAAACTTTAGTTTTGAGTTTAACTAGAGCATTAGATCATTAAATCATCAATAGTGTAATGATGTGACCGTTCCGTCCCGTGAATTTTAGTTTATTTATTGATTTTGTCATTAAACTTTAAAACACTTCAATTTTAGAATTGAATAGTTTATGTATCAACCTGACCCATGTAGAAATTCGTCAACTCCTTTGATCATCATTGTTCTTTAATCGTCGCTGTTATTGTTTGTCATTCGCGACAATATTAACTCTTATTTCTTCTCATTAATTTAGTTTTCCACAAAATCCACTCAAAATCAGAAGAAGAAAAAAATATCTAGAAGTTCAATGTTTTAATTCTTTGGCCTCCTTGAAAAATCGTCTAATGAGATTAATTTTGAGACATATTGTTTATATTCTAGAAAGAGTAATTATCGTCATTCAATTTTTTTAATAGAACACTAAATGCTCAAATCCGAGAAACTCCCAAAATCCTAAAAATAATATAACTTTTATATTTAATTTTACTAGTTTTAAAGAAATTTTAAGACTCGTTATATTTTCCTTCTTGTGATTGACAACTTAATATCATAATTTCCTTTATGAGATTGACAAAAATCCTGATTCACTGATATTATAATTCAAATTATATGTTAGAATTTTTTCCAAAAACAAAATTCAACATTTTCAAATTTAATCTATTCATTTTAAATAATTTAAACTAACAAAAAAATTATAAAATAATTTAATATACTCAATTATTAAATAAAAATAAATACATGTATATATAGTTAAAAATAATAATAACTTATGTGTTATATACATTAAACAGTTTAAGTAAATTTGATTGTGATTGATAATTTTAATTAAAATACCTTGTAATTGATCATTTAAGAATTATTCTAATCAAAGTTGCTTTAATTAATATCAAATTGATACTTAAATAATTATTCTATGGGTATTTATCCCGAAAAATCACCTTTTCCATTTAATATTCCCGATCAGGCACCTTTCAGATTATATTTCTCGATCTAACACCCTTTGCAGAAAGGCGCGCCCCCTGCAGCGAGCTTAACGCTGATTTGGCGCCACGTCAGGTAAGGCGCCTTATGCTAACATTAGATACACGTGTGTATAGCGCGGCCCTTGGGGCGCGCCTTAGGCCACGTAGGGTATAGCGTGGGGCAAGGGCCGCGCCTTACCTGTGAATCTGACATAATTATATTCGGCGATGCCCCAGGGTCGTGCCTTAACTTTATCTGATATAATTATGTAAGACGCGGTGCAGGTACAGGGTCTTGTATAATTATAATAACTTTTCTCGACTATAAATACCCTTCCCCCCGGAACTCCTCATATCTCCTCTCAATAGAAAAAAATTAATACAACAATCCGACAGTCACTATAGCAAAAGTGTTCTATAGCGGCGTTTTTAGTGGCGTTTTAAGGGTAAATGTCACAAAATTTAAGCATATAGCGACGTTTACTATCCAAACGCCGCAAAATTATACTTTAGCGGCGTTTTCCCAACAAACGCCGTAATAGATTGGTAATTTAGCGGCGTTTATAGCTAAAACGCTGGAATATACTTGTTTATAGTGGCGCTTTTTCAATAAACGCCGTAATAGAGTAATAATTTAGCGGTGTTTGTATATAAACGCCGTAAAAGGGTTGTTTATAGTGATGTTTGTCCAACAAATGACGATATAGAGAATTAATTTACGGCGTTTATCAAACAAACGCCGCAATATGGTTGTTTATAGCGGCGTTTGTGCAAAAAATGTCATAATAGATTAATTATTTAGCCCGTTTGTTCTGAAAACGCCGCCATATGTTTGTTTATAGTGGCATTTTAAAAAAAACGCCGCAAAAACGTGTACTGCAGTGGCGTTTGTTTAAAAAACGCTGCCAAGGGGTCAATATATGCTCCACCCTTTTTTCCTGTCCGATCCCTAAATTCATTTCAACGCTGCTACCCTAAAAGGAATTTCTTTGGTACAACAACAGCCCTCACATGATTCCAAGCGACGTCCTCTTCTGTCTGTCTCGGCGACCAAATTGGTCCTCTCACCGACGAACAATTATCTCACGATTGCACGGTTTGATCCCTTTTCTGAGTACAAAACTTTTTCATTTTTTGTTGTTGGTATTCTGAAAATGGGGAAAACCCAGAAAGCTGGTGTAATGGAGAAAAATAATAGTTTTTCAAAACGTTAACAAATGATTGTGGTACAAATAATAGGTATTTCATTCAGTAAGACAAATTATCGTCAGAATGTCCACGTGGCGTCTTTGCTCTGACGATGGATCGAATTATCGTTGGGAGGCTATCAGTCCGAACTTGCCGTTGAAAGTCGATGATGACTCGAAAGGCCCTCATATTGCAAAATACCTTTCCATGGTCGATCTCCTAATTGAAGGTAATAATTAATCACTGAAAGTTTATGCTGCTATATTTTTATTTTGTACTCTAAAATTTCATAGATCGCACACATGTAGGATGCTCAAAGCTTATTAAGAACGATGATAGAGAATTGGATAAAGATCTTATGTTTAGAACCAAAATTGCTAACTCTGTGGCATTGAAAGAATATTCAATTGCAAAAGCAATATATATCCTCAATGAAGACAACGTTGCCTCTTCTGATACTCCAAGTAAACTTTTCTATCTTCTATTTAATTTTTTTAATGTTTGATTTAGTTCTAAAGCCACCTCCAATCAAGTTTCATATTGTAGGTGGAAGGTTGTTATTTGTTTCAAATGAAGCATTGCAGCGCGTAAGGACTCTTCTTGGTAAACGTCGCGAAAAGCCAGTTTTGCTGTAATTAATCTTCTCATATTTGATTCAGAAATTCGTTCGATTTTTCTTTATAAGGTAATTTTGTTATAATTTTTTTATTATACTTATTGTTTATTATGATTATATGAAAAAATATTATACTAATATTTGTCAATTAATTTCTGTGTTTGTAAAATTGGAAAGCGGGAGCATACGTCAAAATAGTTTTGCGGTGTAGGTAATAATATAAAATTATATTATTTAAATTATTTATGTTTATGTGTAAAAAATTTATTGTGTTATATTTTCGTTCATATATTATTTATTTAATCAGGTTTGTTTCAGTTATTTTTTTTTTGCAGATATAATATTGTTGCACTTTTAAACTTAAAGAATGACGCGACTTTCAGCTATTGTTTATTATGATGGTGAAATTCAAGAAGATGAAACCGACGTTGTTTTCGTATCAAATGAGCGTGTTAAAATATCATTCAAGAGAAACATAACTCTTGAGGAGCTGATAACG
Source organism: Hibiscus syriacus (assembly GCF_006381635.1). Lineage (NCBI taxonomy): Eukaryota > Viridiplantae > Streptophyta > Magnoliopsida > Malvales > Malvaceae > Hibiscus > Hibiscus syriacus. Next base: position 2,338,924 of record NW_024062653.1, read on the forward strand.
AAGATTTCGATGAAGATTCATGTTGGAAGTAGTAGAAGAATGTCGTCGTTGCGGTACACATTTCCAACATCATTGTTGCCATTAACTTATACAACTTTCGAACTTTCGAATAATGATGATGTTGAAATGATGGTTGAACTTTCGAACTTTCGAATAATGATGATGTTGAAATGATGGTTGAAGCTCAAAGTAATTATTCAAACGCCGATATTGAAATGTATGCAAATTTTGTTCAAATGCGTTCTGTTCGGGGTCAATCATTAAGCTCCCACTATAGGCTGACTGAACAAGTTGACAGCCCGACGACAGTAATGTGTAATGATTTTAATGCCATAATGGGGAGACATTCATCTGTAGGAGGCGCGCCTTACTGACGCGTGGCAAATTCACAGGTAAGGCGCGACCATTGTCCCGCGTTATACCCTACGTGGCCTAAGGCACGCCCTAGGGGCTGCGCTATACACATGTGTATCCAATGTCAGCATAAAGCGCACCTCACGGGACACGTCTTACCCTACGTGGTGCTAAATCAGCGTTAAACGCGCTGTAAGAGTGCCTGTAAAGGATATTAGATTGAGAAATATAGTCTAAACGGTGCCTGATCTAAAATATTAAATGAAAAAATGATTTTTCAGAATAAACGCCTATTCTATGAGTTCATTTAGCTTTACCATAAATATATTAAAGAAACGAAAACGTTACCATACAAACTCTCATAAAATATTTAATAATATTTTAAGTTAATTTCATAGAAAGCCAACAAACTATAGTATCTATTTTAAATTAGTCTCTAAACTTTAAAACAATCTATATTACTTACTAAATTATGATCTTATCCTAAATTAATTCTTAAATTTTAAAATATTTTATATCAATTCTCAAACTATCATTATCATTTTATTTTGATCCTTTCATTGTGTTGTCTTAAGAATTAAACTTGTCATCTTCCAAAAAGAATTTAATTTATTTTTGAAGGTCCTAAAATTTGAATTCGTGATTTTTTTAAATAATTTATTTTTGAAGTTTCCGAGAACTTTTTAATAGATCTCTAGTTTAAATCTCATAACCTTAATAAATTGATTATTATTTTTCAATAGAGTTAATAATATGTTAATCGGAGAATAAAATGAAATAATATTAATAATTTGAAAATTGATATAAAATATTTTTAAATTTAGAGACTAATTTAAAATGATGATCTAGTTTTAGAAAAATATATGCAATTATCTCTAATATTTTATTAAAACAATTTCTGTGGATAAAATCCCCTGGGCCTACCGATGAATTTCATCACAAGATGCCAACAGAATCACGTTGCTCAGATCGTTTTCGCTCATAAATATTCCACTTGGCAGATAGAACCGTACTATTGATACATTTCGACATCATCACATCCGTCCACGTGTCACTCCAGTTCCCACACGTAAACTCGACCTCTTTATAAATCTATCCCTTTAGCCTACCCACTCAACTTTCCCGGAGTAAGTCAGCAAACACTAGCCGCCGGAATATTTCAACATTCCCAAAATACCCTCATCGTTTCATCTAATTTCCGATTCATGCCCCTTTCAAAACTGAAATAAAAAAAACGAAAAAAAAATCAAATCTCGAGCTTTCTCTGGGTCTTGTTTTAGCTTTGGAGCGGTGAAACGGGACAATGGTAGAGACGGTGGCGCGTGAAACCGAAGAAGAGCACGCATTATTGCCACATCAGAGCAATGGTGACCGGTCATGGCGGTTGAACTTCGATGGTTTCCAGTTATCTCCTGAACACAAAGACAAAAGGCCTCCTCGTAGCCTCCATGATTGCCTTGGGGTCTTAGGTAATTTTCAACCCTTTCCCCCTTATTATATAGTTAACGAAAATAGTTTTAATTTATTTCCTTTTATGTTCTGGTATCTGGGTTTGTATTTGTTTACGTATAACTAGCAATATTCGATTCTTTGTCGGGCTTTGTTATGAATTTACCTTTTTAATATATTCCTTGTGAATGGCTATTATTTGTTTTAAGTTATTCTTCAGTGTTCTTGAACGTCAAAACTTCTAATAATTCAAGATGGGAGTGGGTTATTTTAAGTGAAAGGATTGTTGCTTTTTGGTCTTTAAATGTGAGCTCTAACATGGGTTTGTATGAATCAAAAGAGTTATTAAACCTTGATGGGAGGTTTTCTCCAATGGATTCTAAGGGAGCAGTCGTACCCCTGAAAATTTCACACCTTGAAATTTTATAATTTTTAGAAGTTCATACCACTGGAATAAAATCTTGCCTCCGTTCCTGGTTTTCTCGGTTCAAGGAGGTATGTGAATTGTTGATTTTTGATGTTGTTTTGGCAAGCAAATTATGGTGAAGGGGTCTCTTGTTTTCTTGATGAAATGAAAATCGACAAATTGGTTTGCTCTATTTCGAGGATGGTGTTATGTTAATTGTTGTTCTATATGTTGTTTTCTCTTGTTGAGAGCTTGAGTTTGAAGTTTTGCAAGGGTAAAAGGTTGGTGGTTTCCTTGATGAAGTGAAAGTGAAGTTTGTTAGTTGAGTTCCGAAAAAGGCGAATCCGCGTCCATGTACTTATGAATGAATCACTTGTCGATTGAGGTTATGAAATGTCTAGGACTTTGTTTTCTTTAAGCTCTACTATGGAAAGAGTAAGAGACCTTAGATCTTTTGAATTGAACATGTATATGGGGTTTATTTCATGTTTCTTGTTCTTTGGTCATTTTGTTTCTTCGTATACTATGCGTATGTTTCGTTGAACTAACATGTTCTTTACCGTTTTGTAAATAATAGTTTTACTGTGAGTGATAACCGAGTGGACAGATCGAAGCTTTTATGCATAGCTAGGTTTGTAGTGAATGTGCACAAGATGCTGAATTATTCTTCAATTGACTCATCACTTGCAAATAAACAGAATGGATTTTGTAAGAATGCATCTAAATGGTTCTCTTCTCTTTTGATGGTTTCAGGTCCGGAAGACAACGTGGCTGAATACTATCAGCAGCAGGTAGAAATGCTCGAGGGTTTCAATGAAATGGATGCCTTAGCGGAGCGTGGTTTTATTCCTGGAATGACCAAGGTTCGGATCGTTCTCGAAAGACGACGAGAGTATTGTTTCTAAAGAAGTATTTGACTGAACTTTCTTGCTGTGATTGGCAGGAAGAGAGGGAAGATTTGGCTAGAAGTGAGACACTAGCCATTAGGATTTCCAATATTGCAAACCTGGTTCTTTTTGCTGCTAAAGTTTATGCTTCTGTGAGAAGTGGGTCATTGGCTATAATTGCATCCACATTGGACTCTCTTCTCGATCTTCTGTCTGGATTTATCCTCTGGTTTACGGCGTTCTCCATGTCGACGCCAAACCCGTATCAGTATCCAATTGGAAAGAAACGAATGCAGCCACTGGTCAGTAGTCTTGCTATACCTTTTTATTGTAACCAAAATCCTTGATTGGTGTTACGGCATGATCAAAGACAACTCTTCGTTTTCTTTAAGTACGCATCTCCAATAATTATGGCCGATGCATATCTGGACTTATGCAGATATGACCCTCCAAGTAGTGTGGTTTAGGGAGAAAAGAACAGTAAATATATGGAAACCTTGAAAACATTGAACTGCCTGACGAGAACACGTACTCGTGCAAGATAGACACACTCGAGTCCGATAACATAGGCACTTCCTAGCTAAAAGTATCTGATTTCTGTATTTTCAATGGTCATTATTATCATTTTGCTAACTGGTTTTTCATTAAAAAGGAATGCCCCCCACGAAATTCGCAAACATTGTCAGACAAATTATCAAACGGAATGTCCTAAGGATAGCTTTAAATCTCTTGAGTTGTTTGCTCTATTAATAACATATATGTATCCATTTGATTACCTATCTTACATCACCGTGTATACGATGTGTTTACAAACAAATGTTTGCTAAATAGAGGACCGATATGGTTTAGGGGTAAAACAGAAGTGAATCAAAAGAATTCAGGCCGAAACACGAGTTGGGAAGTTGGAACTTTAGAAAAGTCATAGTATGACCATAGTGGCTGACTGGTTAATTTCCTGCAGGGTATCCTTGTTTTTGCGTCTGTCATGGCAACTCTAGGACTGCAGATTATCTTGGAGTCCATACGAACCATGGTTTCAACTGTGAGTCGACTTTGATTTTGCATTAAAGTTCTCTTCTCCGTTCATAGATCTTTTACGATTTTTGAGGATGACTGCTTTGTCGTTTGAATGACAATGTCGTCGTTCTTTGCTTCGCCCAGGAGGATGAATTCAACCTGACAAAAGAACAAGAGAAGTGGGTTGTTGGGATTATGCTTGGAGTGACCCTGGTAAAGCTTCTCCTCGTATTTTATTGCCGCACCTTTACCAACGAAATCGTCAAAGCTTATGCCCAGGATCATTTCTTTGATGTTATCACGAACATCATCGGCCTCGTTGCCGTGCTACTCGCTAATTACATCGATGATTGGATGGACCCCGTCGGAGCTATCATCGTAAGTAAAATCTTCTCTCCCATCCTGTGCCTCGTTTTTTATAAACATTACCGTGTATCTGTGACTCTTTGAGACAAACTTGAATCGATGCAGCTGGCTCTGTACACTATCCGAACATGGTCGATGACAGTGTTAGAGAATGTGAATTCATTGGTCGGGAGATCAGCAGCTCCGGAATTTCTTCAGAAACTAACTTATCTATGTTGGAACCACCACAAGGCCATAAGACATATCGATACGGTCCGAGCGTACACGTTCGGATCTCACTACTTTGTGGAGGTGGACATTGTTCTGCCGGCAAACATGGAATTGCAAGAAGCTCATGACATCGGAGAGTCGCTGCAGGAGAAGCTGGAGTTGCTGCCTGAGATAGAGAGAGCCTTTGTTCATCTGGATTATGAATTCAGTCACAAACCTGAACATGCTCAGGCACATGCTTTGTAGACACCCATAACCTAGGATGTCTTTATGTTATGTCTCTTTTTTTTCTCTTCCTCCTCTCTCTCTCTCCTACCAACAAATAATATAAGTTGTGTATGCTTGGAGAATTGAGCCATATGAAAGTAACTTTCACCTTTATGGTAAATATTAGCAAATGCAGAATGTTTACTATTAGTAAGTGATGATAATGGTTCGAGTTGGTTGAATTTTTTGTTTATTTGAATTCGATCTAAAAGTTAAAATTTTTCATCTACTTTTATTTGAATTTAAGAGAGTTTTTACTCAATTTGATATTTTAAATTAAAAAAATCAGTATTCAACTCTAATCAAATCTAGATATATAAAAAAAAAAATTTATTGAACTCAATAAGAGTTTAATTACTAAGAAATAAAATAGAAAAATATTATAATAATTATTTTTAAATATATAAACGATAATTATATTATTATATTAATGTGACATTTTATATTATTATTATAAGTAATGTGATGTATGTCGTGCAATCACTTTAGATGATAAGATACAAATAATATCATCATTTTTAAAATTAAAGTATAATTATTATTAATATGTAGAAATACAATTTAGTTTTATAATTTAACGAATTAAAATGAAAATACAATCAAAGTTGAAATATAACTTATAATTTAAACTTTAAATTTTTGATAAAAATTAAAAAAAACAATATCAAAATTAGAAAGTAATTATTAATCTTTAAATATAAAAACCAAAACAATAAGATTCATAATATATCAGAGCAGAATGAAAAAATGAACAAATTCCTACCTGCAAAACTGACCTGCACACCTGAACCCGCGAGACCCGCCTTCCATAAAATTTCCACAATACGCTTCACAGAGGCTAACGGAGGAGCTGGCCCAAGAAATTGTCCAACCAAAGACAATTTCCACTCCGAGATACCCGCCTCAAGAACCTCTGAAGGCGGATAAACCGAAGGAACCGGAGACCCTTCTCGAGCAATTTGGGGAAAAAACTCCAAGGTCAGCTCAGCAGCGCTCCCAAAGAGCTTACGCCAATCCATCAAACCAGAGTCCATCCTAAGCTAAGAACCAAAGAAACAACAAAACGAGAAGAAACCGATCGGAAATCTAGAGAAAACCGTCAAGAATGCACCGGAAAACTCAGTTTTCGTTAGCCCTGCTAACGTACACCCAGAGAAAACCGTTAGCGTGCGCCTCAATTAAGTTTAAAATTCAGAACAAGCCTTTGATTTTGAGGAGATGGGAACCTAGTATGAAGCATTTAGAGTTTGATCTCTCTCGTATCCCCGTATGGGTTCAGCTTTACAACATTCCCTTGGAGCTTTACTCACGTACTGGATTAAGCTATATTGCCAGTGCGTTGGGTGTGCCTTTGTCTATGGACTCGGTGACTGCTTCCAGGACTAGGTTGGAATATGAAAAGGTTTGCATTGAAATTGGAGTGAAAGATTCCATCCCAAAATTTGTAAATGTTGTGTTGCAGGATGGACTTGCTGTCTCGATTAGGGTTGTGGTTCCCTGGGTTCCTCATTGCTGTCAGAGATGTAATGTTTTTGGGCATAGTGAGAAGGTTTGTCCTGATGTGCACATGCCCCAACCTGCTGTGATTCAGGTATGGAGGAAGAAAGGGGATGTAAATTGTCCTGTTTCTGCTCCTGTTAATAGTGCAAAGATCCTGTAGGTAAGAAATAAACTTTCTGGAAAAAGGTTAGAGAATTGTGAGGAGGATAATTGTTCTCAAATTCCTATTGTTGGTGGAATTGAGGCTTTGCAGGAGCCTTGTCAACCTGCTGGAGAAGGGTTGGATAATTGGGTGAATTCTTAGGTTGATGAGTTGGTTGTGGACCTGGTCAATGAAGCAAATTTTGTCAATAAGGGGTTTGCTCAGCCTGTAGTTGATTTTCCTCCTTTGCAAGCTTCTTCTCAGAAAAAGAATGTCAAGAATAAAGCTAAAAAGCAATTTGCTAGCTCTTCTAACCGTTTTGAGGTTTTGGTGGCAGTTGCTGGTTTAGAAGGAAGTAGGAAGCCTCGTGCGGCTACCATGGGTGTTACTGCGCTCCTAAATGAAATGAAGCATAAAAAGAAAGATCTTGTTGATAAGTCAGTGGGTTCCATTGTTGGAGCAGTAGCTGGAACTGTTGGGGGGGGAGGCCAACCATGCTTAATGATTATATGTTTTTGGAATATTAGGGGCTTTAATAACCCCCTAAAGCAAAAGCAAGTTTTTACTAGAATGGGTAAGCTCAAAGTAGACATTATCTGCCTTATGGAAACCCGTGTGAGGTCTGTTAATGTGTACAAGTTGGTTGAGTGTTATTCTTCAGACTGGAATTGTTTTACAAATCATGAGTACTCTGACAATGGTAGGCTGTGGATTTTCTGGAGAAAAGCTCTTACCTTATCAGTCTTGAAAGTCTTTGACCAATCTTTGTCTTTTGTTGGTGAGATTGGTGGCCATAGGTGTGTTCTAACTGCAGTCTATGGAAGCAACAGTGGTTCTGATAGGCTTCACCTCTGGAGGCAGTTGGAAGAGGTGGAAAGTTTAGTTGGGGAGGCTTCATGGCTTATAGGAGGTGACTTCAACATTTTCATCAATGCTGAAGAAAGCTCTGACTTTGAGAGCCTTGGGCCTTATGTCACTGCTGAAATGGAATCTTGTAGGAGCTGTTTGTCATCCTTGGGGCTTTTTGACCATCCTTATGTGGGTCCTCTATATACATGGTCAAATAAGCAAGCAGGGAATTTTTTGGCTCGTAAATTGGATCGAGCTCTTATTAATGCTCGGTGGCTTGAAGATTTCCCAAATTTCTTTGTTGAGTTTTTAGCTCAGGGGGTCTCTGATCATTGTCCTGCTGTGATTTCTTTTTTCAAGGATAACCAGGCTGACAGGCCCAAACCTTTTAAGTTTTTCAATTGCTGGGCTAATCATGGTGATTTTAAGAGTGTTGTTAAAGAGTCTTGCCAGCTAGACGTGTCTGGCTCTCCTATGTTCTGCATTTTTGCTAAGCTTAAAAGGCTTAAGTTGAGACTTAGGCAGTTTAACAGGAGCCAAAAGAGCCCAGCTTGAGTAGATACAGCTTGCTAACCTTTCCCAAGCTGGTTGTCACTTAGATGATGAGAAGATTCTCTTTAATGAGCTTCAGGAGCTTGAGGTGGCTGAAGCCTCTTTTTATAAGCAAAAAGCTAAAGTCCATTGGTTGAAAGAGGGAGACAGGAATACAAAATTTTTTCACTCTACTGTAGTGAGGAAAAGTAAGAGTAACACTGTTAGATTGCTCTACGCTGAAGATGGTTCTCGGTTGGACTCATTTGATGCTATGTCTGCTGAGATGTTGAGATTTTACACTGAGCTTCTTGGTTTTGAGGATGTTGGTGTTCAAAGCTACGGTGTTGATCTCCTAAAGAGTCTGTTGGGATATGAGCTTCCTTGTGATGCTGCTACCTTATTGGTCAAGGAGGTCTCTAATGAAGAAATTAAAGCTTCTCTGTTCAGGCAAGGTAATGAAAAAAGCCCTGGTCCGGATGGATATACAACATATTTTTTTAATACGGCTTGGGATATTATCCATGAAGATTTTCTGGCAGCTATTAGAGATTTTTTTCAGACAGGTACTCTACTTCCTGCCTTCAATGCTACAGCAATTGCCTTCGTACCTAAGACTCCAAATGCTGGTATGGCTAAAGACTTTCGTCCTATATCCTGTTGTTCGGTTGTCTATAAAACTATCACTGGAATCATTGTTGCTCGGTTAGCTTGCTTCTTCCCTGGTATGATTTTGCCAAACCAGTCAGCTTTTATTAAAGGGCGTAGTATTGTTGATAATACGCTCTTGGCTCAAGAGATTGTTAGGGGCTACTCCCACAGTTCCCTTTCCCCAAGGTGCACTCTTAAAATTGACTTAAGGAAGGCATTTGATTCTGTGTCTTGGGACTTCTTGATGAATGTTCTTACTTCCTTAGGGCTCCCAGGAAGGTTTAGAGATTGGATCACTGCATGTGTCATTGGTGCTAGATATTATGTAGCATTTAATGGTAGTTTAGTGGGTTTCTTTAAAGGGAAGAGGGGAATTAGGCAGGGTGATCCTCTGTCCCCTTATCTCTTTGTTCTTATTATGAATGTATTGTCCCATTTGTTAAACGTCGCTGCCAAGGAAGGGTTAACCCGGTTTCACCCTAAATGTAAGCGTGTTCCTCTCACTCATCTCAGCTTTGCTGATGATTTATTAATTTTTTGCCATGGTGCTGAGGATTCTATTTTGGGTGTTGTTGGTGTTCTGGAGGTCTTTTATAAGATGTCTGGGCTACAGTTAAATGCTGGGAAATCTGAGCTGTTTTCTTGTGGTGTGCATGAGGATGTTTTAAAAAGAGTGCAGGTTACTACTGGTTTTAAATTGGGTACACTTCCTGTTAGGTACCTTGGTGTGCCATTAGTTACCAGAAAGCTTACTGCTAAGGACTGTCTTCCTTTGGTTGATAAGATCATAAGTAAGCTGGCTTTGTGGTCTAAGCTGAAGTTGAGTTATGGTGGCAGACTGCAACTCATTCAATCTGTTTTATTCAGTATTTCCAATTACTGATGTAGGCAGATGATTTTGCCTAGTAAAGTCATTAGGCAGGTTGAGCAACTCTGTATGCGGTTCTTCTGGAAGGGGGATGATGTTCCTACCAAGGGGGCTAGAGTCAGCTGGAAGCAGATGTGTTGGTTGAAGTTTGAAGGTGGCTTGGGTTTAAAAAGTCTGGGCTGCTGGAATAATGTTTGTTGTTTTTTACTGATTAGAAATATCCTTGCAAATACTGGGTCTCTCTGGGTGGCCTGGGTTAATGAATATGCCCTGAAGGGGGCCACTTTCTGGGAGGCTGGTTACAAACCTCAGCTCAGCTGGACCTTGAGGAAGTTGCTTAAGCTACGAATAGAGGCTGCTGGTTTGTTTGGCAATGTAGTTGACTGGAATTTGGTTAAAACCTATTGGGTGTGGGAGAAGTTGAGAGACAAGAAGGAGAAGGTTAGTTGGGAACACTTGATATGGTTCCCTCTCCATATCCCTAGAATGTCTATTGTAGCTTGGATGGTTTTTTTGAACCGTCTGCCTACTAAGGATAGGCTTATTCATATGGGGATTGAACTAGATGGGCGTTGTGAGCTCTGTAGTGATGGGGTTGAGAGCATGGATCATTTGTTTAATGACTGCACCTTTGTTGCTGGACTCTGGAGTAAAATTCTGCAGACTTACAGAATTCACTATAGGGGGTTGTGCTGGAATGATACTTTGTCCTGGGTTGCTACTAACTTTAAGGGAAAATCCTTGCTAGTCTGCATTTTGAAGCTAGCTTGGATTAGTCTTCTGTATTTTGTCTGGGAAGAACGTAATCTCAGGCACTTTAGAGCCTGTTCTCGGGTGCTTGATGAGGTCTTTGACGCTATAAAACGGACAGTTAGTGTTAAGTTGCATGGTTGTAGCATCAACAAAGCTGATAGGGTAAATTCACAGCTCTGCCTCGATTGGTGCATTGACTAGCTTGTTGTTTGCTTCTGTTTCGCTGGTCTCTTGTCTGCAGGCATGTGAGATGCTCCTAAAGCGGTGGCTACTTATGGGTTGCTCCTTAATTTTGCTTGCAGTTAATTGTTGATTTTCTTTCAGTGTTTCTTTGAGTTGTTTTACCTAGGCAATTGTGGAGTGTTGTTTATTTGCTGTTGATGCTGTTTCCTACTGTTGTATATGTTATTTGCTCTTTCTTTGGGTAATAAAAATCAAATTATCCAAAAAAAAGAAAATATATCATTTTGTAAAAATTTATGATCTCAGATATTAAAATATTTCATAAACAAAACGTCGCCGTCTTCGTATACAATTATTATGGAATCGAATTTGGAATTTGGAATTTTCTTTTTCTCGAATCCCAAACAACGACAGACCTACGAAACCTTTAAATTTTGGAATTTTGCGGGCCATATGATTTATTGTTGTTATTATTATTTTTGTTAAGGTGTTCATTCGGTTAAAACGGGGATCGATCGAATCGAATTATTATTAATCGAATTAATTAAACTTTTTTCTTTAACCGTTAACCGAACTGATTTTTTTTAAAATATTAATCGAACCTAATAAATTTTGGTTAATTCGGTTAATTTTCGAATTAACCGATTTTTTTTAATTTTCTAATTTATATAAAAATTGAATATTTTTTAATTCAAAAAAATTTACAATTAATTTAAAATAATATATAATTATAAAGTAAACGTTTTATATGGATTTTTTTAATTAATTAATATTGATTTAGGTTTGAAAGTTATTGGATATTAAATTATTAATTGAGTTTTAAATGGTTTGGCTGGGCTCATATGTTATATATAATATATATAATATTTAAAATTTAATTTCGGTTAATTAACAGATTTCGAACTGAATTAACCGTTAATCGAATTGTAAAAAATTTATTAATCGTTTCCTGGCCGAACTAATTCGGTGATCGACCGAATTAACCGAATTAATTTAGTTCGATCGATTAATTCAATTAAATCCGAAAAATGAACACCCTAATTTTTGCTTTGAATTGCCCGTTTGCTTGTCCACGTTCTTTTCATTGTACAATCCTCTGATCTTAGATTAAATTTGTATCCAAAAATAGACTAATTTATGGACACAATAATGACCCCATTTGAAGTTCGTGTTGCCCATGTTCTCGTTTGATGCCAGCTTTGAATTTTCCAGTTTTGATGGAAGATTTTGTCATTTTTTATTGGCTTTATCAATAAAATGACCTTTTGATGACATTTTCAGATTGGACCTTAATTTCTTTTATAAGAAGTTATATGTAAACCATCATTTTATCTATTTACTCAAAAAAATAATTATAATAAAAAATATAAAATCCGTTAAAATCCAAATATATTTATCAATTTATTTTTAAAATATCAATATATATATATATATCAGATTTCTGAAGATTTTAATATGTGACCTACATTATATATCACGTGGTACATTATATATCACGTTAAAATTCTTCATGTACTAATGTGATAATGAAATATAACTTTAGAGGTCAAAGTAAGATTTAATACTTTGTAAAACACCATTTGTTAAGGAATAATATGGAAATTGGGATAAAGTTAAAGAGTCAATTTAGTAATAAAACCTTTCCTATTTAATGAGATTGTATGTATATAAAAATGTATTATTCATCACATTTGGCGTAAGCATTATATTAAAACAAATAAAAAAAACTATCAATAGAATGATTAAGTGATAGACAATTTGATATGTCTTAAGTAGATTTTAAATTTGAGTTTTTATGTATATAAAAATTCTCTGTTGAAATATATATTTATCAAAATTAAATATACAACGTAGATTAATTTAAATTAATCATGATGAAACTTAAAAATCGAAAATAAAATAAAATCATTAAAGAATAACGAATACCTAATCAGATCCAATATTAATTATATTTTAATGGGAGGTGAAATCATTTACTTAAACCTAATCATACCATTGATTTAATTGATTAATTAATTTTTGATTAAAATAGATAGTGTCATATTCATAAATAAGGGGTTTTTACATAACTGACACCGTTTGATTTTAATTTTACTTTTCTGACACCGTTTGACCAATATTTCCAGAACTAGCACCCTTTCTGCTGAGTTGGCAAAGGCGCGTCCCCGGGGGCGCGCTTTACCCGTGTTTTTCGCTGAGTTGGATGTCACGTGTGAAAGGCGCGTCCCCGGGGACGCGCCTTTGCCAACTCAGCAGACACGTATTTTGTTTTATAATAAATAGTTTATTTTTATTATTATAAATTAATAATATTATGTAAAATGTTTCGATTATAATGTAAGAATTATCAAGTTTCGAGTATTTTTGATTTTGATTATCGATCTATTAATTTTATCAGTTAATTATTTAAATGTTATCAATCTAGTCATCTCATATCAATATTTAACGAAAATATTGATGTATAAGTTAATAAATTAGTATAATTACATATTTAATCTTCAAGACTTACATATTTTATAAAATTAGTCTTATTGAAAATTTAATTTAATAAATTTAATCTTCCAATCAGAACATGAAATGTGTCATCGTATATAAATGCAAATTATTTAGGTGTACATACATTGACAAATTATATAAATGCAATAACATTAAATTATTAGAAATAAAAACATTCATTTAAATACAATATTAATTACATAAGAGTTAACGGTTATATGATGGTAACAGAGCTGGACATTTTTTTCTATTGTGCCCGATGTTTCTACAATGCCCACATCGTTTTTGTTCTGTTGACTTCTCCCGAATATCCATATCACAATGTATTCTAGTAGATTTTGGACGACCTGAGTCCCTCAATAGCAATGGATCTGGTACAATTGTAAGCCAAGTTTGAATCTCATTTGGGTCTCTTTCGTTTCCTATGGGCGGAAACTCAAATTCATATACCTTGAATACTTGTGAAAGTTGGTATACGGGATCAACATAATTTTTGTAGTCCAAATGTGAATGTGAGCAAGCAGCAATGACATGAGAGCATGGATATTTGAGTGCTTGAAAGAAACCACAATCGCACCACCTCTCTTGCAGATTAACTCTGAAAGAGTTAGCTTCAATCCCTTGCAGCGGACGTGGCATTTCGGTTACACGAAACAATTCACGGGTGCGAGAAAATTTGTAACTAACATCCCATTTGATGCAGCCACTTTTTTCTGTAAATCGGCTACTAGTCTTGGGTGGTAAATATGTCCGTTTGCATCCAAGTAAGAGCTTGTCCACCGAGTTTTGCAAAGAGTTGACCCAAACGAAAATAAGTCGTTTTGACCAACGCCGTGACTGGTAAATGACGCGCCCCCTTTAAGGTTGAATTTATTGCTTCAGCCAAGTTTGTTGTCATATGACCATAGCGATACCCCCCGTCATATGCATTTGTCCACATTTCTTTGCTGATGTCCATAATGTACTCACACCCCTTCTTATTTTTGCCAAACAGCTCTTGTAGCATCGACTCAAACCTTTGAGGTAAGAGTTCGTAACCTAAGCCATTAGGAATATGTAATAGTTAATATGAAGTATAAATAAGTAATAAGAAATTGATAGAAAAATTGGGAAAAAGTAACATACCCATCCGCACGACTAACTGACGTTCATCGTTCTTCTTGTATTTTCCGTAATAGTTTGCAGCAATATGACGGACACAATAACGATGTTGAACATGTGGAGGTCTATACATTGTACCCAAAGAGTCCATTGTTGCTTTTATCCCGGCTCTTCGGTCTGAAATAATGCATAGTCGTTCCCTGGTGACAACATGTAAACGTAAATTTTTAAGGAAAAAAGCCCAAGACTCAGTGTCTTCTCCTTGAACGAGGGCAAACGCAACATGAAGAATATTGCGGTTTCCATCTTGGACCACAGCCAATAATAAACTTGCTTGTATTTCCCATACAAGAAAGTACCATCAATTTGGACAATTGGTTTACAGTACTTGACTGCATTAATACACTGAGGGTAAGTCCAAAAGACTCGGTAAAATTGGCAGTGATCGCGAACCATTCGATCATTCACGTAATGATGTTGAGTTTCGAACTCAACAATTGTCCCGGGATTAAGTCTTTGCACAACATGAAACCAACTGGGCAGCTCGTTGTAAGAGGAATCCCATTCGCCATGAAGTTTGCAAATGGCATTCTGTTTTGCCAACCACGCTTTTTATATGAGACAGTGTACCCATATTGTGACTGTATAGCAGAAATCAACACTGCAACAGCTATATGAGAGCTTTGCTTCACAATGGGCATGATTGCTTGACAAATAATGTTGGAGTCCAAGTTGGGATGATCCTGGTTTATACGTGTTGCACAACATGTATGAGGACCGTTGTATCTGGTTAGTTCCCATAAGTTGTTCTTCCTCTTCCTCTTTGATACACGGACCATCCATTGACATCCGTTGTGACGTTGGACGCAGTAGCAGAAATATTTCTCCGTGTTAGATCGATCAACTCGGGACTGAACTGAGTTACGAATATTGTAACTCTTTATTGCCATCATTGCTTCCTCCTTCGATGCGAACTCCATTCCAATATGTAAATTACCGTCATTGACTGATGATTGAAGTCCATAGTTGCCAACATCAGGAAGATCTGGAAATTCAGGCTCATACATTGCATCATAATCAGCCTCATACATATGTGCAGGAAGTTCGGCTGGTGTTGTATTTATCGGAACGTCATCCTCGTCATCATCAGAATGTACGTTAAACTGTGGTGAGTCAGGTTCAACGAATAATCCCGTTTCAGCACCATCTGCACCTGGCTCCCGAAGAGGTTCTTCTGGTGGAGATGAGGGTTCCTCCGATAATCCAATGTTGAGGTCAAATAAGTTCCCACTTGCGTGTCCTCCCCTTGAACTTGAGGCCATTGTATCATGTGGGATGTGAATAGACTGTCGTCTCGTTGGCATTTCCATATGTAAGTCGAAAACATTGGCAGATGAATGTCTGCCCTTGAAGTAGAAGAGATGTTGCCATATGGATTATTGGTGAAGCCACGTGGGTTGAGATCATAAGCAGTTGCAGATGAATGCCTTCCTATTGAACTTGATGGCATGGTATATGGCGTTGGATCCGCCATTAATGATGTGAAATCATTACAGATCAGTTGTGTCGGGCTATCAACTTGATCAGTTTGATATGCAATGCCAAAGTGAGAGGAATATGAGAGACCATGAGTTGCACGAACCTCAATAAAAGTGGCATACATTTCAATAAGAGATTGTGAACTCCCCATATGAGCATCAACCATCATAGAAACATCATCATCGTTTGAAAGCTGAAATGATGTATACGTGAGCGGAAAAAGTTCAGTAGGAAATCTGTACTGAAGTGAAGATAGTCTTCTCTGGCCTGCTACACGAATCTTTAACGAAATTTTTGTGATTAACTCCTCAATTGTGATGTTTCTCTTCAAGGTTAAGGGGATATAATGATCTGGCTCAAAAACAACCCCCTCTTCAGCTTCCTTAATTTCTCCATCATACAAAACAGCAGAAAGACGACTCATTTTCAGGGAATTTAAGAATTTAGAGTTTGGGAATTTGAGAATTTGAAAGATTGTGAACTGAAGTTTGTTTTGAAAGTTTATAATACGTTGCATATAATAGTGTCTATAATCGGTTCACTATTCATATGAAGGCGCGTTCCCGGGGGGGCGCCTTCCATTATTTCGTCAGAGAATATGTTATCATTGCCCTATTATGTCATTCATGTCCCTCGGGGACACTAGATATATCAGTACTTATTATTTCACTATTCATATAAAGGCGCGTTCCCGGGGGGGTGCCTTCCATTATTTCGTCAGAGAATATGTTATCATTGCCCTATTATGTCATTCATGTCCCTCGGGGACACTAGATATATCAGTACCTATTATTTCACTATTCACATGAAGGCGCGTTCCCGGGGGCGCGCCTTCCATTATTTCGTCAAAGAATATGTTATCATTGCCCTATTATGTCATTCATGTCCCTCGGGGACACTAGATATATCAGTACCTATTATTTCACTATTCATATGAAGGCGCGTTCCCGGGGGCGCGCCTTCCATTATTTCGTCAGAGAATATGTTATCATTGCCCTATTATGTCATTCATGTCCCTCGGGGACACTAGATATATCAGTACCTATTATTTCACTATTCATATGAAGGCGCGTTCCCGGGGGCGCGCCTTCCATTATTTCGTCAGAGAATATGTTATCATTGCCCTATTATGTCATTCATGTCCCTCGGGGACACTAGATATCAGTACCTATTATTTCACTATTCATATGAAGGCGCGTTCCCGGGGGCGCGCCTTACATTATTTCGTCAGAGAATATGTTATCATTGCCCTATTATGTCACTCATGTCCCTCGGGGATACTAGATATATCAGTTTGAATAACTTAAATTTAACTTCTTTTGAAAGTTCAACAAGTTAAGAATAACTTAAATTAAAACGTTATGTGAAGTTTGAATAAATTAGATAAAATGTTATGGATAAATTGAATAAATGTGAAGTGATAAGTTGATTGTGACATTGAAATTGTATGGAATGAGCATTGAAATGTGACATTGAATAAATTGCCAATTCACCCCCTCTTGGTTGATTCCGTTGATCGATGAACTCAACAAAAGTTGATTTTAATGTATACGTTTTAATATATATGTTAATGATAAAATCATATGTATTGATAAATTTAATTTCAATTTAAGTATTGTGAACTATAATTGGAATATAACTTTTAATTTCGAATACAATTGGAATATTAAATTGAAATTTAATGTTAAATTTCAAATACTATAATTTATATTTTAAATTTAAATTTGAATAATATTATTTTTATTTTTATTTTAAATTTCGAATAATATAATTTGTATTTTAAAAACATTTATCAAACATTTAATGTTAAATGTGAATAAAAAATAACATTAAAAAATATGTATGTAACAACCATGAAACATTTAAATAACATAACCAAATTACATAAAATTCTGAAATTTAATTATTTAAATAACATTAAATATAACTGGATCACCGATGTCGTCTTCTCGAATGAGTTCCACATGGCGGTGGTTGCCTATTTCGTGGAGGATTTCTTCGTGGAACTTGTTCTTCAGTCTCCTCATCTTCACTATCATCATCAGCAGCATTTTCTTCATTTGGTGTAGATGACGCTGAAGGGGCTGAAGGGCCTGTATAAAATAACGACCCTGGAGGAGTGCTAGTAACAATCCCACCGCTCCCCGGGAACTGTGGAAACTGTGGAAACATTGGCATCGATGTATGTGATCCAGATGAAGATTGAGGTGTCTGCGGAGAAGCACCACCAGCCAAATAAGATGCATATGAACCATATGCTGGATCATTAAACATAGTCGTATATGCACCTCCATATGGTATAAAACCCTGCGGGCTAGGCATGTAACCTGGCGGGCTAGGAATGTAACCCTGCGGGCTCGGAATGTAACCCTGCGGAGATGGCATATAAACTGGTAGGCTTGGCATATGAAGTGGAGGGCTGGGCATGTACCCCTGCGGCATCGACGAATAAGGATGTTGTGGTGGGACTGATGCAGAACCGGTAGCGCCTTCTCTCCGTCCACGCGTCGGGGGTCGATGATATTGAGACGGTTGACGTCTTTCTCGGCGCCTAGGAATGTTAACCCCTCGTGCTTCCGCCGAAAGTAGAAACGGCTTCCCATTTTCATTAAACCAGTCCATATAGTTATCCGTAACCATATGACCAGTTTCAGCGTAATATTGTCGAGGGGCCAACAGTGTATATCGGTTCTCCCAAAGCGCAATCTAATCTCTGTGTCTCACCACCCAGTTAACATTTTTCTTTCCCCGTCTATCTATGTTATGCACGTCGTCTAAATTTCTAGGAGCTCCAGGAATATATTGCGTACAACCATACTGGCGGAGCACGCGATCAACTGGATGCCACTCAATAATAGCATAACATATAAGAGGTATAACCGATATCCATACCTCTAATGACCCACTAAGGTGGGGTGGGATGCAAGCTTTCACTTCATCGCTCGCATAAGGTATCCACTGAAACTGAAATATAAATATACAATTCAAATAAATAAAATATTCTAATTATATCTAACATTTTAAATTAAAATATTAATAATTAAACAAATTTAAAAACATACCTCAGACTCAACTTTCGTATCAATAAGTAAACGAATTTCCTCTAACCCAGTAGGTATACTTTTATGGTCCTTTCTTTTCATCGACCACCTATGAAATATAATATAAACTAAATATCACCCTATTTAATTGAAAATATTTAAATCAAAATTTAGTTCGAAAATTACCTCAACAATAAGGGGAATACGTATGGTTCATTCACGATCGGGCATAAGAAAGGCATGCGGAACCACGCCCATGATTGTAGAAGCAGAAGACATCCACCGATAGCAGTTTTCTTATAATTCGTCACCCGACACATTTCTCTAAAGAGAAATGCCAAAACTGCAGCACCCCAACTATATCTTCCAGCTTCATCAAAATCGATCAGATGCCGCAACCACATACAATGCACTTGGTTGCGAGATTTGTCGGGCATCAATATTCCTCCAATTATTCGTAGAATATATGCCCGAGCACATACCTTTGCTTGATCCTCTGAAGCATTTTCATTTAAAACCTCAAAATTAGCTTTCAACCAAGATAAAGCTATTCTACCTCCATTAAACTCTGGCGGAGCAGCTCCAAGATAATCAATGCACATTGATTGCCAATCACCATCCGCCATACCACACATCATATTTCCGTCGACGGGAAGCCCCAGATGCATAGAGACATCCTCCAATGTAATTGTTGCCTCTCCACATGGAAGGTGAAAAGTGTGTGTCTCGGGCCTCCACCTCTCAATCAGTGCAGAAATTAGGACAGGTTCGAGTTTGCAACCGCCTATAATTGTTGCAATATACCCGAACCCGGCAGAAGCCAAATATGGCAAAATACGTTCCGGTGTCGGTATACGTGGATTTTTAATAAAAGTTTCTAAAATACGATCAGCATCCTAAATAATATATATTATAAAAAATAAAATTAATATAAATTCATAATAACTTTAAAATAAAAATAAATTTAAATATTAACATTAATTATAAAAAATATTACCATATCGCTAAAATGTCTGGAGATATGATCAATATCCAATCGCAACAGCATTTCGTTTTCCATTATAACTGTAGACAAAACAATATAATTAGAAAAAAAATTAATAATTCTAAATAAATAATAATTATATAAATATTATTTTAATAAAAAAATAATATTTACATAAATATATTAATATAAAAATAATAACTATTTAAAAAAATACTAACATAAAAATAAATTTCTTACCACTAATAACAAATTTAAAACTCAAATAGTTGGAGAATTTGAGTTATATAAGAGAGGAGAAGATGATTTTGGTGTGAAGAATGAGTGAGGGTTGAGGGGGTTTATATAGGGGAGGAGGAGGGGTAGTTAGGAAAAACGGATGGGGGCATTTATGACATTTAATGGAAGGCGCGTCCCCGGGGATGCGCTTTCCACACGTGTCTGCTGATATGGCAAAGGCGCGTCCCCGGGGACGCGCCTTTCACACGTGGCATCCAACTCAGCGAAAACACGGGTAAAGCGCGTCCCCGGGGACGCGCCTTTGCCAACTCAGCAGAAAGGGTGCTAGTTTTGGAAATATTGGTCAAACGGTGTTAGAAAGATAAAATTAAAAACAAACGGTGTCAGTTATGTAATTTAGCCCATAAATAAAGGTGTGGGGCCACTTGCTTTCGTTCGTTTCTTCAAGTAGAGTTGAACTCATTTTTGGGTCTATATATACAATTGTCTTTTAATTTGGTCCCTCTAGTTCACATTACTTTTGAAACTCGACCATAAACTTAGATTTTGAAATGGACCAAAATCACAGTCTTTCATTTATTTAAATTTTATGTTATTTTGTTTTGGTTAATCAGTCTTCTTGTTTTCCGTTTGAAAATGGTGGAGATTTTTGTTTACTCTCACAATATATCTATATTTTTCACGATTAATTTTAATGTTTATCTCTTTATATGAAATTTATTTAGTTATCTTATTGATTTATTCTTGTTTAGACCCTAAGTCGAGATCATTGATAAATGTTCACAATTATCGAAAATAAGTTGTATTTAAGGTGTGATAAAATTAGCTTGTATATATTACAAATACTTGAATATTTATTAAATTAAAATTATCGAGTTTAATTCAATCAGATATCTCGAAACTATTGCTTGTACGATAAATGTTTCGTTAAATATCAAAACATTCTAGTTGAAGATTAATATTTTAGTACTATATTAACTGTGAGATGTGATGTGGTAGTTATTCATCTCATCTTTTAATCATGGGATCGAAGATTCAATCCCCGCCCATGAGAATAAAATATATTTTATGATTAATCGTTTAAAAAAACATCTATGACAGGATTAATTACATTTATCAACATCAGATATATTGTCTTTAATAAAAAAATATTATCACATCAATCAAGTTATATTTGAGTTATTCATATAATACTCACAAATTTATAATTTGATCTGTGTGTTTAAATATACTACACATCACATTTAATTTGACATTCAATGTCCAAGTTATACTAATCCTTTGAGAATTCAATCAGAGTATTTCAAACTTTAAGGACCAACATGAAATCAAAATCATGATTTGAGGATTTTTCATGAAATTATCCGAAATTATCAATTTCAACATTTCATACTCTGTTCTCCACGAAAAAACCTTATAAAAAAACGGTAAACGCCCATCATTTCAAACGTCAGTGCCGGGCCCCGGTAGCCTTTCGATTTTCACCTCACAAAATCCTCCGAGCTGGCCGGCCCCGCGCGTTTTCTTCTTAACCTGCACCACCAAAACGCACCCCCTCCACGTCCCTCCCTTGTAACTCTGCGCTCCTCCGATTGTGCGCATGGAGATAACCTACGCATCACCCAGTTCCCGCAACTTGCTTCCCTCTTCCACCACCACCGCTTCCAGATCCACCATGCCGGCCCGGCCCGTTAAAATCATCACTCTCCACCATCCCGACACGACGTACGGCAGCCCAGGTGGCTTCGGCAGTTCTTCTTCTTCTTATTCGTCTTCGTTTTGGTATGACTCCCTGTTTTCTGGAGTCCGGGGGAAGATCAAACGGATGACGCTTATTGATTGGATCGAGATGTTCCTTCCTTGTTTCCGTTGGATTCGGACGTACAGATGGCGGGAGTATTTCCAGGTTGATCTCATGGCCGGTACCACCGTTGGTATCATGCTTGTTCCTCAGGTGATTCCTTCTCTCTCGCGAAATTTAAAAAAAGACGGATTAAACAACGTATTATTATTTTTATTCGTTTATTTGCTGTGAAAATGAAATGGAAAATGCAGGAAAACGGAAATTTCGCCTTTAATATAGCGTATTTTTTCCGGTTCTGTCAACGTAGCCTACTATAACGAACTTCTCTTTGGATTTTTTTCCGGTTAACGAACTTTGATTTTTTTTGGGGAAAGCAAAACCTTACATCACCACCATCGTCGTTATTATCATCATTATTTTTAGTATGATTTGAAGCTAAACGGAGTTTTAAATTCTGCTTGTTTGCTGTGAAAATAAGTATTAATGCTATGTAATATTGTATATATATATATATATATATATATATATGTGAAGATACTAAATTTTTTTTACTCATTTTATTATTATTATTATTATTATAATTATTATTATTAAAAAATTATTACAAACAGGCCCAGATTGAACCGGCCCAATTACAAAAGACCCAACTGGCCTAAATCAGAAACCCTAAAATCCAATTAGGGTTTTCTATCCAGCTGCCGCCGCTTTGCTTCTCCACCGTTGGATCTAGCATTGATCCAACGGTCCAGATGGCGCCAGACGAAACCCTAGGGTTATGATACCCTAGGGACTACACCAGGTGCCGCCGCTCCACGTCGCTCCAGCCGCTGCCACGCCCCAACCGAAGGCTCCAGAAGCTCCAACGCCAGCCGTCCACGTTATGGCTATGGGGTGAGTTACCACTTGGAGTCCGGTGACTCACCGAAGGGTATTCTTTTACCCGGTCCGATGGCCACACCGGTGATGGCTATAAAGCCATCACCCCATCTGCGAAAAAGAAGAAGAGAGGAACAGAGAGAGACCAGCAAAAACAGAGAACAAAAACAAAGAACAATAACCCACAATCCGCAGTAAACCAAAACAGAAACAAAAAGAAAGGAAAGAAGCTTACCGAGGAAGCCACCGGACCTCTTCAAACTTCACCAAAACCTTCGAAAACCGAAGGTATTTATTTAGATTTGCTCCGATCGGGAGCTATTTAGGAGAAAAGAGCACCGGAATCGTCCTTAGGACGGTCCGATCTACCTAATGATGTAAAAATAAAATTTTCCGGCCACCGGATGCGGTGACCGGCGGTGAGGGTCACGGCGGCAGACGGTTGCCGTCAGGTGACCGGCTTCCCTCCGATGAGGGAAGCTAGAGAGAAGGGAGAGCTTTTTCATTCTCTCTCAGTTAGAGAGAGAATGAAAAATGGAGAATGAGAAAGCTGGCCCGAAGGGCCAGCCGTTTCTGGCTTTAAATAGCCCTTCCCGAACGACGTCGTTTCGGGGAGGGCTATTTGTGTAATTATTAATAGTTAAATCCTTTCCGCAGTAATCCTAGTTTATAAACTTTCCATTTTAGTCACTAAATCGAGTTTATAATCCTTTTAATTCGGTTCTTTAATTTCAATTTTATTTATTTTAGTCCTTTATATTAAAATAATATATATAGGGTAAATAACAGATTTAGTCCTATAATTTTAATAATTAATATTTTAATCTGAATAGTATGTTTTAATTTATTTTATTCTAATATCCGAATTTTATATAGTTTTATTTTAGTCACTAAATTAATAAATAAGAAAATAGCATGTTTAATTCCTATAATTTTGATTGAATTAGGTTTTTAATTTTAATTTACTATAATTTAGTCAATAATTTTAAATATTTTTATTTATTTTATTGCTTTTAAATATATAGTTCTAATTGTATTTTTATTATTTTAATTTTACTTGTTTATATATTTAAATATTTTTATTATTATTATGTAGTCATAAATATATATATAATAAATAAATATTTATTTATTTTTTAATAAATTATTTTTAACATTTATTTTTCAATATCGAAGAAAAGGACAGTCTTAATACAACTGGATGTCCTATTCTGGTATTTTAAAATTAAATATTATAAAAAAATATTATTTAATTTTATTCAAATTAATATTTATTAATATCAAAGAAAAGAGCTGTCTTAAGTCACCTAGAAGTCCTTTTCCGATATTTTTAAATATTTTTTATATAATTTTGAAATAATAGGATTATAAATTAAATATATTTTGAATTTTTAAATTTTTAATAATAGAGACAATTTATAATTAAAAAGTACCAATTTTGGGCGTTGTAGGGGTGCTAATCCTTCCCTAAACGTAACCGACCACGAATCCTTTTTTATTATTAAAAAGAACGAATTTTTGGTTATAAACGTAGATCAATTCATTTTTTAATTGATGTTTTCTTAAAACTCTTTTAAAAAAATAATTTTTAGGTATTCGACCTACCTGACCCTAAAGGCCGATGGCGACTCTCAAATTATTTTCAAAAACCATTTATTCACATCAATTTTCCCGCCAAATAAATATTTCGTACCCGGACGAAAACCGGTTACGACAATATGTATTAATGCTTTTTTTTACTCCTCTATATGAATTCCTGGACTCATATATTCTACTATTTGTTAAGAATATCAAGTGGTATATGGATTATGACATGGGGTTTTTGATCGTCTATTGACTTTTTTCAACAGGCTATGTCATATGCAAAATTAGCTGGGCTTGACCCAATATATGGACTCTGTAAGTTTCTACCAAATCAAATTATTCTGTATTCTGTTTATGCACAAGAAGTTTGTCATGAATTAATGGAATGGTTTTACAACTCAAATTCACACATTGTTGCGTATATTTATTGGTAAAAGAACAAAAAATGTGGACTAAGAATTCAGAAGTACTTGACCTCGCTCATTTTGTTTTTATTATATGATATCATGTCAACTACACATGGTATTCAAACAGAGAAATGCATTCTCAATATATTATGATATTGGAAACTTCATTGTTGCTATTGTTGAGAATATACCTTTGTTTGGGAAGTTTTTATGTTTTATGACAGACTATTGTCTTCTTAAACATTGCCACGTAGAACACAATCCATTTATTTTCAGTCTTGCTCACTTTGACTATGTGGTTTTGGCCATGCAGACTCTGGTTTTGTGCCAATATTTATCTATGCCATATTTGGATCATCTCGGCAGCTTGCAATTGGTCCAGTTGCATTGGTATCCCTCCTGGTCTCCAACGTGTTAAGTAAAATTGCTGATTCATCAGATGCATTATACACAGAACTTGCTATATTGTTAGCACTGATGGTTGGTATCCTGGAATGCATAATGGGGCTATTGAAGTAGAGCTTATCTCTTCTGTTATCCAAATTTTGCTTTTGCTTTAACATATTCCAATAAGTTATTTGTGTACCATGCAATTACTTGTGTTCATTCCAGCTATCTTAGATAATTTCTCGGAAAAACTATCTCCAAATTGGATTCATAAGCAAATCAAGTCAAGCGGGTATTAAGTTTGTTCTTATATGGACAAGATAAAGATGAATTACTAACGAACTATTTCACTTTGAGCTTACCCTTTTTTCTAATAGGGTGACAGAACTAGGGAATGGGGCTTTCGCATTTTGTGACTATCATACATTTTTTCTGTGACTTCAGTACGGTTATTCTGCATTAGAAATGGAGAAATGGAGAACTATAATCTAGAACATCTTTCAGCATTATGTTACAATTCATTTCTCTTCCATTCCCCATGCCTATAAACTGGGAAGTTTTCATCTACTTTTCCAGGCTTGGATGGCTCATTCGTTTCATTAGTCATTCAGTGATTTCTGGTTTCACTACGGTTTCAGCCATTGTAATTGCTTTAACACAAGCAAAATACTTTTTGGGGTATGAAATTGATCGAAGCAGCGAGATTGTGCCAATAATCAAGAGCATAATAGCTGGAGCTGATCAGGTATTCTTTACATGCCCAAGTGGTATTTAAATATGTTTATTTTGATGCATTGATTAAAGAAGGCATTATACTCTTCACTGACATAAACGGTCATCTACACTTCTTGAATACATAATTGAAAAATTCTTTCCAAACATCAATAGTTGCCACACATTCTAACCATTTAATAAAATTTTGCCTACTTCATCTTGCAATGGAAAGAGTATTGAACTCTTTTCACCATTTACAGTTGTTTATCCAACCATGCATGACATTATCATAAAACCTTTTCTTTGATAGATCACAAACTATAGCAATGAATTTAATTGCAAAGGGTTTTGGATTTGGCCTTCCTTTTTGTTGAATTTTCTGTTAATTGCGCTCTGCTCTTTTTATTTGGTTGCATTGTTCATTGAAAATTGTAATTGGGGAGACAACCACATATTTTCCTTAAACTTTGGTTAGTGTATTGTGCATTCTGCTACAACTCATTCATTCCTTTGTTTAACCTCAGGTGATGTTTTCATTTTGTAGTTCTCATGGCCCCCTTTTGTAATGGGGCCTGTGATTCTCGCTATGATTCAGACCATGAAGTTTCTGGTACCAGAGCTCTTTGTTTCTCTCTTTCTATCTCCTTTTCCACACCCAACCCAATATTCCCTTCTATCTTTCTCTTTTTTTGGAAGGAAATATTCCATCTTTCTCTCAAAAACGTGTTCTCTCTTTTCATTATAAATTCGATGTCATTTGTAGGGAAAATCAAGGAAGCACCTGAAGTTCTTGCGAGCAATGGGTCCCCTTACAGCAGTTGTTCTTGGCACGACTTTTGTCAAGATATACCATTCACCATCAATTACTTTGGTGAGAATGATGTAAAGTAAATTATATTATTGGGTATTAAATTAGGCAACATAATCATAAGAGTAGCATATCTTAGCTTAATTAGTTTAGTCAAATGATAATTGGTGCTTATGTTTATATGAAAAAGGCATTCTCATAGCAAAGCTAATAAAAAGTGCTGTGGTGTTGATTTAGGTAGGAGATATACCTCAGGGCATTCCCGGCTTTTCCATTCCTAAAAGTTTTCAATACGCGACGTCTTTAATTCCAACTGCGTTTCTCATTACTGGTGTAGCCATCTTGGTAAGGAATTATATGAATCATTCTGCTAATAAGAATGCAAGCTTTCAATTAGAGTTGTCTTGTGAGTTTGTGAGTGCTAATGGTAATATGTCATTTTTGAGTTTTAGGAATCTGTTGGGATTGCCAAAGCATTAGCAGCCAAAAATGGGTATGAGCTGTATTCAAATCAAGAGGTATATATTGAGAAAATGTAGCACTACTCCCTCTATACTTAATGGATGTATTCTTGTCGGTATATATGATGGGTGATATACTACTTATTTTGATGTTTGTGAGGACTACAAGTTCAATGGGTTTCCCCAAAAGGGATATGATGTGTCTCAACTGCATAGCTTAGTTTTAGTGTTGTTTATACATCTAGGGAAGCTAGTAGTAAAGTCTTGTGTTTGCCAAATTTTCTTTGAAGGTTGTAATAAAGTCATTCTTTTCTGTCAACAGTTGTTTGGTCTAGGTGTTGCCAATATCTTTGGGTCATTCTTTTCAGCATACCCCACAACAGGTGAGAGTTCTTCCTGTCCCTATGTACCAACATATTAAGTCTTGATTTAGTGTTTAACTGCTTCTGATGCTACTGCTTTATTCTATTCTTAAGAAGAAGAAAAATTCTGAAACTATTGTTGCAAACTCAATTTAATTGATATTTTTGTTGTACACGTCCCGCTTATGAGGTCAAATCAATACGTCCTAAGAAGAAATATTTGAATACTGACCTCATCAATCTCATATTATGTAGGTTCCTTCTCCCGGTCAGCAGTGAATCATGAGAGTGGGGCAAAAACAGGCTTATCCGGAATTATAGCAGGAATCATAATGTGTTGTGCTCTGATGTTCTTGACTCCATTATTTGAGTACATACCACAGGCAAGTTCAAAAGTTGTTTGATTTATTTATTGGAATTGTTACCATTTATGCTTGCATCTGCCATTATGCCTTTTTTCCTCACCTCATGAATTCGGTAGTTTATGATGTGGGATCCATGGACTCAAATGTTTTTTGTACATTCTGTTTCATTTCAGTATCTGGAGAGACTTATTATGAATTCTAACTATGGGTATGTGCACTTAATCATCTTTGCAGTGTGCTCTGGCTGCTATAGTAATCTCTGCTGTTATAAGCCTGGTAAGTAAAGACACAAACCTGTGTTGAAACATTTTTCAAACTAGATTATGCCGCATGTTAGGCTTTAACGAATTTTGGACCGTACAATATTCTATTTGCAACATGTATTAAATCAACCGGAGTAAAGAGTAATTGGTATCCTGTAAAGTTATTAATCGTTTAATCGTATCTCTGGTTGAATTTTGTTTTTGCTTGTTAATAACTTTAGGTGGATTATGAAGAGGCAATTTTCTTATGGCGCGTAGATAAGAAAGATTTTCTTCTTTGGACAATTACAGCTACTACAACATTGTTTCTCGGAATTGAGATTGGTGTCCTTGTTGGGGTAAGTTCTTTAAACTATCTGTGCATTACTTGTGTTGATTTTCTTTATGCCGATCAACTTTACATTTTTCAGTATTTTACATTTGCATTCTATGATTATGCATCTATAAGTCATTTGTGGAGTTTGCTAAAACATTTTGCCCCATAAACCTTATCAGCTATACTCGATGCTATTGTCCTCTTTTCATCATCAACTCCGAGGCCCAAAGTTTGAGCTTTGCATCATGATCTTAGTCCCATATCAGAGAAAATTTTAATTGTATTTCGGCATTTCAGGTAGGTGTTTCACTTGCCTTCGTCATTCATGAATCAGCAAATCCTCATATCGGTGAGTGGATATGTCTCCTTCACCATGCCTATAATAAATCATCATGTGTTGCCTAAACATTATCTATCAGGACCACGTATATCATATTATCTGTTGTAAAATTATAATTCTTCATCCCTTTTTTCCACTTGTCTACTGGCGTTGCAGCTGTCTTGGGGCGTCTTCCTGGCACCACTGTTTATAGGAACATTGAACAGTATCCGGAAGCATATACTTACAATGGAATCGTGATCGTTCGTATCGACGCCCCTATCTATTTTGCGAACATAAGTTACATCAAAGACAGGTGAAGGTTCATGCATTCCTCGTCACATAAAACTGACTGCCTTTGGTACCTTGCATCAATGAATTTCCTTTGCCATATTTCTTACTGGAATATACTTTTAATTTCTGAATTTGAGAATGTAAATTCAAAAAATGTTGACCCCCCTTCCAGATTACGAGAATACGAAGTTGTGATTGATAAATCAGCGAGGCGTGGACCAGAAGTTGAAAGAATTTATTATGTGATTTTGGAGATGGCACGTAAGTTCTTCATACCATGAAAAGTTCTCATCATGTCATAAGATGATTGCATTTTATGACGAATATCATTACCGGGGTTATTCGAGCGTCCAATGATTTTGGTGGTAGTTCAGTTTCTTATAATAATTCAGATGATCCTTTGATTCGACTGCAGCTGTTACATACATAGACTCGAGTGCTGTCCAAGCTCTGAAAGACTTGCACCAAGAATACAAATCACGGGACATCCAGGTTGAGTACTTGTATCGATTAAACCCCATACATATTTTAACACATTATGATCATTAAGTCAATGTTTCAAGATTCGAACCTCTTGCAGATAGCCATCTCCAACCCGAACCGGGAGGTCCTTTTGACCTTATCAAAATCTGGTGTCGTAGAGTTGATTGGTAAGGAATGGTACTTTGTGAGAGTGCATGATGCAGTCCAAGTTTGCCTCCAGCATGTCCAGAGCATAACAGAATCTCCAAAAGCATCAGATCCATCACATGAAGGAAAAGCGAGTTTCTTCCAGAGATTGCTGAAACAGAGAGAGGAAGATTTATCAGTTTCCGAGCTAGAATCAGGTAATAAGACTAACGAGCCTTCGGATTCAATGCACATAGACCCTCAATTGGAGCCATTGTTGAGCCGAAGGTCTTGAAACTTGCTTGCATCTGAAGCAAAGTCCCAGTTATTGCCATTCTTTTAACAAGGCATTTCCGATATCGATTATTGTTCGATTCTTCACAATGTAGTTTAAGATTAGTACCTAGAACTTCGGCTGTTGTATTGTTATTGCTCTGTAACATGATTTTGTTTTTGGTTTGTAAGTTATTATTTATCAGCTCTGTAAAGCAAACTTCTATGCAAACTTGATTCAATCAAATGGCTATGATTTAAATCTGGTTTTAAATCCGAGCATTCCATTAATCTTTTCTTTGTGTCGAGGTCTCTTCGGTCACTAAAATGGATTCAGTTCAATCATTAGGAATTGTTGATGGTACCAAATAGATTAGGGTGGCTATCGGTGGTTCATTCTTCAGATTTAGTTTGAGAACCTGGTCATTGATCGGTGTAAAAGTGCTCTCTATAAGGGTAAGGTGATTTTTCTGAGGTCGCATCTCATCTTTAGGTCATATTTGAGAGGTTTTATAGTGGTCTTGAGTGTGTTTTAGTCGTAGGGTTATAATGACTACTTATAAGTTGGTAGGTTAAGTGGATATAGTCAAATGATAGAAAATTTGACTATGATAGATCACGTGAGGATGTTGAAAGTCATATCAACTAATTATGTCTTATCAAATGATGTTATATATTCGATGCTCCTCTTTCAAAGATATTCTCTCTGTATTTTTCGAAGTCTCTTGATGTCGAAAATTATATATTTTGCATTCAATAATTATATGTGCGGAAGTTCTTTAACAGGTACAACATGAATGCATTCTATAATTATATATTTTGCAGATCATGGAGTTAAAATTAGTATTCCTGCGCTAAACAGAAGGCCAAAAGAAGAAAACAGTTCGTAAAAGCGCAGAGCACATTTAGTTGGGTAGTTTGTGTCCCACATCGGTGAAGAATAGGAAAGCCAGACGATGCTGGCCCTATAAATAAAAGTCGGGGTGCGTCATAAATTTTCGCCTTAAGCTAATGAGTAAGGAAAACAAAGTGAGCGGTGGGAGCTGCCCGCAGCCGCAGCGCCATAACCTATAAGATGCGCAGGAATTTGTGTAGGGTCATAGGCTGGCTGAGCGTTGACGCTGCGTTTACTGTGCGACTCGTGCGGGCCTACCATTATCGGACACCCAACCCCCAATTTCTAGTCTAATTTTTTTGCTTATAAATTCCAGCATGCAAAATAGGGGTTTATTATTTTGGATTTTGTCTAAATTTAGACATTTGTCCTACTTGCATCTGCTTCATCAAATTAATTGATCGAGGAACGATTATTTTTTAATTTGTTGTATAATGTTAGATTTAAAATAAAATAATCTTTACCACGATATGTTGTTGAAATATTTTAATGTATATATGAATATATTTTATAAATTGTAATTAATTAAAAAATATTTGAAATATATAAATTTGAGGGTACGTTAAATATTTTTGTAATCTCCGATAAGGGTAATTTGATCCGATTTAGAGGATTTAGAGTGTCATATTAAGGTCACCGGAGCGACCGACCATAAAAATAGCGAAAAATTTAAAGCTTTTATTAAAACATATAACTTATAAAATGATTTATCATTATGCAGAAACAAAATAGATTTTTTATACTCGTATATAAAAATAAAATATAATTACATGCCCCCTAATCACATGTACCGTACTCTACAAACAACATCGGAAGAATTCCCTTACTGAAGTCGATAGTTGCACTGATATAATTCTTTTAACCTGCAATGTTGAGTAATAGAGTGAGCTTCGGAAAGCTCAGTAATACAGAACTACCAGATGATGCTGAAGAACGTGTATATACAGATAAACATATATTTTCTTAATGATCCATACATTTACAGACATTTATATTGAGCGGAGATCCTACTAATATTTCAGGTGGTAACAGACATTGAGCTTTCAGTTCAGAGAAATATTTCGGATGTTTAGGTTCAGGAGATCAGAATAAGTTATCTAGTATTTCAAAAAATCATGTAATTTTTCAGATCTTTTTACAACATATATATATATATACCTCCATCCATTTACATCATAAATGTGTAGGTTTCTCAGAACCATACACCCAACCGCACATGCCATTTAGACCCTGAGTACAAAGCCGAGGAGTCTATATATAATCTTCCTCCAACAATAAACCCCCAAATAAAACATTTCTCCGTCGGTAAATGGAGATATCAATAATCAAAACATAATTCAGAACAGATATCAGAACATAATCCAGGTTAGGAATCATAACAGATTTCAGATCAGATGTCAAAACAGAATTCAAATCAGAAATCAGATAAAATATTCATATAAGTAGGGAACACACCAGAGTTTATGGATATTATTTAGAGGGACTGGATAAT
This sequence comes from Hibiscus syriacus, assembly GCF_006381635.1. Lineage (NCBI taxonomy): Eukaryota > Viridiplantae > Streptophyta > Magnoliopsida > Malvales > Malvaceae > Hibiscus > Hibiscus syriacus. Next base: position 2,370,988 of record NW_024062653.1, read on the forward strand.
CTTATAAGGCAGAGAAACACGGATCTTCAGTATGCTAATAGAACGTTGGAATTTTGAATCACCATGGGAAGAGTTCATTAACTGACGAAATCATCAGTTATTCAGAATGTGATTTATCAAGATCATATCTTATTAAGACATTTTTCAGAAGCTTAACGAATCATAAGGGTATTCCGAATCCTTTACAATCTTTGTCGATTGATTAGATTACCGAACAACTCCAGATGAATAACTCCCAGAACTAATGCTTATCGACTGGTCAATTCATTGTCCTCACAGGGTATTTACACTTTAATACCACAAATTCTAGTCCATATATAATCTTCGGAATCATCGCTGAATAAATCTTTCAATGTCTTTATTCCATGTTCACGCTTCCACTGTATCATGAAATACTGACGTGCTTGATTTGTAGTTCATCTTCCATAAGGACAGTACATCTTATAAACTCATCAGAATTTCCAGACTTATCCAATTCACTTACTTAATCATCAGTCATTGAGGTTACTTAGCTTATTTAGCAGTCAAGTCAATTTCAGTTACTTTGGGGTTTTCTAGAGTAATTCAGACGTTTCTGAATTCCGGATACATATTGTACTTTCGTTCAGTTCAATTCGGTCTTTGTGGTTGATTTGTCAAACAAATATCCAATTATTAGTGATGAATGCGATCTAGAGTTGAGTTGAGCTGAATACTTCCAAAATTATCATCGAGCCAAACTTGAGTAGACAAACATGCATTCAAGTAATATTTATGCCATTCAGGTACTGACATATCATTAATGTTGATCGACTCACTTAAGTTGTGTTCTATAACTTTTAAAGGTTGTCCAACACCTATGCTTATTTGGATTCCTTAATTAATCCAAAACATTTTCTTAGTTTAGGCCATAAGGTTATTTTTGTAATTTTGGTGTTCAGTTTTATTCCAATCATTACAGAGCTCAAGGATATCCCATCATTCCTGAGCTTGGTGGTATCATTGGGTCAATTCTATTACAGGGGTATTTTGGTCATTTTACAGATTCAGTGCATTTTAATATTTTTCTTCCGTTCGATCTTACTATTAAATTTAATCTTATCATTTATTTCAGTCCTTTCGAACAATTCTGACAGCAGAATACCCCCGATAAATTATTCTTCAGGTATTTACTCATTACTCGAATATTTTCAGGTCAAGTGCATTCTCAGATTTTATAAACGGAATATCATGAATTTTTCTGTACAAAGACAGGATCTTAACAATTAAATTCGTACTTAATCGAGTTAAGTACAAATTCTCAAAGTATTTCTCATTTAGGGTCAACTCAGACTATTTTATCTCTCAAGGGCATTTTTGTAATTCCTTAACCAGATAATTTCGATATTAGTTCTTAACGAAAATAATTATAATTTAAAGATCCTATGATCAATTGCTTTCCCGAACATTCTCTTATCTTGAAATGATTCCTTAATTGACTCATAATATCTTGCACAAACCCTCTAGGGGTTAAAAACCGGTTATTCGTATTTCCTAAGCAAAATCTAGCATTTCTTAAGCACATATGTAGTTTTATCATATCAATTTATCCTTTCAGAGTTATTAATCAACTTCCAGGGACAATTCTTGACATCTTACAACTTAAGGGTATTTTTGTAATTTTACCTTACCAGAGTATTATCATAATTTCCCATCCAAGTACCTTTAACATTTAACCTTTGATAATATAAAATATAAGACACAAATCCATGGCTGATTTCTTTATCACTAATCATAAACTTGTAATTTAATTCTAATAATCTCTCAATCTCCTATATTAATCATCTGAACCATAATCAATTGCCAAATTTCTACTATGTTCGGATCGAGTGTAAGAATTTATTAACTACACAAATGAGACCAACATTATCTTATTCATACATTTACCAATATTCACATGTTCCGTAAAGCATAAAGAGGTAGTAAAGTATTACCTCGATTTCCATGCAATACTGATCGACAATTAAATTCCATTCGAACGCCCTCGATCTTGAAATCATCTTCCAATATTTCCTCGGATCCACATCAACAGAAATTACATAAAAAAACAGAGCTTAATTATGAAAAACGGATCGAATCAAATGATAAATCAGTAAAAAAAAAACTTACAGGGTTCAAATTTGGCGAAACAGACTTCGGATTCGGATTCAGAACGTCAAAAGCATAAAATATGACTTTTCAAAAATTTGAACTTTTCGATCAAAATCAAAGTCAACGGGTTTGACTGGAAATTTCGAGGCATTCGGGTTTGAATTTCGAAAAGCGGACTGCGAAATCGGATTTGAAACGTCGAAAAATGTCAGGATAGATATACTCGGTTAAAGTCAAAGGTCGTTTAATGCCCGGTCAGAGCCGGTCAAAGTTTTGGTCAACAGTGGTCAACGCCGGTCAACGGGTCAAAGGGTTGGGTCAACGGGTCGGCTCAACAGGTCGGGTCGGGTTGTAACCGGTCAAACCTGTAAAAAAACCGGTCAAACCGATCATTTGGACTATCCCCACACACAGTGGCGGCTCGTGGGACTTCATCCGGCAGCCTAAAAATCACGGAAAATTTTTTAAAAAATATTTTAAGCAATTTCGAGGCACTTACAAAGCTCGGTTCATAAATTTGAACGGTGGAGTGCTCGATTCAAATAAATCGAAAACTTTGACTGCTTCACCTCCTCACGCGCCGCCGTCGACGGAGACCAAGGATGACACCGGCAGATTTGAAACGGAACAAGGAACACGATGGTGCGGGAGGTGTCGTAAACGGATCATCGGATCGTCGTGAATTGATGAAAAACCAACTGAAATCGAGTTATTACCGATGATACTTCCAACTGAAATTAACGACGAACGACGATAATTCACGATGAAAGGTTTGAGGGTTTTTGTTCATCGGTTGACAACGAACACGATAGTGGTTTCGATTCGTCGATCGGACGTCGGACGGTGAGTATATCGGAATTGAAAGAAGGGTTGGTGAAGAGGAAAAATTGAATTTTTTTCCAGAAAACATACGGGAATTATGGATTTATAATTCAACTCATAATAAAAATGGGTAAACTATGAGTTTAGTCACTGAACTTCCTGAACTTCTTAAAACGATCTGCCAACTTTGAAATCTTACAATTTAATCCATCGTTTCTTTCAAAATACCAATTAAATCCACCAATTTATAATTCCTTAAATTTAGCCCCTAAATTGGGGTGTTACGTATTTAGTATTTAAATTATAAATATATAATGCTAGATTTAATTTTTATTTCATTTTAATATTATGCTATTAAAAATTTTAGTTTTTTTTATTTTAGTAGTTTTATTTAAGTTACTTTTTTTAAAATAATTTAGGTATTAAGACAGATTAAAATTGATAATTTAAGTAATAAACGTGTTAAATTAAATAATGAGATACTAAAATGAAGTGAACTGAAAATTGATAGTTTAGGGAAAGTTAAATAATGAGTTAAATAATAAGATACTAAAAGTGGGATACTTAAAATTAAATTTTAAATGATTTTATTAAAATAGATCAAAACTAATTGTTGAAGTACATAGTGTATCTTAAATTTTAAGATTTAAATTTTTGGTTATGTAATATTTAAGGGTAAAATATATAAATAGTCTTCGAACTTTTAGAGCGCGTACATTTTGGTCATCAAATTTTTGAAACTAGTAATATAATTATTGAACTTTTAGTTTATTTTCATTTTGATTCTTATCATTATCTCTCGTTAGTTTTTACTTACGTGATACTTAACCCATTCTTCTTCTTTCTTCTTTCTTCTTTCTTCTTTCTTCTTCTAAGCTATCTATCTTTTTTATTTTATAAATAAGACATTTTAATATCCTTTTGCAGATCTCTCCTGCTATCTTTCTATCTCTTTGTTCATGTCTTGCTTGAGCATAAGGTTTCTTCCGACCAATAAGGCATGGAAAAGCTTCACCTCCAAACTTCAAACATCCACTAAAACTTTTGAAGCGGAAGCTTTATCGGTGGTCTAAGGTCTATAATTTGGGAAAGTTTGTTTTCTCCTGCCTCCGCTCTAAGCAAAATCACATCAGTCATCAAAGATTAGATCAGGCTTCAAAAAATGGAAATGCATTCTGATTAGTTATCAAAGAGTTGTTGCAGGCACTATGTAGTATTGGGATCTGATGACCCTAAGGTGGCGTTTTATTCGTTAAAATATTTATAAGATAATTGGAATCTATGAAGGAATTGAAATCTGTGAAGGAATTGGAATCTGTAGGAATTGAAATCTAATTTCATATTCTGTTTGGTTGGCAGGAAATGAAATTAAAATCCAATTTCATATTCTGTTTGGTTCGCAGACATGTTAGATGAATTTGATTTTAATAATGTAAAATGACAGAATTGCCCTTCTTATTTTTTTACTTTATTTTAGTTTATTTTACAACTTACATGTATTAATATATTATAAAAAATTAAAAAATATTAAAATTTTATTTTATTGATTGATTATTCATTTCAATAAATTATAAAAATCATGCTAATAAACATTATAAGTTAAAATCATCGCAATCAAATTATGTTAATAAGTTACCAAAAGATAGAGCAATATTTTGATACATTCCAATCGGAGTATGTTAATTAGTTACCAAAAAATATACCAAAAACTATTTTTATTCAATATATGAATTAGAAACTCGACCCAACTCAAAATAATAAAAAAAATTATTTTTATTCAATAAAAACATTGACTTAATTGAAAAAAATATATATATAGAGGGGTATTATTGTAATTATTCCTAAAAATATAAGGTAAAATTATATATATTTTTTCGGGTCGGTCCAATTTTTTCACCCTAAACCCGAACCCGACCCGACCCGAATATCACACTTAAAAAAACCCGACCCGACTCGACCCGAATATCACACTTAAAAAACCTGACCCAACCCGAACAAAATAAAGTTTCATCCAACCCGACCCGAATTATATATATATATTCGGGTCGGTCCGTTTTTTTCACCCTAAACCCGAACCCGACCCGACCCGAATATCACACTTAAAAAAACCCGATCCGACCAAAATAAAGTTTCACCCGACCTGAATATATGAATTAGAAACCCGACCCGACCCGAAATAATAAAAAAATATTTTTATTCAATATATGAATAAGTTACCAAAGGATTGATGAGGGTAGTATGATCAAATTTCAATTCCCTTCAACAAAGGAATTGAATTCCATTCATTTTTGGATGGAATTCACTTTCCCTCATTTGATGGAATTGAATTCTATCAGGGATTTTAATTCCCTTGAAAAACTTGAACCAAACATGGGAAAGTGGTGGAATTGGATTCCAATTCCCACCAATTCCAAGAGATTCCATCCAACCAAACGCCACCTAAGCCACTAGAAATTTGTTACCTAAGCCACTAGAAATTTGTTGGTGCAGCTTGATGTCGACATTGCTACTCATATACTTATCAAGGAGGAGGGGTTAACGGGTTAAATGTCACATCAACAAAAACCAACGAAAGGTAATGACAAAGATCAAAAAGAAAACAAACTAAAAGTTTAAAAATTGTGACCAAAATGCAAGCATCCTAAAAGTTTGGGGGACTATTTATATACTTTAACCATATTTTAATTGAATCAAGATAAATACATAAAATTTACGATAATATATTAACATAACAAGCCTCAACTCATCTAAAAACTCTAAAATTTCTACTCTTAATCATAAATATCTAAGAAAATTCTCATTTAACTCGGGCCACCAAGCTTAAGCTTGATTTTTACTTCATTTTCGACCATTTTAATCAACGACTTTTCACTGAAATAAAAATAAATAAATCTTTATGCACAATCACAACCACCTTCTAATATTACACCTTCAATAAATCCGAACTAGCTAAATTTGATTCCATTCGATCAATGAAATAAATATGGATTTAAGATTTCAATATTTATAGTAGTATGATATATGATTCTCTAATGATGAAAACACCATTTGGCATTAGACCCCAAATTTACTGATTAATAATAGCATGAACAATGTACTATTGTACCACATCGCTCAGAACACTTATTAGATGACTGGACCAGCTAAGTGTTCATCTGGTTTTTGCCATAGTCCCAACACACTTCATGAGTTTATATGTTCCGAAACAGTGTGAAACACCTACTGGTTTCGAACAGACTCATGCATCAAACTTAGGCGCCCATCCAGCAATCACGTGTTCCTTGGCGGCCTGCGTCTTCAGGAAGGAGTCCCGAGAGAAAACTGCCTGCAAACATACAACACATTCGGAAATAAATACGAGAATATGATTCTAAACATTTACGCTCGAGTCCATGTGATCTTAATGGTCCCAAAGAAGATAGGGAAGAGTATAGTATGCCATTGAGCTATCATCGCCAGTCTATGAGGTGCCGCAGTTTTACAATCATAATGTCATTCTAGTCGATGAGGTATAATCATGTCCCATGCTAGTGCAACCATGTTTACTCGGTCTTAAGTGCGAGTATATCAAATATACGGATGTTTACTTTTTTTCTAAGCTTTTCTATGTATTTAGGGATTCTTATCGCAATAGTGATATGAAAGTGCAGCCGTATATAGGTATCAAATACATCATTACTCCTAATATGCATGACTGTACTGATCAAGATAGGAAGGATGATCAAAACCAGGATAGTTCAAACAAAACAAGCTTTTCCCAGGAAAGGTTGTCTAGTCAAGTGCAACATACATCATTGTCTTTGTCGTCGTCGTTTTTCCGTAAAACAAACATGACGAACAAGATCCACTCATTAAACCTATAAAATTGCATTTAGAAAACAGTAAATTGCAGAAAAAATATTGATTGATGGTACAGCAGTTGCATACCTTCATGTAATTGTGGAGATAAGTCGAGCTTTCAGGAACAGTCCACTTCTTAAAATGGCCAAGAGTGATCTGAAGATGGTACAGCTTCGGTCCCAAAGCTAGATCGACAGCGGTTATCTTTTCTCCGGCAATGAACGGACCCTGATTTGTATAGTCCGATAAATTACGAACACTCACATGATAAAATATATGGAATGTATCGAATCTATGGTAAAAAGGCATGTCAAGCTGATCATCACTTACATGTCCCTTAAGATGTTCATCCAATGCCATCAGTTCATTAACCAAAGCCTGCTCAGATCCGTCATTTGCATCCTTGCTCTTCAAAAATGTGATGAAAGTTCCGAATATTTTTGATCCCCTGCATCGGAAAATCGAATAAAGAATTAAAGATCAAGAAACAGTTAATCAGTTTCAAGAACAAAATGGTATCTGGACTTCCTATACAATAAAAGATGAGCAAAAATCACATACAGGGTCAACTCTGTTTACATACTTTCAAAGGTAAGCAAGTCCCTGAAAGGGCTTAGTTGATCTATGATTTATGTTTCATGTTTCGTTTCCTTTACATTTGTTTTGAGAAATATATCAATCACTACCGATTCTTTCTTTTTCTATTGATTATTTTCCGATCGAGATGTATGGTTCCATGAATCTATGTGTCTACATCAATGCTGTTCACGGATTAACCAAAATGTGCAAAAGCCCTATTTGCCTCTGCCATTCTATGACTGAACTATCCACAGGGAACTGTTACAAAAAAAAAACCATCCACAGGGAACAAATCAAAGACAACAATAATCCCAGAATTTCAGTAGCCAAAAGACAACCGAAATGACCAAATGTTTCCGGACTTAACCTATATTAATCAAACTCAGGCGTTACTGTTAGATACTTATATGTTTCCGACATAGTTTCTTCTAAGTTTTTTTCACGTATTTTGAGAGTCCTCGGAGGATCATATTCCGTACTTGTGTTAAAAAAACCATCAGACAGGCATCAAACACCGATATTTCAACAAATGAAGAATCCGAGCAACATAGACAGAGGCAAATCAAAAGGACAACCTAAATAACCAAATGTCTCCGAACTTAACCTATATTAATCGAACTCAGGCCGTCAGGCGTAAGTGTTAGATACTTGTAAACCCTAAATCCTAAACCTTGAACTCTGAACCGGTATTTCAAGAAAAACTGAAGAATAGGAGCAACATACACAGAGGCAAGTTCAGGTGGAGTTTTGAGAGAAGGCTCAGGATATTTGTCTTCAATAATTCCAACAATCACATCAGAATCAGCCACCCACTTGTCATCAAACTTCGCCACTGGTACCTTCCCCTCTGGACTTATCTCCAAGAACCTATCATGAGTTTTAAATCACAAAATTCATATTTTTTTACAGTAAAATCAGAAATTTACAGCAACCCATTTGCTTAAACACTCCAAACAACACATTCATCAACATAAAACAATGAAATATTCACTTTTTTTTTGTTAATTTTCTGAAAAAATATACCATTGGGGTTTATCACTGAGATTGACAAGGTGCAGCTTGTAAGGAACCTTCTTTTCCTCCAAAGTAAGAAGAACCCTTTGGCAGAAAGGACCTGTAAAACATTTTTACAAAAGAGGCAAAACAACATTCAATTCAATTCAAACTCAAAAACCCAGAATCAAAATCATCCGGAAAAAGGAAAAAACAAAACAAGATTTTCATTTTTCAAATGATATATATATATATATATATATATATATATATATATATTAGAGAGAGAGAGAGAGAGAGAGAGAGCATACAGTCTCCAAGAACGTCAGGGGCACCAGCAGCGGCCTTAACACAGATCTCCAAAGCCATTTTTTGCTTGAGAAAGATTAAACAATAAAAAATGATCCTTTTTCGTTCTGAGAAATATTAGGAACTAAAAACTGCAGAAATGGTGTGAACTGTAATATTTCCAAATTCCAAAACTTTTGGGGAACGTTGACCCGATTATAAATGCCAAGTGCCAATGGTCCATGCTGTTTCATTTCGATGGAGACCCAGATTTATTTTTAAATCATTTATAAGTAAAAACTATTATATTATGAATTCTTTAAATTTTATAAATTTTAAATGCTTAATTTATTATTTTATTCCATAATTATTTTTAAATCATTTCTTAAAAAACTATTATATTATGAATTCTTCAAATTTTATCAATTTTTTAATAAGTATGATATATTTTAATAATTAGGTTCTGATTTCATGTACAAATAGATAAATTTTTTAAAGTATTTGAGATCAAGCTTAATGCGTCGATAGTAAAACTCATTTAAAATCAAAGTGTTTGAGATATTAATTTTTCTGATTTTTTAAAAGATAAAATAATTTTAAATTTTTTTTCCTTTCTCTATTTGTTTCTTTAAAAGATCAAAGATAATTAAGGAAACTGATGAACCAAGACTACTTGTCACATATTCATTAAATAAATATTTCTTTAACGTTTAATTTAATAAACATTTAATTTAAAGAAAATAAACATTTAAATTTAATAAAAATATAATTAAAAATTTATCTTATAATTAAATATTGTATTAATTTCGAGATAAAATCTTCAACAATAAATCAGAGATATATACGTTAAAATACGTTAAGACTTATTCGATCGATAATACTTTTTTAAACCGACTAAATTGCAAACATATGTTTTTTCTATAAATTTTTTATTTATATTTTCTTTCCTCTCCAATAATGAACATGGTCGTGATTTCAGCCAGGTACTTCCAATGGTTCCACGGTCCAATGTTCTGTGCCTTTAATGGTTTGTTTATTGAAATGACTTATATTTTGAATAAATAAATAAAATTAGGGTAAAGTACTTCAAATATCAGTCATCATACTCGTTTAGTCACTGACATTTTAATTTTATTAATTTTAATATTAACATTAATGTTTAACTACAATTATATACTCCGTCATTAATCTATTAATGATACAATGACATTGTATTTTTATGCTGTGAAGGTGATGATGTAGCTCTCTCACTAAAACGACGTCATTTTATTAGAATCATTTAATGAAAAATTACTTTCCATAAGATTTAAACCAAAGTTATTCGAGAAGAAATGATAAACACTCAATCACCAGAAAAACTAAGGAAGAGAACTTTTTCAATATAAGAGAAGTTCTTGAAAACTGAGTTGTGAGATATCTTGAGATGTGAAAAACCTAATAGATTTGCTCACTATTTATGGGGGATTTTCAAGAGAAATTTAATTCAACCAAATATCTTTTAATATTCAACATTGAACATATAACAATATCTTTTAATTTGAAATATTCAAAAGGTAAAACTCATTTTACCATTTAAACTTAAATATGTATTATTTTAAATTTGAAATATACAAAAATATATAATTATCTTTAATATTCAAAGTTAAAAAGGTAATAAATACCTTTTTAAATTAACATATTCAAAGAGTAATTATCTTACTAATATTCAAATTAAATAATATATTTAATTTGAAATGATTGAAAGGTAAACTCTTTTTACTATTCAAACTTAAACATATATTATTTTAATTTGAAATATACAAAAATATATAATTATATTTTAATATTCAAAATTAAAAAGATAACAAATACTTTTTTAAATTGACTTATTAAAAGAGTAATTATCATACTAATATTCAAATTAAAAATTATATTTTCATTTGCAATAGTAAAAAGGACTATGAATTTAATATAAATATTAAATACATCAATTAAATTCACCTTTTTTCCAACAATCCCCCACATGAATGAAATTGATGATTTAATCAAAAAACATTTTGGCACAATGTGGTGATCGCCTCTACGATTGATAGATGCATAGGATAGGTAGGTGTCCTCCTTTGAACCTTCCCTTGTGACAGTATGTAACACCCCCAACCCGTACCCGACCCGAATACGAGTCTGAGGTGTCACATTGACTTTTCAAACTTTGACTCTTGACAAAACTCAAAGAAAATTTAAAACTTTCATTAAAATAAAAGCGGTTTATTTACATAAATTAACCAAAATAACCAAAATCGATCAGAGCATATCCAACTCAATCAATTAGTACATGCCAACTATATTCAAATTAACCAAACACATTTAAATCATCTATTTTCTGATCTGAAATTTTGTAAGGGAGATGCTGACGTGTCTTGCTCTTCTTCGCTTCTCTTTTCGCTTCTTTAACCTACGTGTGAAACAATCACACGTTAAGTCTATGACTTAGTGATACATTAAATTTATAAAGGAAACTCTAAATGCTTAAACATGTATGAACATATTACTTCATGATGTCACACAATCATTATATATAATATAATGTACACATATACACATCACACATTATTTCCATAATTAATCTTATTCTATTATCCACATTATTATCATTTATATCTTTTAATCATACTTTTCATCAACATATGGCTCATTCAAACCATACACACATCATCATAACAATCATATAATATAGTTCATATCATAAAAACATATACTTCACCAGTACCATCTTTATTGTTATATCTTTGTTTAGCCCATGTACACTTTTGAGAATTATAGATATGTGAGTCTTTTGAGGTTGTGAACTAATGCTGTCACCACAGCTCGTATAAATGCACCGAAGTGCCATATAAAATGTCCCTAAGGACCACGTAGAAAATTCCTTAAGAATCATATACATATACAAAGGATCAAGTATGTGTCTCAAAAGACATCACACATGTTCCAAGGAATACATATATGTCCCGAAGGACCGCGTAGACCCTCGACTCTTGGCATGCCAACTATACCCCTAGCTCTCATGACACATAACATGGGCATTATCATTTATGTCATTTCACATATTCATATATTCACATAGTTCACTTACGCGTAGAACATTTTCATATAATTCACATTTACATGTCACATAGCTTATATTCTTTCTCACGTAGTCACATAAATCCATGTCATATAACATATATCCAAAGTGCATAGAATCGCGTAGATCATATCATATAGCTTAGATCATTTCTTAGATGTTCATGTAAACCTACATACCATATCTTGTTCACATATAATCATATATACTTCATATAGCACATATAAACATCTAGAACACTTCCACGTAGCTTATATCAATTTTCCGAGTCCTTTCATATTACTTGATAACATATATCGTATATGTATATAATAACTTATGTCATATCATCTACCTTATGCTTCATTTCTTTGTATTCCCTTAGATTACATAAACTATGTCGTATTTCTAAACGTATATCGTTTAATAGAATTTTATTTATATATTAATTTAATCTATTTACTTAATTCAATTTCATATATTCCTTATAACCTTTTCATATAGCTCCATAAATCTTTAGCATATAACTTATCTTATATATTCGTATCATCCTTTTTATATTCAAGTTTCCTAATTGATATACTATTCCCATTTCATTCTGTAATTCAATCTTATTTAGTTCCCTTAACTCTCATTAAATCAAAAAGCTCTATTATACTAATTCTCATAATGGATCATACCACTATGTACTTGTCCAACTCATGTTTCTATTAAGCATATACTGTTACACATGTTTACCTAGTTCCTATCACTTCTCATGAACTCACTTTCATCATATTTTCCTATTATTACATATTTTATCTCATAACCATGTATTCACATAGTCTTATATTTCATTATCATATGACATATTTGTTCTCCTATAACTCTTCATAGGCATCTATTTTCATTTCCATATATCACTTGACTGATCTTCTATATTCCTATAATTTCATAACTTATTTTATATTCTCTCATTAACACTTAATAGTGTTTTTACGCAAACCACTTAGCACATACAAAACATATCAATTCATTTAATCAAACGTATATACACTTCATGTTGTTAACATACTTATAATCAAGACTTAATGAACTATTATTATAGGAAATAAACTTATCACAAGTCCAATTTCCATATAATCTTATAAAAATAAACTGCACTCACCTTGGCCTCACTACGTTCCAATCCACTTATGATTTCCTCTCTTTCGATCGAATCTTAACTTGATAATCATTCCAGAACTTGTTCATGTTCGATATCTACATAATCACACATTGATACATATCAATATCCAATCGATATACTCTAATCTATCATTTCTTAGACCAAAAGAAAGGTCTATTTCTATTTTCCCTTTGAAGTACATCGATACATTCTACAGTGCATCGATGCATTCTTTAACATGTGCATCGATGCACTACCCATGCATCGATACACCAATCACCTTCGATGTTTCATTTTAAGGGGGTACATCGATGCACTAATTGCATTCGATGTTTTTTCTTTAAAGAGTGCATCGATACACATTGAATGTGCATCGATACACCTTGCCCAGAATTTGCATTTTAAGCTTGAAAACCATCAACTTTTCACTCAATACTTCTATTTTAAGCCCCTATCATGTTATTAAACTCAACTACCATTACTTAAACCAAATTATATCCATATAAACCATCTTTATCTTCCATATCTCATCATGATTCTTAAAATTTAAGAATCTTACTAAACTTTTAACTTTGTTATTAATCATTTCTAACTTCATAAATCTCTTATTCTTATCGATGGCAAGTCAAATTCAACTTTCAATTCTTATTATAAACTCTACTTCAATATTTCACTCAAGAACTCCAAATCTTTAATCTTCCTTAACTCATTTTTCTTTTGATTTTAAGATAACTTAAGCTTTCCTTAAGCTTAGTTATCATCTAATGATCAAAACCCCATCTTAAATCCGGCTAAATATCAACCAACAAGAGATCTTACCTTTGATTATGGCTTCACGTGAAGTAGAAGAAAGGAAAAGAAGAGAACTCTGGAGAAATCTCTCATCTTCCACGTGGTTCCCTTATCTTATAAAGAGAAATAAAAATCTTACTTGTCAATTGACCATTTTACTCTTTAATTAATTCAATAATTACCAAACAACCTTCAACTATATTTCCAATAAGTCATTAAACTATTTAACTATTCTACTTTTATTACCAAATTCTGAAACTTTACAATTTGATCACTAACCCGGTATTGAGGATGTTACAAATCTCCCCGGTATTGAGGATGTTACAAATCTCCCCTCCTTTAAAGAAAATTCGTCCTTGAATTTTCATTGAACATATCAATAAGAATATATCTTCTAATGTTCTCATGCTACCTCCTTTACTCAATCTTTCCTTCCTTTATTTCTTCAACTATCTCTTTTTTCCTTTATACATTTATCTACTGTCACTTATCGTATACACAGTAACCCATAACCTCAATCCATTTATGTCTTTTCTCTCCTTCGATTCTGTATTTTCCTTTGACCTTTCTAAAATTCATATAATGTCACTCATTACATAGACAATAACATCCATATTCATCACTCAACATCATAAATCCATCTCTAACTACCTTATAATAATAACCAAATTCATTTTCTATCATCATTTAACCAAGAACACGACCTTAAAACTTCTTTAAATATGATTCAACGTACACTTTAAAGAATCTTTTCACATCACCTTTCACACTTTTCTTACTTCTATATCAAAATTATCATCTACACTTCCATATAACTTTTATCGTATCTGATCCTTTAATTCAATCCCTTTCATTTCTTTATTCCATTATTCCTTTATTTATTCCTTATACACAAATCATATATTTCCTTTCATGTTCACATACTCTTGTCTTATCACCTATACTCATCTCTATGTACCAATCTTCATTGCATCCTCATAACTTTGATAACCCATTTCTTATACATAACTTCATTCTTTATCATTTCTTATACTTGTATTTTCCTTCCTTAAGGTTCCATGCAAATACTTATCTACTTTTCTAAATCATAGCTATCTGATCAGAATACACCACTATATTCAGATTCACATCATAATTGATTAACTCAACTTTATCTTTTCCTCCAATCTCATAACTCTATCACTTTTACTCTGATAACTAGTCAATAACATCTATTCAATCTAGGGCACAAGCCCTAGTCAACCAATCATATATATCTTTTCCAATCGAAATTATCTCAAAATTAGTTTACTTAACTTATCAATTTCACCTCTATTCTCATACATCCTGTAATTTCCGTTGTTCAAACTCAACATTATAACTCCCTTTGTCTTATAAACTGATCATCGATATACACATTCTCAAACTCTTCTTATCAATCCTCAGCTTTACTCAAATATACAAATCCTTAACTTATATCCAGATCCACTTCATATCTTTTATCTTAACCTGGCAATATCTTATAATCTTATACTTCCAGTACATTCCCATTGCATATTCTTGTTAGTCAACTCTAACTCTTTCCATCTTAACTGAAAATCCTTATCATATACACACTCTTGCTTATACACAATACGATCCCTTCATTTCAAACCCATAAGCTCTGACTTATACATCTTATACGCTTGTCACTAATACACTTATTCTTGAACTCTTATACCAAATCTCACTGCATCATTTGATCTTTTAACGCTCTTATGGTGACACTTGTTCACCATATTCTATCTTATCCAAGGAATAATAAGAAGACTTCACATCACTTTTCTGATTCGAAACTAGGAAAATCTTCTATCACTATTCTAATATGATTTTAACTTTCTGAAATCAACCTTTAATCTTATAAGACACTTTCTGAGGTTTCTGCTCTTCATCCTACCTGGCCAGGGCAGGTGAATTGCTATCACCATCAGATTTGTCAGCTATCGATTTACTTTACTTTGACAATTTCTATAATCAATTTCTACTATATTATACAAATCTTATTCTATTAGCAAGACAACATACTCCTTACATTATCAGATCAAAATTTTTCACTTTTAGTTGGCATATACACATTTTTAAACCTCATTTGACTTCGGTTTAAGCCTAGAATCGTCTAAACCTTAGATTTCATACCATTAAATGTAACACCCCAACCCGTACCAGACCCGAATACGAGTATGAGGTATCACATTGAATTTTCAAACTTTGACTCTTGACAAAATTCAAAGAAAATTTAAAACTTTTATTAAAATAAAAGCGGTTTATTTACATAAATTAACCAAAATAATCAAAATCGATCAGAGCATATCCAACTCAATCAATTAGTACATGCCAACTATATTCAAATTAACCAAACACATTTAAATCATCTATTTTCTGATCTGAAATTTTGTAAGGGAGATGCTGACCTGTCTTGCTCTTCTCGCTTCTTTAACCTACGTGTGAAATAATCACACACTAAGTCTATGACTTAGTGAGGCATTAAATTTATAAAGGAAACTCTAAATGCTTAAACATGTATGAACATATTACTTCATGATGTCACACAATCATTATATATAATATAATGTACACATATACACATCACACATTATTTCCATAATTAATCTTATTCTATTATCCACATTATTATCATTTATATCCTTTAATCATACTTTTTATCAATATATGACTCATTCAAACCATACGCACATAATCATAACAATCATATAATACAATTCATATCACAAAAACATATACTTCACCAGTACCATCTTTATTGTTATCTCTTTGTTTAGCCTATGTACACTTTTGAGAACTATAGATATGTGAGTCTTTTGAGGTTGTGCACTAATACTGTCACCACAGCTCGTATAAATGCACCGAAGTGCCACGTAGAATTGCACCGAAGTGCCGCGTAGAATTGCACCGAAGTGCCATATAAAATGTCCCTAAGAACCACGTAGAAATTTCCTTAAGAATCATATACATATACAAAGGATCAAGTATGTGTCTCAAAAGACATCACACATGTTCCAAGGAATACATATATGTCCCGAAGGACCGCGTAGACCCTCGACTCTTGGCATGCCAACTATACCCCTAGCTCTCATGACACATAACATGGGCATTATCATTTATGTCATTTCACATATTCATATATTCACATAGTTCACTTACGCGTAGAACATTTTCATATAATTCACATTTACATGTCACATAGCTTATATTCTTTCTCACGTAGTCACATAGATCCATGTCATATAACATATATCCAAAGTGCATAGAATCGCGTAGATCATATCATATAGCTTAGATCATTTCTTAGATGTTCATGTAAACCTACATATCACATCTTGTTCACATATAATCATATATACTTCATATAGCACATAGAAACACCTAGAAGACTTCCACATAGCTTATATCAATTTTTCGATTCCTTTCATATTACTTGATAACATATATCATATATGTATATAATAACTTATGTCATATAATCTACCTTATGCTTTATTTCTTTGTATTCCCTTAGATTATATAAACTATGTCGCATTTCTAAACATATATCGTTTAATAGTATTTTATTTATATATTAATTTAATCTATTTACTTAATTCAATTTCATATATTCCTTATAACCTTTTCATATAGTTCCATAAATCTTTAGCATATAACTTATCTTATATATTCGTATCATCCTTTTTATATTCAAGTTTCCTAATTGATATATTATTCCCATTTCATTATGTAATTCAATCTTATTTAGTTCCCTTAACTCTCATTAAATCAAAAAGCTCTATTATACTAATTCTCATAATGGATCATATCACTATGTACTTGTCCAACTCATGTTTCTATTAAGCATATACTGTTACACATGTTTACCTAGTTCCTATCACTTCTCATGAACTCACTTTCATCATATTTTCCTATTATTACATATTTTTTCTCGTAACCATGTATTCACATAGTATTATATTTCATTATCATATGACTTATATTTGTTCTCCTATAACTCTTCATAGATATCTATTTTCATTTCCATATATCACTTGACTGATCTTCTATATTCCTATAATTTCATAACTTATTTTATATTCTCTCATTAACACTTAATAGTGTTTTTACGTAAACCACATAGTACATACAAAACATATCAATTCATATAATCAAACATACATACACTTCATGTTGTTAACATACTTATGATCAAGACTTAATGAACTATTACAATAGGAAATAGACTTATCACAAGTCCAATTTCCATATAATCTTATAAAAATAAACTGCACTCACCTTGGCTTCACTACGTTTCAATCCACTTATGATTTTCTCTCTTTCGATCGAATCTTAACTTGATAATCATTCCGGAACTTGTTCATGTTTGATATCTACATAATCACACATTGATACATATCAATATCCAATTGATATACTCTAATCTATCATTTCTTAGACCAAAAGAAAGGTCTATTTCTATATCCCCTTTGAAGTGTATCGATACATTCTACAGTGCATCGATGCATTCTTTAACATATGCATCGATGCACTACCCATGCATCGATACACCAATCACCTTCGATGTTTCATTTTAAGGGGGTACATCGATGCACTCCTTATGCATCGATGCACTAATTGCATTCGATATTTCTTCTTTAAAGAGTGCATCGATACACATTGAATGTGCATCGATACACCTTGCCCAGAATTTGCATTTTGAGCCCGAAAACCATCAACTTTTCACTCAATACTTCTATTTTAAGCCCCTATCATGTCATTAAACTCAACTACTGTAACATCCTCAATACCGGGTTAGTGACCAAATTGAAATATTTCAGAATTTGTTGTTCAAAGTAAAATAGTTGAATAGTTCAATGATTTATTTGGGGATATTTCCTGAAATTGTTTAGTAATTATTCAAGGAATTAAAGGGAAAAATGGTCATTTGACATTAAAGATATTTTTATCCCCTTTAAT
Organism: Hibiscus syriacus; assembly: GCF_006381635.1. Classification (NCBI taxonomy): domain Eukaryota; kingdom Viridiplantae; phylum Streptophyta; class Magnoliopsida; order Malvales; family Malvaceae; genus Hibiscus; species Hibiscus syriacus. The sequence goes on from NW_024062653.1 coordinate 2,389,617, forward strand.
AGGAGATAAAAACGTGGGAAGATGAAAACATTTCATCTTTTTCCTTTCCTCTTGCTTCTCCTGTAAGAGCTCAAAGGCAAAGGTAAGTTTCTTCATTAGTAGATTATTTGTTCAAGTAAAGGTTGGGTTTTGATCATTAGATGATAATTAAGCTTAAGGAAAGCTTAATTTATTCTAAAACAATAAGATAAAAGGTATATGAGAGATTAAAGATTTTGAGTTCTTGAATGAAATCTTGAAATAGAGTTGAATTTGACTTGTCATATATGAGAATAAGAGGTTAGAAGTGTTAGAATTAAGTTTGGATAACATGGAAAATTTGGTATGATTATTGATTTCTATATGGAGAATAAAATTTTGAGGATTAAGATGAAATAAATGGATATAAATTAGTTTAAGTATGTATATTTGAGTTAAGAATAGAAAAGTGAATGAAACATGAAGAATTTAAGTTGTTATAGTGAATTTTCGGGCATGAACAATGATTTTCTGGGCTTAAACAAAATTTCTAGATTGTGCAGGGGGGTACAGATTCCCCCCTGTGGGGGTATCGATTCCCCCTAAATAAAAAAATGGAATTTTGGTTCATTAAATCAGCTTAAGTTATCAACATCAAGTTTAAGGTTTAGGCTTCTGATAATTGTTTTGAAATGTTATATTTATGTAGATATTGAGCCTAAACAAGTTCCAAAACAATCAAAGAATTAGGATCGAATCAAAGCAAGGCTAAGGTGAGTGCAATTTAATTGTACTTATGCTATCAAAGAACATTGGCTTGCGATTAGCCAGTGACAAAGTTACTATGGTAAGAAGTGACTCCTAAAATGTTATATGATTGATATGATTCTTATGAGTGTATTTTAGTTTATAGGATTATAAGGAATTGGACTTGTGATAAGTCTATTTCCAATAGTTATAGTGGATGGAGTATTGATTATAAGGATGTGAATGACATGAAATGTATGTATACTTGATTCTATGAATTGACATGTGATGTATATATGAACATATGTGAACAAAATATAACATGCATGTTTACATAAACACATATGATATAATATAAGTTATATGATACTATTTATACGATTACATGCACATGAGATATATGTTACATGATATGATATGCGAGTTATATGAATAAATGAAGAATGATATAAGTCATATGAAACTATCCACGTGAATACATACACTTATGATACATGTGATATGATATGAGATATATTATTACACATACATGTGGTATGTGACAGAAGAGAAAGAACAAGTGATATGAAATGTATAAATGATAATACCCATATTATATAATATGAGAGCTATAGGTATAGTTGGCATACCAAGAGTCAAGGGTCTACGCGGTCCTTTGGGACATACAGTGGTCATTCGGGACAAATACATAGGTCCTTCGGGACAAATTTCATATGCCACTCAGTGGGACTTATACGAGCTGTGGTGACAGCATTAGTACACAACCTCAATGTACTCACATATCCTTAGTTCTCACAAGTGCACCATGGGCTAATTAAAGAAATAACACAAATATAATATATGTGATGTATATGCTTTTGATGATATGAAATGTTACAGAAATTATATGATGATGTGTATATTGTTTGGTTAAGAATGATAGATACAAAAGCATATGACTAAGAGATTAAGGATAATGCTAAGAAGGTAAATGATGGTATATGTTTCTACATGATATGATAATATTAATTATTTATGCATTATATGTCATGTGAACATAAAAGGATAAAACATGAATTATATGATATACGATTGGAAATCGTTTATATATAAGCGTGATTTAGAGTTTATATTATATGTTGATATGGTATAAAAAGGAAATAATGATGTTATGTTACATGATATGTGCATGTATGTATATGTTACAGAGAATAATATATGTTTTGATATGATAAGGTAGTATCAAATGTTCATGCATTGTAGAAATTACAGTTAGCATATAATTATGTTTTATATGCCTCACTAAGTCAACGACTTAGCGTGTGATTGTTTTACGCATAGGTTCCGAGAATAAGAAGATTGATAAAAGTTATGCAAGACAAGTCAGTTTCTCCTTTCCAAAGATCAGATCAGAAAAGAATGAAATAGTATGTATTTTGTAATAATGATAATGGTTGGCATGTAATAAAGATTTGAATTCGATATGTTTTTAATCGATTTGTTAAAATCATATGATTGAATTTTATAATGTTTTAAAGGTGTATATGTAAAGGAAAATTTTATACGGATGAAACCTTAGATTTTTATAAATTTATATGTATATTACGGAAGTACTGTAGGAGCACTATAGCAGGGTATCGATTCCCTGTAACAGGGGAATCAGTTTCCCTCTTTGAATCTAAATTTTTTTAACATTCGGGTACTGTAGCAGGTATTGTTCATCAATGTTCATATGGCACTGTTCATACCATATTTTATTGTTCAAAAATATGTTTTTGACTCAAAATTTTATACGAATCATAATTTAATAGAATATTTTAGTATTTTCTTAAAATGAGTTCAAATGTTTTGATATTTTTATAAGAATATTGTTTTTAAAAGTCAATATGACATCTCGGACTCGTATTCGGGTCGGGTATGGGTTGGGGTGTTACAACTACCATTACTTAAACCAACTTATATCCTTATAAACCATCTTTATCTTCCATATCTCATCACGATTCTTAAAATTTAAGAATCTTACTAAACTTTCAACTTTTTTATTAATCCTTTCTAACTTCATAAATCTCTTATTCTTATTGATGGCAAGTCAAATTCAACTTAACTTTCAATTCTTATTATAAACTCTACTTCAATATTTCACTCAAGAACTCCAAATCTTTAATCTTCCTTAACTCCTTTATCTTTTGATTTTAAGATAACTTAAGCTTTCCTTAAGCTTAGTTATCATCTAATGATCAAAACCCCATCTTAAATTCGGCTAAATATCAACCAACAAGAGATCTTATCTTTGGTTATGGCTTCACGTGAAGAAGAAGAAAGGAGAAGAAGAGAACTCTGGAGAAATCTATCATCTTCCACGTGGTTCTCTTATCTTATAAAGGGAAATAAAAATCTTACTTGTCAATTGACCATTTTTCCCTTTAATTCATTCAATAATTACTAAACAACCTTCAATTATATTTCCAATAAGTCATTAAACTATTTAACTATTCTAATTTTATCACTAAATTTTGAAACTTTACAATTTGATCACTAACCTGGTATTGAGGATGTTAACACAGTATGTTTACTTTACTGGTTAAACAATAGACTCGATGTCCTTGAACTGTTCTGTTGTTTATGTAAATGATGGCATACTTCACACAATTATCCCTCTAACAAGAATTTAGTTCTCATAAGAATGTCCTTAAAGCCATTGACATTTGCTTGGTTCTACAAGAGTTTGAAAGAACTATGCCCAATAGTCTCCTTGAAGCGACCCCACTTCATTCTCACATAGATGACTTATGTTGCTCGGCTCATTGAAGCACACAATGGTCATTAAAAGCTTTTTTCTTAGCCTATACCACATTGATCCCTGCTTACATCATAGGAATGAACTTGAGATAATAAACCCCCACAATGATCGTACATGGGTTATGTAATTAAGTTACCCTTTGAACCTTGTTCTTGGGATCTCCAGTCAGCAAGGTAGGGTTTTCCTTCACATAACACCTTTAAATTTCATGGGCTTTAGTCACATTCCTTTTGATGTTTTCTCAACTTGATCTCGATTTAACCTTTTGGTTAGAGAATCCACAATGTTATCCTTTGATCTTACAAAATCAACAGCGATAACTCAATTTGAGATCAATTATCTATTGTATTATGTCGATGACACATATGTCTCGACTTACCATTACACTTGCTAGTCACAGTAAAAGCATACTGTGGGCACATGTTTAAGCAATTTAAGAATATCCTTCAAGAAATTCCAAAGTGGTTCAACTTATTCTCCAAACTTATCTAGAGCTTCAAACTCATATTTCCCTATAAATCTGGTTATAACTGTTTTCTTAAGGACTTCCATAACACGATTTTTCCTTTCCAATGTGAAACATATTCACTTGTGTCATTGATATTTTATTCCAACTAACATCGGTTTATCCTTCTAAGATAGTAGGATAGTCAAAGAAAATACAATCCATCATTTATAATTTATTTTCATTTATTTTGGTAATATGACAATTACCTTCTCAAAACACCCTCACATATTCAAGTGTTTATATGACACAGGTTTTCAACCTTTTCATGACTCATGTGGTGTCTTATCCTTTTTCCTTTCATGTGGACTTTATTTAAAAGGTAATTTGTTGACAGAACTACTTTTCTCTCTCACATGTACTGTGACAACTCAGATCTTTTTAACATTGCGTTCATTGTTTAATTCTTTAGCTTTGCTACTCCATTTATTTTAGGAGAATATATTGATGTTACTTCATGAGTAATATCATGTTGTGCACACTTCTTACCTTCTTAATTTATTTATTAAGTTGGTTTTCAACTTCATATTTATAGAAAATAATTTTTTCTATATAACTTCGTTTTGCTCTTTTAGCAAATACACATAGCAATATTTTTGCTATCATTAATGGATGTAATAAAAATGTTTTTCTCCATCGTACGTGCCATTATTACGAAGTTTAAGAACTTGACCACTAGAATTTCCTTGGTGTCAGCATCTTCCGTTTCGTATCTATGGTCCAATGTTATCCATAATTCTTTTATCCACCTTATTGATATTATACAGCTTATAATGTATTCGATAATACACTCAGGATGTATTTCCAAACTTTAGTGAATACGGTAACAACATTTACCTCATCCTCTCTAAAAATAGAAGGATTATCTCACATGTGGTCAAATTCACCATGACCAAATAAAGTAACATCTATATGTTATCACATCTTGAAATTATATTAATAGAATTTTACAAGTTTCTCATCGTGCCTCACAATCACAAGTTCGTTTAACACACAAAACTAGAATTAATAATAATTTCGACAATAAACCAAAATTAAATTTTGATTTATTCTATCAATAGAATTTAGTCATTAACTAAAATTCTGAAACAAATCAGTAACATAGTTGTTACTTTCCAACGATTTCTATAGAAATCAAATAATTTTGTTACACTACAAAATTACAATCCCAATTGATTTCAAATACGAAACCAAAGATTCCAATAAACATGAAATTAATTATTGTTTATTTTCGATTTTGTTTCGAATATAATCAAAATTTTGAAACAAAATCAGTAACCAAAGTTACTTTCACGACAATTTCTGTTATACAAATTTGTCCACTTTGAGATTTTAGCAAACCCGTTAAAACGAAAGGATAAATCCCGAAACAAATTTATTTGCTATCAATTTTCCCACGATATCTGAACCGTTTCAGATTAAAGAAAAGTAGAAGAAAGAGTTCTGAATCGTTTCAGATTAAAGGGAAATATTCATATTTCACCTATCGGATTGACTTTATCATTGTCAACTAGAACTTGAATTCTTGATCATCGTTATTAACTTCACCGTTGTTAATCAAAACCTAAACTATCAAGATTCAAGGTGTGCCTCCACAAAGTGTGCAACCACTAAGATCTTGAAAAGATTTTGGAATCCAATTCTTTGAATCTCTACATAAAATTTAATGGAGTCATATATCACAATAAAATTAAATTCAAAAATATTTCTCGAAGAATTTGAAATTCATAAACTCAAGATTGAAGGAAACTTATCTTTGGCATAAATTCCTTTTGATTTTCGCCCAATATTTGTTTTGCCAAATTTTTGGAACTTCCCTTATACACAACAAGGATTAAACTCACGAATTCTATATCATCTCGAAAAAATAAGAAAATAAAATTTGTCTTAAGATTGTTAGAAAAAATCGCGTACATTAATCCGAGAATGATATAGAAATATAATACTGAATAAATATCATTATAAAATATCAAAAGTACAAAGTTATAAAGAGAATGAACGAATTTACTCTTATCTTAAGATTTTTACCCGAAATAACAATTTGAGACAAAATCAATCATGAGAAAATAAACCAAAAAGGTTAAACTTCTTAGAAGATAAGATAAAAATAAAAGGAAATAAAATACTCATTTTATTTTGATCTATCGATCGGAAACAATTGAGGCCTGTTTCTATACAGTTTCCTTAAGATAGATTTTTGGTCATTCCTTTGGTGCTAGAGTTCGTTGGTCATCTATCTCCCATGATACAACAACTAATGATCTGCTATAGAGCACATCTGCATAGATCACAAACGATCATTGCTTTCGACTATCGCTGGAAAAACTAAGGAAGATAAAACTTTTCAAGATAGGAGCAGTTCTTGAAAACTAAGTAGTTAGATATCTTGAGATGTGAAAAACCTAAAAAGTTTGCTAACTATTTATAGGGGATTTTTAAGAGAGATTTAATCCAACCAAATATCTTTTAATATTCAACGTTAAACAGATAACAATATCTTTTAATTTAAAATATTCAAAAGATAAAACACATTTTACTATTCAAACTTAAATAAGTATTATTTTAATTTGAAATATACAAAAATATATAATTATCTTTAATATTCAAAGTTAAAAAGGTAATAAATACCTTTTTAAGTTGACATATTTAAAGAGTAATTATCCTACTAATATTCGAATTAAATAATATATTTAATTTGCAATGGTCAAAAGGTAAACTCGTTTTACTATTCAAACTTAAACAAATATTACTTATTTTGAAATATACAAAAAGTATATAATTATCTTTTAATATTCAAAATTAAAAAGATAACAAATACATTTTTAAATTGACTTATTAAAAGTGTAATTATCTTACTAATATTCAAATTAAAAATTATCTTTTAATTTGTAATAGTTAAAAGGACTATGAATTTAATTTAAATTCATCAATTAAATTAACCATTTTTTCAAGACACGCGAATGCTCCATATTTCCAGCCCCCCTATGGAGGTGATGTTGATACTGCAGATAGAATGTAGTGTTGTAAAATTGATTTAGTTTAGTTTAGTTACACACTTTTTCACCCCAAAAAAAATTAGACCCTTATAATTAAATTTAGATATAGTTTGTAAATTTATTTTAACATTATGCCTTTTATTTAAATAGAGTTAGACTCTATAATCGATTAATACTTCATGATTATAACAAATAAATGAGAAAATTGCATCTTTTTCCCTCTAATATTCATACATCAAATTGCATGAAATTAGGGACTAGGTGTCCACACCTCATTTTGCCACTTTTCCATGCTCATATGTATATATAACTTTATATTATTCTATAAATTCATATCAAATCACTTAAAAACATCAATATGAGATAAAATGAAGGGTTTGAACTCATTTTAAGTATTCACTCATCTTTAATTCACTTTCAATTCATCATTTCTTTAAGTCATACTTAAAGTCCATCATGTTTTATTATAATCTCAATTAGTCTTCATTTAAATTTCAATTTACATATAGTGAGATGAGATGTTAAAAGAATGTTATATTTTAATAATATTTGAATGGTTTTCAAACTAGAGATTTTCATAAAAATATTATCACCACTGTTTTCTTTTAGTTTTATTGTCATCCAAAGACACCTGTAGTCGATCATTAAACTTTTATGACGATAATAATCAAACATTTAATTAGTATTTTTTATAACATAATAATCATTTTCGGTGTATAATTAAACACACTGACTTTATATTGATAATAGTATTCATATTATCCAGAACTCTTATTTTTATTTAGAGTACATTACAAAATGTTAAATGCTTTATAGTTTTATATAAATAGCAAGTATAATAATTTTCGGATTTTACCATTTGAAGATCAATAATAAAAAATGATTAAATTAAAAAATATATGTTTATTTAATATCTAAATAAATAAAAATTTCAACAACGACAACAAACACCATTTTCATGGTAAACGACACAATAAAATTTCATCTAAGAATTGGGTTTTCATCGAAATCAAGAGAATACAATAAACAACAAAGGTGGGTTTCAGAGAAATTCTTTCAAGTTAGTTTTTTTAATAAAACAAGAGAAATGATATTTTTTTAAATATTTATACCTCATTAAAGCGATATGATGATCTGATCCAACTCTATTTAGGGTTTGCATATTTTAAACGAAGTCTTTGTGGACTCTTATTTTTGCTTTTCTTCCAGTTTGATCCTTATTTTCATTTTATTTTCTTATTTAAGCATGTGATTTTATTTTATTTCGGTTTAGTAACTTAACCTCTGTACATCATACCAGTATTTAACTTTAAACTTTTGTCCCTTTATTTTGTATTTGTTCATTTTATCTATATGTTTAAGTTATATTTAATTTTGTGTTCATTTTAATTTATACCCCTTTATTCTTAGTATTTTTTTTATCACTTTATATTCTACCAATCTATATCTATGCTCATTTATTTCTTGCCTTTATTTATCCGTTCCCTTTCATTTCAGTAAATTTAATTTAATCCTTTATTTATGCTATTCATTGACTTTCTGCTTTTGTTATTTTGGATATGCTATTTCATCTATCTTGCAGATTAGTCCTTTTTAAAATTGGTGCATTTGCTATTATGAAATTATGTTTTCCTTGTATTTTATTTTAGTCCCTATTGTTTTGGCATGTTATTATTATACTATTATTGTAATATTCTAACTAAGTTGCTTGTATAGTATTTTAATAATATATAGATATATAATAGTATACTGTTTATACTAATTATTTTTATATATGATATTTACCCTTTTTTTTGGTATTATATTTACCGTATTTTATACTATATATATATATATATATTATTTTATTGTATATATTAACTTTAAATATTACCTTATATTTTATGTACAAAATAACAAAAAAACATCCCAACATTTGACAAAAGTATCACTTTGAGTTCTATTATTTTTTTGGAGCACATTAACTCCTATTGTTTCAATTTGGGTCAAAAGACCCCCTCATTAGATGAAAACCGTTAGTCAAATATCGGTTAGTTGGTTAATGTCTGAAGCTAACTCAATAGAAATATGTGAATAAAGACACTGACATGGCATGCCATGTCACTACCACATAAGCAACTTTTTAAACAATAATTATAAATAAAATTTTAATTAAATTATTTATAACCAATCATAATATGACATGAATTATATTCTAATTGGTTTAATTTTAAACTGAAAATATGAAAATTTTCTTTTCATGTAGGTGGGGGCTCAAACCCAAGCGCACAGAAAGATAGAAAACAAACACCAAACCACTAAACCACCAAGCTACTCTCTTCTTCTAAATAATGTAAGAAAATGGATTTAACTAATAAAGGATCCGGTATAAGACTTTTATTTTTTCAGTGAAAATCATTCCTCAAACCATCAACAACTATGGCAAATCTCACCCCTTTCATCGATAATGCTTTTCTTTCTTTCATTGTTGGCTGTGTTGTTCACCTGAATCGATTTTACAAGTGGGATAGATCTTTAGTTTAATCAACATTGAATCATGGAACCTTGTTATCAACACCTGAGCTATCCTCATGGTGGCTTTTACCTTCCGACAAAGATGACTCGTCAATATCAACAACAACTAGACCAAGATTCATGAACTCTTTCGACACAATTGCTCCTCCATGTTGTTTCTTTTGTTCGATTTTTCCTCCGTAATCATATGATCCTTCTTCATTTTTTTAACTTTTTTGCCACGGTGTTGCATCAAGAAACCCAGATGCATTTTTATTACGTTGTAGTTCTTAGTTACCTTAACCAACTTCCCCTTAACAATTGATTCTTATCTTTCACCCCTTCCAACTTAACTTGTAAAACAATTACATGAAAAAAAATACTATATAACAAATTTTGGCATGTCTAGAAACACATACAAATATCAAATATCTATCTGGTTATTAGTTTTTTTTATCTTCCATGTTGGGAGAAATCTTGTTATTATCAATTGTGGATTGGTCTTGTTGAATTAATATTTGATTTTTATATAACATGAATAATCAAATAATTTATATCGTTAAAATTTACATTTTGTAATTCTAAAAAAAATTTGTCATAAAAGTTCTCAAGTGTTTTTTAATTGTAAAAATAAGCTTAAGAGTTTTTAGGTCATATTATAACTTATAAATATCTTTCAAACCTAAAAAATATTCGATTTTATTAAAAATCATCTCTAGTCTTGAGACCAGTAAGCCAATATCGATACATATTTTCCAATAAGCTTTTCTGGTATCGATACCATGGTGTTGATATTAGTGGCGAGTCCAGAAATTTATAAATGGGGATTCAAAATTTTATTTTTCTTTTCTTAAAAATAATGGGGTGCAAAAATTTTTATTTTTTTCATTTTTCTTTAACATATTATACTAAATTCCACCTTTTCCCTAAATAATAGGGATGCACTTGACCCCTAGGGGGCTTAGTGCATCCGCCCCTGGTTGATATCGATACCTATAGGTAAATATCGATAGTCACATGAACGATATCAATACTGTGGGTTTCAACGGCTATAATTTTGACCGCTAGGATGCTTAGTCTCGATATCCACTACCTGATATCAATACCAAAGTTGCAGGTGAGCATTTAATGCTCAAAATTAATTAATTCAATGGCTGTAATCAACCACCAATGAATACAAATGGCTAGAAGGATGTTAGAAGACATAAAAGGAACCAAGATTCAAATAGATAACAATAAGAAAGATTATTGCAAGATCAAACCAACATTGAAAGAGTTTTTAGCCAAATTGTCGTATTCTTTGTAACACAGTTGTGAACTACTTTGTTTAATCTTGCTCAAGTATGATTTTGGGTGAGTGCTTATTGTTTGAAAACTTATTTTCCTTTTGTGAGGTTTTCTTTTGCTTGCTAAATTTGTAATTTCTCTTGTGCAAGAGAGTGTAAGCAAGGTTTTGTGGTATAAACCTTATGTGTTAATATAATGTCATACATTGTCCTTAAAAGTTAACAAATCTAGTAAATTTGAGAGATTAAATATGATATATGTAATAACTCTTATTTGTAAATTCATAAATCGTTTAAGGGAAATATATCTCCAAACTATAAAAAATATTTAAATGTAGTTTTCTTGAGAGATCTTGTGAGTAAAAAAGATATTGACATGATCTAATCTAAGTGGGAAGATTAAATCGTACAAATCGTAAATATCAAAATGTATGATACTCTAAATATGACATAATAACATTAATTATATTTTCTGACATACATTTTTTATTGTCAACACATGAAGTTGTTTTTATAATAAAATACATGATACGAGAAAAATAAATAAATATACAAAGAATAACATAAAAATGAAATATATATATATATATATATATATATATATATATATATATATATGATTAGTATGACTAAGAAATAAATAATTGAAAATATGAATCAATCCACCTCCTATGGATGTTAAAGACCAACCTTTTCAAAATACCATTTAAAATTGAAATAAAATAATTTTATATTTTTAGCTGGTGGGACACATATCCTAAATCGAGTAGTGAATCAACGTGTTGATTATCGCATAATAAATCTAAAATAAAATAATTAAGTAATAAACATATTTTTTATTTAAAATAAATCATTATGACACATGTTTTTAAATTGAAATCGCCATTATAAATTATAGGATAAACTATAATTTATCACCTAATTATTGTAATTTTTATTTTGATTATCATTTATAAAATTTTGTCAATCATATTATATAATTATGTAAATGTATTTAATCAAACTATTTACAATTAACATTTCATAAAAGTAATGATTTGACCGTTAATAAAATTTGTACAGTTACACATTGAATCATCATTATTTAAACATTTCATCAAATATGTCACAATTTTGAATTAATTTAATATATTCAATCATCTAAGCATATGACGATACATATCACGACATCATTGATAATTTTTTAATTTATATTTATATTTAATTTAAATAATTTTCTCTAATGAGATTGTGATACATGAGACTATGATAAAAGGAAAATAAATTGAATTGAATAAACAGTTGGGCTGATTTGAACTAAAGTCTCTAAAGCAAGAAACCACACCTCTACCACTGCATACAACTACACCAAAAACAATATTTAGTTATGTTATGTATGGCTCATAAAAAGTCTCGTTGTGGGGTTACGAATTATGTGGGTTGGGGTGTGGGGGCGCAGCCCCCGCGGTACGGTAGAGGGTTGATTTTGTAATTATGTACCAGGGTTTTCTATTATAAATAGAGATGTAACCTAGACCTAAAAAGATCATTGAATAAAACTTCTAGCGCCGCCTAGGCACCGAGGACGTAAGCACATTGCCGAACCTCGTAAAATTCTCGTGTTCTTTTGTTTTCTTTACCCGTTTTCGTCAACAATTGGTATCAGATGTCAGGAGCAAAATTCGAAGTCGCGAAATTCGATGGTCAGGGTAACTTCGGATTATGGCAAACGAGGGTGAAGGATCTATTGGCGCAGCAAGGGATCTTGAAGGCTTTGCGACCTACAAAGCCGGCGTCGATGGATGAGGAAGATTGGGAAGAATTGCAGCAGCGAGCGGCATGAACCATACGATTATGCTTGGCGGACGAGGTCATGTATCACGTCATGCATCTATCGTCTCCAGACAAAATTTGGAGGAAGTTGGAAAGTCAGTTTATGTCCAAATCCTTAACGACAAAACTATATCTGAAGCAGCGGCTGTATGGGCTGAAGATGCAGGACGATCACGATTTGGCGCAACACGTGAATGTCTTCAATCAAATCATTTCTGATCTGGCTCGACTTGATGTGAAAATTGAGGATGAAGATAGAGCGATGATTCTGTTGTGTTCGTTGCCTCCCTCTTACGAACACATAGTGACTACTCTTACATATGGGAAAGAGACTATCAACGTTGAGGAGATTACTGCAGCCTTGTTGGCTCACAACCAGCGGAAACAGAATGCAGGGGAAAGCTCTCAAGTCGATAGCTTATATGTCAAGGGTAATCGAGATCGTGGACGGAAGCCAGAGAAGACAGGGTCCGGGAAGCGGAATTCCAGATCCAAATCCAGGGATAAGAAGACGATTCACTGTTACAAGTGCAAGGAGGCGGGACATATGAAGCGAGACTGTCCGAAGTTGAAAAAGCAGACTGATGAGAAGCGTGATGGCTCATCCAAGTCTGTGAACGTGGTCGAGGATGATAATTATGATTGTAGTGAGGGTGATATGCTTTCTATTTCAACGACACAATTGACGGATGCTTGGATTCTTGATTCTGGATGTTCTTATCACATCACGCCAAATAGGGAATGGTTTTCGACATACAGGCCGGTTAATTCTGGTTCGGTTTATTTGGGTGATGATCGATGTTGCAATATTGTTGGTATTGGTGATGTCAGAATTAAGATGCACGATGGCTCCGTTCGGACGTTGAGTGGTGTTCGACATATCCCAGACTTGAAGAAGAATTTGATTTCCTTGGGCACTTTGCACAAGAATGGTTTTATCCCTAAGGCTGACGAGGATAGGGAAACCATTCGGATTGTTAAAGGAGCATTGACTGTGATGAAAGGCAAGATGACTGCAGGGAATATCTACAGATTGTTAGGGAGTACCGTTGTAGGTGGAGTTCACTCTGTTGAGTCATGTGATGATACGACAAAATTGTGGCATATGCGCCTTGCTCATCTTAGTGAACGTGGTATGGCAGAATTACACAAGAGAAACTTGTTGCATGGTGTCAAAAGCTGTAAGCTCGATTTTTGCAAGTATTGTGTTCTTGGTAAACAGACTAAAGTCCGTTTCAAGACTGCGAAGCACACAACTCAAGGGATTCTTGATTATGTGCATTCTGATGTATGGGGGCCTTCCACGACATCGTATTTGGGTGGATCTAGGTACTATGTTACTTTTATTGATGATTTTTCACGGAAAGTTTGGGTGTATTTTTTGAAACAGAAATCTGAAGTTTTTGAGAAGTTCAAGTTGTGGAAAGCTGAGGTAGAAAACCAAACAGGACGAAAAATCAAGTGTTTACGGTCTGATAATGGTACGGAGTACACAGATTCACAGTTCCTACAATTCTGTAAGGAGCATGGGATTCAGAGGCATTTTACAGTGCGCAAGACACCACAACAGAATGGTGTTGCGGAACGAATGAACAGGTCGTTGAATGAAAGAGCCAGATGTTTGCGGTTGAATGCGGGGCTTCCCAAACACTTCTGGGCTGAGGCTGTTAACATGGCGTGTTACCTTATCAACAGATCGCCAAGGGCATCGCTGGCTGGGAAAGTTGCAGAAGAGGTATGGACTGGTCATGATGTTAGTTTTGATAACTTACGGATTTTTGGTTGTCCTGCTTATGTGCATGTACCTGCTGATGAGAGATCCAAACTTGATGCAAATCGAAGGAGTGCATTTTTCTGGGTTACAAGAAAGGTGTCAAAGGATTCAAGTTCTGGGATCCAGTTGCGAAGAAAGTTGTGATTAGTAGAGATGTCGTTTTTGATGAACAGTCTATGTTGCAGCAGAAGCAAGACACGACAGTGGTAGATTTCGAGCAGTTTCCAGTTGAGAAACCAGAAACTTCTCAACCGACTTCTGGTGGTTCCACTACGGATGATTTGCAGGATTATAGTCTCGCCAGAGACAGGGTGATACGGACGAATATAAAGCCTCCGAACAGATTGGGTTTTGAAGACTTGGTATCTTTTGCACTTACTGTTAGCAGTGATGATCCAGTTACTTTTCATGATGCCGTTACTAGTCAGGAAAACGACAAGTGGATGACAGCCATGGTTGAGGAGATGGAGTCTTTGAATCACAATCGCACATGGGAGTTAGTTCCCCTTCCTGAGGGTAAGAAGCCGATTGGTTGCAAATGGGTGTATAAGAAGAAACCAGCAGTAACAGAAAAGAGGGGGAGAAGTTCAAGGCTCGTTTGGTAGCGAAGGGTTTTTCACAGCAGAAAGGAGTTGATTATGATGAAATCTTTTCTCCTGTGGTCAGGCACACTTCAATCCGAGCAGTACTTGCATTGGTGGCTAGTTGGGATTTGCATTTAGAGCAGATGGATGTTAAAACTGCTTTTTTGCATGGTGATTTAGAGGAGCAGATCTACATGCGGCAACCTGAAGGTTTCACTCAACCTGGAAACGAGCATTTAGTTTGCAGATTGAAGAAATCTTTGTACGGGTTAAAACAGTCTCCGAGACAGTGGTATAAACGGTTTGACTCCTATATGATCAAGATTGGCTACAACCGATGTGAGTATGATTGTTGTGTCTATGTTAAGAGCCTTGATGATGGTTCTTTTATTTTTCTATTACTGTATGTTGATGATATGTTGATTGCTGCGAAGAACATGGATGATGTTATCGGTTTGAAAACTTTATTGAGTCAGGAATTTGATATGAAAGATTTAGGTGCTGCAAAGAAAATTCTTGGAATGGAAATTTGCAGGGACAGAGACTCAAGGAAACTGCGGCTATCTCAACGGGGTTATGTTGAGAAAATGCTAGAAAGGTTTGCGATGAGCAGCGCGAAACCAGTTAGCACTCCATTGGCGAATCACTTTAAGCTCTCATCAGAACAGTGCCCTAAGACAGATAAGGAAGCTGAAAATATGGCAAAGGTTCCGTATTCTAATGCTGTTGGCTGCTTGATGTATGCGATGGTATGTACTCGTCCTGATTTAGCTCATGCTGTTAGTCAAGTTTGTAAGTACATGTCTAAACCTGGTAAGCAACATTGGGATGCAGTCAAGTGGATCTTTCGGTACTTAAAGGGTACTGTGGGACATGGAATTGTTTTTGGGAGTCAGCGGGATAATCCTTTGGTTGTAGGATATGTGGATTCAGATTATGCAGGTGACTTGGATAATAGAAGATCTACGACAGGGTATGTGTTTACTCTTGGTGGAGGACCTATTTGCTGGAAGTCTACTGTTCAATCTGTCGTGGCACTATCTACAACTGAAGCTGAATACATGGCAGCGGCTGAAGCTGCAAAATAAGCTTTATGGCTTACTGGTTTAGTGAAGGAGTTGGGTGTTCAACAAGGTGGAGTTCAGTTGCTTTGTGATAATCAAAGTGCTATTCACTTGGCTAAGAATCAGGTGTATCGTGCTAGAACTAAACATATTGATGTAAGGTTCCACAAGATCAGAGAGTTGGTTGCATCTGGAGAGGTTTTGTTTCAGAAGGTACATACTGATGAGAATGCCGCTGATATGTTCACCAAGCCAGTTACGACAGACAAGTTCAAGCATTGCTTGGACTTGTTGAATGTTTCGAGTTGTTAAAGAAGCAAGGTAACCCAACCCACATTGAAGTTTCCAAGGGGCAGGATATTCGCCAAGGTGGAGATTTGTTATGTATGGCTCATAAAAAAGTCTCGTTGTGGGGTTACGAATTATGTGGGTTGGGGTGTGGGGGGCGCAGCCCCCGCGGTACGGTAGAGGGTTGATTTTGTAATTATGTACCAGGGTTTTCTATTATAAATAGAGATGTAACCTAGACCTAAAAAGATCATTGAATAAAACTTTTAGCGCCGCCTAGGCACCGAGGACGTAAGCACATTGCCGAACCTCGTAAAATTCTCGTGTTCTTTTGTTTTCTTTACCCGTTTTCGTCAACAAGTTAAAGCTTTACAACTTTTGTTATTTACCTTATACTATAAGGAATGTCAGAAAAAATAAAACAGAAGTAGCGATAAAATAATTCGAATCTTTGCCTATATTACGAAATAACAAAAAGCTTAATTTGATAGAAAAAAAAACCTTAGCAAGGTTTAAAAGTATGAAAATCAATATTAAAAAAATTTATTTATAAATTATATATAATTATAAAAAATAAATGTGAAAATTAAAAAAATATTAAATTTATTTTTATTTTAAATATTGTTTTAACTACATTTTTAAATATATATAATATGCTTTCAATTATTAACTAATAATTACATTTGTTTTGTTAGATTAAGTTTTTTTATATTTTGTAATAATGCCAAGGTTCGAATCGTTTTATTGTTATTATTACTATTATTATTTTTGTTATAAAGAAAACACTGCACTAGCAGTAAAGGCATTAAGTATTGTTCATCCTATCTCGGAGCAGGTTGCTTCAACTCTACTCAGGAGGGGCAGTTAGGATCGTCAGATCAGGCCTGTAATTTTGGTCTATTTAGCAATGACACCGGCTGTAATGTTGGATTGGAGGACTAAGAAAGATATGTCAAAAGGAATTGTGAAGTGTCAAGAAGAGGAAGGTGCCTAGAAAAAACTTGGTTCGAAAAAGTGTTATGGATATAGAAGAAGAAGACTTGAGAAAGATGAGGAGATGCTTGATTGGTGTTATGGCCACAGTTTGTAGTGTCGGGAGCATAGCCAACAGATTACAAAATTAGGGGTTAATTGAGATTAAATGCAGAGATTTGGTGGGAAATAATTCTTGCTTACCATTGAGGACGAAGACCTTTTATTCTGCTAGGAGACATTCAATGGTCTTATCTGAAGGATTCCCACTGCATTGTTGGAATGAGGTTACTTTAAAAAGGCTTGTTGAATTTTGGGGGAGCTATGAAGCCTATGGTGAGAACATAAACCACCAGATAGATTGTGAGAAAATTTCAATATTGGTGTCAAATAATAAAGAATCAAAGATTGACGAGGTGGTGGACATTATGGTGGGGAAGACTAAGTTCGGGGTGTGAGCTGTGGAGAGGGGATTGATTGATGCTCGATGGTTGAAATAAAGGGGATAAACAATCTGAAGACGAGAGTGGTCGTAGAAGCGAAAGGTGAGGCAGACCCTGCTAACGTTTGTGTTGATTCTTCATCGGCGGAATCGTCTTCGGACGTGGGCGGCGTCAGAGATGGATCGTCCGAAAAAGTGAATTCAATTAATGATAAAGTTGTTGGGAAATATTCAATCACGTGTGGTAATGATGATGTTGAAACCATGTTTACGGCTAGCTGTGGGATTGAAGAGGGAAGGAAAAATGAATCAGTGCCAACAAGGGGATGCGTTTTCCGGAAGGTCAAAGGGAGAGTGGACTGTCAAGCTTCAGAGGATATTTTGGGCCAAGTAAGTGGATTTAGTGATAAAAACGGGCTAGTTGGTGAAGTGGATATGGGGAATGAGTTAGTGGTGGATGCAACTTTTGTGGATGAACCTATTCTTAACAATGATGAAGTCCTTGAAGATTTGTATGCTATTGGTCTTAAATGTGTAATTAATAAAAACTCAATTTGTGAAAGTGCAAGGGTTGGAGTGGGGGCTATCGAGCAGATCACAGAACGCTCGGGCAGGGTGAGTGATATTTCTATCTCTGATTCAAGAAATGGATTGGTCAACAAAGTACAGGAGAAAGCTTCAGAGGAGGATGAGTTTTTTTTTTCAGAGTTAGCGAGAATGTGAGCAATAAAGGCGGAAGGAAATATGGGTCTCTCTTAGACCTCCAAGATAAGGTCATGTCCCGTGCTGATCGACGAAAGAGAGATCGTGCTTTGAAGAAAAGCAAATGGAAGAAAGGAGATTTGTCTCCCTAGGAATTGTTAGGTCAGTCGCTCTCCGATTCTGACCTCAAGAGTCGGTGGCTGGCCACGAAAAGAGAGACAGTGAAGACGTTACCATTAAGGAAGAAGCTTGGGATTAGAGTTGTTGGGGAGGAGAGTGAAGTTGTGAAAGAATTAACTTTGCTAGAATTTTGTTAACCTGCAGACGAATGGGGATGCTCGCTTGAATTGTGAGAGAATTGGATGCGGACACTAACGTGTCTGCCTTTCAACCTTTGTTAAAAAGAAGAATTTGGAGAGAAGATGTCTTCGAGCTTTCTATTACACATTGTTGGGAAGGTCAAGGGCCTTGAGTGATTTTAGGACAAATACGATCTAATTTTGTAGGCAGGTTTTGGACAAAAAGAAAAGGGTTAAATCTAATTTTAAATAGTGGTTAATGATGTTCAACTACGCTGAGATGAATGATAAATCGACAATGTCTAAAGTTTATTTGGTGGAGTCACGCTGTTTGCCTTCATTTTATTTGGCTTATAGTGAATAGTGATCTTAAATTTGGGTTTTATACACACTGGAAACAGTTGTGTTTGGATTTAAATATTAAGGGGTTGTTTTGGGGATTGTCGTCATGTGTTTCATTTGGGGCTTGGGGTTTTATTGCCATCCATTGCTTATAGGAAGAATTTGGAAGTTTTGAAGTCTTATGAGCTGGACGGATTGTTGGATTATCCATATTGGTTGCGGTCTTTTCTCAAATGAATGGTCAGATAATTTTGTTTTATGAGTTCCATGGGGGTATCGAATTTGGTTTTACGATGGAGTCTACTTTGTGCTTGTTAATGTACCAATAATTTTTTTTAAGTTGATGCATTCTTGTAAGCTCTTAGATGAGCGTGATGTTTTGTTGCATTGATATGGAGTTTCAGATTCTGAGGGTTGTTTGTTGTTTGGGTAGCTGATTCAGTTATCTGGGTTTTTATAGTGATGGTTTTGTGTAATGTTGTTTTCAATTGTTAGTTTATTCTTCAAGCTGCGTGGTGTGCTTCTTTGTGGTGTTATGGGGTACTTTTGTTCTGGGGATATAGTCAGTTTTCTCTATTACCATTGACTGTTTTGTGAGACTTGTTCAGTTGGCAGAAAATTCTATTGTGGAGAGACCGACGTTATTTCATTGATTCTGTTAGTTGTTCCTTTGCTGGCAGCGAGGTGCCTTGAAGTGTTATGTTGCGTATTTGGTGTGGTGGCTGCTGAACGTAACTAAATTCATTGATTGATGAAAATTGTGTTGATTGAATTAATGAGGCGTTTGATGTTTTGGGTGAGGAAAGCGACAACAGTGCTCGCATGACGAGGAGTTCTTTCAATTTGCAGCAATTGTGTTGGCTGCCCTTGTTGAAGGTTGGATTGTAGTTTAATTGGTATTGCTTGTTAGTTAGGCCCCGTCTGTTATGTTGTCTGCTTTGGTCTAGATTTACTCTTGTCTTTTGGTGTCTTTTGGGTAGTATCCTTTATTCCTTGTAGTTTATGTTGATGGGGAGGTGTTGTTGAAGATTTTGTTGGTGGCAACTGTCAAGTCCAAGTTTATCGGTGTGACCTAGTGACGTTGAATGCAACTCATTTGTTGAGATGTGAAGAAAATTCCATGGTTGGTCTGTAGGCAGAATTATCTAGAAAGGGTCAGTTGTTTTGGCATTGAGAATTGATAGGACTGCAGGTGAGGGAATAAAGAGGTCCAATGATGTTTATGAAGAAAGGACAGTCGGTCAGGATGAAAGCCGATGAAGTATGAACAAGTGCTACTCTTCTCAGTTTGGGTGGTTTCTTTAGCTAATGTGTGAGGGTGATCTTGCTTTTATTTGTATTAAACATATGCACCGGTTTGAGTAATTTAGTATTGGTGGAAAGTTCCATAGCTGGTCATCATCAGGTTTGCACTTATCATAAGTTTGGTGATTACTTTGTGGTCTTTAATTCGGATAGTGTTATGCTCTCTTAATTTGGGTCTGCTGTATATATTTAGTTGGTTCGGGTGTTGCGTGTGTTTTTTGCGGTTGTACTTGCTCTTAGTTAAGAGTATTTTTTTCACTAGTTAGGTTTAAGGAGGTTTTTAATGAGATCCGTAATTTAGGGTTTATTCAATAAATAATATTGACCGATAAAAAAAATGAAGTTTACGTGTGAAATTGATCAAAAATCAAAGGTTCACTAGATGAACCAAATCAAAGTTTATGTATCACGACATAATTTAGATAGATAAAACGTTAAATATCTTAAGAAAAGATAGAGATTTAACTCGTAATAAATTCTTATAATATTAAATTTAAATTAATCAAAAAATAAATTAAATATCTATAATTATACTAAAAGAATTGTATAGTATACAAAAACATATTAAAAATCATAAGGACCGTGCCACAATAACATAGAAAATGCATGTCATAAGAACAGAGAAAAACATATCATAAGAATATATATTCTTATTTAAAATTAAAAAAATTCAAAAAAAAAGTAAAAAAAAAAACATAATATGAAAAAAATATGAGAGTTAATAATTGTCAACGATCGATAGTCAATATTAAAATTGATAATGTTATTAATTAAATAAAATTAAGAAAACATAAGAAAGAAAAACCATATAAAAATATTGAGATAAAAAATAAGTTAAAAAATGAGAAGATTATTTTATAAAATATTTGTTAGGGAAGTTAAAAGTAAAGAATATATAAAAAAAAAACATCATTCATTTAAAAGCATTCCACTAACTTAGTGGATTACTAATCATAAATGTGAAAGATAAGCACTTCCTGATAATGCAATTATTTTTATTTTATATTCTCGAACGGATATATCAATAATGCACTAAATTTTTTAAATGCAATTAATTTTTAGGGTAAACTATACTACGAGTCCCTAAACTATTAGGATACTTACATTTTGATTATATTTAACTTCTGAATTTCACAATAAGATTATTAAACTTTTTTTTATCACAGTCCTTACCATCAGCTATTTTTGAAAGCTCGATGGCTAAAATGTAAACATCCCAAAAGTTAAGAGACTACCCGTGTAATTTATTTTTTAAATTGGATACGTATTTATTTATTGGTCTGTAAAATCGAGAACGTGGAAGTTGGGGATTTGGCCTGAAATTCAGAATCCACTTGATTAAAATTTTAATAAAATTCATACGTATGTGATCTATTTATCTCGTCATTAAGTAAAATATTCATTATTTTATATTTATTATAATTGAATATTTGAATACTTTCAAGCTAAGGGCATTTTCTAATTATAATTGAATAATTGAGTATTTGAATATTTTATACTTATAATTAAGTTTGATAATACAATTTTTATTTTAAATCTTTCGAGTATCATTTTTTTCTCAATCAAGTCAATTCTTCATTGTAATTTATTTAATAGAAATAAGTATCTAATTGATGTACACATATTCTGTAAATATAATTATTATGTAAAGTTTAAGATATATTGTACTTCCATGTCCTCCAACAAAAGCACGTAATATTCTCAACTCTGATCAAACAAAATCTAAAATAAAATCTTATCACTAATGGTCCCTTTATTGTTAAAAAAAATTAATAATCTAAAGACTTAATCTAAACATTTTAAATTTTAAAGACATCTAATTTTAAAATTGAATTCAGAATTTTAAAATTTAATCTTCAATTCATAACTTTATGGATTGATAATTAAATTGGCCTCAGTTTCTTTTTAAAAATCCATAATTTTTAAAGATCATATGTTTTAAAGATGTATTTATTCAGTAGAAAAATATTTGTAGTTGTTCTTAAAATTTTGATATTTACAATCAACTCCTTAAAATATATGAATTTACAATTTAGACTTCTTTGATAATTTGATATGTAATCGAACCATCGTGATTGATAAGTTTAATAATTTAATTCTCAATTTAATGATTGATGAATGTTAGAATATCTTGTTTGATTTAATTTTAATTTGGCTCCAACTAGATTTTGATAAGTTAATATGATATATCCTAAAAAAATGAGTGGGTTATACATATTAAATCTAAGTAATAATTTAGAGATATATTATGTAATTAATTCGAAAAATAAAATTTAAGGTTTTTTTTATAAAATAAATGAAAAAGAGACCGTTTCTTTTGGTGGAGGGAAATATGCCGGGAAACGACAGTTCATATTCGCGCGTTGCAAACGAAACGAAAAAAAAAAAAAAACAACGCGAAAAACATCTTCTCTACAAAATACAAAAACACCCATTACCCCAACTAAGCTCAACTGCCTGTCAAATTTGCGTGTGAAAATACAAGCCCTTGTGTTACGACATTAACGAATCATATGTGGCTCAGGAAGCAAAGCAGCAAATCTTGGAAAGATGGAGGATGACTAAAGAATTTCAGGAGAATGGACAAGCATTTAGGGGTAGGAGCAGAAGCAGAACACTTGGTGAAATGCTTGCATTGTCCGATCATGCTAAGCGTGCTAACTTCCGTGGTCCTTTTGGCATTAGTAGTAGAGTTGGCTCAAAAAACGGGGGCGTTGGAGACTTACTAAAGTCGCGATCACAATCGTACCCTACAATTGTTGGAAGTCCTATAACCAGGACTAGTCCCAAAGCTTTCCATGTTGATTCTTGTATGAGTACGAGGCCAGTGTTTCCTTGGTCAAGACGGAAAGATTGTCCGAAACAAAGAAACTCGGGATCCTATGACATCAAGGATAGGAAAGTGTCTACAGAGGATTGTGTGGTACCTGAGTCATCAATGTACTCGGCTGTGTCTCGAAGCATCGTCTCTGATATGGTGGTTGCCGTAGAAACTCAAGATGCTGCCAAGACTACTGGAAGCCATACCAAGCACCGGCTCGAATCAATGGACTGCATTATGCCAGAGAAAGGCCGTGATTCTTCTTTTCGTATCCCTGTTGCTTGGATTCAACAGGTTCAATGTTGTTTTAAGTTTCCAGTTAGTTTGATAGGATTAATTAATACTAGTATTAAGTGCATTTTAGGTATACTAATCAATCTGCATTGCTAAATTTAGTATATAATCTGCATTGATATGGTGGAAGTTCATTAGAGTCTTGTGCACTGTATTTTGTGATCGAGACATCGAAGTTTTAATTTCTTTTGATTCGGCTTTAATTTTGAGCCACTCATTGTCTCTAAACCATGGATTTCACTGTAATCTTGCAGGAAGATGTATCAATGAAAATATCCGAAGAGTGCGGCACAGACCTCGACTTTCTTGTGACCTCTGAGACAGCTAATCAGTCCAGTCCAGTTTCAGTTTTGGAAACACCATTCGTAGAAGAGAATTCATTGAGCTCTAAGTGCCTTTCGAGTGTCATCGCAAGCTTAAATGGTTAGTGAAACAGAAGGATTCTTTGACCTCTGATTTCTTTGCCCCACATTTTATCTATTGTAACTTTTATGTTCTCATTTCGAACAGACGTGAAGCGGCAACTCGAATTTCTAAAATCGGAGTCGGTTGAAGAATACACTGAAGGACAAGGGATGGTTGTCTCAAGTGACAATGAAAATGTAGTAGAAGAGCCTTTGAAGTACGAAGTAAATGAATATCCAACGAAGTAGTTTGGAGCTGCAGAGAGTCGAGATTTCTCCTATTTGGTTGATGTCTTAACCGAGGCAGGTTTTCATAGTAGAAACCCAGATATACTCTTTAACAGATGGTGTAACCCCCGACCGATGCGGATAACCCGATCTGATCCGAGGTGTCACATTAGGGCCACCGGAGCGACTCACAGTAAAAATGGCGGAAAATTTAAAACTTTTATTAAAATATGTAACTTATAAAATGATTTATCAGTATGCAGAAATAAAACAGATTTCCAGACTCGTATATAAATCAAAATACAATTACATGCCCCCTAATCACATGTATCATACTCTGCAACAACGCCGGAAGAACTCCCTTACTGATTTTGATAGATGCACTGGTACAACTCTTTTAACCTGCAAAGGTGAGTAATAGAGTGAGCTTCGGAAAGCTCAGTAATACAGAACTATCAGATGATACTACATGACATACAGATAAATGGGAAGCCATAATTTCCTTATTGAATCAAACGTATACCAATTGCGGAATAATCTGGGGTTCCATTAGTAGTTCAACGAGTAAAAGCCATGAATCTCAGTTCATAACAAACCTTTCATACTATCCCGTTTTCATGAGGTCGAATAGGATGCCTAGTGTGTTCCATCAATACGATAAAACCATAATAGGTACACTAATCAAATGATAGTTCAGTAAAATCCCATAAATCATACTGTAGTGGAGCTTTTTAAACTCGTAATTTTAAAACTATCTTACAAAGAATTAACCTAAAGGAACATGTTAGGGCCTGAGAGCCTACCCAATATAGATTTTAGGGCCGTGGGGCTTATCTAAGAACACATCTTAGGGCCGCAGGGCCTACCCGAGAATGATCTCAGGGCCGTAGAGCCTACCTAAGAGTCACATTAGGTCCATAAAAATTTTCCAGCTTGATCAGAGTTGTACTTTACAATTATGTATCTCCAAGATACAATTTATACAATGATACAAATCCATAAGCCATCATCGTTAAGTCGGTGCATCCATAAAACAGTAACCATAGATTTTAGTGTACCACATATTAAAACAATAAAATAATTTTTTTTCAAAATATAAGGAACACTCTAGAGAATCCAATTATTTTTAAGATGTATTTTGTAGTTATCAATATGGATAACATGAACTTGTGCAATTTGATCGGATTCCAGTAATAAGATCTTATTGAAGAGAATCGATTTCTAATTGATCTAATCAGACATTTCAGATTGATACTTTAGAATTCCACTAAATTTCCATGTGCATCAGGAAAACGTTCAGGAACCTTTATACATAATAATTCTAAATTCAGATTTACTGCGAGTGATTCCATTACCCAAACAATAAGAGGTATTCAGGAATATACTTTGAATTCATAGGATTTCAACCTAATTGAACCAAATGGGGTATTCATAATCTTTTCCTTCTGCGTTACTTGCGTTTTCAAACATGACCGAAGTGATTTTAGATGAAAATATAGAATCAAAGATTCAAGTCATTTACAATCTATGACTATCGATCGTATTATCAACAACTCGAGTTACACAACTCCCAAACTGATGCATGTCAACAAGTCAATTCATTATCCTTCCAGTGTATTCACTCTTTAATACCATAATGTAGATCCATAGATCATCCCCATAATCATCGCTGAATAGATCTTCCAACGGTTTTTATTTCATTTCTACGTTTCAACGATATCAGAAAATACATACGTACTCGATTCATGTTTTATGACCCATAAGGACAATTCATCATGTAAGCTCACCAGTGTTTCCAAACTCATCCAATCACCTATTTAATCCTCAGTCATTAAGGTTACTTAGTTCGTTTAGCAGTCAAGTCTATCTCGGTTACTTCAAAGCTTTCCAGATAATCTAGACGTTTCTGAATTTCATATACATATTGTACTTTCGTTCAATTCAATTTGGTCTTCGTGGTTGATTTGTCGAACAAATATCCAATTCTTAGTGTTGAATACGATCTAGAGTTGAGCTGAGCTGAATACTTCCAAAATTATCATCGAGCCAAACTTGAGTAGACAAGCACGCATTCAAGTAATATTTATGTCGTTCAGGTACTGACATACCATTAAGGTTGATCAACTCACTTAAGTTGTGTTCCATAACTTTTAAAGGTAGTCCAACACCTATGCTTATTTGGATTCCTTAATTAATCCAAGGCCTTTACTTAGAATAGGACACAAGGGTATTTTGGTAATTTTGGTGTTCATTTTTATTCCATTTATTTTAGGGCTCGAAGATATCCAATCATTCTTGAGCTTGGTGATATTCTTAGGTCATTTCCATTACAGGGGTATTTTGGTTATTTTACAGATTCAACGTATTTCAATCATTTCCTTCCGTCCGATCTTACTATTAAATTCAATCTTATCATTTATTTCAGTCCTTTCGAACAATTATGACAACAGAACACCCCGACAAATTATTCTTTAGGTATTTACTCATAACTCGGATATTTCTGGGTCAAGTGTCTTCTCAGATTTTACAAACGGAAAATCAGGAATTTTCCTGAACTAAGTCAGGATCTTAACAATCAAATTCGTACTTAATCGAGTTAAGTAAGAATCCTCAAAGTATTTTCTCATTCAGGTTTAACTAGGACTATTTGACCTCTCAAGGGCATTTTCGTAATTTCTTAACTAGATAATTTCAATATTAGCTCTTAACGAAAATAATTATAATTTAGAGATCCTATGATCAATTACTTTCCCGAACATTCTCTTATCTTGAAATGATTCTTTAATAGAATTCAAATATCTTACACAAACCCTCTTGGGGTTAAAAATCGGTTATCCGTATTTCGTAAGCAAAATCTAGCATTTCTTAAGTACATCTATAGTTTTATCATTTTAATATATTCTTTCAGAGTAATTAATCAACTTCTAGTGACAATTCTTGACATCTTACAACTTAAGGGTATTTTCGTAATTTTACCCTACCTGAGTATTATCATAATTTCCAATCCAAGTACCTTTAACATTTAACATTTGATGAAATAAACTATAAGTTATAAATCCATGTTGATTTCTTTATCACTAAGCACAGAACTTGTAATTTAATTCTAACAATCCCTCAAATTTTTATAAAAATCATCTGAACCATAATCAATTACTGAACCCTTTTACCGTATTCAGATCGAGTGTAGAAACTAATTAACTACACAAATGAGACCAACATTATCTTAATCATGCATTTACCAATATTTACATGTTCCATAAAGCATAAAGAGGTAGTAAAGTATTACCTCGATTTTCGTGCAATACTGATTGACCATAAAAATTCCATTCGAATGCCTTTGATCTTCAATTCAACTTCCAATAATTCCTCAGATACATATCAACATAAATTATATAAAAAACAGAGCTTAATTACAATAAACAGATCGAATCGGGTTCGAATTTGGCGAAACGGACTTCGGATTCGGATTCAGGACGTCGAAAGCATAAAATATGACTTTTCAGAATTTGGAATTTTCGGTCAAAATCAAAGTCAACGGGTTTGACCGTCAATTTCGAGGCCTTCGGTTTCGAATTTCGAAAAACCGACTGCGGAATCGGATTTGGAACGTCGAAAAATGTCAGGATAGGTATACTCGGTCAAAGTCAAAGGTCGTTTAATGCCCGGTCAAAGCCAGTCAAAGTTTTAGTCAACTTCGGTCAACATCGATCAACGGTCAACGAGTTGGGTCGGGTTAACGGGTCGGGTCGGATGAACGGGTCGGGTCAGGTAAACGGGTCGGGTCGGGTTGTAACCGATCAAAACAGTTCCAAAACCGGTCAAACCGGTCACTTTTGCCTTCCCCACGCTCAATGGCGGCGCGTGAACAGTACCCTGATGTAGGAAAATTCCCGGAAAAATTCCTAAAAATTATTTTAAATGATTTCGAGATACTTACAAAGCTCGGTTCAAATTTTTGAACGACGGAGAGCTCGATTTCAACGAATCGGAAACTTTGACCGCTTTACCTCCTCACGCGCCGCCGCCGACGGAGACCAAGGATGACACCGGCGGACTCGGAACGATGCAAGGAATACGATGGTGCGAGAGGTGTCGTAAACGGATGCTCGGATCGTCGTGAATCGGTGAAAAACCAACTGAAATCGGGTTATTACCGACGATACTTCTGACTAAAATTAACGACGAACGGAGACGATTCATGACGAAAAGTTTGAGGGGTTTTGTTCCTCGCTCAACAACAAACACGATGGTGGTTTCGGCTCGTCGATCGGAGGTTAGACGGCGAATAGATCGGAGTTGGAAGAAGGGTTGTTGGAGAAGATAAAAATGATAATATGTAGAAAAAACATACGGAATGGAGTTATAATTCATTCTAAAAGAAAAATAGGTAAATTATGAGTTTAGTCACTGAATTTCCTGCACTTCTTAAAACGGTCTGTCAACTTTGAAATTTTACAATTTAATCCATCGTTTCTTTCAAAAAAAACCAATTAAATCCATTACTTTATAATTTCTTAAATTTAACCCCTAAATTGGGGTGTTACAGACGGCCCTCTCCAGAAACTCCAATAAGCCCGTCGGTTTTCGAGACACTAGAGAAGAAGTACGGTGAACAAATATCTTGGAAGAGATCGGCGAGGACGCTACTTTTCGACTGCATAAATTCGAGTCTAATAGAAATTCTGCAGCCATGTTTAGGATACCCCATGTGGGCAAAACCTGTCGCAAGAAGGCTTAGCTATTTGCAGAGCTCAAAAGAAATCGAGGAAGAGCTATACAAGTTGTTGGTTAGCCAAGAAAAGGAAGCCGAAAATGAAGTAAAGAAGGACTCAGCAGAGAAAGTTATCGGAAAAGACGTTGAATGGTTATCCTTAGGATACGATATCGAATCAATCTCAATAGAAATAGAGAATTCATTGATTGATGAACTAGCGGCAGAGATTGTTAGCCTATAGAGTTTTTTTTTTCTTTCAAAATATAGTTTTCCCCTCATGGTTTTGGCACACTTTTACATGCATCATCAAAACAAAAAAATGAGTTGTTTCTTTTTCGATTTTTCGCATTCAAATGTCGCATTAGCATGTCAAAGAGGAAGTGAGAGAGACATATGCAGGAAAATTTTTGTTTATTTTTTGCATTGGTGTGAAAACTCATGTATTTATGCATGCATATGTTGGGATTGTGGCAAAAAAACACTAGTTTTTGCCATGCCTATTATTGTATGTTTGTTCCACAAGAAAAAGAAATGAAAAAAGAAAGCAGATTCTATGTATTTTCTTGCTCTTCCTGTTCTTAACACCTTTTCTTGCTTAAGAATTTTAACAATTTGCTGTAAATTTCTTTGGGGCAGCCATTGATGACTGTGTAGAACTCTGCAAGAAAAGATTCATATTCTGCAATTTGTTACATGTAAATTATTAGTGATGTAATATGGTTGAATGCTTTTTGTTGCAGGTGAAAGCCTTTTTGATAAG
Organism: Hibiscus syriacus; assembly: GCF_006381635.1. Lineage (NCBI taxonomy): Eukaryota > Viridiplantae > Streptophyta > Magnoliopsida > Malvales > Malvaceae > Hibiscus > Hibiscus syriacus. The sequence goes on from NW_024062653.1 coordinate 2,419,186, forward strand.
CCAATCCATATATATATACAACAACTCCATTTCTAGAGCTATATATATGCATACACTTGCATGTCTTTCAATTCATTAAGGAAAAAATACTGAAGCAAATCTTTCTGAACTTTGTAGCTATGGAAACCTACAAACTCATTTCTGTACTTCTTTCTTTCACAATTGCATTCTGCACTTCAGCAAGAATGCTCGATGAGCATCCCTCGGACTTGTCGTCGAATCCGGTTGTGGCGCCTGTTTCTATTGTGCCGTCACTGACCACCACCCCAACAGGCACACAGCCTAATCCTAGTGTAGCTGCAACCACTGGTTCCATTCCCACAGGAGGCAATGTTGCCAACCCTGTGCTAGACCCTGACCACACTCTTACCTTTTTCATGCACGACATCCTCGGAGGGTCGAACCCGTCTGCTCTAGCAGTCACCGGTGCGGTCAGCAACCCGGCACTCAATGGTCAACTTCCATTTGCTAAACCAAATGGTGCAAACCTCCCTGTGAATAATGGAATAAGCCAAAACAGTGGCAATACTGGTCTGTTAAACAACAATAACGTTCCGTTGCTTTCCGGCCTTTGTGGGAACACTCAAGCGGTGCTGCAAAACGACGGCAGCAACAACAACGGAGGATTCCCGACCTTGGTTGGTGGCCAACTTCCTTCAGGTTCTGCACTCCAAAAGCTCATGTTCGGGACCATGACCGTCAACGATGAAAAGCTGACAAATGGACATGAGCTAGGCTCAGGGTTTGTTGGTAAGGCACCAGGGTTCTATGTGGCTAGTTCTGTCGGTGGAACCAGTCAAACAATGGCGTTTACAGCCATGTTCCAGAGCGGACACTATGCCGACACTCTTAGCTTCTTCGGGGTTCATCGGACCGGTGTATCGGAGTCGCATTTTTCTATCATGGGTGGTACCGGAAAATATGTCAGTGCTAGAGGTTTCGCCATTGTGAAGACTTTACCGGCGAGTAATCATCAGCAGGAGACCGATGGCTTTGAGACCGTGCTAGAGTTCACTGTTTATGTTACATATTAGATGAGGGTGCCTATAATTTGGTGTGATTTAAATATTTGGAAACTTATACTGTCATGAATCTGGAAAACAATGACAAATCTACAATTTGTTTGTCTTAAATTAATAAAGTTCTGAGAAAAAAAACTTAGAATTAACTCATAAATATATAGAAGTATAGAACATTGATTCGATCATTGAAATTTCAGAAATTATAAAATAATTATTACACTTTTTAAAACAGTTATAAAATATTCATTAAACTTATCACATTATTAAAAAGTGAATAATGAATTTATAAAAAATTATCATTATTTTATAAAGTGTAATTTATAATTATTATATAACAATTTAATAAATTTAATGATCATTTTATAACTCCTAAAATGTAACGAATATTACAGTAAACATATGGGGTCTATGTGAATATTACAATTTTCAATGCATAACCAGTTGATGACTAAAATGTAATGAATATAAAATTTGAAGGATCACATCAGACATTCAATCAAGAACAAATTAAAGCATGGTTATTGACTAAAATGTAAAGCAACAAAAATTAGCAACTTAAATTCGAAATAAATTCAACTTCAATTACTGACTAAAATGTAACAATTACAAAGAATGAAGGGCTACAGAAATGATTAGTCCATGAGCCCAAAACGTGCGCATACCCTCTCCTAAACGACATCGTTTTGGGGCCATATATAAACCCTAAAAATGACTGACAACATTCATTTGTCTTTTTTTTAGTTTTTTCCAAAGAGAGAGTTATTTTCTCTCAACATTCATTTGTCTCTTTTTTTTTTTAGTTTTTGCCAACGTCCGGAGCTCTAGAAACTTAACCTAAAATGACACACTCTCTCCCCTAAACCCAAAAACAACCTCTATTCGATCTAAGAACTACCCCGTAGCCCTAGATCTAGGAAAACAAAGGGGTTACCTTCAATGAACTATGGATCTTCACTCCAATGAAAGAGCACAGGCGCTCTGATGGTAAGTGCTTCTCTCTTTTCTCTTTTTTGATTCCTCTATTTTTGTTCAAAAAATCCTTTTTATAAACGAAGCCCTTCCCTTCTCATTTTCGTTTTGCATGCGAATGGAAAAAAAAACAAGGCTCTGGTTTTCTTTGGTTTTTCTTTCTTTCTTGTGGTTTTGTGCATTGACCGAGGAATGAGACAATATGGTAGGGCCAAGGCTTGGCAGGCAACGGATGATGCAAGCAAGAGCGGGGGTAAAACGTTTTACCCCCGAGACCCTTTTGTTATTTTCGGGGCGACCGACGATGACATCATCGATATGCATGGGGAACAGGAAAGACTACCTTGGGGAGTGGAACCACGGGCACGTGCATCTCACGCGAGGGGACCATGGGCATGTGGAGACGGGGGGCCAAGAGAAAAGTTAGGATGAAACCCTAGTTTGGCTTGATCTGGACTGTTGGGTTAGATATGATCCAACGGCTACGATTAAGCGGTAGGGCTGATTGAAGGGTTTGGGAAATTAGGGTTTTTGTGTTGTTGGGATTTGGGTTTTTAGGCCTACCGGGTTAGGGTTTTTTTAGGTATTGAGCTCATATTTTGGGCCTATAAAAAATGGAAAGTTGTAATTTTTGGGCTTTTTTTATTAATAATAATAATAATAATCAGATAAAAAGTTGGTGATTACAGTCTTTATATATTCGATGTTCTTAGTGTTACGTGTTATCGTCGAATATGTCTATTAAGACATACTATAAAATATGTTGTGTCAGTTTTATTTCATACGTTTTATCTAATAAATAATTTAAAACACGTTCTATTTTCATCTATTTTTATATCATATTTTTATTTTATTTAGTTTTTTAATAATTTTTTATGACATGTTTTACTCTATCTTTATATCATTTTTTGCTTCTTATTTTTGTTACATTTTTAGTTGTTTGGTTGTTGTTTTCGTTTATCTTTTTTTCTTAGGGTTGGATTTGACATCGCTACGACTGATCAAGATGGTATTTATTTATTATCATGTTGATCTTCCCTACTTTGGACCATTGGATTAATTTGGATATGCGATTTACGTTTGTGGATTGTTTTCTCACGTTGCTCGATTCTGATTTGCGATTTGTCGGTGGTTTTTCAGTAACTTCATCATCTGTGGTCTGTTTGCCGATGCAGTCAGATTTGTTCGTATCTATATTTTGTTCGAACGTTTTGATTAGGTTTTTTAACTTTTTTCTTCTTTGATCCTTATGTGATCTAGGTGGCCAGTATTTTGTGTTAATGGTTATAGGAAAATGTCCTAATTATATTTAATTTATATCGATTATGCATTAAACATTCATTGTAGTTCTCAATATTTCTTATTTTTAATAAAACTAGCCCTTTTCTATTTGAAGAAAACAATAATTTTACCATTAAAGAAAAAGATAAACATGAGATTGAATTATCACAATTTCACTACAACAACCAAATATAAAACATTATAAACTATTATTAAAATTTCAGCATCAAATGCTTCAAACACATAATCACCACTTGGTGATAGGCCTGTAAATGAACTGAACTAACACGAATGGGGGTATGTTCATGTTCGTTCATTTAACTTTAACCAAACAAATGAACGAACATGAACATAAACGAAAAAAAAATTCTTGTTTGTGTTCGTTCGTTAAAGAATGTAGCTTGTTCGTGTTTGTTCATGTTCTTTCATTTAAATGATAAACGAACATAAATGAACGAACATAAACGAACGGATGTAAATGAACATAAACAAACACAATAAATGAACGTAAACGAACACAAACGAACGAACATAAACGAACATAACTGGAAATAGATTTTTTTTTCTTTCCTAACAATTTTAGGATTACAATTAATTTAATTGTTTTGAGCTTTTTTATGTGTATTTAAAATTAATTGAATTTTAAAATATTTATGGGTATCAGATTAAAATTTATTGGGCTTTAATATTTTAAATGGGTCTAAAGAGATTGGGATAAACATAAATTAACACTCATAAACGAACATAAACGAACGGACATAAATGAACAGACATAAACGAACGGACATAAACGAACGAACATAAATGAACGAACATATTACTGAAATTTCACGAACGTAAACGAACGAACGTGCCCTCTGTTCATGTTCGTTCATTTAATTAAACGAACACAAAATCTTGTTCATGTTCGTTCATTTAATAAATAAACGAACATAAAAGAACTTCCTGTCGAACGGTTCACGAACAGTTCACTAAATGTTCGGTTTGTTTGCAGATCTACTCGATGAGGTCAACATTGAAATGCAACATCGTATCCACACCATCGGTTATGTGTTGATCCTCTTGGTGAAGAAGGGTCTCGACCGTGGCGTACCCTTTTGCGTGCTCGTACTTCCCGGTTCCACAAACCATTGTGATCTGTGATTCGGGCGACATGGTCCGAAGAAACTTATGGTGTATTAAATGTAACACCCCCAACCCATATCCGACCCGGATACGAGTCCGAAGTGACACATTGACTTTTTAAACATTTATTCGTATAAAATAGTGGGTAATTTAAAAACTTTGATAACATTTAAATTATTTCCAAACGTTTACGACAGATATCAGAGTTCATACCATTTATATCTTTAGACTACATGCCAACTACACTCTGTAAACAGTACATACATTTTCTGATCTGACATTTGGTAAGGAAAACTGACCTGTCTTGCTCCGCATTACTCTTTACTCTTCTCGAAACCTACGTGTGAAACAATCACACGCTAAGTCGAAGACTTAGTGAGGCATAACAACTTATAATGCACTTCATAACATATATCAATACATGCATGTTCTGTTCTATCATGTTATACCAATTTCATGCATTCTTCGTATCATATAAAATCATATCAGATTAATTACAGTAAATACATACAGACACATAATTCATCATTAACAGTTTATCATGTAATCACATACTCTTATTGTTAACAATTTTCAATCAAACACTATACACACACAACATCATATGATTCACGTAACACATTTCAAACCACTTATAAACCCATCGTATACATATCACATTCAGTATGCTTGTTTAATCACTTTATTAGCCCATGTACACTAGTGAGAACTTAAGGTATGTGAGTACATTGAGGTTGTGCACACATATGTTGTCACCACAGCTCGATCAATGTCCCGAAGGACCAGTCCATAGATTCCGAAGAACCTAGGTAATCAGTCCATATGTCCCGAAGGACATAGGTAAACAGTCCATATGTTCCGAAGAACATAGGTAAACCCTCGACCCTTGGCATGCCAACTATACCCCTAGCTCTCATATCACATAACATGGGCATTATCATTTATAACAGTTCACATTACTTATTCATATTCTTTCTCTTATAACCACATATCTTTTCTTTTCAGTCACGTATCACATGTACGTGTAATCATTGATCTCATAACATATACTTGTTTTCACATATATATTTCATATCATTTCACATATACACTTTCATATCACAGGCCATATAAGCTCATATCTTTCTCATGCAGTCACATAGTTCAGTTTCACATATGTTCATATATATACATTACATAGCACATACTTCTCATAACATTACATTCAAAAGCATGTTAACACATATAATCATGCATACATACTATTCATGTCATTCATATACGTATAATCATATATTCATGCATTCTAACAGAGGAAAAAGACTTGTCGCAAGTCTTGTTTCCATTTAGCACCATAAACTAATTAATATGCACTCACCTGGCCTCACTAGTCAATTTCAATCTCTTATCTTTCCCTTTGATCGATCTTACTTGCCAAACGTTCCGGAATTCTTTATGCGTAGAATCTACATAAATGTACATTTCGGGACAATCATTAGATACCTACACCTTGTAATTGGATACTAGCAACTTAAACGAACTTATTAAACCCATATTCCCAATTTTCCTTTAGGGGGAATCGGTTCCCCCTATGGGGTATCGATTCCCTCCAGACATTCTGGAATTCTGTCGTTTGAAGGGGTATCGGTTCCCCTTGAATGGGTACCGATTCCCCTTACCCAGAAATCATATTTTCAACCCGAAAATTCCTTCATTTTCACTCAAACACTTCATATATCATCTCCTTTTCATTCTTAACTCTAGTACACATACTTAAACCAATCTATATTCATTTATTTCATCTTAAACCTCAAAATCCTATCTTCCATATATAATTCAAAAATCATATCAAATTTTCTATATGTTCAAAATCAAATTCTATCATTCCAAATCTCTTAATTTAACCATTGACAAGTCAAATTTAACTTCAAATTCTACTTATCAATTCTTTTCCAAAGTTTCATATAAAAACTCCAAATCTTTAATCTCTCATAACCCCTCCATCATTTGTTTTTAAGATGATTTAAGCTTTCCTTAAGCTTATTTAATACCCAAAGAATCAAAACTAAGCTTAAAACTTAAGAATTAACCAACTGAAATTAACTTACCTTTTGTAGCTAGCCCCACGTGAAGAAGAGAAAGCAAGAAGAAGAAAGCTTCCAGATAGCTCTCTTCCCACGTTTTTCACTCTTATAAAAGGGGGAAGAATATCTTTTAAAGGAAAAGACCATACTACCCTTAATTTCCTTTAATAATTACCAAATAACCTTTAATATAAATTCAAATAATCATTGAATTCTTTCATTCTTATACTTTAGTCACCAAATTCTGAAATTCTACAATTTGGTCACTAACCCGGTATTGCGGATGTTACAAATCTCCCCTCCTTATAAGAAAATTCGTCCTCGAATTTTCACTGCACATCTTAATAGGAACATATCTTCTAATGTTCTTATGTTGCTTCCTTGACTTATTCTTTCTTGTCATTATCATAAACTTACTTTTCAATCCTTTAGTTTTCCAACTATCTTTTTCGTTTATACATCATCTCTATATCAAAACTATCCTCTGTACTTCCATACTTATCGTATCTGATTCTTTTAAATCAATCCCTTTCATTTCTTTACTTCTTATTCCTTATACATAAATCATATATTTCCTTTCATATTCACACTCTTGTCTTATCACTTATACTCATCTTTATGTACCAATCTTCATTGCATCCTCATTATTCTGATAACCCCTTTCTTATACATAACTTCATTCTTTATCATTTCTTATACTTGTATTTTCCTTCCTGAAGGTTCCATTCAAATACTTATCTCTGTTTCTACATCATAGCTATCTGCTCAGAATATACAATTATATTCAAATTCATATCATAATCAATTAACTCCATTCTATTTTTCCTCCAATCTTATAACTCTAGCACCTTTACTCTGACAGCTAGATAATAACTTTGGTTCAGTCTAGGGCACAATCCCTCTTATACCAATCATATACATTCTTTCCAATCTAAATTATCTTAACATTCGCTTACTCAACTTATCAATTTCACCTCTATTCTCATACATCCTGAAATTTCTTTTACTCAAACTCAACATTCTGACTTCCTGTGTCCTATAATCTGATCATCGATATACATATTCTCAAACTCTTCTTATCAATCCTCAGCTTTACTTAAATATACAAATTCTTACTTTCTTTTCCTTTACTATACCACATTACTATGATCCAAATATGCAACTGTATCCAGATCCATTACGGATTTGGTTCTCATATCCTGACAATATCTTATAATCTTATCATTCCAGTACATTTTTTTATTATCAAATACTCTAGTTAGCCCATACTAACTCTTTTCATCTTAATTGCAAACCCTTATCATAAACATACTCTTGTTTATGCGCAATACTATCACTTCGTTTCAAACTCATAAACTCTGACTTTATACATCTTATACACTTGTCACTGATGCACTTATCCTTAAGTTCTTCTATACGTACTCCTCACGTCCTTAGATCTTTTTAACATTCTTATGGTGACACCCGTTCACCATATTCTATCTTATCCACATAATAACTCTATATCGTTTTTCCGATTCCAAACGATGAAAACTTTCTATCATTATTCAGATATGATTTCAGCTTTCTGAAATCAACTTTTGATCTTACTAGGCATTTCCTGAGGTGTCCGCTCTTATCCTGCCTGGCCAGGGCAAGTGAATAGCTATCACAATCAGGAATATCACCTTTCACTTACTTCGAAATTATCACGATCGGATTTCTACTGTATTAAACTATTCTTATTCTATTAGCAAGACAACATATTCCTTACACTATCAGATCAGAAATTTTTCAATCTATGTTGGCATGTACACCTTTTATGACACTTTGGACTTCGGTTTATGCCGAGAATCGGCTAAACCTTGGCTCTGATACCATTAAATGTAACACCCCCAACCCATATCCGACCCGGATACGAGTCCGAAGTGACACATTGACTTTTTAAACATTTATTCGTATAAAATAGTGGGTAATTTAAAAACTTTGATAACATTTAAATTATTTCCAAACGTTTACGACAGATATCAGAGTTCATACCATTTATATCTTTAGACTACATGCCAACTACACTCTGTAAACAGTACATACATTTTCTGATCTGACATTTGGTAAGGAAAACTGACCTGTCTTGCTCCGCATTACTCTTTACTCTTCTCGAAACCTACGTGTGAAACAATCACACGCTAAGTCGAAGACTTAGTGAGGCATAACAACTTATAATGCACTTCATAACATATATCAATACATGCATGTTCTGTTCTATCATGTTATACCAATTTCATGCATTCTTCGTATCATATAAAATCATATCAGATTAATTACAGTAAATACATACAGACACATAATTCATCATTAACAGTTTATCATGTAATCACATACTCTTATTGTTAACAATTTTCAATCAAACACTATACACACACAACATCATATGATTCACGTAACACATTTCAAACCACTTATAAACCCATCGTATACATATCACATTCAGTATGCTTGTTTAATCACTTTATTAGCCCATGTACACTAGTGAGAACTTAAGGTATGTGAGTACATTGAGGTTGTGCACACATATGCTGTCACCACAGCTCGATCAATGTCCCGAAGGACCAGTCCATAGATTCCGAAGAACCTAGGTAATCAGTCCATATGTCCCGAAGGACATAGGTAAACAGTCCATATGTTCCGAAGAACATAGGTAAACAGTCCATATGTTCCGAAGAACATAGGTAAACCCTCGACCCTTGGCATGCCAACTATACCCCTAGCTCTCATATCACATAACATGGGCATTATCATTTATAACAGTTCACATTACTTATTCATATTCTTTCTCTTATAACCACATATCTTTTCTTTTCAGTCACGTATCACATGTACGTGTAATCATTGATCTCATAACATATACTTGTTTTCACATATATATTTCATATCATTTCACATATACACTTTCATATCACAGGCCATATAAGCTCATATCTTTCTCATGCAGTCACATAGTTCAGTTTCACATATGTTCATATATACATTACATAGCACATACTTCTCATAACATTACATTCAAAAGCATGTTAACACATATAATCATGCATACATACTATTCATGTCATTCATATACGTATAATCATATATTCATGCATTCTAACAGAGGAAAAAGACTTGTCGCAAGTCTTGTTTCCATTTAGCACCATAAACTAATTAATATGCACTCACCTGGCCTCACTAGTCAATTCCAATCTCTTATCTTTCCCTTTGATCGATCTTACTTGCCAAACGTTCCGGAATTCTTTATGCGTAGAATCTACATAAATGTACATTTCGGGACAATCATTAGATACCTACACCTTGTAATTGGATACTAGCAACTTAAACGAACTTATTAAACCCATATTCCCAATTTTCCTTTAGGGGGAATCGGTTCCCCCCTATGGGGTATCGATTCCCTCCAGACATTCTGGAATTCTGTCGTTTGAAGGGGTATCGGTTCCCCTTGAATGGGTACCGATTCCCCTTACCCAGAAATCATATTTTCAACCCGAAAATTCCTTTATTTTCACTCAAACACTTCATATATCATCTCCTTTTCATTCTTAACTCTAGTACACATACTTAAACCAATCTATATTCATTTATTTCATCTTAAACCTCAAAATCCTATCTTCCATATATAATTCAAAAATCATATCAAATTTTCTATATGTTCAAAATCAAATTCTATCATTCCAAATCTCTTAATTTAACCATTGACAAGTCAAATTTAACTTCAAATTCTACTTATCAATTCTTTTCCAAAGTTTCATATAAAAACTCCAAATCTTTAATCTCTCATAACCCCTCCATCATTTGTTTTTAAGATGATTTAAGCTTTCCTTAAGCTTATTTAATACCCAAAGAATCAAAACTAAGCTTAAAACTTAAGAATTAACCAACTGAAATTAACTTACCTTTTGTAGCTAGCCCCACGTGAAGAAGAGAAAGCAAGAAGAAGAAAGCTTCCAGATAGCTCTCTTCCCACGTTTTTCACTCTTATAAAAGGGGGAAGAATATCTTTTAAAGGAAAAGACCATACTACCCTTAATTTCCTTTAATAATTACCAAATAACCTTTAATATAAATTCAAATAATCATTGAATTCTTTCATTCTTATACTTTAGTCACCAAATTCTGAAATTCTACAATTTGGTCACTAACCCGGTATTGCGGATGTTACATCCTCAGTTTCGTGTTCGCCTCCATGCAACACAATTGTCAACGTAATGGCTTGGCTGTTATGATCCAATGAGCTAGCCAAATAGAACCCTTGTGTTCTGCCCAACACAGCTGTCCCTAACTCATGTGGTTCAATTACTTCATCATCGACGACGGTTATGGTCCCGAACATGAGCCTTTGAAGAGTTTCAGGTGGGAGTTGTCTGACGGTGACGAAATGTTGGATGCCGAAGTTGAGGATGTTGTCGTTTTTGCCAGTGTTTTGTATGACATCATTGGTTTGTGCACTGATTAGGCCTATTAAGAAGGGTATATTGTTGGGGTTAATAAGGTTGTTAAAGCTTTGGATGTTGCCGCCTGTAACACCCCAATCATCGGATCAGTAACAAAAATGTAAGAATTTAAAATTTAATGGTTTGATTAGAATAATTTGAAAAGTTAAGGATTTAATTGTGGATTTTTGTGTAGGGCTTGATAGTAAATTTAGATTAGTAGAAAGGGCATTATGGTCTTTTCATTTTGAAGGATATTTTTATCTCCTTTAGTAAGGGATAAGCATGTGGATAAGGGAAAAAGTTTGGAAATCCTTTTCTTGTATTCTTTCATGCCCGTGAGCTCCACTTCAAAGGTAAGCTTTTGATAAGTTGTTGGTTCCTTCAATTTTGTGGTTGGTGTTGAAAGTTTGGATGTTATATAAGTTTAAGGAAAGCTTGTAAGGGATTAAAACAATAAGAGGAGTGAATTAGAAATGAATTTGTAAAATGGGTTTTGAAATGAATTATTGATATAGGGTAGTTTTTGGAGTTTTATGGATATATTTGACTTGTCAATGATCTAAATAAAGAGTTAGGAGTCTTAGAAATGATTAAGAACTTGTTTCAAATCATGGTATGATTTTTAGATGTAGGAGTTTTAGTGAGATTTTGTATGTTTAAGAATAGTAAATGAAGACAAGTTGGTTTGGATGAATGAAGTTGAGTTTAAAGGTAAAGAATGAGGTAAAAGTAGGATATTAGTTAAGTTTTTGGTTAAATTTCGAAATGGAAATGATAATTTTGGGCATAGGGTATCGGTACTAGAAGAACAATATCGATACTTCAAGGCAAAGTTAGTTGAATTCGAATAGTAGTATCGATACTTGTTGAGGAAGGTATCGATACTTTTATGGGATTGTCGATACCAAGGGTATAGTATTGATACCATTTCCAAGATAAATTTTCAGAATGTCAAAATGGTATCGGTACCGTGGGGGGTATCGATACCATAGAAGGGAAGTATCGGTACTGTAGTGGGAGTACCGATACTATTGAGCATAAAATGAGAAATTAAGAGTTTCTTTCAGCTTAAGTTATTGTGATTGGATATAATTTATTTGAATTTCGATATTTATTTTTGATTATTTTGAGTAGACGTTGAAAAAATCAACTTCTGGTCAACTCGACATTATAAGTTATCGATCAAAAGTGTTAAGGACTTTGTTTAGGACTTCAGTGAGGCAAAGGTGAGTGCAACTTCTGGGTTTCGTATTAGAATTGAGGAAGGCTTACGATAAGCCAACTTCAATGTTTTCGATAGAAAACCTTTCAATTTCTTTTATGTTATATTTTTATAAAATTTTATTCAATTTATATTATGTAAGCTATGTTTTATGATTATGTGTATATGATTATGGAAATGTGACCTATGAACATGTGTATCTGAAAATACTCAAGGTGAAAGTGTCTATGTGAATAAGAGATACTTTGAATAATGAATGACAAATAATTATGTGGTTAAAAGCCCAAGGTATATGTATGAGGATTAGAGGTATAGTTGGCATGCCAAGAGTCGAGGGTTCTATGTGGTCCTTCGGGACAAAACCTATGTGGTCCTTCGGGACAACCCTATATAGTCATTCGGGATAACCCAATGTGGTCATTCGAGACAATTATATGGTACTTCGGTGTAAATTACGAGCTATGGTGAAAACATTAACGCACAACCTCAATGTACTCAAATATCTAGAGTTCTCAGTAGTATACTTTGGGTATTTGAAAACAAAGTTATATAAAACGAATAATATACAAAAGTATACCTTCTTGTTATGGAAAATAATTTGGAATTCTTTATGAAATGTTTCGAATAAATAAATAAAGATTTCGCTTATAAAGTTTAGTACTCTTTAGTATTTGCCTCATTAAGTCATCGACTTAGCGTTTGATTTCCTCACGCATAGGTTTGAAGAAATCTGATGGTTGATGTTGTTGAAAATAGCATACTCCCTTGATTGAATGTAGGTTTTCTGAAATTTTGTAAATTGTTGGCATGTACTATATGTTTAATTTGAAATGCTCTGATTTATTTTTGTAAACTCATACTTTTGTAATTATGTAAATTATTAAGGACTTTTATTTAAGTATGAATGGAAGTTTTATGCTTTATTTTAAATTAAAGGTTTCACATTGTTATAATGAATAAAAGTTAAAGGTTTATTTATTTGTTGTGAGTCAATGTTTTGAAAAGTCAATGTGACACTTTGGACTCGTATTTGGGTCGGGTACGGGTTAGGGGTGTTACACCGCCGGTCAGAAGTAGAGTGGTGCTGACTACCGGGAAATGTCGTTGTTGGTATTAGAGAATGGTATGCCGTTGATTTCTGAGTTGACAATCACACTGGTCACCACCCTAGCTGATGGGTGTGATCCACCTAAGATGTCATGCATGAAAAAGGACAACGATGGCTCATGCGGGTCTGGTTTTGTCGGTGTGGCAGCTGCCACTACTCCTGGACTGGATATTGCTATGGCGGATTCCACCTCTATAACACCTATTTCCCGTATTCGTTCATGTACACGAGTCGTAGATGTCACATAACTTTAAAAACATTTTCATACTTAAAAATCTATAAACATTTTGTCTCTTTAAATAAAACAGTTTAATTTTATAATATTAAAAACATCTATTAACTACTAATATGTAAAATAGCTTTTAAGTTTATCACGTAGTAGTTTCAGTTCAATATAATATAAAACTACAACCATTATCAAATACCATACCACAACATCATAATATAATTAATACATGCCAACTAGTAATATCAAATTAAACGTCTAGAGATGTCATATTGTTACTGATTCGACAATTCTTGACAGATGATATCAGTTGCACTCCTCACTTCGATCGTACGTTATTACCTATGCGTGAAAATAATCACGCTAAGTATTCACTTAGTGAGGCATATTAAAACATAAATATTTCATAAAAGATCAAAATATGAGTTTAATTGTATAAAGTATATTAACGCATAAAGCTTACTTGATAGGCCAATTTTCCATCAAATAACCTATGAAACAGTATTTTGTATGCCTAGCATACTTATCAATCAGTATATTTCAAAATATTCATTCATAGCCCAATGTATGACAAATGAGAATGCAATGTACACAATAAGCACCGAAGTGTCACAATAATGTATAAGTACTATGGTACACAACAATACTATACTAACCATTTCCGGAGTAGTAATCTCGTACAACTACCATCCTTGCACACAAAGTACCATAGTACACAAAGTACTACTCCAAGTACACAAAATACTGGTACGAAAATGCAATAATGCATTAAACAAAATTGATAGATATTCATCACACACCAAGTATGTCAATTACATACATATTGTTCCAGTACACAAAGTACTACTACAATACCACCTTATTTTTGGTATTACTATTGCACCTATAATTCTCCATGTACATACAATAGGCTTTAAAATCTAAATCGTAGGTTAAACATTTATTCCAAACCATTAATAAATAATAATTTGTGTGAAACACATACATTCGTTTTAGGGCAGTTTATACCCTAAAATCATTCGTAAAATCATTTTCATAAACTTTATAAAAATATTTCAAAATGCGTTAAAACATATTTAAATAAAAATACTCGAGGTTGACTCATCGCAAGTCGTCCTCATATCATATAAGTACATAATAAATGCACTCACCTGGTATGTCTCACTATTATGCCTTACTGTCAATATCCTATTACTCTTGGACTTTTTCTTTGCCTTTCGCTTTGCTTGTACCATAGTTTTGATCACGATCTACACAAGTATCCATACAAGCACATACAAATATAAAATACATGTTAGTACTCTGGCTAACATTTTATATATGATAATAATACCCAAAAGTATTATTATTTTCGAATTCTTCTAAAATTTATCATAAATTTTCCTTTTTACTCATAATGGGCCCTTGTCATTATTACATTCAATTCAAGGCCCAATTAAACCCAATAAATTTCCAGCATTAAATTTCCAGCCCAATATCTCAACAATACCATAATTACCACTTAAGCCACTAACTTTCTCAATATTTACCATTTTATACTTAAACTTTGTCAACTTTCCAAAATGGCTTAATTTCACATTCTAACTTCAATTTCAGCCATCAAATAGTAATTTTCAGCAATTTACATCAATTATTGAGTAATTATACAGTCACACAATAACTTTTTTAAAATTACCGAATAGGTTCCTCAACTTTTGAAAAATTACAAAATGACCCAAAATTTTCTAAGGCTTGTAGAACCTTCCAAATATAATTTCTAAGCCATGTGAATTTTGCTACAACTTTTCCAAACTTATTTCCTCAAGGTCGAACCATATATGTGTAAGGGATTCAATATTTTCATTTGATTCAAGAGTGAAACCAACCTCTATTCAACATTATAAAATCTCTACAATGAAACCCCTAACTTAATTTCATCAAATAGTAATCTTCCCCAAATCTAGGGTTAAGCCGAAATCAACATAAGCATGTACAAACATGAGGTGATTTTAATCGACAATCAAGCTTGTAAATGATTTTACAACCTCAATAACATCTAAACCATTCATCAAATCATGAAACTCTAATATGAACATAAACCCTAGAATTTGGGATCTTTGAACACAAATCAAATTAGCATGCAATAATAATACCAAATGATAGCGTTTTTCGAATAGAACAATTTTCTAGTTCACAGCTCGATCCAAAATCCAAAGAAAATTGCTCTAAATTGAAAAACAAAATTTCTCTTACCTAGGTATGGGAGAGCACGAAATGGAGCTAAAAAATAGCTCGGTTTCATGAAATTTCTCCTTAATTTCATGTTAAGTTACCTTATATTTAAGCTTAAATGAATATAATATTTATTTAATGAGAAATATTCATTTTGCCCTTAATGAAACTTGAAATCTACCTTAATACCAAGCCATATAACTCTTATCATCTTTATAAAGTTAAAGATGAACAAATTAATTAACCATTTTCAACTTTACCCATGCAATCTTTCCAAAATTTCAATCTTGTCATTTTTCATCCAATAGTCCAAATTAAAACTTGGCAATAATTTCTCAAATCCAATTATCCATATTATTTTTAATCATTTTGACATGTGGAAATAATATTTTTAAGCTTGTTTAATATAACTTTCAATTTTCCCAAAATTTTTATTAGATCCGATTTACCGAATTTTTACCTGACTTTAACAATTTATAGCTTTTAACATAAATTCTGAATCCAAAATATGATTCCCACGAACCCCACACTTAAGGGTGAACTATTTATTAAAAGGGTCAAATTACCTAACTTTTTAAAAATTACATTTTTGGTCTCTAAACTTTTCTATCTTTATATTTTGGTCATCAAGCTTTAAAAAATTATGTTTTGATCACTAACCAAAATTTGGGGTTTCACAACCTCATCAAGGACTCTTGATGAATTGGCACAAGTGAAGTTGATAGCCAACAATAGTATATAGACTAAAGTCTTGAATGATTTGCATGTGAACATAGGAGTTTTAGCCATTTTTAAGATTGTTTTAGCTGAAAAATAACACAATTTGATGGATGAAATGAAAGATTTACAGTTTCATATATATAGGATATACATATGCATACATACATGCATCCATGTATTTATACCACATATAATGAGATAGTGGATTTGATGATATGAAGTAGGTGAAAACCCCATAAGTGACCGAATCATTTGTTTCATTTATAATATTATGAGGAGAGTGTAAACATCAATTTTTGTCCCCCATACCTGTCTGTTGTGCAACTCACTTTGCTCCCCCATAATGTGTCATTTCCCATGCCCCGCGCCTTTGTCATCATCCACACCTATCAACCACCGAAAATTAGCCATCAAAAGTCAGCAAATAAACCAAAACTCACCTAAACTTTACCTAAATATATCCACATCTTACCAAAAAGCAAGAAAAAAAGGAAAAGAACAAGGGGGATTCAGTGAGTGAAAAAACATAAAGGAATGAGTTTTCGAAGAGAAAAGGGGGGGAATATTCGGTGTAGGGGGCTGGAACAAAAAACACAGAGAGAAACGGAAAACCTCAAATCAAAGAGAAAAAGAGAAACACAAACCTTAGTCGAAAAGTTGTCGGTAACATCAAAAGTCATCGGTGTCTCTTGTAGATCTATGGTTTTAGGGTCGGATTAAGGCTAAGGGGGCTTGGAACTGGGTTGTGAAGAGCGAGAGGAGTCTTTTAGGGGCTTCTCTCTCTCCAGCCACCGTAAGCGCCGCCGTGGGTCGTCAGTGGCTTCGGCGACGATAACCTTCTCCGTTGAGGAGTTGAGAGAGTTTGAGACTCTCTCACACCCCCTGATTTCTGAGAGAAATACCAAATGAGAAATGAAGAAAGCTAAACCCCTTTTTGGGCTTATATACCCCGACCTAAACGCTGTCGTTTAGGGAGGGGTTTGTTTGTAATTTTCTCGTGGTAAAATTACACGTAGGTGGCCTCCGTGTTTTTTAAATTTTGCATATGGATATTTGTTATATTTTATTTATATTGTATTTCATGCCATGCTTTTATAAATTTTGTATTCTTGTCACTTGATCATTATTATGTGAGTTTTATTAATATTAGAAATTGTTCTCTTTGTTTATGAAATTTGCATTTTAGTCATTGTTTTGTATTTTGGGTTAAATATTAAATTAGCTTGTATGTTGTACTTTCATTATATTTTAGTCCCATTTTTTTTACATATTATGAATTTTTTTAATATTCGAATTTGGTCCTCATATTTGTGTATCTTTTGTTTTGGTCACTGATTTGATATTGAATGTTTTAGTTTAATTATATTTTAATCCTCTATGTTTCATGTGTATTTATTTTGGTCAATGTAATTTATATATTTTTAATTATTTCGATTTTTAGCATATAATTTTAGATATTTGTATTTTAGTCCTTTAAATTTCAATTTGTGTTATTTGGTCTTTAAAATTTCTGTAATTACTGTTTTAGAACTTAAAATTTATGTTTGTTCCATTTTAGTTCTTTAACTTTCTATTTTTGCTATTTTGATCCTTAAAGTTTTTTTTTTGTTTTTTCCTCTATTTTGGTCTTTATAAATTTAAATACTTATTTTTGTTATTTGTATTTAGGTTTGTAATATTTATTTATTTTCATTTCAGTCATTTGAATTTCCTTCTTTAAGTTAATTAATTCGAAGAAAATTAATTAATGTTCAATAATTAGATCATATTTTAACTTTATATTTGATTAAGGATTTCCACCATTACGATAACGTGTAAGCGACACAGTACCAATTTTGGGCGTTGTGGGGGTGCTAATCCTCCCCACGCGTAACTGACTCTCGAACCCATTTTAATTGAATCTTTGTAAACGCAGACCAGTTTTTGTCTTAAAAATGATTTTTTAAAATTGTTTTTAAAAGACATTTTTAGGTATTCGACCTACCTAACCCAAAGGCCGATGGCGACTCTATCCAATTTAATTCAAAATCACTGAATTTTTCAAATTAAAGTCGTAACTATTTTTAAAACAATAAACAATTGTTCCACCTAAAAACGGTTATGACAGCTTGGCGACTTTGTTGGAGACTTCAGGTAAGTGAGTCAGGCCGAATTAATTTCTGGTTGTCTTTTTAAGCGAAAATTATAAATTTTAATTTTAATTTATTTATTTGATTCTAATTATTTATCTTTGATTATTTTTCAAATTAATAGTTGTACTGACGTTTTTTCAATGATTTCATATTTTCAAAAGTTTTCATCTCATGCTCTATACCCGAGCTCCGAACCCTTTTTAAATGGGGGTAAAAGCGATGCCTTCGTGAGAATTTATTCTCCGCATAGGCCTAGCAAGTAGCCTTCGGGATTCATATAACTTATGTCTTCGTGTGAATTTATTCACCGCACAGACATAAGGGAATGTATCCTCTCGAGTTTAACTTAGTCCACACAAGCTTGTAATGGGCTTAGGACTAAGGGTCTGGCTAGCCCAAGGGGGCACCAGCAAGGAGAACTCGGGTACCTTCTATAGAACATAAACCAGGAGACTACAAGGAGTTAGAGCCCACCCCAAAACCTCATTTCAAACCCTAGGCTATTTTGAGATTATTTCCTGCTTTATTTTTTGTTCAAAGCATGTGAACTAGAAATTTATGCGGTTAGGACTTGTTCAAAATTAAAATGCAGGATAGAGATCATGTCCGGGTAGGAATAATAAGCATGTGGGGTAGATATCATGTGGGGTAGGATTTTTTTTTTCATTATTGTTTTGATTATTATCATTATCCCACTAACTTTTTTTCTTCATTTTTTTTTTTTTTCTTTCATTTTATTTTTATCATTTGCATCATTTAAAAGATGTGTTGATCCACTAAAACGTGTTCGTTAAACCTAAATAATTTGCATTAATGGACAAAAGGGTTGTAATATAAGAGGTGAAAAATGCAGAGGTTCAGCTATGGTCATGGAGACAATCTGTAAGACATGCCAACCAAGAAGACGTAGTACCCGTAATCGAAGAATATGACACACTGCTGCATTATAAAGGATTCAGAACGGACCGGGATTTACACCGAGCACATCAAAAGTTAACCTTCCAAACATAGGTTGGCAAAGATTGCAGGGGAAAGATGAGAAAAATGTTACTGACCTGGAGAGTCCCTTCAAAGACAACAAGAGCAAAACGATAGCTGAAATTGGAGGCCATTATTGACAAATTCAAGAAACAAGCAAATGAACTTCGGATAACTCCTAACGATGGAAGGTTCCAATTACGTTTCTGTTAGGGAACATGTTCAACAAAGGTGCAGTCATTCGATACTTCAGGAAAAAGTACAAAAAATAGCTCGTCACTTGCACAGTTTAGCCAAAGAATCCAGAGCGGTTTGATAGGGTGTTCAACCAACGACAGATAAAAGAGGATGACTAATCAACCTATTAGAAGCCGTTCGGGGTCTAGAGGATTTAGTCAGAATATACCTTTGATATTTTTGTCTCTTAAAAGATAAAACACTTTTGTCCCAATAAAGATTATTTATAATAACAGACATGTTTTCGGATCAATGCCTCGAACATTTCATGTATTTTTGCATTTTGCATCTACATTTCATTTTTAAGCATTTTTATAAACATGAAATTTCTTCATGGAGGATTCGATGAAGTGGTCCTAATCATGTGACACCACATGGAAGCAAGATTTGAACAATTAAAGAAAAAACTGAAATCAGTGCGGTGGAAGTTTGTTCAACAGGTTGTAGGATTGAGCCTTCTAGGATGATCTAAGAGAAGAGTTCACATTCCCTACAATTTATGATGTTGAAGCTATGTGCAGTTACCACATAAGAAGCTCTAGATATTCCTCTGAGAACTGTAAGGCACTGAAACACAAGATCCAAAACCTGATGGGTTCAAGGGCATGGAAAATCGAAGAATGGGGCATTGCATCTACCATTTGCACTGAGAGTATTATTTTGTTTGAACACGTTTTTTAGCTTTCATATTTGCTTAATCTTTTAAACGAATGAATTTATGTTACATTCTAAGGTGGAATAATTGAACGAGTTTTAATCTTTAGTTCTTCGAATATTAAATGAATTAAAGATTCTTTTAATTCTTCAAGAATTATATATTTTTGACACATGGCAAGATCATACATTTCTTATCCTATATAAAACAAAAAAATCCCTCGATATTTTCCCAAAATTATTCATGAAGATACAAAGAGTCATACCCATACCTTTGAGTCAATAAAGTCACACCATCATCTTTTTAGACGTAAAACCAACATTTTTCCAATAAAACCTAAGGCGTTGAGTAGTTCATTTGAGCATTCTTCTAAGACACAACTTGGGGCATCTCGCATGGAGCCTAAACATTGAGACATGATGGGAACAAGAAGAAGAAAGAAGAATTCATTCGAAATAATTCTATCATACTTTAATTACATTTTTTTCATGTTAATAAAATTAATCCTAAAAATCTATCCCCCTGGGGATACCTCTTATGCGAAGACTTTTGTGTATGAGATGATGAACGGCTTTGTTTCATTTATCCATATATGTATATATATATATCCCTTGTTGTCCCCTTTTGAGCCTATAGTATTTTTTCTTCGATTCAACCCTAACCAAGGATCACCCTCCACACTGGGGGGCAAGGTGGAAGAAATCTGCTCACATGAGTGAAGACATCAATCCAGAGGAGATACCAAAAGGTGAATCAAGTGACAAGTGTGAAGATCCAATCAGAACAAAGAGCAAAAAGGAAAAAATAAAAAGAATCAAAAAAGCAAAGAAAAAGAAGAAAAAGAAAAAGCAAAAAAAGGGACAATAAGCACATACAAAGATTCCCTAAACTCAAATGGTGCATCAAGCTTCAAACTATGAGATTGATCGAGCATAATTATTCCAGAATCACTTCACTCAAAGATCATAGAGCATCAAGAGAGAGAGACATACGAGCAGATTCAAATTGAGCAAGACATGATTGAAGGCATCAAAATGAATTAATTTTTGGTTCAATACCCTGAAATACTTGTTTGGGCCTATTTATCCTTTTTTTATAACCATGAATCATGGCCTACGTTACGTGTCTTAAAAGTCCCTTCTAATCATACATGGATTTCTGAACAGAAGAGACTATCTTCAGATTTCATCCCGCCCATCAGGATTAATCTTTATTTGCAAAAAGTTTTCTAAAATCTTTAATGCATGATAGAGAAAAATAACAAAGGGGGTTCAAGACATAAATTCTGAATAACGTTTTGAAACCAAAGGAGGATTCGAGTTGAAAACCTGAAAAGGTAGCTCGAATATAAAAATTCCTTGATAAGGCATCATACAACCCGAATGTGACCATGAGGCATCATACAAATTCCTTGATAAGGCATCATACAAGCTACCCTATCAAACCATTAAGCATCAAGAATGTCAACCTTTGACCAAACACAATAACCTGAGACTCTTTTATCATTTCCTTACCATTTCCCAAAGATAGCTTTGATCTTGACACTTGTCAAATAGCTAAAATTTATTGAAGGATTAACAGTGTAATTAATTCTTTGATATCTGATGAACTCTTGTTTTATAATTTGTCAATTGTGAAAACTATAAAGAGGCAACATTTTCAAAATTCTTTTTGATAATTTTCAAAATTTTGAAAATTCAAAGGAAGAAAAGCATTTTCAAGTAAGATAAGTTCTCTGGAAGTGTCTTGAATATCTTTTTGAAGCTCAAGATCGAAGTTGGGGAAAAGAGAAGCCAAATTTTGGGGGCAAAAATTTGATGGGGAAAGTAAAATAAATTATCTCAGGTTGAGGTTTACAAGAGTACACTATGGTGGAAATGAAGATAAACTAAGACAAAGATAGAATGAAGAGTGCTCATGCAACTATTCACCTCACAGATCAACATCATCATCGGATTTAAGCATGTTGAAGAATTCAATATCAAGAATAAAAAATTCAAGATTCCAGAATCAAGAGTCATCAAAACTGACAAACAGAGATTGAGATCTCTCTCCAAATCCTAAAATAACATATTTCGTATATACATTTTAGACACACATAAGAGCATTGCATCCATAGCATCGCATATGTGTATAATTTTGTAGATTCATGTCAGAGTCAATTTCAACTTCGCAACGAAGGATGTTGGACTCGAAGTAACACAACACAAGATTGAATTTCAACTTCACAACGAAGGATATCCAACTCAAAGCCAATTTGGTGAAACAATACTTGGATTTCAACTTCACAATAAAGGATATTCAACTTAAAGCCAATTTGGCGAAACTCGCTCAAGATTGAATTTCAACTTCACGACGAAGGATATCCAATTCAAGGCTCAACTTCACAACGGAGGGGCTATCCACGATTTTAACTTCACAACAAAGGATATCGTGCCCACCAGCAACGTTCATCTTTTGGATTTCAACTTCACGACGAAGGATATCCAATTCAAGGCTCAACTTCACAACGAATGGGTCATCCACGATTTCAACTTCATGACGAAGAATATCGTGTCTACCAGCAACATTCATCTTTAGGTTGGATTTCAACTTCACGCCGAAGGATATCCAATTCAAGGCTCAATTTTACAACGAATGGGCCATCCACGATTTCAACTTCACGACAAAAGATATCGTGTGCACAAGTAGAATCCCTCCATATATTGGATTTCAACTTCACAGCGAAGGATATCCAATTCAAAGAAGGAGCGTCTATCAACAAACAACTTCCCAGTTTCATTCAGAACCAATTTCAACTTCACGGTGAAGGATATTGGACTCGAAACATCCACGATTTCAACTCCACGAAGAAGAATATCATGCCCACAAGCAGCAATACAAGATTGGATTTCAACTTCACAACAAAGGACGTCCAATTCAAAGCTCAACTTCACAGCGAATGAGTCATTCATGATTTCAACTTCACGACGAAGGATATCGTACCCAAAAGATTGACCCAACTTCACAATGAATGAGTCCTCTGCAACACAACAATAAAAAAATAGTTTCATTTAGAGTCAATTTCAACTTCACAGCGAAATATATTGAACTCGAAAGTGATGCAATTTACAATATTGGATTTCAACTTCACAACGAAGGACATCCAATTCGAAGCTCAATTTCACGACGAATGAGCCACCCACGATTTTAACTTCACGAAGAATAATATTGTGCCCAATGGATCGACTTAGTATCACAACAAACATTGTCATCTACCTACTAGATTTCCTCATCACGCTCAGAAATAAAGCCATTACAGGAAGCCCAAACGATGGCCCAATAAACAACTCACATGGAAAACCCATCAAGTTTTTGCTTCAAATCCAGTAGCCCATCAGGACCCAACTGATCCAAAATTGACCAGACTTCCTCAACGAGAAGGAACAGTCTCATCTTCAGCAAATAATTTACTTGAAAGCGGCCAGATCTCTTCAACGTAAATGAGCAACGTCATTTTTAGCATCAAAATTACCTCCAAGAAGAATGTTGTCAACAAACAATGATTATTCGAGGAAAAGGGATCCGATCAAAGAAGAGCTTGCTCAACCTCAACTGATGCCTTTAAAAAAGAATGAAGAGTTCATAATAAGAAGAATTTGGAACTCGAGACTTGTTAACAGTCCAAAAATTGTTGTTTTATTTATTTGCTCTATTCCTGTTTTACAACAATGAGTAAAGAGGGGCAGCTGTAAACATCAATTTTTGTCCCCCATACCTGTCTGCTGTGTAACTCACTCTGCTCCCCCATAATGTGCCATTTCCCATACCCCACACCTTTGTCATCATCCACGCCTATCAACCACCAAAAATTAGCCATCAAAAGTCAGCAAATAAACCAAAACTCACCTAAACTTTACATAAACATATCCACATCTTACCAAAAAGCAAGAAAAAAAGAAAAGAACAAGAGGGATTCGGTGAGTGAAAAAACATAAAGGAATGAGTTTTCGAAGAGAAAAAGGGGGGAGTATTCGGTATAGGGGGCTGGAACAAAACACAAAAAAAAAACAGAGAGAAATGGAGAACCTTAAATCAAATAGAGAAAGAGAAGCACAAACCTTAGTCGAAAAGTTATCGGTAACACCAAAAGTCGTCGGTGTCTCTTGTAGATCTATGGTTTTAGGGTCGGATTAAGGCTAAGGGGGCTTGGAACTGGGTTGTGAAGAGCGAGAGGAGTCTTTTGGGGGCTTCTCTCTCTCCGGCCACCGTAAGCGTCGCCGTGGGCCGCCGGTGGCTACGGTGACCATAACCTTCTCTGTTGAGGAATTGAGAGAGTTTGAGACTCTCTCCCCCCCCTAATTTCTTAGAGAAAGACCGAATGAGAAATAAAGGAAGCTAAGCCCCTTTTTGGGCTTATATACCCCGACCTAAACGTTGCTGTTTTGGGAGGGGTCTGTTTATAATTTTCTCGTGATAAAATTACATGTACGTTGCCTCCATGTTTTTTAAATTTCGCATATGGATATTTGTTATATTTTATTTATATTGTATTTCATGCCATGCTTTTATAAATTTTGTATTCTTGTCACTTGATCATTATTATGTGAATTTTATTAATATTAGAAATTGTTCTCTTTGTTTATGAAATTTGCATTTTAGTCATTGTTTTGTATTTTGGGTTAAATCTTAAATTAGCTTGTATTTTGTACTTTCATTATATTTTAGTCCCCTTTTTTTACATATTATGCATTTTTTAATATTCGGATTTGGTCCTCATATCTGTGTATCTTTTGTTTTGGTCACTAATTTGATATTGAATGTTTTAGTTTAATTATATTTTAATCCTCTATATTTCATGTGTATTTATTTTGGTCAATGTAATTTATATATTTTTAATTATTTCGAATTTTAGCATATAATTTTAGATATTTGTATTTTAGTCCTTTAAATTTCAATTTGTGTTATTTGGTCTTTAAAATTTCTGTAATTACTGTTTTAGAACTTAAAATTTCTGTTTGTTCCATTTTAGTTCTTTAACTTTCTATATTTGCTATTTTGATCCTTAAAGTTTTTTTTAGTTTTTTTCCTCTATTTTGGTCTTTATAAATTTAAATACTTATTTTTGTTATTTGTATTTAGGTTTGTAATATTTATTTGTTTTCATTTCAGTCATTTGAATTTCCTTCTTTAAATTAATTAATTTGAAGCAAATTAATTAATGTTCAATAATTGGATCATATTTTAACTTTATATTTGATTAAGGATTTCCACCATTACGACAACGTGTAAGCAACACAGTACTAATTTTGGGCGCTGTGGGGGGGTGCTAATCCTTCCCCACGTGTAACTGACTCCCGAACCCATTTTAATTGAATCTTTGTAAACGCATACCAGCTTTTGTCTTAAAAAATTATTTTTTAAAATTATTTTTAAAAGACGTTTTTAGGTATCGACCTACCTAACCCAAAGGCCGATGGCGACTCTATCCAATTTAATTCAAAATCACTGAATTTTTCAAATTAAAGTCGTAACTATTTTTAAAACAATAAATAATTGTTCCACCTAAAAACGGTTATGAGAGATATGTTGGATTTCCCTTTATTTTTGGTTTAGTTTTGGAGGTTTGATTATTGGGATTTCAGTATTTTTACAGTAGTTTGGGAGGGTTGATTATTGGGATTTCAGTATTTTTACGGTAGCATATGTGAATGGGTATGAGTCGAGACGAGTTGTTTTTTGTTATTTCGATATTGATTAAAAACTTAAATGATCTTATGCCATCCTAATATTTAATGATATATATATTTTTTTCATTTTCATTCAGTAAAATAAAAAGATAATTGATAAAATATATATAGGTACGTTATAATAGCCATTTTTAAATATAGTGGGATATTATACTAATTATTTCAAGTTAGATTGAATCAACGGTTTTTTCCTTTAACCAGATTATATCCCACCATTTCTTTCATTCATAAAAATCATCTCGATCAACCATGAACCTTAATTTTAAAAGAAATCGACCTCATAAATTCGAGTCGAATTTGAGTATTTTAACAATCTTTGATATCACATCAGAGACATATAAATAAGAAAAAAGTTAAAATGTATTATTAGTAAATGTAGTTAAATAAATTTGAAGATTTTGTTTCTATATTTAAAATATTAAAAAGCAAATGCTGTCAATTTTTTTCGAGATGAACCTACTAATAGTATTGTAAAATTGAAAAGACCTGTCAAAT
Organism: Hibiscus syriacus; assembly: GCF_006381635.1. NCBI lineage: Eukaryota > Viridiplantae > Streptophyta > Magnoliopsida > Malvales > Malvaceae > Hibiscus > Hibiscus syriacus. Next base: position 2,445,822 of record NW_024062653.1, read on the forward strand.
TAAAGTACATGATTAATTCTTGAATTTAGTATAGTAGAGGGGCTAAAATCAAAATTAGACCTTTTAGGCTGTAAGATAAAGAGTTAGGAGGTACAAGGCCCAAATTGAGCCCAAAAACCCTAAAGTTCAAATCGATTTGGGCATCTCCTTCGATTTTGCCTTCTAGGGTTTCTATTTCATTTCTATTCTGAACTTTACAGCAAGATAATTCCCACTATTTTCATTTCTCAGATTACTTTTAATCATTCCCACAAGCTCTGGGTGAACCCCTTTTAAAAGAGTAACGCGAAACCCCCTTTTAAATCTCAAAAACCCTAAACGCCCATGTATCTATACAATTTAACCCTTCAGCAAGCCACCGGCATCGTTTCCGCCATAAATGGCAACTTCTCCGGCGGAAAAATCCAAGAAATTGTCGTTGCCCGTGGTAAGATCCTTTCTGTTCTCCGACCCGACGAACTCGGTAAGCTCCAAATACTTCACTCCGTCGAAATTTTCGGCTGCATACGTTCCCTAGCTCAGTTCCGGCTAACCGGAGCTCAAAAGGACTATATTGTAGTAGGATCAGATTCGGGTCGGATTGTTATCCTTGAATACAATAAAGAGAAGAATGTCTTTGATAAAGTTCACCAAGAAACTTTTGGAAAATCTGGGTGTCGGCGGATTGTCCCGGGTCAATACTTAGCTATTGACCCGAAAGGAAGAGCTGTAATGATTGGTGCCTGTGAGAAACAGAAATTAGTTTATGTTTTGAACAGAGATACTGCTGCTAGATTAACCATTTCTTCGCCTTTAGAAGCTCATAAGTCACATACGATAGTTTACTCCATCTGTGGTGTTGATTGTGGATTCGATAACCCTATTTTCGCTGCCATTGAATTGGATTACTCGGAGGCAGATCAGGATTCTACGGGAGTGGCTGCTGGTGAGGCACAGAAGCATTTGACATTCTATGAACTTGATTTAGGGCTTAACCATGTGTCTAGGAAGTGGTCGGAACAGGTTGATAATGGCGCAAATATGTTGGTCACGGTGCCTGATGGTGGTGATGGGCCGAGTGGGGTTTTAGTATGTGCTGAGAATTTTGTTATCTATAAGAATCAGGGGCATCCAGACGTTAGAGCAGTGATTCCTAGACGGGCTGATTTGCCAGAAGAACGCAGTGTTTTGATTGTGTCAGCAGCTACACATAAGCAGAAGTCAATGTTCTTCTTTCTTTTGCAGACAGAGTATGAGGATATTTTTAAGGTCACGTTGGAACATGGAAATGATGGAGTCACGGAGTTGAAGATTAAGTATTTTGATACAATTCCAGTTACAGCTTCAATGTGTGTGTTGAAAACTGGTTTTCTATTTGCAGCGTCAGAGTTTGGCAATCACGCTTTGTATCAGTTCCAGGCTATTGGGGATGACCCTGATGTTGAATCATCATCGTCTACATTGATGGAAACAGAAGAAGGTTTCCAGGCTGTGTTTTTCCAGCCAAGAGGGCTTAAGAATATAGTTAGGATTGACCAAGCCGAGAGTCTGATGCCGATAATGGACATGAAAATTGCTAACCTCTTTGAGGAAGAAACACCTCAGATATATTCACTTTGTGGACGTGCTCCCCGTTCATCATTGAGGATACTAAGGCCTGGTTTGGCCATCAGTGAGATGGCTGTCTCACAGCTTCCTGGTGTTCCAAGTGCTGTGTGGACAGTAAAGAAAAATGTTAATGATGCCTTTGATGCATACATTGTCGTGTCATTTGCCAATGCAACTCTTGTTCTTTCCATTGGTGAAACAGTTGAAGAAGTTAGTGATAGTGGGTTTCTCGATACTACCCCTTCTCTTGCTGTTTCAGTGATTGGTGATGATTCACTTATGCAAGTTCACCCAAATGGTATCAGGCATATAAGGGAAGATGGACGCATTAACGAGTGGAGAACACCTGGGAAAAGGACAATTGTTAAAGTTGGCTCAAATGGACTTCAAGTCATTATTGCACTGAGTGGAGGTGAGCTTATATACTTTGAGGTGGATATGACTGGGCAATTGATGGAAGTGGAGAAGCATGAAATGTCTGGAGATGTGGTGTGTCTGGACATTGCCCCTGTTCCTGAAGGAAGACAGAGGTCCCGCTTTCTTGCTGTTGGTTCATATGATAATACAATCCGTATATTATCTTTGGATCCTGATGACTGTATGCAGGTTCTGAGTGTTCAGAGTGTATCTTCACCTCCTGAGTCTCTTCTTTTCCTTGAAGTTAAGGCATCGATCGGTGGGGAGGATGGTGCTGATCATCCTGCCAATCTTTTCCTTAATGCTGGTCTGCAGAATGGAGTTCTGTTCCGGACAGTGGTGGATATGATAACAGGGCAACTTTCTGATTCCGTTCACGATTCTTAGGTCTCAGAGCCCCAAAGTTGTTCTCTGTTAAAGTTAGAGGCCGACCTGCAATGCTTTGCTTGTCTAGTCGACCATGGCTTGGTTATATTCACCAGGGACATTTTCTGTTAACACCCCTTTCATATGAGACACTTGAATTTGCTGCCTCATTTTCATCTGATCAGTGTGCCGAAGGTGTTGTTGCCGTTGCTGGGGATGCACTGAGAGTTTTCACCATTGAGCGTCTTGGAGAAACCTTCAATGAGACTGCTATTCCTTTGAGGTACACTCCTAGGAGGTTTGTATTGCAACCTAAGCGTAAATTGTTGGTAATTATAGAGAGCGACCAAGGATCATATACTGCAGAAGAACGTGAAGCTGCAAGAAAGGAATGCTTTGAGGCTGCTGGGATGGGCGAAAATGGCAACGGTAATATGAACCAATTGGAAAATGGTGGGGATGATGAGGACAAAGAGGATCCCCTCTCTGATGAGCAGTATGGTTATCCAAAGGCGGAGTCGAACAAGTGGGCTTCTTGCATTAGAGTTCTTGATCCTAGAACAGCTGCCACAACTTGCCTTTTGGAGCTTCAGGACAACGAAGCTGCTTTCGGTGTGTGTACTGTGAATTTCCATGATAAAGAATATGGAACTCTCTTGGCTGTTGGCACAGCCAAGGGGCTACAATTTTGGCCCAAAAGAAGCTTAGTTGCAGGATTCATTCACATTTATAGGTTTCTAGAAGATGGTAGATCACTTGAACTTGTGCACAAGACACAAGTGGAAGGTGTTCCTCTTGCTTTATGCCAGTTTCAGGGCAGGCTACTTGCTGGGATAGGATCTGTGCTCCGATTATATGATTTGGGGAAAAAGAGACTGCTTAGGAAATGTGAGAATAAGCTTTTCCCTAACACTATTGTCTCTATCCAGACTTATCGGGATAGAATATATGTCGGGGACATCCAAGAGGTATGGTTTTTGAGTCTTTTTCTGGATTCTCATATCTTGAGAATTTTACTTTTTTACTTGTATGCTTGTCTTCTATTGTGATGCTTGACTATATATGGATTTTGTAAAATTGATCAACCAATTTAATTTGGATAGTTCTGCTGTGCGGAGACCTAACCTAAGGCTAATTTGCAGCGGGTTTTAACCTAAAATGTTATCCTGTCCAACCTAAAAAGTTATAATATTGGTCATTATTTTGGTTACAACCGAAAATGTTACATTGTGGTAGGTTTTAACTTAGAATGTTACCCGTCTACACTAAAAAGTTACACAATTGATTATAATTTTGGTTACAACTGAGAATGTCTTGACAGTAACTTTTTAGGTTGCAAGTAGAATAGTCATGCAATTTACTTGATTTGTTATGGATAATGTAATATTTTTGGTTTCAACTTAAAATGTTATCCAGTTTACTCTAAATCAGTTACAACCAATTTTTGCGTATTTTAGCCTTATATTTAACCTGTTTTATTTTAAACTCATCCATTTAATTTAGGCTATGATTGAAGGTAAGAAAGGTTTGCAAGGTCTTTTTAATGCTGTCTTGGTTCTTAAACTAGAGTCCACTTTGATTCTATGAATACCTGTTTTGCTTCCTTTTCTGCTTCCCTTTGTCAATTATTCGCATACTAATATTAAATGTTGTCCTTTATTGCAGTCATTCCATTTTTGCAAGTATAGGAGGGATGAAAATCAACTGTATATATTTGCCGATGATGTTGTTCCAAGATGGCTTACTGCATCGTTCCACATTGATTTTGACACCATGGCTGGTGCAGACAAGTTTGGGAATGTCTATTTTGTGCGGCTACCACAAGATGTGTCGGATGAAATTGAGGAAGATCCAACTGGTGGAAAGATAAAATGGGAACAAGGGAGGCTCAATGGAGCTCCTAACAAGGTAGAGGAGATAGTTCAGTTCCATGTAGGAGATGTGGTAACTAGCTTGCAGAAGGCATCTCTTATACCAAGTGGTGGAGAATGCGTTCTTTATGGAACAGTAATGGGGAGCTTGGGGGCATTGCTCCCGTTCACTTCCCGTGATGATGTTGACTTCTTCTCTCACCTAGAGATGCATATGAGACAAGAACACCCTCCCTTGTGTGGACGCGATCATATGGCTTATAGATCTGCTTATTTCCCTGCCAAGGTGAACCTCCTGCTTCCTTATACACTGAATTTTATTGAAATCATATTCTCACAGATGGCATGTCGTTAAATTGGAAGATTTTCCGAATACTATGTATCTATCATTTTATCTTTTTCATTATATCATCAACAATTGTTTATCAGCGTTACATTTTGCTAGTTCATTTTCCATCTCATTTTCATGCTATCGAAAGAAAAAAATGATTTGTTTGATAAATGTAGTGAAGGTTGATTCTTTGGTGTAAATAATTGCCGTCAAACACTGGTTAGCCATATAGTCTTTGGTGTAAATGATTTCGTGAGGGTTATGAACCTAATATTATTTATCGTATTACTTCTGGTATGAAAGCTTGAATTGATTTTGCAGGATGTGATCGATGGGGATTTGTGTGAGCAGTTTCCTACCCTACCGTTGGATTTGCAGAGAAAAATTGCAGACGAATTGGATCGTACTCCTGGGGAGATACTGAAGAAACTTGAGGAAGTCCGAAACAAGATCATTTGAGATCAGAGCTGATAGCATCAAAGTTTAAGGTAGCTTCCATTCCCTCTCCTGTTTCGGTTTATGTTATGTAATTTAGTTTGGATTATTGTTGCTTGAAATGCAATTAGTTTAACAATAATCTAATTAGTTTGTGCCTATTGGGATCATTGCTTGAGAGTAGGTCCTTTGTTTGCAGGTCTTTTCCTGGACCGCGGGTTACGAATTGCGGCTAAGAAGGCTGTAGTGTGTCAGAATCCAAGGCAGACGAGGAAGAAATCAGATGCCGGAGTCGAGTCGCAAGCACGAGACGAGGGTGGGAGAACTGTATAAGTAGTTCGGAAGCAAACTAGTTGTGTAGTGGAGGCAAAACTCAGTGTTGGTGCAGAATTCGAGTATTTGCTGTTGTTGCTGTTTTTAACTCCATTGTTTTATGAGTTGTTAATTGATAGACATAATCTAATGCCCCTCTTCTTGTATATTACAAAAGATGATAATAATAATAATAATAATTAATTAAAAATAAAATTTAATTTGAATAATTGTTATTTTTTAACGAAAAAATAAATTTAATACTCTAAATTTTACTTCAAAGTAACTCTCAGCATTTGAAGGTAGATCAAGAATGTTTAAACTTCAATTAATCTTTGATGTAAATACTACAAGTAGATTAGTCGTTGTATTAAAAAATATTCTCTCGTATGACATTTTATTTATTATTTTAGTGTAAAGTACATCATATTGTTAACGATTATGTTCGGATTTTTGTTTTCATCATTTAACTTTTAAAAATTATAAAATGTTTATTAGGTCAATATAATTGTTATAAAATAGTTATTGGTTTCAAATTTTTGCCGACTTGAATTTCATATGAGTATTATATCTCTTATTTGACCTGAAATCTAGGCTAGAAACTTGCACTTGACTCAAATAATATAAAAAGTATTTTTATTCGATAAAATAAGAATTTAATTGAAAAAATATTGAGAAAGATATGCCAATAATCCTTAAATTTATAGTAAAATTTATGTTATTATCTTGGATCTGGTTAATTCGAATATTTTTATCCTAAACTCAAACTTAATTCGACTTGAACTAAACTTAAATTAAAAAAATACTAATCTTATAAGATAAATAAGATCAAAATCAATTAAATTCGAGTTAAATTTTTATATATATTAAAAAATAATAATAATTTCATAACTTTTAAAAATTGAAGGATAAAATAATTGAACATAATTTAATGATCCTCTCCATTATTTTAAAAAAAAAATTGGGCAGAAAACCTTAAATTAAACCGGCCCAAGTAATTCGGTCTCTTCCAAGTTCCAAACTGAACCATTTCAGCAGCCGACTTCACGCCTTGTCTCTCAATCTCTGTCGAAACCTACCATTTTCACCTCTTCTCCGTCTTCTTCTCCGATTCGCCACCTCACCGGCTCTCAAACCCAGGTTTTCTTTTTATTGTTATTTTCCTGTTCTTTTCAATTTCTACAATGGGTGGTATTCTTTGGATCTCTAGAAAGTCTAGAAATTTGATTGTTAACTTTGATGCAGATTAAGCAGTACTGTTTATCATACGCACCTTATGATTTTTGAGCTGATAAATGTATACCAGCTTGATCCTGCTCCTTTTTAAATTGGTTTTTGTAATAAAATTTAAGATTTAATTAGGGTTTTGTTTGCTTTGATACCCGAGGGCGATAAACTTTTAGTTTTTTAATCATGTTTATGTTAAGAATTATTGTGTAGAAGTTCTTGAATTGTTTTACAGCTTTAACTCTGGATTCCGAATCCCGCACCTGTGATTTATAGAGCTGATGCTATATTTTTTTTTAATTCGGACTCTCTCGACTGATGTTTATAGCAATTGATAATGATAACATCCGTTATGTTGCCGGTTAATATGACATGATCGGAAAATTACCCGTTGCCACAATTTGTATTCATGATCTTATAACATTGAGTCCGATTCCTCGAGAGGTTTTGCTTTCCTAATTGGTTGCTGCTTGAGGTTGTCTACGGAGTATTGCTTCCTTTTCGTTTATTGGTAGTATCATTTGTGGACATCGGTTTTCTTCTCCTTTTGAGATAATGTGCAAATGATTGGTGTACGCATTAGAAAAATTGATCGAGTTTAGATTTATTTTGTGAATTTTTTCGAGTATGGTCCCCAGCTGGCAGAATAAGTTTCATTTGATGGTTTTGAGTTTTGTTTCGAATTAGATTTTTTTACTGTTAAAGCTCAACGGTGGTTGTTCAAATACTCATTCTCGGCTGTCGGTGTTACCCTGTTAGGATTTTGCACTGTGGACTCTACCTGCAACATTTAACATTAATCTTCCTATTATTTGATCATGAAAGTATGTTCTCAAAGATTTATTTCTGTCTCTAATCCGTGGTATCATGTCTCCCTTAACATATTTCCTGTTGCTCTTTTCTTCTAGAATCATTTCCTTCTTTTACAGAGAAAAAATGGCCAGCAAATCCGAGAGTAAGGAACCAGTGAATGAACAAGTGATTGCAAATATGTATGGAGCTATGAGATCTGAATTAAACCAAATCTATTCTAAGATCACCGAGTTGGAGATGGAAGTGAGTGAGCATTCACTAGTTATAAATGCCATTCAGCCGCTTGACCCATCAAGGCGGTGTTACCGGATGATCGGAGGTGTGCTGGTTGAGAGAACCATCAAAGAGGTTCTCCCCGCTGTGCAGCGAAACAAAGAAGGGCTCGAGGAAGTAATTGCTCGGCTTAACGAGACCCTGGAGAAGAAGAAAAAGGAAATTGTTGATTTCGAGACAAAATACAAGATTAGGATCAAAAAGTCTGATGGCGACGCAAAAGATGAAAGCAGCAAGAAGGAAGGCTCAGCTCAAGGAGTTCTTGTTGGCCCTGCAAGTTCGAGTCAGTAAAAGATATAGGTATATTCCTTTTTCCTTCCTTGCTTGCTCGAACTTGCCTGTGATAAACCCTAAATCTTGTCGTTGAAAAACTTTATTCAGTTATTACCATGATGTACCAGGTTTTCGATATGTTTTGTTCGATTAGGGTTTTATGTTTCGGTTTTTGCCTTCTTTCCGGATTGAATTTTCCTTGAAAATAGGTAATCATGTGTACCACCCGCTATCTTTTCTAGAATGGATTCAAACATTGCTCTTTCGAGTAAACAACCACGAACGAACTACTGAGTCAAATTTCCTGGTGTTTTCTCATAAGCAAACCAGAGCTTTAGTGTTTTTCTTTTCGTTTCTTCTTGTTCAAAGACAAATTATCAGTTTCAACGTTCTTCAACATCTCTGGCCGCGGATTTCTGCATTTTGTTCTTTCGTCTAACCACTTGATAATATCGGCAAACACAGTTTCAATGTTTTCCGAGGGCTTGTCAAAGCGTGCCACATTTGCTGGACTTGTCTGTGGTTGAAGCTACCTTGAAAAGTTGTTTGCTAACTTGTGGGATTGACACTTTGGCTTCTTCACCATGGAATTGTAACCTAATAATTAGGTTTCACAAAGAAACGTGCCATGAACATGTTACGTCACGTAATCCATTCGGTTAGATGTAACAATTCAAATTAGGTTACAATCGATTCGATTAGATGTACAAATCAATGGGCTGTTGATAACTTGTTTGTATAAGTTGAAATTCAAACTTGAATTATCTTTTGTATGTAAAATTAGGGTATCTAATAATATAAAAAAATTTAAAACATGCGTTAATGAAAAATTCGATTAGACTAATGAGTCGTTTGAATTCGATATTATGGTGCTTGAATTTGACTCTTTTATTATTGAAGTGAATCGTTTTTTTTTAATCAAACTCAAACAATTTGTGTATGCTATATCTTATTTACACCTAAATGTTATTTTTTAAGGGATTATGATGGTCAAAGAATTTAAGTGAATTAGGTTGAGAGGCAAAAGAGATGATAGGACCATGTTCATGATCTTCAATCGACCCCAAATAGACTATTCATCCAAAGTTTAGGGATCAATTTAGAATGATGGTCATAGTTTGAGGATGAAATTATAACATTCACAAGTTTAAGGACTAATATAGAATAAGTGTCACAGTTTGGGGATGAAATTAGAATGTTCAAAAGTTTAAGGATCAATTTAAAGTAAAGATCATAGTTTAGGTACATATGGTGCAGTTAACTCATATAAATTGAAAATGTACTACTCAAAAAATAAATTGAAAATGTAAATTGATACACATGTCCTCGCATAAAAAATATAATTTGTTACACAACTTTTTGATAATTTTCTTCTATAATTTTCACAATATCACCCAATTAATTTTTGTTTGTTAAGAAACCCTAATCACCCGAAAGTTCAAATATGTTTTGAGATCAAAATCTCATCGTTTTGAAGCTTCAATTCTCTCTCCAACCTCGAATTTCCAGATTCTATTCTCCTATTCAACCAGTCAATGATATCCGTAAAAACGATCTCAATATTTTCTGGCGTCTCACCGTATAACAATCCGTGCCACATCCCGGGATACAACTTGAAACTCTTGTCCAAGCTTGCTGCTACATCATACAATAGTTGGCTCACTACTTTATCTGTTACTCTGTCATCTCCTCCGTGTAGTATCATAAATGGTAATGAAACCTGTTCCAAATTAGTAACCAAAAATTTTAAGATTCGAATCTCCAACCCATTGAATTAACATCATAAAGTTTTATCAAACATCTTTTTCGATTTAATTATGAAAAAAGGAAGTATTAATTCACCGTACGTACTCAAATTATGACCAAAGTAACCCGATAATAGAAAGGCTAGATTGATACAATATCAATAGTTTAGAAACTGAATTGCAATTAGAGATGAGTTTGGGGATGTTTGGCGAAATTAAACCGAAAAAGGGTAAGAATAAACGAACCTCATGAAGTCTTTGCTCAAGCTCCAAGCTAGTGTTTAGAAGTTCATTGGCAGTGTTCAAACGAGGACGTCCTTTGTAGCAATAAGGATTTGCTCTGACCTGTAAATTAAATTAATAAACTATAATTTTATATAAACATATAATTGTTTTCATTGTCATTATTTATATATATTAAAACAAATTATCAAACAATAAATTAATTATTATGACATTTAAAAAACTATTTTGGTCATCAAACTTTTTTTTAAAAAGATCATCACTAACATTATGCTTTTTTATTTTGGCCATCCGATGTTTAAAAATTAATGATAATTATGATATAATTTTTCTCATTTTTTTAATTTCCACATTATTTTCTTGGGTGAAAAAATAAAAAAATAACTTAATGAGGATTTTGCCAAAAGGATGGTGATCAAAATAAACAATAATAATAACTGGGTGACTAATAGGGTAATTTACACTTGGGAAAACAAATACCTGTGCTCTTATCTCAGGCTGTTTAAAAGCAGCATCAATGACATCTTGGACCGGAACTATTCGCCACGTTGGAATAATTTTGTTCAGCTTTCGCAGTACACTTATGACTAATGGATGTGGTTTCATATCATCTGCCAACTGTGCATGTAAATTAAAAATGAGTAAATCCCACATTGATTATTGAAAAGAGATATTAGATTATTTTAGTTAAAGTTAAATTTTGATATTATAATTAAAATAAATCAATTTAAAATTATTATTTTTATTATAAACTTTTATCAATCGGATGACGTTTTTATAATAGAAAAAGCAGCAAAAATGAACACAATTTCTAGAGTACGAAATGATAATTTATTCCGTCATTACAGCTGTTTGAATGTCCACGCCAGCCTGATTCTAGATGTTTGGACTAAATTTTGAAATAGTAGATGGACCAAGGTCGTAATTTTACCAAAAGTTATAATATTTTTTTGACTAAGAAAGTTATAATAATTTGTGTTGAAAATATTCAGTGGGCCTATATTTGTTTTTTATGTGAGGTAAGGTTTTGACATTTTTGAAGGGCCGAAGACTAAAATCAATATAAATTACTACAATTCTATTTTTAGTTATAAAATAATTAGTATAAATTTAAATAAAGATTTTTATAGAAAGCATAAAATTTACAAAAATAATAATAGATAAATTTAATGCCGTTACAGATCTTGAGTTTTATGAATAAAAAATAATAATATAAACACAATATTTTTATCTAAAAATTTGATTTTAAATATAACCGTTTTCAATTGTTGACTTTCTCTTAAGAGAAAAAAAATCAAAGCTTAAGCTTTAGACTATTCTGATAACTAATTTCTAGGTCAACGTTACTTTTTATTAATAAAAACTATTTTATTTTTAAGTAAGTATATATATATATATATATATATGGTGGACATGATGTGAACATGGAATAAAAAATCAAATTATTTTTTTAGAAAATAAAGGGAATATAATCTTGTATTAATAAATAATTAATCAATGGGATAAAAAAATTAAGGGAATATTTATTTCCAAAAAATAAAGTAAAAGGAGAATATGATTTACCTTACACATGGGGGCAACCAAGACTGCCCCATCCCAGTAATCTGGCTTCTTCCTATGTACCAACAACAACACTGCTCCACCCATGGATTCCCCTAACAAATATCTCATCTTTTTTCTGTTCTCCTTCTTCTCTGCAAAATTTATTCAAGATCCAAATTAATCGATTAATTGAGATCGGATACATACATGTTACATTAAAATCAGATTAAGTTACTTCCTTTGACTTGTGAGATTAGATAATATTTGATCTTAACGCCGTCTTAATTAGATGATACTTACCACAAATACTAGTGAAGAAATCGGAGCAATCATCAACAACATTGTCAAAGGTAGAGATGTAGCCCTGCAAACCAGAGGACTTTCCATGGCCTTCATAATCTATTCCATAAACTGCATATCCCGCTTTCACCAACCGAATTGCAGTACCTGGATTCACCAGTCATCAGATTTCAGATCACCATCTCTTCATACATACATATAATATATATATATATATATATATATATATATACTTACTGTTCATGGTGATGCTGCATTCCATGGCATATCCATGGCAGATGAAGATCAAAGCTTTGGGTTCTTCGTTCACCGGAACCCATCTGCATGTGAACAGCTTTAATCCTCGAGAATTCGTGATGTATTCCTGCAAGAAAACCGTTCAGTTTTCCTTCATTAACTGCTAATATATATATATATGATCGATCACAGATTACTCACCTCTTCGTATCGAACAGTTCCATCTTCAAGAGCCTGAAGAACAAAATCGAAAACCCAGATATGATATATAATCAGAAACACAAGAACGTGTAAAAAACGAAGAGAAGTCAAAAGACGATGAGTTAGGAAGAGTAGAACGAACCATGGATAGGGAAATACTGCAACTAGAGAGAGAGAGAGAGAGAGTAATGGAAAACGATTTGACCAGAAGGTACACACGCGCACGAAACTTCAAAGCTTTAATGGGATTTGAGACAACTTTGTGATAAAAGCTATATATATATATAGGTAAACGTGTATACATATATATACATATATATACATATATATATATATATACATACATATACATACATATATACATACATATATATATATATATGTATATATATGTATACATACATATATACATACATATATACATACATATATATATGTATATATATATATATATATATATATATATGTATATATCTATGTATATATATATATATATATATATAGAGAGAGAGAGAGAGAGATGTGTCTGTGCAATAATGAGGTTTTGGCGTCTGGGGGCTACTTGCTTGCATTTTTACCCAACTTGGGATTTAAATCTCCCTTGCTAAAGTAAAGGGATTACGTAATAAACAGATAATAAAATATATTATTTTACTTTAAAATTTTCATTAATTTCTGGATTTTTTTATATAAAAATCCATTATTATTTTAACATAGGTAGAAATAAGGATAATAATTTAATCCGAAATTGATAGATTTTGACTTAATCTAATTTGATATAGTAAAATATTTTTAGAAAAAAAATCAAGTTTAGATCGGTTTTGTCAGATTTTTTAAGAGAGTGATGTTGGATCAAGATTAGGTGAAGAGTGAAAAAACTCTGACAACCTAACCCGACTCAAGACAATAATGTAATTTCTTTAAAAAAAATATTTTTTAATTTAGTCATTATTTTATATCGGATCGGATTGAGTCGGGTCAGATGTATATTCTAAAAATTTGGATCAGTTCAGAGTCAGAGGGGATATATATTTTTTGGATCGAATCTAGTCAAATCAGATCGGATTCAACTTAAAGTGAAAGATACATATTTTTTGAGTCGGGTCGAATTAATAAAAACTCGATCCAATCCAACTAGTTACCATCCTTAAGTAGGAATGAATATTTGACATGTAGTTACAGATTTTGATATGATATTAAAACTTAAATGGTCTTTTTTTTTTTTAATTTTGAGTCCAAATCGAGTTAGACTAGGTTCTTTAAAAGATATAGTTATGTAGGAACTGAATTTATGGTGAAAATATTCAACCTAACTCGTTCCAAGAAAAATACTTCTCTCTCTTCATTCATGTCTTTATTTTATCTAATAAAATAAAAATCTTTTATATATTTATTTATGACAGATCGAAACAATTAATATATTTTCAGCCTAAAAATTAAATTAAAATTTAAATATGATAAAAAAAAGCTGATACAACATGACCATTCCTAGACGTGGGTGTTCATATTTAAACCAATAATATAAAAACTAGGTTAGGATCTAAACAATTAAATCATAAGTTTTTAATTCAGTCAGTTGAATTAACTATCCTGAACAATCAAATAAAGAAAATAAAATACAGTTTAACCAATCGGATCATTAATTTTCACTGCAATTCTCAGTTGTTTTAACGGTTTATATTTTTTTTTACCTCATTGGTTTAAGTGACTAATTTAACATGATTTTGACGATCATAATTCATATTAATATATTTAAAATTTGATTTAATTCAGTTAAACCGAATAAATTAATTTAACCATGAACAAGTCTACAAGAAAGGAATGATGCAAAGACTCAACATATCACCATAGAAAAATACGAGTTTTTGTATTATTTTATTACTTGGAAGAAAATCAAATAAATACAAAAGAGTGACGTAATTGCTTTAAAGAGGAGCAAGAGAAGACGTGGGTTTATATTAGAAAATTAAGCAATAATCACTCAAATTCAAGGCGTTTCTATCCAAAAATCACCCTTTTACCCAATAATTACCTGTCATACACCTTCTCCCCTAATATTACCGATCTATCATCTTTTTTGACACGGTAGTAATAAAGCACGGATCGTCAGTCGCACATTCTCGGGGTTCTATCCGAGCTGGAGCCACATAAGGAAAGGCGTGGATGACCATCCGCGCCTTTGCTAAACGTCTGACACGTACAGAAGGCACAGATCATGATCCGTGCCTTTCATTATGCGCGTTGAATTATTGGGTACTCCATTATTACTCGAGCTTGAAAACTCAACTTTTTAACTGTAACATCCTCAATACTGGGTTAGTGACCAAATTGTAAAGTTTCAGAAATTGATGATTAAAGTAGGATAATTGAATAGTTCAATGATTTATTGGAAATATGATGAAGGTTATCTAGTAATTATAAAACGTATTAAAGGGCAAAAGGGTCATTTGACCAAGAAATGAATTAAAAATGGGATATGGTAAGGATATATACACGTGGGAAAGGAGAGACTTCTCCAGAGCTTTCTTCTTTTTCTTCATACGTGAAAGAGAGCCAAGCAAAGGTAAGCTTTCTGATCTGTTGATTATTTGTTAATTTAAAGTTTGGGTTTTGATTGTTAGATGATAACTAAGCTTAAGGAAATCTTAAGTTATCTTAAAATCAAAAGATAAAAGAGTTAGGGAAGATTAAAGATTTGGAGTTCTTGAATGAAATTTTGATATAGAGTTGATAATTAGAATTGGAAGTTGGATTTGACTTGTCATCAATATAGTTAAGACATATGAAGTGTTAGAAGTGGAATTAAATCATGTTGCAAAGTTGGTATAATTCTTGAATCTCATAAAGAGGATAGGATTTTAGGGTTTAAGATGAAATAAATGAGTATAGATTGGTTTAAGTATGTGTACTGGAGTTAAGAATATAAAAGGGGATGAAACATGAAAGATTTAAGTTGAAATAGATAAGTTTTTGGGTTCAAGAACTGAATTCTGGGCAAAGTGCATCGGTGCACATTCAACGTGTACCGATGCATCAAGAGAAAATCCCAGAATTTGTTGAAGATGCATCGATGCACATGGAGTGTATCGATGCACTCATTTAAAATAAATGAACACTGAATGCCATTAGTGCATCGATGCATAAGGAGTGCATCGATGCACCTGCTTAAAATACAAACATCGAATAAGATTTATGCACCGATGCATAGATAGTGCATCGATGCACCCGTCAAGGGATGCATCGATACATGGTGTAGTGCATCGATGCATACCTTCATTAAAAGATAAAAATAGATTTTTTTAGCCTAAGGAGTGATAGTTTAGAATATTTCAATTAGTATACTGATATGTATCAATGTATTACTATGTAGATTTAGAACGTAATACTATGTAGATTTAGAACGTAATCTCGTTCCAAAACAATTGAAGGATTAGAATCGAGTCAAAGCAAGGCTAAGGTGAGTACATATTATAAGTATGATATAATGGAATAAGACTTGTGATAAGTCTAATTCCTATGTTGATTTTCATAGCACAATAGTTATGAACATGCATACATGATAATTATTATGATACATGCATAAAGTATATATGTTCATATGATTTGATAAATAATATATATGAATAGATTCAAATGTACATGTGACATGGTAAATGATATGAGTTATGTGATCACAAGAGAAATGACATGAATACATGAACATATGAAACATAAGAATAATGCCCATGGTATACGATATGAGAGTTATAGGTATAGTTGGCATGCCAAGAGTCGAGGGTTCTACGTGGTCCTTCGGGACATATATGTATCATTTGGAACATTTACAGGGTCTTTTGAGACAGATTTGATCCACTGGAATATGTATATGGTTCTTAAGGAGTGGTCCTTCGGGATAAATACAGTACATAGGTCCTTCGGGATAAATTCCATATCCCCTAGTGGGACCCATACGAGCTGTGGTGACAGCATAGTGCACAACCTCAATGTACTCGAATACCTTGAGTTCTCAAAAATGTACATGGGCCTATAAAAGGTTATCAAAGGTAATTGCATTGTTATAGTTATATGTTACCATATTATTATTGTTTACATTGAATTGTATACGACAGGATTGAATGGATAGATTGCATGTTCATATTCATACTGAATGCATTATTATTATATTTATATGTCTCACTAAGTCTATGACTTAGCGTGTAAGTGATTTACACGTAGGTACCAAGAATTAGGAAGAGCGAAAATAGGGTGGCAAGAACAACAACACTGCTAGAAGATCAGATCAGAAGTAACGGATAAAGTATGTCTTTTGTCGTGTATAGTGTTGGCATGTAAGAAAAGTGTCTGTTACAAATGCTCTGATCAGTTTTGTCTTGTTTTGGTTAACTTGTGTAAAGCAACAATGTTATTTTAATGAAAGTTTTAAATTTCCTCGTTTTTTCGTCAAGAGTCAAAGTTTGAAAAGTCAATGTGACACCTCGGACTCGTATCCGGGTCGGGTACGGGTTGAGGGTGTTACATTAACGATCTCCTCCCCTATAAATAACCCCTCTGAAAGCAAATATTACCACACCAAAAATACTTGCTTATTCTCACTTCTATTAATTCATTCAATTAAGCTAAGTAGATTTTGTTATTTTTTATAAGGTAAAACTATTTTTTATTATTTTATATTTATTTTATATTTAATTATTTGTACAAATTTTATTGTACTAATTATTTTGTATTATTTTTTTTGGTTGTAAAATTGTAAGGTGAGATCATACCTCGAGACATTTTGCCTATACGGTAATAATATGAAATTGTGTTATTTAAATTATTGTGAAATTTTTTAAATTTTTGGATTAATTTATATTTTAATTCATATACTATTTATTTAATTAGGCATATTTCAGCTATTATTTTAGCAGGTATAATACTCCCAATCTTTCAAACTCTCAAAATGACGCGTATTTCAGCTATTGTTTACTATGATGGAGAAATTCGGGAAGATGAAACCGACGTTATCTTCGCATTAAATCATTATGTCAGAATATCATTCAGGAGAAACTTCACTCTTGAGGAGTTGATCAATAAAATTTCAAGGAAGATTCATGTTGGAAGTACTAGAAGACTGTCCTCACTTCAATACAGATTTTTAACCGCCATATTTCTATTAACTTATACAGTGTTCGAACTGTCCAACAATGATGACGTTGCTATGATGGTTGATTCTCATAATTAATATTAAGATACTAATACACATATGTATGCGATATTTGTTGAAGTGTCTGTGGTTTATGGTATGTCATTATGCTCCCTCTATAGACTGGCTCAACAAGCTGATCAATTTGACAACCCAACTCAAGTAATGTATAATGATTTTAACTTGTTAATGGGAAATTCACATCATGGTACCATCCCATCAAGTTCAATGGGGAGACATTCATCAACAACTTGTTATGATTTGTATCGAGGTGGTTCTACAAATAATCTGTATGAAAACATCGCTTCCAGTTCAATGAGAAGACATTCATCTACCAATTTTTTGACCTGAATATGGAGATACCCTTAACACAGTAATTTGTGCAATACCTATTTGACATGATGCCTTCAAGTTCCAAGGGAGGCATTCAACTGCGAGCTTCTTCGACCTCAATGTCGAGATGCCTTCAAGTTCAAGGGGAAAGCATTTAACTATCAGCTTGTTCGACCTAAATGTCGGCATCATGAAGGAACCCTCATCTCCACCAGAAGAACCTTTTCATGAGCTAGGAGTGGATGATACCAAAACTATACTATTTGTTCATCCAGAATCACCGCAATTCAACATGGACTCTGATGATGATGATGTAGATGAAGTTCCCACAAATATGGTATACACTGAACCTCCAACACACATGTATGAAGCTGACTATAGTACAATGTACGTGCCAGAATTTACGGATATGCTTAATGTTGGTGACTACGGATTTAACTCATCAGTCAATGATGATAAGTTATATAAATGAATTAAGTTTCTATCCAAAGAAGAAGCGATAATAACAATTAAAAATTACAACATTCGTAATTCTGTTTAGTCCATAGTCAACCGTTCCACTACCGAAAAGTATGTCTGTCATTGTGTCCAATGTGACAAAGGATGCAACTAAATGGTTTGTGAATCAAAGAGAAAGAGGAAAAACAATATATGTGAACTAAAAGTATACAACATTCGTCACACATGTTGTGCTGGAGGGATCAACCAAGATCATCCCTACTTGGACTCCGACATTATTTACTAAGACATCATGCCCATGATCAAAGCAAGCTCCCATATAGCTATTGTGGTGCTGATTTTAGCTATACAATCGCAATATGGGTACACCGTCTCATATAGGAAAGAATGGAAGGTAAAGTAGAATGCCATTAAAAAAACTTTACAGTGAATGAGATGCATTTTACAGCGAACTACCAAGTTGGTTTAGGGTAGCGTGCAGATTGAATCCTGAGATAATTATCGACTTCGAAACTTGTCATGTATACCACAATGATCAATTTCTTCGCGATCGATGCCAATTATATCGACTTTTTTTTTACTTACCCACATTGTATTAATGTTGTGAAATACTGTAAGTCTATGGTCCAAATTGATGAGACATTCTAGTGTGGAAAATACAAGCAAGTTTTACTATTGATAGTTGTCCAAAATGGTAATCGCAATATTCTTCCAGTTATTTTTGCCCTTGTTGAAAGAGAAAATAAAAATTCTTGGGTTTTTTTCTTATAAATTTACGCTTACATATTGTCACGAGGGAAAAGTATGTGTCATTTCATATCACAGAGCTGTGATAAAAGCAACAATGGATTTTTTGGGCCCAATGTAGCAACCGCTCTGTGTCCAACATTGGTACTGTATCCGACAATTACTTGTGCACATGAGTATGTCAAAATGCCTAATTTTATTTCTTAATCATTTTTATTTTTATATGGAAACTTAATAGTAAGTTCTACATTTGTCGCTCAAATTATGAACTATTACCTGAAACATTTAAGTCCATGCTTCAAGATTTGTGAGGAAAGAATGAGCAAGAATACAATTGCATCAGCCTCTTCAACAAAGAAATGTGGACAAATGTATATAAAAGTGGATATCGATATGGACATATGACGACCAACTTGGTTGAGGCTATCAATTCGATCTTAAAGGGGGCACGCCATTTATTAGTAACGACTTTGGTTAAAAAAATGTATTTTCGATTAGGTACAAAGCTCGAGGGACAAGCTCAAACTTTGATGCAAAACGGTTATATCTATCACCCAAGATTAGTTGCATATCCACAAAAAAGAATTGTTACAACAAATGGAATGTCTGTAACAATCTTCTCTATAACCCATGAATTACTCCGTGTTACAACGATACCGCAACTTCTTCAAGAGATTCAAGATAACTCGTTCAGAGTTAATTTAAGAGACATGTGGTGTGATTGTGGGTTTTTTCAACCTCTGAAGT
The DNA here is from genome assembly GCF_006381635.1 of Hibiscus syriacus. Classification (NCBI taxonomy): domain Eukaryota; kingdom Viridiplantae; phylum Streptophyta; class Magnoliopsida; order Malvales; family Malvaceae; genus Hibiscus; species Hibiscus syriacus. Next base: position 2,465,463 of record NW_024062653.1, read on the forward strand.
ATCATTGCTCCTATGTCATAACAGCTTGCTCTCATACCCGTTAATACTATAATCATTTTTTGGATCTCGTATATCGATTTTCAAAAGTATTTAAAGTATATGAATTTGAGTTCCCTATAGGTAATGAGAAAGACCCTGATGAGGTTCAAAATTAGCTTCCGATTGTACCAAATACGTCCTTATTAAGGGACCGATCATCCAAAATCCACTCAAATTCATTGTGATATGGATATTCGAGAGACATTCAGAGAAAACAAAAGATGTGGGCATTGTAGAAACCTAAGACACAATAGGAAAAAAATGTTCATCTCTTTTGTCATCAAGTAACCATTGATGTTGTGACGGTGTAATTGTCGTTTATGAAATCTAAGTTTGTGTTATTTAATTTTTATTTACTTTCAATTAATATCATTTGAGCATCATTGAGTAATGGGATACTCAAGTGAAAATTAAATAAAAACATTACAAACTAAATACAAGAAAATGATACTATTCAAACAATAAAAACAACTAAATAGAAACATTAAATGCAAACGATACAATTTAAACAATTAAATAATAAAAACATTAACAAACAAAATAAATAAAAAGTCATAATTAAATAAAAACTTTACAATTGTTGGTAAACAAAGAAAATTAAATAAAAACATTACAAACTAAACAACTCTATCAATGCATGTGTCTTGAATGTGTTTCGCAGGGTTGTAGCTATATGTGATGATAAAGATTTCTTCGTATAACTTGTTCTTCCTCCATACTCTCATCATCATCATCATCATCATTAGGAGCATCTACATTTTGTTGATGAGGAACAGATGACGATGTAGCACCTCCATAGAATAAGGACCCTGGAGGTATATGGCTGACTATCCTACCACTCATAGAAAACTATGAAAACTGCAAAAACACAGGCATCGATGAGTGCAAAAACTGCGCTGGAGGTTTCTATGTATGTGGTGAACCTTCACTTTCCAAATAAGCAACATATGAACCTCACGCTGGATCTATAAGCATGAAAGTATAATATCCGCCAAGAGGAGACATAAAACCTTACGACGGTGGTATCTGAACCAGCTGCGGTGACATATGATATGGAAGCGGTGGCGTATGACCCGGCTACGGTGGCATCTAAAATGGTTGCGGTATCATCTGATATGATTGCAGTGCCATCTGAAATGACTACAGAATGTACATTGGTGTAAACGGTGACTGATATGATGGTTCTGGTGCTGTAGTTATGGATAAGCTAGAAGCGCCTGCTCTCTATCCATGAGTCGGGGGACGATGATGTTGTGATGGTGAACGTCTTTATCAGCATCGATGAATGATCTCGTCTCATGCATCCTCAGAAAGTAGGAACAATTTCCCGTTCGTGTTGAATCACTCATAATAATCATATACAACCGAATAATGATCCATATAAATGGGTTCCATACAGGGAATACGTCCATGTCGATCCTCCCGTTCATTACCCACTTGATGTTCTTCAGCAGTCAGTCAACTTCTTTTTTGCCCTGTTAATCGATGATATGCATATCGTCGAGATTTTTAAGTGCTTCTGGAATATATTGTACGAAAACAAATTGGCGGATCACGTGATCAATAAGATGTCACTCGACAATAACATAATATATCAGAGGAACCACTGCCATCCAGACATCTAATGGGAATCTCAAGTGATGGGGGATGCAAATCCTCATTTTTTCAGTAGAATAAGGAGCCCATTGAAACTAAAACACATATACATAATTCTTATCAAAATAATTTTCTAATTATATAACGACAAATAAAAGTAAATAATAAAATTTAAATACATACCTCTGTATCATCCTTTTGATCAATGAGTAGCCGAATTTCTTCCAATTCATCCGGTAAATCCTAATGATATTTTCTTGCACTTGACCACTTATTCAATGAAAAAAGTTTCATTATATACTCAACAAAATTATTTATATACGAATTCAGTATTGAAATTACCTCAATAATAGTAGGAATATCACGACCGGACATAAAAAGGGCATGCGATATCACGCCCAATACTGGAGAAGAATGAGACATTTGCCGATAACATATTTCTGATAATTAGTTGCTCGACATATTTCCCTATACAAAATTTCCAAAATTACGGAGCCCCAATTGAGTGCGCCGACAACGTGAAAATCTACGAGGTAACGCAACCACATACAATGAACTTGGTTGCACGATTTGTCGGGCACTAGTATCTCTCCTATGAGTTGTAATATGCAAGCACATGCATACATTTTAACCTGTTCCTCAGAGGCGTCGCGACTCAAATATTTAAAAGTTGTATCCAACCAATTTAACAATATTCTACCACCATTGAAATTAGGCATGACACCTCCAAGATACTCTTCGCACAAGGAATGTCATTCACCATCTGCCTCCCTAGAAATCACATCCCCATCTACAGGAAGCCCCAAATGTATGGAAACATCCTCCAGCGTAATAATGCACTATGCACACGGAAGATGGAATATGTGTGTCTATGGTCTTCACCTCTCAACCAGTGCAGAAATAAGGTTGGGTTCAAGGTTACAGTGCCCTTATATTTCGCTACGTAACTGAATCCAGCCTTGGCTAAATACGGCTAGACATGACTAGGTATATCTAACTTAACGTTAAGTATGAATGTATCTAATATATAGTCTCCCTCTTAAATTAATAAATAACATACATATTAAAATATAAACTAATACTATAAAATTAAATAAATAAAACATTTACAATAATTAAAATAACAACACAATTTAAAATTATTACCGTATTAGCAAAATGTCTCGAGATACGATTCCTATCTAAACGTAACAATCCGACTTTCGTTTTATAACTATAAAAAATAATAAAAAATAGTACAATAAAATTTAATAAAATAATAAATTATTAAATAACTATAATATAATAAAAATATTTTACCTTTTTAATAGAAAAATTGATAATATGAATAATGAGAGAATTTGAGATTTGAGTGTGGTTTGAGAGATGTGTTGAGTGTGGAATTTATAAGGAAAGGGGAGGGGACAGGTGATAATCAATGTGGGAGACGGACGGTTTGGTTGAATTAAATGATGCACGTGTCAGACGTTCAGCGAAGGCGCGGATGACCATCCGTGCCTTTCCTTATGTGACGTAAACTCAGACAGAACCCCGCGAAGGTGCGACTGATGATTAGCGCTTTATTGTCACTGTGTCAGAAATGGTGCTATATTAGGAGAGAGGGTACCTTGCAGGTAATTATTGAGTCTAAGGGTAATTTTTCGGTAGAAACACCCAAATTCTATCTATTTGATGTAATTCTCTTTCATTTTATTTATTCATTTTTATTTGCAAATTGGTTTCATAATTCAATTGCTTATTTAATGAGATTTTTCTTTTAAAAACGATTTTAATGAGAAATTTCAGTCTTAGGGCATCCTTCAAAAGTTCTTTTAAAAAAAATAATGTGAAAAATTATTTGAAAAAATAAATCAAAAGTCATGCTAATAAAAATTATCGTCAATAGATATGATTTTAGATAAACCAAAATATTAAAATTGCTGTTAGTTGCTGATGTTTATTTTTGTGTCATGTTTGAATTAATACATATTTACGATAGATATCACGCGATATATCTTTTTAGGTAATGTTCATTAAAATTCATTAATGAATTTACATATTCGGTCCCTCTCTCTTTTCATTTTTATCATTCTTATGCATGAGACACCAAAGTCATCAACAATTGCTCTCAATTTTATCCAAGTCGCCAATAAATAGTTCATGAGTTTGACATTTCAAAAGAAAAAAAGAAAAAGAAGAAGCTCTAATTATTATAATACACGATGATTATACTTAAAATTAATATCAATCTATCAGATGAATGATAATTTTATCGTTATTACAACTTTTGGTTTATTTTTTAAAATAATTTTAAAGTTAATTTGAAATGCTTTTTTAATTTTAAAAGAATAGTATTTCTCTTAAAAAGCAGTCAAAAGGAGTTATCAATTGGATTAGGTTAAAAAATGATGGAAAGCATCATAAAAAGTTTGAAGTGCTTTTTCGCAGAAAAACAATTGCCTAACCGCGGCCAAACTGTGTTTTAGCTTTGACCCCCAAACGCTCGAAGCCTCAGGTAGACTCGTCACGTTTTCATCCTTCTTTTTTATGGGTTTTTCATTAAAATTGATATACTTTGATTTAATTTGATTTGATAAAATTAGATTTTTTTTAAAAAAAATGGATTTAGATCAGGTCGAATCAAATATTTTAAGAGATTGAGATCCAGTATGGTCAATTTCGAGTGGAGGGTAAAAAAATTCTGACCCGATCTAATGATAATAATGTAATTTTTTTATATAAGGTCGAATTTATATTCTAAAAAGTCGGATCGATCATATCAAATGAAAAATATATAATTTTCGAATCGAAATAAATTCATATGAAAGAAACATATTTTTGAGTCGGATCGATTTAAACAAAATCTCAACACAAGTTCTCTTAATTGTTGCAATCACGTAGATGTATAGAATTTAATCAGCAAAACATACACTAAATAGTTTTAAGAAAACACAAAACCCCTAACCACATATTGCACGATCAAAAGTTCAACACTCACGACGTTTATTTATCAAATATCTCAGACTAATCACACAATAATTTATATTTATATAAATCCTAATACATTAATAATTCGTGTATACATTCATTTATAGCTTATTTTAATTAATCTTCATAATGCATTCTAATTATTAGGAATGTGTTGTCTAATACTAGTGGGTCATATTAAGAAAATATCAAGTGGGCTTCACTTTAAACACAAATAATATATGATTAATAGAATTACAAATTTGCCACTAAAAAGTAAGATCTTATATATTTTAGGCTTAAATATAAAATACATGCTCAGACAATAGCTTTTTTTTCATAAATATGTGTCTAAATTATATTTTTAATATAAAAAAGTGTTTAAAGATAACATGTTATCATTTTAGGTGTGTGCGCCATTAACGATCATAAATGACATGTGTCACAATATGGTGATTTTAAAATTTAATTTTTAAAAAATTAAAATTTTTATTGTATTCATAAAAAGTCATAATTTCTCTTAAATTACAAAAAATCCTCAAATCCTAACCCCTAACTCACCGTCGCCACCATTTTCGACCACGACCACGGCCGACGATGTAGTCCCTATCATCCTCCTAGTCATACGTTGTCGTAGTTGTCGCCGATTATCTGTCGGAATCACGTGGGATCACAATTTTCATCCTAGGGTTCACGGGTATAAAACGTCGATTCCCCGTCGATCAACTGTCAATCGGTCACTATTTCATAGAGGTTTTAGTCACCAGGAGAGGTGAGGTCAAGTGGACCTTCGTCGACGTCAAAAGGTGACGTTTAACATGAGTTTAGGGGTTTAAATGACGATTTTCAAAGTTTTGAAGTTATTTCAAAATTTTCGTGTTTTTAAAATATAATTTTATTTTTTATTTTAAATAAAATTTTAAAATTAATGAATTGTGACACGTGTCTCTTAAGAAGAAATTAAACCTTAAACCCCAAGCACTTAAAGTGATAACGTTTGTAACGTTGGACACCGAGATCATTCAAAAAATAGTTTAGGCACATATTCGTGAAAAGCGATATAGTTTAGGCACTTATTTTATAATTAAGCCTATTTTATAAATATAAATCGCTTCACTGGTAAAAATTAATGTCGATCTTACTAGAGATCTTGGGTTCGAGCAACAATGTTTGCATGGTGTAAGTCAATATTGTTAAGAAAGTTCTGAACAAATATTAGTTACTTGAGATCATGTGAGAAAAAGGTGGAAAAACTCATTCAATAAACTCAAATAAAATATAGATACAAGCATATCTAATTGCAAATATGAGCCAAGTATCATGAAAAAGTGTCTACAAACACAAATTGCTTATCTAAATCTAATATGAAAATCCAAAGCTTGAAAGATCAATATGATAATAAATAAGTATTATCTTAATCAATCGTGACAATGTTAAATACAATCTTAAAAAATAATTTTTCTATAATCTATATAATTATACGGTTTGATTTAAATTTGAAATATAATCAGAATTCGTGTAGTTCTGAAATACCATAGATCTATGAAGAAGAAGAAATAGTCAAATGAGAGTTGGTCCATTATTATATGGATGATTGATAACTAATTATAAAAATATATCAATATCATTCGATCACTTTCTTTTATGATGTTAATATAATAAGTCACCCTTTTAAGAAGAATATGTCAAATAACCATTAAATATGATCACGACCCTTAACCAAATCATTAATTATATTCTTGCATTACTTTAATTAAGTCATTCCAAATAATTGTTTATTCATCTCTTTTATATAAAGCTGGGTTAGGTAAAGATAAAATAGTTAAATATCAGTTTTTAAAAAATATATTAAATTTTAAAAATTAAAAAAATATTTTCATGTATTAGATAAAAAAAAATTAAATGATGATATTGCATGTTTTGACTGATCACTGCTTTGTTTTTTTTAGTAAATTGCGTATTGAACAAAGTTTTCTAAAAAATAAAAAAATGTCACACCAGTAATTTTATTTTTAGTGAAGGTGATCAAAACATAACAAAAAATTAAGTTTAGTAATAATTAAAAAAAAATTAAGTAATCAGAACGAATTGTGAGAACAGTCGGGGTACTAAATGTGTCTTTTAACTTTATTTTTAATAGAATTAACGATATAATAAAAATAAAATATTAATTTAAACTTTAAAAGATAAAATATCTTAAAAAATATTTTAAAATGTAATTCGATATAAAGTGCATAGTTTAAATTAATATGGTGCATTTAAGTCATAAAAGAAAGCCCAAAGCTTTCAATTTTTTTTTTGAAACCATAAGAAATAAATAAGCCCAGTAAGGCCCAAGTAATATCTCTACTTAAAAACCCTTTGCTTCTTATCAATTTAGGGTTTTTGAGAGAAGCCGCCGTTGTAGTCTCAGAATAAGAAACAGGCAATGGGTAACTGATCAAAAGCCTTTAATTTGTTTGCATTTGTTAATTTTGAGGAATCTGAACATGGTTATTTCCTGTTTCCTGTTTATAAATATACAATTTAAAAAAAAACAGCGAGGATTAAGGTCCATGAGTTGAGGCAGAAATCGAAGACCGATCTTTTGGCTCAGTTGAAAGATCTCAAAGCAGAACTTGCTCTTCTTCGCGTTGCCAAGGTTACCGGCGGTGCACCTAACAAGCTTTCGAAGATGTAAGTCTATTCCTCTCTCATTTTTGTATTTTTTTTACGTTTTAGTTCTGGAACTTAAGTTTATCTTCTAATTGTGTATATAATCTGGAATTTGATTTTTTGGTGATGTGAGAAAAGAAAGTAGTGAAACTGAACTTGAAATGGTTTGATGGACACAAGGTCTGAGCCAGGATTAGACAATAGGAAGGGCTAAATCGTTTAAATTTAAAGTTAATAAGAACCTAATAAGTTTTAATCCAAAATTTGGGAGTGTAAAAGATTAATTTGAACTTTATTTAAATTAGAAGTGGTTACAATTGTCATTAGACAAAAAATTGGGGAATTTCAAAGTTACTAGGGGCCTAGAATTATTTAATCCGAAATTTGGGGGCCAATGATTAATTTGACTAGTATAACTAACATAGACTAAAATAATAGCTTCGTCCCTGGATAGACATGTAACATGTTTTCAGCTAGTTAGGGACTCATATATGAGTTTCATTTATGTTCTCGATTCATTGGTTTTGGAATGGTGTTCTGATCCCGGTGTTGGTACCGATGCAGCAAGGTGGTGAGGCTGTCCATTGCTCAGGTATTGACAGTAATCTCACAGAAGCAGAAGGCTGCACTGAGGGAAGCATATAAGAAGAAGAAGTTCTTGCCCCTTGATCTGCGTCCCAAGAAGACCCGAGCCATCCGCAGAAGGCTTACCAAGCACCAGGTAGATGTGTCCTTCGTGTTTTGTTTAAGTTATATCTTTTAACTGAAACTGCCGGCATTGCTGAAACTTCAAGTACATAGAGAACTAACAACTGCTTGATTTTTTGTGTCTACGATTTGTTTTTGGTATTTGAAACATTGATTACTTTGCTTGGCAGGCATCATTGAAGACCGAAAGGGAGAAGAAGAAGGAAATGTACTTCCCAATGAGGAAGTATGCCATTAAGGTGTAGGGTAGGCACTCTCATTCACATTTCAATAGTCCTCTACTTTCTAGTCATTTTGTTCGTAAAACCCGAGTTGTGATTTCGTTCGGTTTTAGCGTCTGTGAACTTTTTATCCATTGTCAAAAACCAAGATTCTGATCTTTCTAATCAAGTGGTAATTGATGGATTTTTGCATTTGATTTGCTTCTAAGATTATTAGCAATTTATCATAATGCCCGAATATTAGTTTTAAACAAAAAAATATAGCCATAGGATGAATCTAAATGGATGACTGAGATTACAATTGCATGCATTAACATTGTCCTAGAGAAATAGAATCACTTAAAGGCGATCAACAGGTCGAGGAACGGGTTGCCAACCTGTGCATACTTGAAGGACATGTTTCAAAGAATCCGAGGGAGCTTCCATTGTCCATGTTTTGTAATATCCACTTGGATGGAACATATTTTCACTAATGCCTGCTGGTATGCATGTTTGTGCCCCATTCAGAAACATGTCTCCTTTTGATCTTATCATGCCGGAACATGCCTCTTCTCGGCCGGCTGCCTATGTTTCCGACAAAAATCATCATTCGAAACAAATAGAGTTAAATGATAGCTACAGTTTCCCTTTAAAATAGAAACATAATGCGAAAAGCATATGGTGAAAGTGGAATGGTCAGTTTTGACACGAACACAATTTAGCTTGATGCGATCTTTAAGGTATAACAAGTTCGAATAAAATGATCGAACTTGATTTAAATTTAATAAAATAACTCGAACTCAAAGTAATCTAAATCTGGTTTAGCAAAAGATTGTCACCTTCTCTGTATAAAATTCGAAGGTTTTCTTCTTCTTTCTAGCTTCATATAGGTTGCATTGAGAGTATATCTAATCAACATGAAACGCACACAATTAGGGATCAAGTTATGCAAGCAATTTGAGTATGCAAATTGGAAGTGATTGAAACGGATGGAGGTATTAAGGGCATAGGAGAGACCCGTGCCTTGTATTTTTTTTTGTTCAATGACCATGTTAATCCCTTTAGTTAAATATTGTCAAATTAAATTCATTTTTAAATTTCAGATTAAATACCTTTTAGATCCCTATTAACTTTGAAATCAGGTGATTTAATCTCTTTCATTGTCTAATTTTGATTAGGGCATGGGCTAGGTTTTTGGGCAACCTGAATTTGAGTCGAATATTATATTTCTCCGCCCGCCATTTTACCCGAACCAAGTTTAAGGAGGTTCAAACACACACAACACGTACACACATATATATAATTTTTATTAGGTATGCAACACTCAATTTTTAGGCTAGTAGTTCCAGGTTTATCCGAGAGGTATGTGGACCTCATGGAATTCGTAATTAAAATAGTTGGACCAATTTGGGCTTAATTATGTTGGAATTGAGCGCAAATAACCATAAACATGGATTTTTGAATAGTAGAAAAATGAGGAAGCACCAAAAGATGAAATTGCACAAATCGAGTTAAATAGTTTTGTTCTTGTTGTTGTTTTGCTTAATGATGTCCTAAGATGAAACAAAAATTAAACGTTAGACATGACTTTGTAAAAAAAATAAAAGTTTAGGTATTAAAACGGACCAAACCTGAAAATGTATGTACTAAACGCATAGTTTAGCCTTAAATTTTGGGAGAAAGTTTGGTTTTACATGTTTATCGAACAGTCCTATAGAAGTGAATATCATTAAAGTTAATCTTTTTAATTTAGGATTTAAAATATAAGATTCAATAAAAACTCAGAAACAAAAGTGAAACTTGACAATGTTTCCTTAATTTAAGATTTGATAAAATCCCACTAACAATGTAAAAAAGAAAAAAGAAAAAAGCAAGACCACCAGAAAGGATGTTTCGTCACTCCCAATTCTTTATTCTTCCATTTCTTCGACCTTTTCCTTATTTTTCATATTTTATTTTGCTATTTAGGTGTCTAGAAGAACATTTTTATAATATTTTAACCTAATTTAATTCAGGCAGCTGTGTCGAGAGGACCAAAAAAATCGTATTAGATAAATTTTGATTCCATTTTATTTGAAACAATCAACTTTTTTGTGTCTAAATTTTTTAAATTTTAGTTAAATTTAAGTTTAGAAAAAAATCGCCTGAAATAATTATAAAAAAATCTTTTAATATTATTAGATAACTTTAATATATATAAAAAATTAGAATAAAATTAATACCCCCTACGAGTGTCTCTTAATAGTTCTAAAGAGGCAGAACAGTTGAGGTTTTATTATCTGATGATTGGTTGGAAGTGAATTAATAATTTAGCTCAGCTTTTACCTACTTTTTCCTCAATTATTGTACTATATGCTTTCGGCCTTTGAAGACAATAAAACAGTATAAATTAAGCATCAACGATTATAGGAACGTTTATGATTAAAATTAGATATTTCTTTTAATAAAATTTAGATCGAGTCAATAAAAAATCTGAATCGATATTTTAAAATGAAACTAAAATGAAATTAATTAAAGTATCTGGGGTTCTGGATGTACCCAGAAATCCAGGACCCATTGTTTTGTTAAAGATAATATATTTATTTGAATTTTAATGAAAAAGTAGTCGAACAAAATATTAATGTATTTAGTTTACTAATATAACATTAAATTAAAATATCATGATTTTAGTATCTTATACAATACAAAAGGAGCATTTTCGTAATTATATGAGTACGACAATCTTTACCTAAACAACAACAACAATAAAACCCTATTCCATATGCAATGAGGTATTGGGAGTTAGGGTAGTAGACTGCCCCCAACGCCAGATAGAGAGCAGCTTCCGACAGTCAGAAAATTAAAAATAAAGATAAAATACAATGCATGTATAAAATAAATAAATAAATACATAGTTGAACAGACTTTATATGCAGTCTTCATATGCGCATCTGTAATGAGAAGTAATCCCTGCAAATAAATCCCTGCGTAAAAATTTCTACATATAGACAGAAAACGTAAGTCCTGTCTAAATTTAAAAAGATAAAACATGAAGAGAATGATACACAGTAGTCAGCGATAGTAAGCTACGATAAGGTATAAAATCAAATGGGTTAAATCCTAAACTAAGGCAACACTACTCCACTACCCTAATTATAAGCCTTCATAAATTCCAATGACAGAACCGTATAAAAAGTAAAAGTCATAAAAATTACTACAAATACATTAAGAAAGAAGACATAGATGTTACACCCTATGATTGTAGCACACACTACTCGACTACCCTGATCTTAAGTCTCTATATTTTCCTGTGAGTAGATAATACGAAAGTAGATGTCTCATTGCCCGTCCCAGATTGATAAAAATGGATTAAAATTTTCATTTAATTATTGTTATAATATTCAGCCCCACCAAAGGTCCGGCCTACCTTCGGAAAATGCAACATTGGAAACTGACAATGACTATAAGCCATCACCAAGACTTCTTTATGACCTCATTTGAGACCGCTCGCAATGTGCAATGCCCCCCTGCATCGGACTCTCGATCTCGGCGTTCACACTGCTGCTCCGTCTAAGAAATTGCGGTGCTGGAAACCGTTCGAATTTGTGGACGAAGAAGAAGACGATGATGAAGTCCAGGACTTGTTTGTTGAAGAAAATCGTTTGATCGCCATCGAAAATGACCTCCTGTGCCCATAATCGGCCAACTTCCTCCCATTATCCTGATCGATTAGTCCCAATTGACTTTGTTTCGGTTTCGGAATCGGAATCGACGCTTTATTGCCATCTTTCACTACTGCGGATGACTCGTTCGAGCATCCGGATTTCCCGAAAAAAGCTTTGAGATAAGACCTGGAGGCCTTCAGCCTCGAGGTCAACTTAAGCTTTTTGGTCCAAGACTTCTTCGGGTTCTCGACATCTCCGACACATCGGCTTACATCCATCTCGGTCGAGTAATCGACCGGATTCAACTCCCTACTAACCGAACATGACTCACGAGGCGAGATATTACATGATTCAAACGGAGTACTCGTCGTAGTCGGCGTGGTGACGGTAGTAGTGGCCAATGGGGTGCCGTAGAATTCTTCGAAAATGCCATTTTTGCCGTCGCGAACCGACTCAAAACCCGGGATTTCCAAGAGGGGAAGAAGCTTGCCTTTGTAGAAGAGCTGATCAGCTGGAGAAGTTGTGGGCTGCCTCTCCATGGAAAGTGAAGACATTTGGAACTCAAACTCCCTTGAATTTCTGGGATTGCTGAAGAAGTTAGAAAATGAAGCGATTTCCATGTCTATGTATTCATCTTCTTCACTGGAACTCACTGCCATTTTCAATGTTTTCTAAGGTAACGATCTCTCGGTGTTGGCCAAGAGGTGAGCTTTGAGAAGAGAGGGAGGTGGTTGCACTCTTTATAGTGGTGATGCTGCCATGTAGTAGCAAGAAAATAATTCCAGTTTGATACATATTAGAACATAAATATTATTCAGTCCAGTTTTATCTATTTAATTTACAGAATCATAAAAAATGAGTACTCTGTATTAGGGTGGACATTTGATCCTAAACTAATTGGCTTTCACTCAAATCAATCGAATCATAATCTTTTAAAAGGTTCCACGTTAGATTTGAGTTTAGTGTTAAAAAACTTAATCGACCAGAGGTAATATTAACATTATCCCTTGTATATTTATTTATCTAACAAAAATAAATTTATGTATATTTATATCGGATCATATTGGAATGTGTATGCATTTTTATCTAAAAAATAAAATAAAATTTTGAATCAATAAATATCTCCTAAATTCAAATCAGATCAAATATAAATATAATAAAAATTTATTTCAACTCGATTCTTGACCGTCCATCCTTTATACAGTTACTTGAGACCGCATACAAGTCATTTATAAGTGAGAGTGACCATATTACTATAACTTTGGTGAGCTGAGAGCATCACCAAATCATATTTATATCAAATACACAAAGCCATCTCGAATATTTTTGGGATCCTGTGCAAAAAAAAAAAAAAAATAGGTCCTTGAAGGAAAATATACTCCATTATTTTAAATAATTAATTTAATATCATAGAAACATTATTAAACTTTTTTTAATATTAATTTCATTGTTTTGTTAAAAAAAATCTTAAATACAACTAAGAGAATAAAAAACTCGAATGTGGGTATAAATTATGATATGAAGCTTTATTCTGAATAATAAATTAAAAAAATAAAGAATAAAATATTACGTTATCGATAGATTGAGATTGGAGAAGACTAAGAATTAAAGAATATTTGGTAAATTGAAAAATAAGATTTGTAAAAAAAAAGACAAATATAATTAGATTTAATGCAAAATTAAATGAATTAACGAGAGAGATGGAGAAAAGGACGAGAAATTGAGAAATTTATGAAATTGTAAAAAATTATAGGCCATAATTATAAATGTAGAAATTGAAATTGAAAAAAAATAGGGGCATCAATTATAAAGGTATAATTGAGATCGAAAATTCTTAGGTGGCTCAATTAGTTAGAAATTGAGATTAAAAAAACTTAAGGGCCTCAATTATAAAGTTAAGAAAGTGAGATTAAAAAATTGTGGGTCTCAATTATAAAGGTAAAAAGTGAGATTGAAAAAAACTTAAAAGCCTCGATTATAAAGTTAAAAGTGAGATTATAAAATTAAGGTCCTCAATTATAAAGGTAAAAAAGGGATTGAAAAAAGTTACAGATTTCAATTATAAAGATAAAAAGTTAGATTGAATAATATTAGGACCTCAATTATAAAGGTGAAAATAAGATTTAAAAAATTAAGGACCTAATTATAAAGATGAAAAAATGGGGGCCCTGCTCAGGCGCTCCCCCTAATAGTTGGGTCTGCAAATACATACTCGTATTTAATGGCTTCATTCGAATTGAATATATATAGCACAAATCAAATAATTCTAATAGTTAAAAAAATTATTGTTATTTTTTAAAATCTAAAGTTTGAGCACCACATATATTAGGAGTATAAATGTTTATTATTAAATATTTAAATAAATATTAACTTGTATTCACCCAAAATTAATAAAAAAATTAAACATGTTTAATATAAAAGTATATTTATTTTTAATATTTATTCGAATTCGAATAACATAAGTGAAACATATAGATATTTATGGGATATGTAGGGCAAAAGGTTGAAATAAGAGAGCAGCCCGAATTTCAAAACCAGGTTTCAAGCATCATTTATTACCATAAATATTATTGCTGGAAACAACTTCTGTCCGCATGTGTGCTCTAATGGCTGCTAAAAGAACAACTAAAATAATAAAGGTAGTACTTTTATTTTTAGTAATTAATTAATTAATTAATTAATTAATTAATTAATTAATTAATTCATATTAAATATTATAAAATTATCACAAGACAATCATATCGATCTAATTTACTCCATTTACAACATTATAATTTATATATCGACTTTACTAAAAAATCTAACGCCTCCTAAAGTAGAAAAAAAAACGAATTTTTAATTCTAAATGTAAATAGATAAAGAATGTAATGACGGAGAGCATAAATGAACATGACATATAATTTATAAATAAACATGACAAACAATTAACTCATTTTTAATTAAATCTTGATTAAGTTAAAAATGATGAAACCTTATCTTAAAGAGCAATACCACCTCTCAACGCATTCATTTTTCATTTATAAGAATCGAATTTAAAATCCTAAACAGTGATAAATTTCTTACTACTCGATCCAAAAGACATTCATCATTAACTCTAAATTGAATTCATATAGAAATAGGCATTTGTTTTGTTTAAAAAGAAAGAGGAGTGGATGAGTTGTTGGCATCGGTTAAGAAAGGAGCAGATGAACCGACAGTGGAAGGTGGATGGCAGAATATGCTGTGAAGCTCGAGGCCTTCCATTTGCATCACACTGCTTTTCTTTTGGCATTCGGCTTTGGCTTAACCCTAACCCCACCCCCACACTTGCTTTAACCACCAATTTGTGTTTTCCCAACCCCACAAACCTATATTCATTTTACGGACAACCTCATCACATTTTGTTATTTATCAAGGTATTCTATAAATTCTCTCTTTAGAGAAAATTTTATTAAATTCGTTCATCGAGCAATATAATTTAATTTATAATATTTAATGTTATATTCCCAAAATGTACATTCAAATTTGTTTTTGCTCAAACAGAAATAACATTAATCAGATATTACATAATTTCTTTATTAACTATGGTTGTAACCGATGGAGGAGGAACATCAGAGATTATCTTGCCTAAAGATTGACCTCAACTTTTTTCAAACTTTTTAACAAAGCAGTCAAAAATTCATTTGACATGTCTTTGAATCAATCACTGATTAAACCCCGATCCAAGTTAATTTTTAAAATCCCATATTAATTATTACTAAATAAATATCAACATTAATTAAGAATATTTATTCACACTCTATTCACTTAGCTGGATAAATAAACCACCCTTCTCATACAATACCATTTTCAGTTCTTGAGATTTAATAATTACATTCAATTTTTTCCTTCTAAGATTTCTATTTAAATTTTAAGGTTAATTTTAACCAAATAATCATGGACTAAAAAAATATAGATAAAGTAAATACAGATGTAGTTTTATCTCAAAACAATTTCACATCTTAGTCTGTGCATGGGCAAACACCTACCCATGGACCGGCATCGGATAATTTAGTGACTCGAATTTCTTTTGCAATGTCGGGGATTTGAATCCCAACTTTATGAATGAAAAAAGCTGAATTAAAAAGATTACCTCACAATGAACCTCTTTAATGTATTCAATTCGGATTACTCAATCAATGAATATGATGGTTTATAATAAACCCTATCTTGTTTGCATACGGTCAAATTTGTAAAATCTTGCCATCGGACATAATTATGATAAACCCTACCTTGTCCAAGTTTATCCTCACATCTCTCTATTATTGAAACCATTTTACCCTACTATCCTTTCCCCCTCTGCGGTTAAGGAAAAAATGTGTCTAAAACAGGCAACAAGAAGAGTGTTGCTAGGTTGATATTGGACATAATTATGATAAACTCTACCTTGTTTAAGACCGTCTTTAGCAAGGCAGGTCACAGAAAATAACTAAATAAAGGAACCATTATTCGAATTTGAAATGAATATCGAATATAGATGTGTAGGGACTTTATCAAAGTGGACCGGAAGAGGGGCACCATTGCCGGCTATCCGGCCAACACCGGTACCTAACATACAGAGAAAAACTACGTACCAGAAACAGTACAGTTGCTAGAAAGAACCTTTTGGAAGAGATGGTGGGTTTGAGAAACTCTTTTCCTCCCATCCCCTACTAGGTTCTGTTGAAAGCTATGGCGGCCCCTGCAAAATGATGGTGTTATGCTAAAGAAAAGGCAAATCCCAAATTTCTATATCAGGACACCATTTTCATTTGGGAAACCCCCATTCAAAGCCTCAGAGTTCATCCACCTTCCTTTTTCTAGCGATGAATCTCACTTTCAACCAAAGCAATGTCCCGTGTTTTTGCGGCCATGCTACTCTAGTTTTCTCTTAAATTAATGGTGTTCGAGAAATTTTGGAAAATGAGTATTGTAAATATATATGAAAAAAACTTATACTAGATGCATGCCATATAGAGAAGGTCGGACCTTTGATATCAGCTCTAACCCAACCCTTTTTTAAATGTACGACCTACAAATTATTCAAGTTTGAGAAATCTGCAGTAAACTGTTAAGAGTCGAAACCCAACACAGATTCATGCTTTTCTATGAATTCCAGCATTACAGGTATTTACATGAGAATGAACAAATTTAAACCCATCCAATGTTACAGGGGAAACAGTGAAAAGCTTGATTCTAAGATGCAGCTTTTTTGGCAGGTTATATGTACACCGATACATGTCATACTAGCACAAGTGCTTGCCTATAATATCATCAGATAATTTTGAGCAATACTCCAACAGGTTATCTTACCTGATCTATTTGATTGGCGTAGTATCACCAGATCTCAGCTCCTTTTCAAGTTCATCAAACTCCCAATCACCTATCTCATCGGCTGAGTAGTCTTGGCTACCCTTCCCAAACTCCGACTCCAGCTTTGCTAATTCTGCTGCAGGGTCTAGCAGCAGCTGTGCTTCGGGATTATCCTTTGTAGCTTCAGGTTTAGGTCGTGTTGATTCCGGAGATGTCTGCAGATTCTCATTTGGAGTATCAAACTTTGGGGTCTCTATTTCCAGAGCTGGCCTTTCAATAGCTTCGAATTCTGTTCTTAATTTTTCAATGTCATTAAACAGCTCTTTAACCTTAGGACCACCTTTCCTGGATAGGAGACCGGAAAATGGGTTTAAAAACTTCATTTAGACAGAATTGTGAAAACAAAAGGATGGGGGTCCACAGAGAAATTGGAAAGGATGGATTTGCATGCAAAATGTATATATATCTAACCTTGAAAGTGTCTCATGCTTATAAAACTGCTCTTTCATGCTATCCACCACACTGAAGGTAGTTATAATCTGAAACAAGGAATCGATAAACAAATGTCTCAAAAACTGAAGGTTTGGACTGACTTGGAATTAAGGGGAGAAAAGGGATTAAAATGAAAGGTGCTTAAAACTAGTGGGAAAAGAAAAACATAAATTAAGCGATATACGGTTTTATTTTTATTGTCGCAAAAATTCCCTCTAAAAGAAAATAAACGAGTGGGAGCTAAATGTACCTTGGCTTCATAATCCAAATATTCTTCCTCAATATGTTTCCTTGGGTTTAATTCTTCGGAATCCTCACCACTTGGTTTAGATGTGTTCACTAATCTGCCATTTCAGAAACAAAGAATAAGAAATTGCAGTAAAAATAAATAGGCCGGAATTATTTAACTTGAAGGATACGGATTACTTTTCTTTCAACGTCTTCAGGTTCTCTATGAATTTACTGATACGACTGATGGCAGGGCTCAGCTCTTTCTGCAAAAAAGTAAAAATTTTCCAAGAACGATGCATGAGAGAGAGAGAGAAGAAACAAAAGTTACTTAACAACTTAGGTTCACAAAGTATTTCCTCCGTCAGAATGCATTGAATACCTTGTAACCAGAGAGAAGAGTAATGGCCAAGTTCACAAAATAATCCTCGTGTTGCTGCAATTCCTCACTGGAAATGCAAATAAGTATCAACCAAAAAGTTAACAGAATCCAGTATTGTGAGTATTAAATTAATAGAATCGAGAGCAGACTTCATACAATCACTTTCTTCAAACAAAAGAATTTGAAACCAGGCTCGATGAAGGAGGATAATTAGACTCATAATTGTCCTATCCAACAGAATAAAAGAATGTTAGATTACATACTCGACTTGCTTTTCCTTAGTTTCTGCATATGTGGACTGGATAACCCAAGTATCTTCTAAGAAATTAATCCATGTATGGAGAACTTCAGCTTCTACTCTACAAACAGAAATGGATTTTGAAAGTTCATCTTCCTGTTAACATATCAGAAAGAATTCTTAGCTATTTGAATTTTGAACCATAACAGTCACAAACCGTAAAATTATCAAGATGGGATAATTTATATGCATTATAAAAGTAATATAGAAATTAGGGAAAACACACAGACGCACACCTTCGTTTTCAAATGGGAAATAATCCGACTGTTAGCTTCACTAAATTGATCTCTTTCATCCCGGACATCCCGTAGACGTGCATTAGCAGCAGCCAACGAGATATTAACCTACACATATTCCACTGAAATGACAATGGGGTAGAATCCATCTCTTTACACAAGAGGTAGCTAAATCATTCTTATATCTGCCATAGTAATTGATTTCCAATATTTAGCACTTTCTACAGCATGAACTTGAAGGAGATTTAAAACCTAAACTTTTCCAAGCCGCCTTGTTTGTATGGTTTTATGGGAGTTCCACTACTTCATAATTTGAGATTGAGATAGTACTCACTCATTACAGATCAAGAGGAGCCAATGATCATTAAAACATATTTAAGTACTACAATGAAATAAAACATATGGATAAATCATTCTTATATCTGCCATAGTAATTGATTTCCAATATTTAATACTTTACCGATCACCCCCAAAAGTAAATAAGTATATAAAACTCTGCTTCAGTGAAGTATACAATCACCTCTAACATGTACAAGTATAAACAAAAGAAACAAAAGTTATAAGTGTGACAAATATGAAATGATATGCTATATTTGTAGATAATAAAAATAAACATTCAAAACCATGTTGCAGATTTCTCAACATGTAAGGAACAACTAGAAAAAGCATGCAGCAGAATAACCTTTTTCAGCTCTGCTTCAAGTTCATCTCTTTGTCTCTCGAGCACTGGAATCTCAGCAACTATTTCCTGGATTGTTCATTAGAAAAAAAAAATCACATTTCTCATCTAAAACATTAAATACACCAAAATTTATGAGCATATTTGCTCAGATCAAGCATGGTTTTCATTGTTTCCATGAAAAGCTTACAAAGTTTATGATGCTAATAAAAGTTTAGGCATAAGTAAACAATAAACCTTTAAAAGAATGAAACTATATCCTTTTTTTAAAAAAAAAATTACAGTACATATTATTCTTTTGGTATATATGGACATGCATTTGGCGCCTCAATGCTTAGGCTACATAAATGGAGGCTATCCCCTATCCCATAAACCCACATACTAAAGATGCAAAAATAAGACATACACATTGAGTCTTGTGTCCTAACCAATTCCAATGTCCCCTAGGAGACTTTTTGAACAGCATGTGATGGAATCTAACAACACTAATCACTGCTATACAGTGCCATGATGCATGAAATCATGAAAATAAATAACTACTCCTTTGAATGCCAATTTTAAATGAAATCAACCCGTAAATAATTTGATATGTTCCATATTAAACCTGCCATGTCATTAAGTCTTATTCTTAAAGGCACTGAATTGAAGATTTAGGATTAGGAAGTGTACACAAATCATCTGCAGTGGATCTAACTCAACTAGTCTTGATTTTAACACGTTTTTTTCATACAGATTAAGAAAACAGGTAGCTAGATATCAAATTCCAGAGACAACTTCTTGCAATATTGTACTCTAACCTAAATAGCAAGATGATAAGATTTTCATTTTTATCTAGCAGTGCAGACAGAGAACACATCAGTGCGAGTATACAACCTTCTCTTTTCCTTCAGCATCAGTTGCTTTAGACACACGAATAGCTAGCGCCTCCTCCTTCTGAAGTCTGCCAATAACAAAACGAATTACCAGTATGCAACTCTTAAATTTTTCAAGTAAATATTTTTTTTATAATTCTAAGCAGAATCAGTTATAAAGAGGTTCAGATTGCTTTATGTCTTGCTTCAGTGTTGTCTTCAAGGATTTCATCCAAAATCCAGCTATTCTCTTATGTAGAAGTATAAATATTCCAGGAAAGCATCCCAAGAATTCACCAGTGACGGGATTAAAAACATTTGGGCCAAATAGCATAACCCAAGGGCAACCTTTTCCTTACCAATAATAAATAAGATCAACAAGGAAATTTAAGTCAAAGGTCATACATAAGGCATAATAAATATAAAATCACACCAAAGACTTCAGCAGACATCCTTTAAAGCAACCATGAATTCTGGTCATCCGTTAATAGTATCGATCCATGTTTGCTTAACAATGCTTCATACTTCCTCAGACGTTCTCAAATAGGATACATCTAAAAAGGTCGTAGTACATTTCACAATTTCTTCACACCGAAAATAAATAGCTGCAAAATTTCTTATAGTACCTAATGAGATACCTAAATGTTAGGAAATAAAAAGAATCAGCTGGGACTGCTCTAACCCTTTAATATAAAAAAATGTATTAAGAGCTGTTAACTTTTTATCTAAAGTAACTGCATTGATAAAATCAAATATCATTCAGAATGACACTAAATTTTTTATCTAAAGTACCTGTGATCTGAAATTCGTTTCTCAGCTTTTGCACAAGAGCTGGCAAGAGATTCTGATAAGACCTTCAACTTATCAACCTACTCAAAGAAACAATATAAAGTGGCAAATTATAAAATGCTGCATCCGCGAAAACAGATACCCATCTTCTAAATTTTTAGCTTGAATTGCAGAAAGGTAATAAATACCAAATTAAATATTTTAGATAGAGGAACCAAACTTTAACAGAAAGCAGGTTGCTTATACATATTTCATGCTTATTAAAACATTATCAGGACACCAAATGTCAAGAAATTTCTACCTTAAGAGAGTGAAGCTCAGGAGAGTCTCCATTGTTAAAAGACTTCTTTCTCAGCAAAGTCTTTTCCAATGTTGAACAGTTTCGTATATCTGCAAGTGCTTCTTTCAGAGCCTACCACAAAGATAACGTGGTCAACTTTCATAGTTTCTTTCAGGGAAACATAGCCACAGTAAAGATCATTGAATGTCAATAATCAGAGGGTAAATCAAAATCATGAGTAGCTTCAAAAAATATAAATTTTCCATATTTCTTTGGAGAGGCATAGGCCTTGTCAACTTGATGCCAAACTGTCGACAAGAGCCCATTTAATTAGATATCAACAGAGCCTTATTGTCAATTTGTCATCAAATGTGTCGACATATTTAAGCTTATATTTTACTCTATATGTTATGGCGCTCGGAAAACCTTTAAATTTTTCTTATCTCAACTATGACAGTTGGTTTTTTGTTTCCAATACATGAATTATCAAGATGCATCAAATTGAGGAAGCTAATCAGATAAAAGTAATATATATATATAAAGTATTCTCAACAATGATAGTATATCATCATTCAGGTACCTACACACAATTACAGTGGTTTGGCAAACAAATAACAGATGCAACATTAAGGGGGGGGGGGTAAGAGAACCATCTAGAAAACACCCAGAACATGCCATTTTGTGGCAAAGGAATAGTAAATAACGTTTAGTTCGGTAAGCAATCCCGGTGTTTCTACTACATTCTTTTGAATTTTTATCAAGTGAAAACAGTCTATTCGACAAGTGACTTCTTGAAGTAATATATGCATGACCAATCATGAAGCAAAAGGAAATAATTCACATCAAACAATTTCAAGATAAACAACAAAATGAAACGGTATATTGTTCTACGAGAAATTTGATTTGTCTAGATTAAAAGCTTAACAGGAATCTTAAAAATTGTTTCCCTGACGTAATACCAGATTTTCTACCCAACACACTACAGCTTTCAAACTACTACAATGGATGAGCAAAGTTCTCTATAACTCAAATCAAATTTACTGCTTACCTCAATAGTTACTTTAGTAGAATTGTCATCTTCATTATCATTACCTTCTAGTGTGCTCAGCTTACTGAGTTTTTTCTTCAAATCAGAAGCTTCACTATCCATTCTGTCATTGGAGATAAAAGAAGAAATTTTAATTTCTCTTGCTTCAGCTAGTCAATCAAGCACCTCAGGCATCAAAATCCTAAAAATTTCAGGCAAACACAGTGGATACAGAACATGAACCAAAAATCATGGGAGCAATTCCTACCTTATTAAAATAGGAAGAGCGAGTAGATTTATGCTAACATAGATGCAAACTTGGCACGTGCAAAATATGACCAGATGTAAATTTAATTCACACATAACAGAAATTTCTTAGCTAGATATTAGAAGTTAAAACTTATTTTATGAGAGGAAAAATACAGTATATGTACAATTAGGAAAGAAAATTTCAATTAGATACTGGCAGAAGCTATGTTACTCAAAATCGGGATACGGGTATTACCCGACAAGGGTTATGCTCTACTTTTTTCAATATATATATATATTTTTTTTTTGATAGAAAGAGGCCTCATTAAAATCCTCCTTCAATCCCTCCATGTTATGAGAGTAACATGAAGGAACAACGAAGGAGGAAAAGAGAGCCAAGAAAACTTTTATTCACAAGAACCAGATTACAAGATTGAACAAACTCCTACACTTCAATATATATATATATATATATATATATAATTAGAGAATCATACCTGCATGCCCAGATCCATATTAATGTTGGTTATGAGTGTCAAACATGGGAATTTTAGGAAAAAATGAAGAGCCAAAGTAACATAGGTCAGAAATACACAAGAATTTGGAATTGTCAGAAACATGAATTGAGAACCCAAAGCCAAAGTAGAGAAAACATGACAGCAAAGTGTGCACATTATAATACAGGCTGAAGGCCAGGAAATGGAAGCTCTTTGTTTTGAACTACCTTAATAGATCTGCACTGATTTTCAACCCTGTTATGGCACTTTGAACAAACTGAAGCAGTTCCTCTCGCTTCACCTACAAATTACCATGTTTGAAAAGATTTTTTTTGGGGGGTGGGGGAAGAGAAATAAGTAAAATTTGAATCTTTCCAAATTGCATTCTAAATGTAGCATAGGTTTGACAAGTTACCAGCACTTCATCTTGGTAGCTAGAAAAGGCAGCAGCTAGATCCTGTACACTGCTGACTACAGCATTGTGAACCTCTTCTCCTCCAGTGAGGCAGAGCCTGCAGGCCTTATCATTTAATTGAACAAAGTTTCCAAAAATCCAATTTAACTTTCAGGCTAAATGTTCATAATAATAAATTATTTGTCTCACTTAACCAAGCAAAACTGACAAGAAGATGCAGAAACGGAAATCGTTCTTCATATGTTAGAAACAGTCAATTTTAAACACTGATGGAAAAACCTCAATGTTGGTGTTCCAGTTTATAATAAAGCAATAGTAATAAAGAGAGGATTTACCGGAGCATCTGTTGGAGCAGAGAAATCTCTTCCTCATTTGGAGCTTCAATAATCTGAATCACAGAAGAGATTTAACCTGCATTAACCTAAATGAGCAGGTATTACAAAACATAAAAGTGCCACTGAAAAGTTGCATGCTTTTTGGAAATAATAAGCTCTTTCAGTCATAGAAAAGATCGTTCAGTCTCCCAAATTATGAACATGGCTAGAGAAAAAATTACAGAAAATCAAACTTACAATCAATCTTACATGAAGATGCTCCAGCAGAAAAGGTAACATGTCTATAAACAACTTAAATTAGATAAATCACAACTAAAAGCTTTTTGATGATCTATGAAAATTATTCAATCATTAAAATTTCTACTGAATGATATTTACCTAAACCATGGAACCATTACATAGTGCCATATTGAGGTTGGTAAATGCATCTCTAAAGTTCTCATTTGTATCACTTTTCAAAATGTTTCCTCATTGTCAGTAACCCAATTTATCTAGTCAAAAATAGATTATTTTGATAGCACAGGGCATAGAAGTAGCTTCACAATTTACCACATTAACATTTAAAGAGTAAAGCTCTAGTTCTTGCATAACTTTAGACTAAGGACTGTTTCCAGTAAAGTCGGTGGAAAATCATTATTCAGTTATCAAAAAAAATGTCAAAAACTTCACCAGGTCCATGATAAAATATTTTCTTTTTTATTTTATTTGAATGATCTATCATTATTATTTATCATTTTTTCAGTACAAGATTTAGATCCAGAATGATCATACCACAAATGTTGACTTTTCCAAACTCTCATCTAATGCTTAATCATCTATAAAATTAGTCAATAACTATGCTAGCAAAGCATGGAAATAAACGTTTAAAAAGGTATATGAGATATTCAAGATTCTACATTATCTTGACAAATCATGATTAAAAAGAAAATATGAACAAATGACCAAGCTATCAAATCGTACCATAGATATTGTTATGAGCTCCAAAGCCTGGCTTCGAAGGAAAACCTCTAGAAAATTCATCGGTGCACCCCCAATATCAGAGTCATAATACAAAACCTATCAATCATTAAAAATAATCAAAAGAGGAAGTCATGGTACAACCGTACAAGAAACTTATTTGAAATGTAGCATAATTTTAGCACTTCAACCTATTTCAGGCACACAACAGCTAGTTAACGGCATCATTAGTTTCCAAATCCAACAAATAATAATGCACTTAAAACTTAAAAGGAAATATAAGGACATAATAATTAGGGATACTAAACTATTTAACCTAACTCACAAAAGAAACACAATAGATAATTTTATGTCAGACTACTCAGAAAAAGTAGACCTACCTATCTTCTTGTTGAGCTGATATTGACAAAAGCATATCATTTACAACTCAATAAGTAAAATAAGGCATATGGAGGTAACACCTAAGCCACTGCATATAATTTGTATTTTTGTTAGCGAATGGAATAACTCACAACTGATTGCCTCTGCAGGTTCTCCTTTGCTTCATCGGAAGCAAGAATTTGATCGAGGCTATTTTGACTGCCATCAGATGAAATTTCAGATAACTTCTCAATTTCTTTTAGTGCAACCAACCATCTTCTCAGCAGCATAGCTCTCTCAGGACTCCTACAAGAGATTGCTGCTTCCTCCAATCTTTTCACAGTTTGCCTTAAATTCTTGATACTGCGAGACCCCTGCATAACCATACAACTTAAGCAAGTCCAATAACAATATTATAAGATCCCACAACAGGAAAAAGTATCAGTGAATGTAAACAAGGAGGGGGGAAAACTAACTACTAGTGCATTAAATCAAGTGAGAAATACTAGCTGCCTTTAATATGATAACCAACTAGATCATAAAGCTCTTAATTAATACCATTTTACAACATTACAAGTCAAATTTAACATTAGATCAATTTTTCCTCTTAGCACCACTACTTGAAAGAGAAATTGCTAAATCCAATTAAATTAACATAAAGTACACTGATACGTACATATAGAAGCAGACCAGTGTATAGAATTTGTTCTGCCAAAGAGGGACATTTCTGGTATTGTAGATTAATTTTAAATCGCATTTTGTTGATTTAAAAAAAAATGTTTTTTAGATTAAAAAACATACATTTCATTATATTCTAATTGAACAGCCAAAACAGTCAAGCAGTTGGAAACCAAAATGAGAACACTAAAACTAAAATATCGCAATTTAATGATAACACACAATTTCTCACAAAATTACTCTAAAATTCCAAATTAAGAAAGAAGGAAAGAAATGCCAGCATGGATACTTTTCAAACTAGCAAACAATTTACCTGAAATGGCAACATACACACCTCAACATGTAAATAAATAATAGTTAAAAATGAAGAGGGAGAGCTTACAGTGCGATCTTGAAAGAGCTTGGCTCCTTCAGCGACAGCTTGGCCAGCATGATGAACAACAGTATCAGCATAGTTTTTTAGGTTTCGAGTGATGCTACTGGTGTTCCCAACCTCCACCGCTTTGTTCACCGCCGTTTTCAGCCACGACATTATGTTTCTTTTCTCCGATCAACGCAATTAGGGTTAAGTATTTTTGTTCGAGGGAATTTTAGGGTTTTGGAGATAAATAAGACAGAATTGGGGAAATGTTCTTTCAATTGTTTATTGTATTTTTGTTTCGGGTGACAGAGAAAAATGAAACCATGGGGGTTAGACAGATTGATGTGACGTCGTTTGACCCCGCACATGCTTCGTCCTCTTAAAAGTTTGATAGATTTTTTATCTTAAAATATTAATTAATTATAGGATAATTTCTTAAACGACAACCTAACTATGGCGTTTGTGTAAACATGGTCACTATTTTCAAATTTGAGTCAATATGACCACTTAACTATTTAATTGGTTTCAATATATCCACTCGTCGTTAATATTTAACAAGAGTGCTTACATGACAGTTAACAAAATTAGTATAATTACATATTTGATCTTCAATACTTGTAAATTCTATCAATTTGATCATAATTTTAATTTAATTTAATTCAATAAATTTAATCATCTAATCGGATAATGACACATGTCACCATTAGATTAAATGATATTTTCTATAATTTAAATTTATTTAATTATTTATCTTCCAACAAAATAATAACATATGTCACTATCTGATTAAAGAAAAATATTACTAAGAAAGATACAATAATAATGTTAGGGGGATTTTTGAACGTAGAACTTAGGGAATCAAGCACGCACACATTGACATTGAGTCAACCTCCATGTTTGGGTTATGTTTTATAGCATTTTCTAGTGTTTGTGTAACCCCCTCAGACCGATGCGGATAGTCCGATCCGATCTGGAGTGTCACATTAGGGCCACCGGAGCAACCCACCGAAAAAAATAGCGAAAAATTTAAAACTTTTCTTAAAACATGTAAACTCATAAATCTTTTATGAGTACAAAATAAAATTTATCAGTATTCGAAATAAAACAGATTTTCAGACTCATATATAAAGCAAAATACAATTACATGCCCCCTAATCACATGTACCATACTCTGCAAGCAACGTCGGAAGAACTCCCTTACTGATGTTGATAGTTGTACTGGTACAATATTTTAACCTGCAATGGTGAGTAATAGAGTGAGCTTCGGAAAACTCAGTAATACAGAACTACCAGATGATGCTACATGACATGTAGATAAATGGGAAGCCATAATTTCCTCATTGAATCAAACGTATACCAATTGTGGAATAATATAGGGTTCTATTAGTAGTTCATCGAGTAGAAGCCATGAATCTCAGTTCATAAGAAACCTTTCATACAACCACGTTTTCATGAGGTCGAATAGGATGTCTAGTGTGTTCCATCAGTACGATAAAATCATAATAGGTACACCAATCAAATGATAATTCAGTAAATCTCATAAAATCATAATGAAGTTTAACTTTTGAAACTCGTAGTTTAAATCATTCTCTTGTACACCATCCGCAGTTCCCAGAACTGTGTCCATAGGGCTTACCTTAAGCATACAGCGAAAAGGAAGCCAACCTAAGGATAGGCTTTGGGGCCTATATCCTTAAGTCCATAAGTCCGTAGGGCTTACCCTAAGCACACAGCAAAGGAAGCCAACCTAATGGAGCATATTGGGGACTGTGAGCCTACCCAAGAGTCACATTAGGTCCGTAAGGTTTATCAGCTCGGTCAGAGCTATACTCTGTAATTCAATCCATCCAAAATCAGTATTTTAAAAATACAATTTATGCAGTAAGCATAAATTTCATAAATCTGTAATCATCGTTATCATATATCAGTGAAAACCAATAATCATATATCAGTCATAGTCTATAAATCATCACCAGTAAGTGGTGTATCAATAAGCAGTAAACCATAGATTTCAGTGTACCATATTTCAAAACAGATAAAACAATTAAATAGTACGTAGGGAACACACTAGAGAATCCAAGTGTTTTTAGAGGTCATTGTAGTTATCAGTCTGGATAACACGAAACTTATGAAATTTGATCTGATTCTATGAACGAGTTCATATTGAAGTGAATCGATTAATAACCAATCTAATCAAATATTTAAGGTTGATATTTTCGAATCCCTCTATGATTCATATATCTCAGGAAAGTGTTCAAGTATGACCAGAGTAATTTGAGCTGATAAAGTAAGAACAAAGATTCAGGGCACTTACCATCCATGTCAATCGATCGGACTATCAACAACTCCTAAAACTGATGTATTTCAACTGGTCAATTCATTGTCCTTCCAGGGTATTCACACTTTAATACCAACAATTCTTGTTTATAAATCATCTTCAAAATCATCGCTGAATACATCTAAAGGAAGCAATATAGAATACAAATAATCTTTATTTCTATCCACATGGCAACAATATCACGAATTGTCAACGTATTTAATTCTTGGTTCATAACCCATAGTAATCATACATCATGCAATATCATTGGAGTTCTCAGACTCATTCAATCACTTACTAAATTCTCAGTCATTAAAGTTACTCATTTCTTTTAGTAGTCAAATCAATAACCCAGTTACTTTAGAATATTTCTGAGTAATTCAGATGCTTCCGCGTTTCGGATACATGTTGTACTTTCACTTAGTTCTCTTTGGGCATTTACTAAAATCATTATTTTGTGTTCGTGGTTGATTTATCTCACTAATATCCACTTCTTAATATCGAATGTGCTCTAACGTTAAACTGAGCTGAGTACTTCCATAATTATCATCAATCCCAATTTGAGAAGACAAACAAACATTCAAGTGGTATTTATGCCATTCATGTACTGACATAGAATTAACGTTGGTCGACCGACTTAAACTATGTTCCATAACTTTTTAAAAAAACATGCAACATCCATGTTTATTTGGATTCCTTAATGAATCCAATTCATTTACTTATCCTTGGTCATAAGGGTATTTTGGACATTTTTATGCTCAATGTTCTTCCATTTATTTCAAAGCTTGAGGATGTCCATTCATTCCTGGCTTTGTGATATTCTTTAACCATTTCCATTATAGGGGTATTTTGGTCATCTTACAGATTCAGTGTATTCCAATCATTTCCTTCCATCTGATATTATCATTTAATTCAAACGTATCATCTTTTCCAGTCATTTCAAACAACTCTGACAAAATAGCACCATTGATAATTTATTTTTCAGGTATTTACTCATAACTCGGAGATTTCCAGGTTAAAAGTCTTTTCAAACATTACTAACGAATTATTAGGAATTTCCATACAAAAGTAGAATCTCAACCATTAAATCAGTAATTTATCGGTTTAATTACAAATTCTCAGGTTACCTGCTAGTTCAGAGTCAACTTGGACTATTATTACCTCTCAAAGGTATTTTTGTAATTTCGTAACCAGATAATTTCGGTATTATCTCTTAACGAAAATAATATAATTTGGAAATTCTATAATTAATTGTTTTCCCGAACCTTCTCTGATCTTGAAATGATTCCTTAACAGACTTCTAGTATCTTGCATAAACCCTCTTGGGGTTAAAAACCGGTTATCTGCATTTCCTATACAAAACTAGCATTTCTTATGCACATCAGTAATTTTATCATATCAATATCTCTTTTCAGATTTATTAACCAACTTCTAGGGACAATTCTTGTCATCTTACAATATAAAGGTATTTTCGTAATTTTATCCTACCGAAGTATTCTAATAATTTCCCATCCAAGTACCTTTAATATTTAACCTTTGATGATATAAAACATAAGTTACAAATCCAGAGTTGATTTCTTTATCACCAATCACAAACTTGTAATTTAATTCTAACAATTTCTCAAGCTCTTATATTAGTCATTCGATCCGTATTCAGTTACAGAATTTCTACCATATTCATATCTAGTGTATAAATTATTCAACTCCACAAAAGTGATCAACATAATCTTATTCATGCATTTACCAATATCAACATGTTCCATAAAGCATAAAGAGGTAGTAAAATATTACCTCGATTTTCGTACAATACTGATCGACCATTTAAATTCCATTCGAACGCCCTCGATCTTTGATTCAACTTCCAATATTTTCCTCTCGATCCAGACCATCAAAATTACTAAATCGTATCCAAATAATTTTCCTCGCCATAAAGATAGCTTATTAGAATTGAAATAATAATTTAGAAACCCAATTAGTATAATAGAATACTTGTGGGGCTACTTTAATAATTAATCATTAAAAATAGGGATTAAACCAAATTAATTGCACTACTTAGTCATAAACTAAAACTAGAGGAAACTATGAGACAAGACTAAGTTCTTACCAAGCCCTGAGGACTCATGATGATTTTCCACTTATTTTAATAACCAACCACGTGATTTTCCTTTTTGGGAATCAAAACTCCATTTTTCAAATAATTGATGTGTGAAGCATTGCCACATAACTCACATGGAGTGTCCCTTGCATGCACCACTCTTAATTATTAAATCTAGTTGTATCATGTGGCAATGAACCAAAGACCAAAGCTATGGTCAACGGCAGCCACGAGTGCCATGAAGATGGCAGCATCCTCTATGCATGTTACGTGTCGCATGGCCAGTTGCACCGACGGTTTGCTGCTCTCCCTTTCCCCCGTGGACTTCTGCAGCTCATTACAAAGCCACTAGGGTTCGGGTTAATGCTTGAGCTTTCCCCAAAGCAACCAGCTCTCAGGCCTTAAAGCGTCGGAATGAAGAATCAACCAAGCTCCCGGGTTGGATTTGGCAACCCAATCGCAACCTATTGATGGTACAAAGGGCGTAGTTATGAAGGCCGCCGCAATAGCTGAGCCGGACAGATCGTATATCTTTACCTTCCATCATTTCCTTCCTCAGAAGAGCAGTACCAGAACCGATTTGCCTCACCAAAGAAAGATCAAACTTGTTAACAACAATCTGCTTAGCCATGGCAAGCACGATCGGATGCACAACCCATAAATGAGTTATTCTATACTTCTCTATATTCCTAAAAAACATCCCAAAGTCAAACCTGGACATTGACACCAACGAATTCCCCTTCTATAGCTGCCCGTAAGCTATAACTGCCAGCCCAAACACATGGAACATTGACAATACACACAAGTAAACCCGATGCATATTCCCCGCAAGTTCTTGATCCATGGTTACCATCAAAGCCGTTGCAATGAAATTACAGTGTTAAAACAACACCCTTAACCTTGTCCAACAACTCCGGGACAGTCACAACAAGCTTGGGATTGGAATCTTTGACTTGTTTGGAGAGTTCATGGAGAATATACAAGGGTTTGATCGTCGTAGCAATGGCGCCTATGGCAGTTACATCGAAGAAAGCAAGAGGAAAGTGGATAGAATTGGGTGCAAAGATCATGACTCGATCGGTTCTGTTGACACCCAGATCGAGAAAAGCATGGGAGAGCTTGAGGACAATGGATTTGAGTTGAGAGAAGGAGAGAGTTTCATCAGTATCAGCATCGATGAGGGCTGGTTTATCAGGGTAACAACCCATGTTTCTGAATAGAAAAGAAAAATGGAAACACTTGGTTCCTTGGGGTGAAGAAGGGGTAGTCTTAAAAACCAAAAAATACCATCTCTTCATAGACAAATTTCTCCACCAAAACCTTTTCTTTTCTCCTTTGGCCAAGCAAATCCTTATGTTAGAGATATATCGGAATTCCATAAACAATGGCCAATCACGTTAAAAAAATATTATAAAACAAAACCCAAAATATTTTATAAATTTGTGTTTCTAAATGTTTTGAATAAAATAATAATAAAAGAATTATTTCTTTAAATCAATCACTCATCCCTTATCTTGGTATATATATAAATAAATTACCCCCTGTATTCGATCAATCACTTATCTCTTATCTTGAAATATATATATATATATATATAAACAAATCACTCCCTTGTATTCAATCAATCACTTATCTTAGCTTTATAAATCCAATACACATATTTATCCATGTGATAAAATATTTCACTTTCTTAATTTATGTACTAAAAAAATATTTAGTAATTCAAAAACGGATTTCTTTTTTTTTAATTCTCATTTGATAAAAAATATTATATAAAAAATCACAATACAAAGTAGTTTATAACTTATTCAGTATCATATTTAATATAGAAGAAACATAACCCCTAAATTAGAGTGTTACAGTTTGATTAATGTTGTGTAAATCATTTTATGATATTTAATAAGTTTTTTTCTGAAAATAATTTCCATAATCTGTTTATAGTGAAATAAACGATATTATAAATTTTATTATTTCATTATCTTAAATTTTAAGTTAAACGATTGTTATAAAATTACATCTAAAAAATTATAAATATATATTATAATGCATTAGCTTGGTCAACTGAAAAATAACACTATATTAAAACCCCGTGAGAAATGTTCATATTAGCAGGAGAATCTAAAGATTCATGTTGAAATTCATTCAAAGTTGTAATGGATAAAGAAAAGCATAACGTATATATAACTATTTTAAGATATGCCTTCGATATTCACAATTCTTTTTCTTTTATGTTAGGACTTCTTTGTGAGAAAGATGATTGTTCTTGCTAAAAATTAACTATCAGAAGATCATTATCATTGTATTTTAGTAGAATTTCATTCAAATCAGGAACCATTCGAGTATTTTATTTTTTGGTTGACCTCTCGGATCTAAGGTTTTGCCCTGACTAATTCGAACCGACCAGTGTCGCACACCTGATTTTGGTGGATGAGTCTCCAAGCAGGGATTTTCTACATACAATAACTCAAACCTGAGACATTGCTTAAACGGAATCAAGCTGCTTACCACTTGAACCAACCCGTGTTGATAATAACCATTCGAGTATTCAACATACATACATAGAAATATTAAATTAAATATTTGAGCAAAGTATCCAACGAACATAAGATATCATTACCTAATCAATCTCGATGAAAATATATCACAAGACGAATGATATTTGCGAGGGTACCAAAAAAATTTATGAAGAGAACACACGGCAAATTCAACAACAGAAAAATCGAAGATATGCATTATTATTATCATGAAAATAAGCATTCGTTAAAACAAAGCTACAAATATGATGTAGAAATAGATGCTATCCCAAGTATTAATATAGTTGGATTTCACCTAACTAAGACATTACACCTCTGCAGTGAATTAGGGAGCCATGACATATTTATAATGCAATCCGCTTTATATTTGTTGAAAAAAATGAATTATATCGATAGATTTACTATTTATATTAAATTTAGAGTCATTTTAAATATTTTAAATTAAAATAATATTTATTTAATTTGAATAATAAAAGGATGAAATATATGTTTAATATTTAAATTTAAAAGATATTATTATATGTTTAAATTTAGATATTAAAAGAGTTTGGTTTAAGTAAAACTCTAAGGTTATATTTTAAATTTAAAATATATTATTATCTGTTTAAATTTAGATATTAAAAAAGTTTTGGTTGGAGTAAAACTCTCAGGTTTAACATTTTAAATTTAAAAGACACTATTATCTATTTAAAGTTAGATATTAAAAGAGTTTTAGTTGGAGTAAAACTCTCTCGAAATTCCCCTATAAATATTGAGCAATCCTCTCAATTTTTCTTATCTAAAAATTCAAGAATTTTTCTTCTCTTGAAAAATATTTTCTCTCATTCTTAGAAAATATTCTTTTTCTCCCTTAGTTTTTCGGTGATAGTCGCAGGTAAAGAAAGTTCGTGACCTCTGCTGTTGTGTTATTGTAATTGATCATCAACTTGTTATATCTTGGGAAATATTCCCTTTTATTATAAAGAATTTGATTTCTTTCTTTTACTTTTTCTTTGGTTCCATTCTTGTCTTGGATTGTTAACTTTGGATAACAATCTTAAGACAAACCTTTCATCTTCTACCTTTCTTGACCAGAGATAATTTGGAATTATGAAAAAAACGAGATAGTAAATAAATTTTTTTTGGGATTTATCCTGTCGTCTTAAAAGGTTTACTAGAATCTCAAGTAGATAAATCTATGTGACAGAAATTTTCGTGAAAGTAATTGCGGTTACAGATTTTGTTTCATAATTTTGATTATGTCCGATAACAAAATCGAAAAATAAACGAGAATTAATTTTCTATTTATTGAAACCTTTGATTTTGTATTTGAAATCAATTTAGAATTTAATTCTATTGTGTAAAAGAATTATTTGATTTCTATTAATAGAAATCGTGGGAAGTAACAACTTTGTTACTGGTTTGTTTCAGAATTTTAGTTCATGATTAAATTATGTTAATTGAATAAATAAAAAATTTATTTTGGTTTATTGTTGGAATTATTTCGTGTTAAACGAAATAATAGGTAATCTTAGTGATTCACCTAATTTGTGATTTAGAACGGTGATTTAGAACGTTGATTCCTACTCAAATTTTGAATTAAAATTTAATGATGTTTATGGTTGTAAACCATAACGAGAAACTTGTAAACCATAACGAGAAACTTGTAAAATTCTATGAATAAAATTTCAAGATATAACAACATGCGATGTTGTTTTATTTGGTCATGTTGAATTTGACCAAATAACGGATGGTTCTCTTATCATTAGAGAGGATGAGGTAAATATTGTTATCATATTAAAATGTGTAAGCATTAATCATGGCCTTTTAATATAGAATATTAAATATGGCATGAATAAATAATATCACTTGATATTTATAATTATTATAAACTATTATAATAATTATGGATTGTGTTTGGAAACACAGTACTGCTAATTTCTTTTGAGAAATTTTATAGGTACAAATAGATTCAGAGTATAATCAAAGACTCTTGAATAATGGATTGTCAAAGTTAAAAGGATTAGTTCCTTTTATTTACGGTTGTTAATAAGAATATGGTTGATTTGATATATATGTTTCAGAAGATATAACACTGTAAAAAGAGAAATCAATTGTTGAATTTATTTCACTTTAGAACCTTGTATTGATTCTAACTTCGAAAAGGAAATAAATTATTGAATTTATTTTCCTATGAATCTTATATGATTTTGTTTGGTAAAAGAAAATAAAACGTCAAATTTATTTTCTTGGAAATCTTGATCGATTTCATCTTATAGAAGAAAATGAATAGTTAAATTTATTTTCTTGTTTGATTCTGTTTGTAAAATAAATTAAATAATTGGATTTATTTCTTGAGAACCAATTATGATTCTATATTGTAAAAAGAAATAAATTTAAATTGTTGAATTTATTTCTTGAAAATCTCGAATCAAAACTTGGAAATATGGTTTTCTAAGATGTAATCACATTCTCAAAGACTTATCTGATGCACATTATGAAGTGTACAATGTTTAAAATGACTAAAGATGATATTGAACCGTAACTACGAAATAGAATATATTGGTACTAATGAATTATTAGTGATCAAGCTCTTAAAAATCGTAATAATGGCACAGACGAGGGGGAATAAATAGTTTATTACCTTCAGTGATGATAGCTAAAGTGTTGTTATATGTATTTGCTAAAAAAGCAAAAGCGATGTTATAGATAAATTTGTTTTCTATTAACATGAAGTTGAAAACCTACTTAATAACAAGATTAAGATTGTAAGAAGTGATCGTGGTGGTGAATATGTGAACCATTCGGTGCATTTTATTCATAACATGATATTATTCACGAAGTAACACCACCATATTCTTCTCAATCAAGTGGAGTAGACGAGTAGAAAAATCAAACTCTAAAAGAAATTATGAAGTCCTTGTTAGGCAGTTATGGGTTATCACAGAACATGTGGGGGGGGGACTATCCTTTCAATTAATTACATTTTAAATAAGGTACCCTAAAAGGAAAAAGACAATACACTATACGAATTATGAAAATGTCGGAAACCTTCCTACAAACATTTGAAAATGTGAGGGTGTCTTGCCAATGTAATGGCTCCATTACCGAAGCAAATGAAAATAGGTCCTAAAATAGTTGATTGTATTTTTCATAGGCTATGCATAACATATCAATGATATTCGATTTCTTGTGTATGAATCAAATAGTTCTGAGATTCACAAGAATATAATAATGGAATCAAAGAATGCTTCATTCTTTGAAAATATTTTTCCTTATAAATCTAAGGAGGTTGATCAAAGTTCAATAAAACAAACCTTAGAGACCAATAATGAGGATAATTCATATGATGAACAAGAGGCCGAAACTGAGATAGAGCTAACAAGGAGTAAACGGGCAAAGGTTAGAAATCCTTTGGGCCAGACTTCTTAACCTTTATGTTGGAGGATGAACCTCAAACGTATAGTGACGTTATACGATCTTATGAAGGCACCTTATAGAAGGAAGCCATTAAGAGTAAAATAGATTCCATCATGTGGAACCATATATGGGAATTAATAGATCTTCTTCCGGGATTAAACCACTAAATTCTAAATGGATTTTCAAACGGAAAATGAAAACATATGGAACAATTGATAAGTATAAGGCTAGATTGGTAATAAAAGGATATATTCAAAAAGGAAGACATTGACTACTTTGATACATATTATCTTGTATCAAGGATAACATCCATAAGAATGATACTCACAATTGAAACTTTGCAAAATCTAGAAGTACATCAAATGGATGTTAAAATAGCTATCCTAAATGGGGACATTGACGAAGAAATTTACATGGAACAACTTGAGGGTCATGTAGTCCTAGGTCAAGAAAGAAAAGTATGTAGGTTGGTGAAGTCTTTGTATGGACTTAAACAAGCACCAAAACAATGGCATGAGAAGTTCGATAGTGTCATGATGACAAATGGCTTCAAGATAAATGAGTGTGACAAATGTGTATATGTCAAAACTATAAACATGGAATATGTGATTCTCTGCTTATATATTGAGGACATACTCATTGTTGGGAGTAATAATGAAATGGTAAAAACACCAAAGACATGTTAAATTCGAGATTTGACATGAAATATATGGGATTGGCCGATATGATTCTAGGCATCTAAATTAAAAGGTCATCTAAAGGTCTTACTCTAACACAGTCACACTATGTGGACAAGATCCTTAAGAAATTTAACAAGGATGATTCTGGTATGGCTATAACTCCAATATAATCATGTGTACATTTGTCTAAAAATCAATGTGAAAATGTTCATCAAGTAGAGTATGCAAGGGTCATAGGCAACTTAATGTATCTCATAAGTTGTACGAGATCATATATTGCTTTTACTGTGAGCAGTCTAAGCAGATTCACTAGCAATCCAGGTGAAAATCACTGGAAAGGGATAAAAAGGATACTGAGATATCTTAGATATACTTAGAATAATGGGTTGCATTATTTTAGAGATACCACAGTCTTAGAAAGATACTCTGATGCTAGTTGGATATCTGATATTTAGGATACCAAAAATACAAGTGGATATGTATTCACTTTAGGATGAGGATTTATGTCTTGGAAATCCTCAAGACAAACGATTATAACTAGATCCACAATAGAATATGAGTTTGTAGCTCTATATAAATCCGACGAAGAAGAAAATTGGCTTCAGAACTTTTTTTAGGATATTCCAGAATGGACGAAACTTGTGCCTACAGTATGTATATACTGTGAAAACCAAGCAACAATTGCTAAAACACATAATTTTATGTATAATGGTAAATCGAGACATGTGCTCGACACAATACCATTAGGCAACTGATCTCAAATGAAGTTATCTCTATTGATTATGTAAAATCAAAGGATAACATCGCGGATCCGCTAACCAAAGGGTTAAATCGAGATCAAGTTGAGAAAACATTTAAAGGAATGAGACTAAAGCCCATGAAATTTAAAGGCTTTATGTGAAGTAAAACCCTACATTACTGATTGGAGATCCCAAGATCTAGGTTCAAAGGTATAACCTAATTGCATAAATCATGTACAGTCATTGTGGGGGTTTTTTTTTATCTCAAGCTCGTTCCTATGATGTAAACAATGAGGAAAATGGTATAGGCTAAGCTAGGCTTTTAATGACCATTGTGTGATGCGGTGAGCCAAGCAACATAAGTCACCTATGTGAGAGTGAAGTAGGGCCGCTTTAATGAGACTATTGGACATAGTTCTCTCAAACTCTTGCAGAACCAAGCGATGTTCATGGCTTTAGGGACATACCCATGAGAACTAAATTCTTGTCAGAGGGGTAGTTGTGTGATGTGTGTCATCGTTTACACAAACGACATAACAGTTCAAGGACATCACGTCTATTGTTTAACCAGTAAAGTAAATATATTGTCACAAGGGAAGGTTCAATGGAGGACACCTACCTATCCTATCCAACTATCGATCGTAAAGGCTATCACCATATTGAGTCAAAATGTTTTTGATTAAATCATCAATTTCATTTATGTGGGAGATTGTTGGAGAAAAATGGTGAATTACATCGATGGATTTAATATTTATATTAAATTTAGAGTCCTTTTAAATATTGCAAATTAAAAGAATATTTATTTAATTTGAAAAATAAATGAGGAAATATATGTTTAATATTTAAATTTAAAATATATTACTATTTATTTATATTTATATATTAAAAGAGTTTGATTTGAGTAAAATTCTCAGGTTTAATATTTTAAATTTAAAATATATTATTATCTGTTTAAATTTAGATATTAAAAGAATTTTGGTTGGAGTAAAACTCTCAGATTTAATATTTTAAATTTAAAAGATATTATTATCTGTTTAAATTTAGATATGAAAAGAGTTTTAGATGGAGTAAAACTCTCTCGAACTTCCCCTATAATACTGAGCAATCCTCTCAATTTTTAATGTCTAAAAATTCAAGAAGTTTTTTTTCGCTTGAAAAATATTTTCTCTCATTCTTAGAAAATATTCTTTTTCTCCCTTAGTTTTCTGGTGATAGTCGAAGACAATGATAGTTTGTGATCTCTATTGTTGTGATATTGTAGTTGATCATCAAGTTG
This sequence comes from Hibiscus syriacus, assembly GCF_006381635.1. Classification (NCBI taxonomy): domain Eukaryota; kingdom Viridiplantae; phylum Streptophyta; class Magnoliopsida; order Malvales; family Malvaceae; genus Hibiscus; species Hibiscus syriacus. Next base: position 2,504,716 of record NW_024062653.1, read on the forward strand.
TTGTATCATGGGAGATAGGCGACCAAAAGATCTTGAGCACCATGGAGTGACCGAAAATCTATCTTAAAAAAACTGTGTAGCGACATGCCTTAATTGATTTTGATCACAAGATCAAATATAAAAGAGTATTTTATTTCCTTTTTAATACTCTTTTATTATAAAGAATTTGATTTTTTTCTTTTACTTTTTCTCAGGTTCCATTATTGTCTCGGATTGTTAACTTCAGATAACAATATTATTCTCCATTGCGAAAGCTGTTGATAGACAAGAAAAAAACAATGTTAGCGAGATTTATATGCATCTAAGTACTTCTCGTTGTCCCAAAGATGAAGTGGAGACTTTGATAAGATTGAGTAATCTTGATTTGCAGTATAAAGATAACAATAGAAAAGGCCCTTTATGAGAGGACATATCAACAGTAATGAAGAAACACAACAATGATCGAATACTTAAGAGGAATAAAAAGAAATGGGATAATATAAACAAGTACTTCAAAAGGATGAAAAAAATGCAATCAGAAATGGCCTGAGAATTCCGAGACATGTCCCAACTTCAACCAACTATATGCTCTATACAAAAAAAAAAGAAGTTAAAAAGATAGATGGCTAAGTTAAATTCTGATTATGAGTTAAAGCATGATGAACTCTTGATGCAAGTGATGGGCGCTCAAGAAGAACGATCACATCAAGAATCAACGACGGAGGATGGTAAAATCTAAGTTTAACAAAAGTTAATACTTGTTGAACTTAAGGCGATAAAGAAAGAACTCTGGTTGAAAAAGGTTGACAAAACTACATTTTTTAAACAAATTTATGAAAACACTTTAACCAAGTAGAGAGAAATGCCATCGTCATGTCTTGTAAGTCGAGTAGATAGAAATGTCATCATGTCTTATAAGTTATAGAAGAAGAACTAATAAAACTACATATCTTAAGAGGCAAATACAATTCCAACACTCTAGGATTCATGGAAGATGATTTGATTAATCAAATAAAATCAGGAAAAGAAAAGTAGAAAAGGACTCAGGAAGGACAAAAACCAGTGTAAATCCAACATCCTCAGTCATCAATATGAGTCAAATCTTTAAATCCTTACCAATTAAGGAATTGATTATAATATAAATTGAAGAAAAAAATAACCAAAAAAAACTATGAAGAAAAAAATAACGTAATAAAAAAATTCAAATAGGTTAAAAAGATTACAAAGTGTAAGAATGAATAAGAAGAAAAGAAAGATGATTACAAAGAAGATGAACAGAATTATACTCATCGCTTTGTCGCAGTTGATTCATCGCTGATGATGAAAAGATGCCGATACTGAAGGGAATTACTAGCCAATTTTTTTCGCTACACGAAATGAGAGACCAAAAATTCGATATAGAAAGCGTTATCGCCAGAGGTAATGACCCAAAAAAGAAGAAGATATAAATCATCGATCTTGATCTGATCCAAGGCAAGATGAAGTTACCTTTATTTGAAATGTGTGGCCCAACAAAGGATGTTTACGGGGCCTTCTCTTCGTGGCGGAGTAACAACAACTAAGGTGGCTTGAGGCGGAGAGCCTTCTGCAATGCTAGGTCATATGGAAGAACTATCATAGCAACGAACCTATCATTATCTTTCAATTCAATATGAAAATGGATCAAAGTTGCCAGTCAAACGTTTTATCACACCACATTAGTATTCATTATCTCCACAAAAGACTATTAAGGTCAATAAATCGATTAATTATAATTTGGCAACGTCAATGACTACATCGTATTTTTAAAACATTATTAGCAAAAAAGAAAAATTTACTCAGACATTAATGAGCGTTGTATTTTTTAAAACGAAAGTCAAAGTAGTTAATGAAGGATGTCAATGTGGATGAATGATATAAAATCTACTGTCTAAATGTGCTACATCAAATTTTTGTGACTATAGTTATAATTGTTAATTATGAGTGATTTATTTATTATAATTTGATAAAATTAATGATTAAGTTATTATTTTTGAAACATTAGTATAAATTATTTTTTACTCAAATAGTAAGTGATCATTTACATAATTTCCCTGTAAAGAATAGTGAAACACAAATGATTGTCTGAGTAGTTTATTTTTAGGCTTTAATATCCTATTGTCTCTTGAACTATATTATATGTACTGAGTTGTCTTTAGAGTATTTTTTAGAATATTGTCTTCTTAACTATAAATTATTACCCTATTTGTTTTAAATCATTAATTTCGTTAAAATAAAAAATTGGTGATCAGTCAAAACACGCCACGCCACGCCACGCCACCCTCTTAATTTTAATATTTATTATTTGAATAAATAAAATTTAATTAAACAATAAAAATAAACAAAATGACTAAAGTACCCCTTCCCCCACCTCCACCGTAGCATTACTTGTCCTTTCTCCAACCCCAACACTCATCTTTTCCCTTTATCCACTGAACTCCAATCTCTCCCCATCTTCCTTTACCCTATCTCTCACTCCTTCCACTCCATTGATGTTGTATACGTTTGCTCCTCCATATTCATCTCATTCTCCTTTCAAAAAGATCATATAAATTCAACATCGAAGATAATGATATTGTGTCAAAAGCATTAACCCCATTATAAACCATGCCATGTTTCAATTTTTTTACCCTCATAATCGTTATCTATGTAATCTTTTGTAGATTGAAATGGGTTCTAAGCCAGTGCAGGGATGCTGCAATCTCGGTTATCCCTGTCAAGAATATCGAACTCCTTGACTTTCACCGTTGATTTGCTATCAAAGAACACAACTTTCTTTCATTTGAACTGGATGATGGAGACGACGACAAGCCCAAAGGAGGTAGGATCGAAAATAGCGATGAAAGTGGGGTGATGACCCTATCATGCCCAAATTGAGCATCTTATATTGATGGATTAGCTACTTTGCTCGGCGGCGACCCACAAAAAAATAGTGGCGATGATGCTATTTGTTTATGACTTTCCTCCCCTCCATAACCATCTCGTTATATTCTAAAACCAATAATCATATGGAATTTATAAGAAACACTGTAGTAAGGGTTTATATGTTCTCACCAAGTGGATGGCAGTAAATATATTTCTGGCATTGAGATGCCGTCATTTTTTATGGGAAGAAATCTTAGTTTCTTAACACGGACCTAACAAGGTGGTCGTTGAAGGAGTTGTTTTAGATTGACCATAACCTCTCTCTGATTTGTAACCATAACTGACATCGGAATGAAGCTTCCCATCTCCTCACGGTTGATTCCAATCACATTTTTTTTTTGGATAAAGGAGAAAGAGATGTTTTGCAGTTGAGAAAGAGAGAGGCAGTGCTACGGTGGAGGTGGGGAAAAAGGGCATTTTAGTCATTTTATTTATTTTATTATTTAATTAAATCTTATTTATTTATATAATAAATATTAAAATTAAAAAGATTACGTGAAGTGTTTTGATTGGTCATCAATTTTTTAAACGGAATTAATGATTTAAGACAAGAGAGATAATAATTTATATTTGAAAAGATAAAATATCTCAAAAAATAATTTAAAAATAATTCGATACAATTGATATAGTTAAGGCAATGAGCATTTAAGCCTTACTTTTATTACTTTATAAATTTTCCAGTGAGAAAAATTACAAATAAACCGGCAGAAAAAGTTCCACCACTGGAAAAGCAATAGAAATAAAAAATCTAAACATAAAACTTAAATACCACAAAAAAAACAAATAAACAAATTGCTTTTATAAGAAATTAAAAGGAAAAAGAAAAGATATATTATCCTATTCTGTGCACTGAACTGAAGAACAAAAGAACCGCCGAAAATGGTTGCCGCGCTTCCACCACCGGCTTCATCTTTCAAACTAACAACGACGGCACCATTCCCATCCCCACGCGCACTCTTCCACGCTTTATACAAACCCCAAATTTTCTTTATCCCACTCGCCACTCCCGACGCCGACGCCGACGCCGACGCCCCAACCGAAACCGACTCCTCCTCCACCACATCAGCCGATTCCGACCCATTCGAATCCCGCCTCTCCCAAGTCCGCATCCGTTACAGAAGCGGAACCGGCAAGAAAGCGGAGCGCCGAAAATCGAAGAAATCCGGATCCGTATCCACTTCGTCATCGTCATCGTCATCCTCCATCTACCTCCCTCCGGTGCCTTTAAAAGAGTCGGTATCAAATGGGTTGAAAGTGGATTTCGGGTTCAGCCCATATAGCGAGAGAATAAACGGACGGATCGCAATTCTCGGGTTGACGGCTTTGGTTTTGGTGGAATTGGCTACGGGTAAGAGCGTGATAAGTTATCATACGCCGGCGATTATATTCATTCAGATTTATTTGTAGCTGCAGTCGGGGCTTTGTTCGTTAAATACGAGAAAGAAAAAGTTAGTGTTTGGCCACCTTCTCAATCTTAGTTCATGTTTATTCTGTACCTGCAGTTAATAAGTTATTTGTAGTTTTATAATGCGATGGTACCTTTATTATTCAACAAGAAATACAAATTTACTGACTCCTGCAATTTTTCTTTGTATCTTATCTGTTTATTTATGTTCTTGGCTTATAATGCTTGTTTGTTTGAGACTTGAAGAAAGTGGGAATGGGTTAGTGAATTACAATTAATTTGTTATGCATAATTTGCATGAGACGAGCATGGGATTTTCTTGCACATTGTGCCTAAGGCTCGACAACATCGGATCTTTGAAGCTCCGTTAGTGATGAACTGCAGTTGCATGAGATGCTGCAACCAGGGGAGGAATGTGATTCTGTTTTAGTTCTCTGGGTGCAAACACTTCGGTTGAATCAGCATTGGCAGGTACCGTTTCATCTCTGGGTGCTGCTGTTTTTCCAGGAAGGCCATTCCAGGCTTATCTGGATGCGGCAGATATAGGAATCGGGTCTCCAAAGGTTCATGTGCCGAAGGAGCCTTAAGCGAAGGTGATTGTGGTTTATTATGAATATATATTGTGTAAGATGTTCTATTTTTTTTTCATTTTTTTTTAAAAATTAGGAATTTTATTCAGAAAAGCATTATATAGGGATAATAATGAAAACATTGGCAAGTACCTCATTAAAAACCTCCCTAAGCATAATTGGATTGTAAAGTGTGCGCCCTAACCAACGTAAGCAATAACGGGACTATCCTAGAGCAATCCATTGAACCCCTCCAAAACTTCAACACCTATGAACTATATAACCATCGGCTAGATAAACATGGTCATAAGTGGCTAGCCTAGTATCCTGAGCCTTTAATACAAACAGAAAACACATCCTGACATCGCATTATAGCCCTTTAAGAGTTTCCGATCCTTTGCTGCCCAGAAACAACATTACCATTCTAAGGCTCCAAAACACTACACCACCTCGCGGCCACCTCACCTCACCCCAACGCTTTCTTTGCAAACCAATCAACCAAAGCATTACACCCTCTCGGAACGCAGGTGAGGTCCACCTTCACCTGTGCAAATCGGGACACAATGGGAAGAAGCAAGGAATACCATTCCGAAGGTACAAAGAGACATTCTGCAGCCAATTTACCATCACTTCGCAATCTGATTCAATTACCACCTTGAAGTTGTTTAGCCAAGTTGAAGCCGTAGTCAACTCTAATGTGTGTTCAATAGCCAATGCTTCAGCCAAAAGCGGGGAGACGCTCCCAATCAGATTCGAAAACGAGAACAACAGTTTACCCGCGTCGTTTCGCAAAATACCTCCAATTCCCCCAACACTTTCATCCGCTTTAAAGGCCCCGTCCACATTGAATTTGAAGGTACCCACAGGGGGAGGGCTCCAAGAACATAGCACCAGCCCCATCTTTTTAAGGATTGTATCTGTAGCACGTGACAAATCTGCAAGAAAATCCTCTTTCGTGAATGGAGCACCCTTAAACTTCGCTTCTAGCCAGCAAACCACTCGGACTTTGGCAGCAAATTTAATCTGTCTCACATCCGGCTTCTTCCCATTAAATACTAGATCATTTCTATGTAGCCATACTGACCAAATCACAGCTTGTGGAATGATTCCCCAAACGATTCTGCACTTATATACTGCAGGAAGAAGTTCCTTCCACGCCATGAAGAAATCTTTAGGGTCGTTGGGCAAAACAGAGGAGACCTCCCAAACTTCAAGAAACCCTCCCCAAACTTTCCATACAATACCACACGAGAAGAACAGATGGGTTACCGATTCCTCACATTCGTTACACAAAGGGCAGCAGCTTTCTGACACCGTCATTACTCCACGTTTCACAAGTTCCGATCTGACCGGGACTCGTCGAAGAAGAACCCGCCATGCAAAAGCCTCCACCTTATAGGGAGCAATTCCTTGCCAAATAAGCGTCTTCCAGTCAAAATCCGCCCTGCCCGACGGGTACTGAAGATGAGTAATTGATTGTGATTTGGCCATTTACTTCACTTGGACTAACACTTTTTTTTAGCGTTGTGCCCTGGACAGCACCAGACCTACGATGCTCCAGTAGTTTCATGAGATTCAGCAACAAGATTGTGATGGTGCTATAGTTCTCCTTACGCCGATATTTGTGTCTGATGCTTCAGTTGAATCATCTACTGTATCTCATGATTGGCTATCCCATGCTCTTCATGATACAGTGGAACAAGATGCTTATGATTATTGGTAATTGGTTTGTCTAATGAAGGAGCCTCAACCCAAGGCGGATGGAACACCTACATCAAGAACTTGATATTTTTTAGCCTTTCTTTGAATTTGCATCAGGATTTTTGTCAAAGGCTTCAGTTGAACCATCTGCTTTATTTTCATTTATATCCGGCAACTTTGTTAGAGATGATCTGAGCCTGCTGTTGTTGGATATGATCAGAGCTCTGATAACTTTCCCGTTAAGGCCAATGCTGCTGCTGGCTCTTGTCGGCGTTGTCGTGACTGCTCGGCCGTTCAATGCACGGCCTGGTTCTGTTGATGAGCATCCGTCAAAGGTAACCCTTGAGAAGATTGGCTTTCTTTTTAAAATTTTCTGGGAACTCAGCTCCCTCTGTTTTCTCTCACGAACTTGGTGGTGTAGTTTGGTCTTTAGTCTCTTTGATATTTATTAAATATGAAACCAGAATATTACAGTGAAAGATGATGCTATAACTTAGCATCATTGCTTCAAGGACAAAGCGATACAATTGCACTTAAAACCACACTAGTCCATTGGTTTCTGAAGTAGATTTGATGCTCTCCCAATGCAACTTACATGCTCTCAAGATAACTTATTAAGTATCTTCAGCCTTATTATACATAAAAATTAACATACATACATATTAGTACACAAGTACAATTTTCTTTTTCTTTTCCCTCTTTTTACCTTGCATCTGAAGACAATACAAGTGTTCTATCACTGGCAACAAGATGACTTTGGTTTATTTGAAGCTTTCCTTACAGGAACATTTTCGCCCCATGCTTCAGTTGAATTATCACGCTCTTCATGATACAGTAGAAGACGACGATGATTATAATTATTGGGATTCTGTTCATGTGTCAAATGAGCCTCAACCCGAGGTGTTTGAGAATGGGAACTCTGATAACCACTAGGCTGAGCATCTCTTGAATGACCAGTAACAGAAGCCGAGTGATCTGAAGCAACTTTGTTAATCAAAGACGAATCATCGTTTACTGCATATGCTTCTGAAGGTGTATCTGTAACTGTAGGCTGCTTTTGTTTAAGATGATTGAAGCTCTGATAACTTTTCGGAGGCTGATGCTGTTGTTGAAGATGAAAAGAACTCTGATAAGTTTCTCGAGGCGTGTGCTGTTGTTGAAGATGATCAGAACTCAGAGAACTTTTTGGAGGCTGATGCTGTTGTTGAAGATGATAAGAACTCTGATAATTTCCCCGTGGAGCCTGAGGCTGTTGTTGAAGATGATCGGAACTCTGATAACTTTTCCGAGGCTGTTGCTGTTGTTGAAGATCATCAGAACCCTGATAACTTTCCCGAGGAGCCCAACGTTGTTGCAGGAGGTGATCAGAACTCTGATAACTTTCCTTAGGACAATGTTTTTGTTGAAGATGTTCAGAACTCTGATTACTTTCCTTAGGACGAAGTTTTTGTTGAAGATGATCAGAACTCTGACAACCTTCTCGAGTTTGATGCTGTTGCTGTTGTTGATCAGAACTCTGATAACTTTCCTTAGGAGGATGCTTCTGTTGAAGATTATCAGAAATCTGATAATTTTCTCGAGACTGATGCCGTTGTTGAAGACGACCAGAACTCTGAAAACTTTCCTGATGATGTTGTTGCCGGCTCTTGCCGGTGTTGTCACTGCCCAGTCGTCCGTCGCTGTAATCGTCAACCTGGTTCCTTTGATTAGCATCCATGAAAGGCGACCCTTGAGAAGACTGACTCATCTTTTTACAGTTAACTCAACTCCCTTGTTTCTTTTTGAAACTTGTTGGTCTGGTCTGTTGTCTTAGTTTCTTTGATATTTATTGAACATGAAACCAGCATTTTAAACTGAAAGATGATTAATTAGCTTCATCGCTTCAATAATGGATCAAGAATAAAGCGGTCTGTTCGTAAAAGTAAAAAGAATAGAAAACCCACCATGCTTGTATTCGACACCTCATCAAACAACAGCTGTGGAATTTTTTTTTGGATTAACGATGTTGAAGCGTTGCAGAGGTTCATTTATGGGACAATTCTCTTAGTCTAATTTGTTTCAATCACAATGTTAAGATTCAAGTCTCTAACCTTCTCAATAATTTTGAGTGCAGCAACTGAGTTTGAACCCTAAAGTGTTTTCGATTCGTTTAATCTTACAGGTGGTGATGTAATATTCCACGACTGTATTATTCGGTTTAATCTTTCAGCATCATTTGGTATTGGTAATGTAAGAATATCATTAATAAATATTATTTGAGAATATAGAAAGATAACGTTATTACCATATACTTCTTAGGTAACAAAAGATTACTAATAGCAAATAATGATAAAATTGTCCAGACATGGTGATGACTTTTTCTTTTCATGTAGAGTGTAAAAAAAGGATTTGTTTTTTTTAATCAAATTGTGGTGGTTATAGTAATTGTCAGATGATGTCCCCATAACACGATATCTTCTAAAAGATGTCTGGACAACATAACGTCTTTTGAAAGACGTCCAGAAACAAAATGTCTTCCTCCTAATTGTATGCACACATGATTACATAGAATGGTACAGTCTCGTCAAAGACGTCTTGCCGTTCAGACGTCTTCTAGAAGATTCATCCATCTAAGCCTCCTCTTGAGAATACTATGACAACCACACTAAATATTATTTTTCATCACATTATTCAAAAAAAATGTTAGCAAATATTATTTTAGATAATTTAACTTTAAAATTTATTCTTTATTATCAATTTTAATGTTTTCAAATAACATACAAAATAAAAAGAAAAATGGTGTGGGAGGTATTATCATATGATCAACTTTTAAATAAAAAATAGATAATTTAGTTATGTTATCATAGATATATGTTTCGTGAATTAAACACTCTTAAGTATATTTTGGTGTAGTCAGCGGTGGTGTGGGAGAATATAGATGGTATAAAAATTAAATTATTATATTTTTTCGAATAAATGTTCGATATATTGGTCTATTTACTTTTTAAATTATATATATATATATATATATATATATATATATGTACATTGGATATAGTTCATGCAAATATGTTTTTTTTTTCTTCTTGAAAAGAATAGGGGTAATGGGATGAGATTAATTAAACCTCATATCACATTCTCCAAAAGTTTATTCTTGAGGGGAAAAGAAGAAAGAATATAAGTTGGTAATTAGCATAAAATATATACATGCGTTTATTATTATTTTAATAACCAATAAAATATATGTGATGATTTTAAGCTTCAACATAATTTGGTACATTAAATTTAAATAAAATATTAATTTAATTTTTAAACTTTAGATGAATTTTAACTCCTAAATTTTATATAAAATATCAATTTAACATCCGAATTTGATCAAAGTCTCTCACCATCATCATAGTTGGTCACCGTACAATCGTTGTCTTAGATGATTGTTGGACCTTAAAAATTTTAATTCAATCTCTTTTTTCCTCCTGAACACCAATCAAATGCCAGTTTCACCTTAAAATAACCCGAACTCAACAAATCTAGCCTAGAATCTTTTGACTTCTTTTAAACTATAATAATAAATGTACCATTGATATTCCTTTAAAAATAAGTACACCAAAAATATAAATCTATATCATAATCAAATGCATATTTTTTTATTTATTTATGACATTATTATGTTATATTTTTTTTATCGTATTTATAAGCTCAGTTTTATTTAATCCAATTCAATTATTGTAAATCGGATTAGATTTATGAAAGTTAAATATGGATCAATTAGAATTTAGATTATTATTATTATTATTATTATTATTATTATTATTATTATTATTATTATTACAGTTTAAATAAGATCGAATTGGATCGAAAGGTGTGCATTGTATAAAGAAAAACACTCGCGTACATATAAGGTTTTACTTCACTCGGACCAGCATTTATCATCCGAAGACAACATTAAGGGTTCCATCACATAATCACTTGCAATTACAAGGTGAAGACTTATTATTTGAAAATATTTATAGTGCGTTTATAATTAAATTGTTTTATTAATTTTTTAATAACCATATTCTTAGAAATAATCTTACGTTTAAAGCTCATTATTCAAAATTTATTATATATCTTAAGGCTCATTATACACATAACATAACATCTATAGTACGATTATTTCATTTGTAGGAGAAACGAACACACATTCGTATTACGTTTTATTTGACTTGGACGACGGGTTTATAAAGTGTTCTATGACATGTAACAAGGTGAAGGCTTTGGTTGTCTTACAGTTCTTCTTGGAACAATATTATTTTCAATTATATAATCAATCTGATCAGAATTTTGATAACTTTTCAAGGGTCGATACTGAAGTTGAAGATGATCAGAACTCTGATAACTTTCAGAAGGTCGACTCTTTCGGTGAAGAGAACTCTCATAACTTTGAACATACTCTTCAAAATATTGTCGAGGCAATTGTTGTTGAAGATGATCGAAACTTTGGTGACTTTCCATATGTGGATGTTGTTGAAGATAACTAGAATTCAGATAACTTTTAGGAGGCCGATTCTTTTGATGAAGAAAACTCTCGTAGCTTTGAACATACTCTTCAAAAGATCGTTGAGGCAACTCTAGCTGAGGATGACTAAAACTCAAACTTTCAAGAGTTTGATGTTGTTGTTGAAAATGATTAGGACTCTGATAACCTTCAAGAGATTGATGTTGTAGTTGAAGATGATCGAAACCCTGATGACCTTTTGAAAGTCAATATCGACAACTCTCATCATCGTCGATGCTTGATCGTCCATCATCATCATCTTCGACCTTGTTCGGTTGATGAGAATCCATTAATGGAACTCTAACTCCCTTGTTTCTCTCAGAAATTAAGTTGATTTGGTGCCTTTGATTTCTTTGATATTTATAGAATCATTTAGGGTATTGCTTCACGTTTAAGTTTTAATAGATAAATTATTCTAGTGACACATGAGAGCACAAACAATAGGGAGGAATTTCGTTTAACAATATAAATATTCTCGCGGGTTAACTAATTTTAGATTTAAACTTTTAATAAATGATTCATATATTAAAAAAATAAAATAAAATATTAATTGTATCACATTAAATAATGAATAAATAATATATTATCATGTGACACTTCTTTACTATAACATATGATGTAATTGGACTACGTCATATTACTGATGATGTTACTTAATCAATAATAATAATAATAATAATAATTTATGATTTTTAAATACTAAATGATAAAAAGAGTATAATTTTGGGACCAAAGATGCTGAATCAAATCAAATATGGCAATCTTATCTCATCTTTTGTTTATTTATTTAATAATATAAGAAAGAAAAGGATGTAATTGGAATATAAGAGAGACTGAAGGGGGCATCTTGTACAGTAAGTTAAATGCTATACCTTAGCCTTTCTGAATAAAGATTCTGTCTCCATGACTCCGACTTTGTTGGATTTTTGCTGTATACTCATTATATAAAAGGGTTAACTACATAAGAAATCACTTATGTTTATGTTTTGTCCACTTTTGGTCACTGATTTTAAAAAACATAATATATGGTCACTTTCGTTTTTATTTAATTAAGATGTGATCAACCTGAGTTAATTGTCGTTAACATCAGTTAAATATTTTGATACAATCAGACATTTGGTCCCTTTTATTTACATATTCTCTCAATTTAGTCATACATTTAATAAATTAAAATAAATTTAATCATTTAATCGAATGATGCCACATGTCATGCCGCGTAGGGGTGAGCGTTCTATAGATCCGAGTCGAGTTGAGCAAAAAATGTAAATTATTCGAGTTGATGAGTCTTATTTTAGAACTCGAAGTTGACTTGAAATTTTTTAAAGTTGAGTCGAGTCAAATTTTTGAGTTTCTGTTTAAATTTAATTATAAATTTTTATAATATTATGATATTATTTGATTCCAATTTAAATGATCTTTTATAACCATATACAATACATGTGTATTTCTTCATATTTTTTTCATATATGATATATATTTATGATATAGAGTCGAGGGACTCAACGCAAACTTGAAAACCAATCCACTAATTACTAAAATTATCAAGTTATTCGAGTTGTATTTTACAACTCAGTTTGAACTTGAAATTTTTTAGTCGAGTTGAGTTTATGAAATTACAACTCGAAGTTAATTCGAGTCAAGTTTTCAAGAGTCGAGTCGTAAAATCGGTTCCTCAAATTGAGTCAAGTTTTGCTCACCCCTAATGCCACGTGTCACCATTCGGTTGAAGGATTAACTTTATTTTAATTTGATATATTTATTTTCACCAATCAAAGAGTTACATGTGTCACCCTTTGGTTGACATAAAAAAGGGAAAGCAAATTGGGAGAATATTTTATGTAAAAGTATTTTATTTAAAAGTATTTATTTTTATTTCATTTAAAAATATATTTTATGTTAATATATATATACACATTTGTTTATGGAGGGCTTAAAAGGAGTGGAATGAACTTAAAGACATACCAAGTGGTTGGCTGGAAGAGTGTGACGACGACGATGCTTGCTTCTGATGGTGGCTATGCTACGATGGTTGTGCTGGGCTAGGGATTGGAAATCAGTTTGAAAGAAAAAGAGAGCTGAAAGATCGAGATTAATTTGGGCGTCTTCAAACTATACCTATTGGTGACCGAAAACCGACGACGACAGCGTGATATTGCGGTTGTGGTGATGGCTGCACGATGGTGGCTTCACTGTGATGGCTGGGAGTTAGAGGAAAAATTAGAGAAAATAGGATTGAAACAATTAGGGATTTGAAACCCGGTGGGTTAAAAGGATTGTACAATAACGACATTTATTAAAAAAAAAGCCACTAAAGTGCATGATTATTGCGATGTTTATAAAAAACGTCGTTCATGTGCATGACTATTGTGGCATTTACTGCAACAACGCCACTAAAGTGTATGACTATTATGACATTTATTACAAAAATGCCACTAAAGTGCATGACTATTGCGTCGTTTATAAAAAAAACCCTAAAGTGCATGAGTATTGCGCGTTTATTACAAAAAAGCCACTAAAGTGAATGATTATTGCGGTGTTTATCAAAAATGACGCTAAAGTTCATGATTATTGCGATGTTTTTGTAGTAAACGTCGCTAAGGTGCATGGCTCGCCTTATAAGAGTCAATCACGACGTTTTTAATGTCTTTGTTTTGTGGGGTTTTACCTGTAAACGCCGCTTTTTGTTCAAATTTTGTGGCGTTTTATTTAAAAACACCGCAAAAATGTCGCTACAGAACAATTTTGCTATTGTGTGCTACGCATGATTTTTATCATGCTTAACTAAGTTTTCAAAAGTCAAAGGCTGAAGCTATAACTCAATTCTGATCGTGACAATTGAAAAGCATCTCATACCCTTCGGGTTACATTTTCATTTTTATGGAATTAAGGATCGAAAATGGACCATACTTTTACAATAAAAAACACTTTTACTTCAAAAAAAGCTCGTTGGATTAATTGTGGTTTTGGTTAACAGTTGGGAGGAAGGACCGGTTTGTAGCACATTCGACTTCCTGTGAACACACTTAGTAGTGGTCCGCTAAGGGAAACTGAAATCGGGTTTGATTCTTATCGAGACGTTATAATCTGAGTCGGGTTTTTTCTAATCTTTCAATTGAGTTGGCGCTAATATCAATTGTTGTGATTATTCCATAAAAGGACTGAGATCTAAAGATTGATTTTGGATCATCATTTCACTTGAGAGAAAAATAAGTTACATGGGTTAGGCCCTGTAGACTGTAATCGGCATGAATCCAAAGCTAAGATCCTATTCGATAATTGACGGAATTTGAGGCAAAACGAAAGCTTGAGGCCGATTTTACCAAATAAGTTTTATCTCAATTACTTTCTCTATTTTCTTTAGATATAATTGTATTTTATTTTTTCTCTCAATAAAACCCCCTTTTTATTTTACTTATAATTCTCGTCCAGATCTAGATCAAAAGCATTCTACATAGAAATTTTATTTGACATAGAAATGACGCGTGTCAAATTGGCTTTACAAAAAAATTTTGAGGTAAATTTCACACTTACTTTTATTACCCTATTATTGACGAACTACCTTTTGACTTTACAAAAAATTTCGGCATCGATCCGTACTCCGACAACTTCTCTTTGAGCTGTCGAACCCAATCAAGCACCTCTCGCCAAGTTTGTTGTCGTCATTAAATTGGGGAGTATTTTCGTTCCCTCTTGTGCATTAATTTTCATATTAGGACAATATAACTTAAGTGAGGGGTGGAATTTACAACGAATTAATCCCTGCTTATTTAGTTGTGATTGAAATTGAGCTCTTCTTGATTTTACTTGTTGAAATTTATTGTTGTCTATCTCTTTTTTCACCTTATTTCTTTGATTTCCTTGTAAATTTGGATCTTGCTTTTGTTGGAATTTAGGATGCATGATAGTAATTGGCATGATTAATTGATTTTTCTTAAAATTTCTTGGCATTCCATGAGTTTGTTAGTTGAATTGATTGCATGACATGGTTCAATTAAACCTTTCATGTGAGTTTTGAGCCTAATGAGCATACATTGATCACTTTCTTGTTGTTTGTTTAATTTGAGTGTGTCGACTAATTATTTACATTCTAGAACTTGTAGCGTAATGCGTGTCGAGACTACATGATTGAATGTGATGCTTTAGTGTGATAGAGGCATTAGGATTTAACCATTTCTCTTCTAGAAAAAATAGCCTACCTTTTGTTTATTTTTCCCTAGTTAACCAATTTTGAGCCTTATATCATTTTCTTTGTTTATCACATTATTAAACAGAGCCAATTTTATTTTTGTTTTCCCTTTTTTTGTCACCCTTTTCACGACAAAAGTAAAATTGTTCCGCGAAAAAAAAAACAGAAAAAAGAGTTCGAAGAAAAATAGTGTAGAAAATTTGAAACTGTTCGAACAGCAGAAAAAGAACTGTGCAGTTTTTGTTAGAACAAGTACAGAAAAAAAAGAAAACAAAAGATGTTCGAAAAAAAGGGAAAAGAAAAATAAGAATAGAGCTTTTATTGTTTGATTCTTTATTTCATTTCTTTCATTTTTGTTTCCTCTATATAAAATTGTGGAATGATCTACCTTTGTCTTTAATTTTAACCATATTTTTGCCTTTATCCTACCCGAATCTTAGCCCTGTTACAACTTATTTAGAGACTCCTTGATTATTGCATCATATCCATACTTAGTAGTGGATATTATATTTAGTTACAAGCTTATGGTAATGTTTTAATTAGTTAGGCTTGAGCGATTCCTTCACCCTAAACACTTTGAGCGGAATGAGTGAACCATCTTAAGGTACTAAGTCTTTCTTCCTTGAAATTAGCAGATAATCAAAATGTCATGCTTTGCTTAAACTTGCTTTTAGTTGTGTCTTTGCTTAATTGTTCCATAATTTCAACATTTGCTATGATTTGATTTATTTGGAAGTCTTGGAAATTTGTGAAATAGAAGATGACAACTTGAAATTTTGACAAGTTAATTGGGAAATGCTGAGGACAAGCATTGAATAAGTGAGGGGGAATTTGATTAGTGATTAGATTAGTTAATATTTTGTTGATAATTACTCATTGATTAGTTGATTTTTATTGTTGATTTGGGTGTTTAAACTTGTTTTCTGTTCAGGATGTCGGATTCCATAAACAATACTTAAATGGCACAATTATGTAATTTTTTACATTTTCTGGAGTCATGGCTGGACTAGTGGGCATGACTTCGGCTGGCGTGGCATCCAGTCAGAATTTTCATGAAGACGGGAGACTCAGTCGCAACTTTGAATTTGAAATTAGGATTATCTCTTATTTTTAAGAATTTTCTTTTATTTTTAGGATTAAGTTTGAATATTTTTCAAGAATTATCTTTTGTTATTTCTTTCTTGATTCTTAGGATTTTAGAGTGTAAATACTTATCGGGGTAAGCTCAAAGGATCATCTCTCATATTACTTTGTTCTTTCTTTCTTTAGTTTTATAAAAGTTTTATTTTCTTTTCTTTTATTCTCTTTTCTTTTCACTTTCTTTATTTTCTTTTAAGTTTTCTTTAAAGTGCTAAGCATGATTTTTATTATGCTTAGTAAGTTTTCAAAAGTCAAAGGCTGAAGCGATGACTCAATTTTGATCGTGAGAATTGAAAAGCACCTCATACCCTTCGGGTTACATTTTTCAGTTTTCTGGAATCAATGATCGATAATCAACCATCCTTTTACAATAAAAACACTTTTGCTTCAAAGAGAACTCGTTGGATTAATTGTGGTTTCGGTTAATAGTTGGAAGGAAGAATCGACTTGTAGCACATTCGACTTCCTGTGAACACACTTGGCAGCGGTCCTTTAAGGCAAACTGAAATCGGGTTTGATTCTCATCGAGATGCTATAATTCGAGTTGGGTTTTTCCTAATCTTTTAATTGAGTTACTGCTAATATCTATTGTGGATATTAGTCCACAAAAGGACTGAGATCCAAAGATTGATTTTGGATGATCGATTTTACTTGAGAGAAAAATAAGTTACAGGGGTTGGGCTCTGTAGATTGTAACCGGCATGAATATGAAGCTAAGATCTTATTCAATGATTGACGGAATGCAAAAGACTGAGGCTAATTTTACCAAATAAGTTTTATCTCAATTACTTTCTATATTTTCTTTAGATTTAATTTAATTTTATTTTTTTCTCTCAACAAAACCTTTTTTTTTTATTTTACTTGTAATTCTCGTCCAGATCTAGATCAAAAGTTTTCTACATCAGCAACTCCTGAGTACATGTCGATCGATCTTTACTTTCTCTTTACTATTCTATTTTCTTTATTTGAGATTAAGGAATTTTATTTGACATAGAAACGACGCGTATCACGAAGTATTTTTCAGAATTCTATATCTTTTCCATTACCCACGTTCCAAATTAGACTTGCTTTAAAGGTCGGTCATAGTTTGTGAAGCCCTTTCCAAAGGTGGGATCCATTGCGTCTATTCAGGGACCATGGCAAATTCTCCTGTAACTTATTGTAAACCCTCAGACCGATGCGGATAACCTAATCTGATCTGGAGTGTCACATTAGGGCCATCGGAGCGACCCACTATAAAATAGAGGAAAATTTAAAACTTTTATTAAAACATGTAACTTATAAAATGATTTATCAGTATACAAAATAAAACAGATTTTCAGACTCAAATATTAAAACAAATACAATTACATGCCCCCTAATCACAAGTACCATACTCTGTAACCAACGCCGGAGGGATTCCTTTACTGAAGTCGATAACCACACTAGTACGATTCTTTTAACCTGAAAAGGGTGAGTAACAGAGTGAGCTTAGGAAAGCTCAGTAATACAGAACTACCGGAAGATGCTGAAGAACGTGTAGATACATATAAACATATTTTTCCTTATTGGTTCAGATATTTACAGATTTCTTTGGCTGAGCTGAGATCCTACAAATATTTCAGGGTAACAGACAATGAGCTTTCATTTCAGAGAAATGTTTCGGATGACTGAGTTCAGGAAATCAGAATAAGTTATCTAGTGTGTTCCCAAAAACCAGTGAAGAGATACAAATCTTTTCTTTTTAAACAGTAGTAGTTTAAAAACATATTTTTATTCAAAAACCATATTAATCCCTCCAACCAAACACTCCGTAATGTGTAGGTTCCCCAGAACCATACACCTACCTACACACTAAGTAAGGACTTACCCTGAGCCCAAAGCATAGGAGCCTGCAGTAACGATAACTTCTTCCAACAACACCCTCTCATAAAACATTTATCAAAAATCATATTATTCCCTCCAACCAACACTCCATAATGTGTAGGTTCCCTAGAACCATACACCCACCTACACACCAAGTAAGGACTTACCCTGAGCACAAAGCAGAAGAGCCTGCAGTAACGGTAACTTCCTCCAACAACACCTTCCTATAAAACATTTATCAAAAATCATATTATTCCCTCCAACCAACACTCCATAATGTGTAGGTTCTTAGGTTCCACAGAACCTTACACCCACCTGCACTCCTACTAAATTCCATGATTCCATAAATCATGAACAATTCATATTTTCTAGTGAAAACAGTAAACCAGATAACACATTTCAGGTAATCATAATTCAAAAACTAGTAAATTCCATTATTTCATAAATCATGTACAATTCATACTTTTCGATGAAAACTGTAATCGGAAATCACATACCATGTTGCCATGGTTCATAAACCAGTAATCAATACTTTCGTTAAAAACTCATTTGAAACATATAAACTGTCATGTAGTACATGTGGAACACACTAGAGGATCAAAATATTTATCAGATATTCTTCTTGGGCAGAGAAACAAGGATCTTCAGTTTACCGATAGAATGTCAGAATTTAGAATCACTATAGGAATAGTTCAATAACTAACGTAATCATCAATTATTCATAATATAACTTGAGCTGATAAGGAAGAAATGAAGATTCATGACATTTACAGTCGGCGTCGATTTATCAGATTATTAAACAGCTTCAAATGGGTATCTCCCAGAATTAATGCTTGTCGACTGGTCAATTAATTGTCCTTATAGGGTATTTACACTTTAATACCACAAATTCTAGTCCATATATCATATTCGGAATCATCGTTGAATAAATCTTCCAATGTTTTATTTCATGTTCACGCTTCACTATATCATGAAATGCTGAAGTGCTTGATTTGTTTGTGATCCATAAGAACATTACATCATGTATGCTCATTAAAATTTCCAGACTCATCCAAATCACTTACTTAATCCTTAGTCCTTGAGGTTACTTAATTCATTTAGTAGTCAAGTCCATTACAGTTACTTCGGGGTTTTTCAGGGTAATCCAGACGTTTCTGAATTTTATATACATATTGTACTTCCGTTCAATTTAATTTGGTATTCGTGATTAATTTGTCTAACAAATATCCATTTCTTATTACCGAATGCGACCTAGAGTTGAGCTGAGTACTTTCAAAATTATCATCGAACCAAACTTGAGAAGATGAATACACATTCAAGTAACATCTATGCCGTTCAGGTACTGACATATCCTTAAGATTGATCAACTCACTTAAGTTGTGTTCCATAATTTCTAAAGGTAGTTCAACACCTATGCTTATTTGGACTCCTTAATTAATCCAAAACATTTTATTATAGGCCATGAGGGTATTTTGGTCATTTTGGTGTTCAATTTTATTCCAATCATTACAGAGCTCGAGGATATCCCATAATTCCTAAGCTTGATGGTATTCTTGGGTCATTTCCATTATAGGGGTATTTTGGTCATTTTATAGATTCAATGTATTTTAATCTTTTTCTTCCGTCCAATCTTATCATTTATTTCAGTCATTTCGATCAATTTTGACAACAGAATACCCCCAATAAATTATTCTTCAAGTATTTACTCACTACTCGGATATTTTCGGGTCAAGTGCCTTCTCAGATTTTACAAACGAAATATTATGAAATTTCTGTACAAAGACAGGATCTTAACAATTAAATCCGTAATTTATCGAGTTAAGTACAAATTCTTAAAGTATTTTCTCATTCAGGGTCAACTCGGACTATTTTACCTCTCAGGGGCATTTTTTGTAATTTTCTAACCAGATAATTTCGATATTAGCTCTTAACGAAAATAATTATAATTTAAAGATCCTATGGTCAATTGCTTTCCCGAACATTCTCTGATCTTGAAATTATTCCTTAACAAACTTCTAGCGTCTTGCGCAAACCCTTTTGGCGTTAAAAACTAGTTATCCAAATTTTCTAAACAAAATTATCATTTCTTAGCACATCTGTAATTATATTATCAATATATCTTTCAAAGTTATTAACCAACTTCCAGGTACAATTCTTGTCATCCTACAACATAAGGGTATTTTCGTAATTTTACCCTACCAGAGTATTCTCATAAATTCCATCCAAGTACCTTTAACATTTAATCTTTGATGATAAAAATATAAGTTACAATCCATGGCTGATTTCTTTATCACTAATCACAAACTTGTAATTTAATTCTAACAATTCCTCAATCTCTTATATTAGTCATTTGATTCGTATTCAGTTACAGAATTTCTACCACATTCATATCAAGTGTATAAATTATTCAACTCCACAAAAATGACCAACATTATCTTATTCATGCATTTAACAATATCAACATATTCCATAAAGCATAAAGAGGTAGTAAAGTATTACCTCGATTCTCGTTCCATACTGATCGGCCATATAAATTCCATTCAAACGCCTTTGATCTTTAATTCAACTTCCAATATTTCCTCGGATCCATATCAACATAAATTACATAAAAAAACAGAGCTTAATTCCGAAAAACAGATCGAATCAGGTCATAAATTAGTCAAAAACAACTTAACGGATTCGGGACGTCGAAAACATAACATATGACTTTTCGAAAATTTTGAATTTTCAGTCAAAGTCAGCGGGTTTGACTGGCAATTTCGAGGCTTTCAGGTCCGAATTTCGAAAAACGGACTGTGGAATCGAACTTGGAACGTCAAAAAATGTCAGGATAGGTATACTCGGTCAAAGTCAAGGTCGTTAATGCCCGATCAACGTCGGTTAAAGTTCTGGTCAACTGTGGTCAACGCCGGTCAAAGTTCCGGTCAACTGAGTTTAACGCAAGTCAACGGCAACGTAGGTCAACGGTCAACAGTCGACCATTTTACCCAAATATCACCCTAACAGAAATTAATTATAAAATTAGCCACATTCTGTAAATATTTACGAAAACTAACACCCGAATTTTACACAAATACCACCTAAACAGAAATTAATTACAACCAGACGATGCCCACTCTCAGGGGTGGCGCGTGGGGCGCATGAACAGTGATACGGTATCGGAAAATTCCCGAAAAAATTCCTAAAAATTATTTTAAGGTGTTTTGAGACACTTACCAAGCTCGGTTCACAATTTTAAACGATGAAGAGCTCAATTCCGAAACGTCAGAAACTTTGACGGTATCACCCCTCCACGCGCCGCCGACGAAGGAGAAACGGAGAACACCGTTGGACTCGGAACGATGCAAGGAACACGATGCGGGAGGTGTAAACGGATGATCGGATCGTCGTGAATCAACGAAAAACCAACTGGAATCGAGTTATTACCGACGATACTTTCGACTTGAATTAACGACGAACGCTGATGATTCACGACAAAAGGTTTAAGGGGTTTTGTTCCTCGGTCAACAACGAACACGATGGTGGTTTCGGTTCGTCGATCGGAGGTCGAACGACGAGTAGATCGGAGTTAAAAGAAGAGTTGTTGGAGAGAGAAAACTGAAAATATTATGGAAACTGCGCACGGGGAAGAGTTTTATAATTCATCATATATAAAAAATGGTTAAACTATAGTTTTAGTCACTGAAACTTCCTGCACTTCTTAAAATGGTCTGCCAACTTTACGATTTTACAATTTAATTTCCAATTTCTTCCAAAAATACTAATTAAATTCACCTTTTATAATTTCTTAAATTTACGACTCTTACCCAGAGAAGATCTGTCTTAGTAATTAGTTTATAGGCAAGTTTCAAGATGAATGTCTTGTTTTGTTTGTTCAAGTGTTTCGGACCTTGATCCACTGGTAAGCAGAGTGTTTCTCAATTCACGAGGTGGACTCGACCCCGGTCTTGTGTGTGACCCCATATGAAATCACGTATTAATCGTTCGATCCGCTCTCAAATACTTATGCGAAGCAAGGTTGTCTGCATAATGTAGTAGGGGATGGTGGAAGGTAACGACTTGGCTAAAACAATTCTCCCTGCCAACGATAGTGACTAGGCTTTCCATCCTGAGAGGCGATCTCGTACTCTTTGGACTACTTGACGATATGTGACTTCAGTGGCCCGCTTAAGGAGAAAAGATACCCCTAGGTATTTTCCAAGGTCATCGTCCTCAGTAAAGCCCAGTCCTCCACTTATCAAGTTCTTGTGCAACGGTACATTCTTGAAGGAGAAAATGTTCATTTTTTAATACTAATCTTCTGGCCTGAGCTTTAGTAAAATTTTTGGATTACCTCTTGGATCACCTTAAGTTGTGAAGTATATGCCTCTGCAAAAAGTATCAAATCATCTGCAAATAAGAGATGGGATATGTGCGGCCCATTCGAAGCTAATTGGATAGACTTCCATTAGTTGTTGTGAACTTCTGTGTTAATAGTTTGAGCGAGTCTTTCCATGCAAGTACGAAGATATATGGGAATAGGGGATCGTCCCGTCGGATACCTCTCGATGGTTTGAAAGTTTCGGATAAATCATCATTTCAATCCACTTGCATGAAAAATGAACTGATACAGTTCATAATGACTCTCCTCATAGTAGTTGAAAATCTTATATCGGAAAGTGTATCTTCAATGAAAGACCATTCCAGGTGGTCATAAGCTTTCTCTAGATTGATTTTAATTTTCATCCAACCTTTCTTCCTTTCTTGTTTCGCATTGAATGAATTATCTCTTGTGTCAGAATGACGTTGTTTGTGATAGATCGGCCTGGGATAAAGCTCGTCTAACTTCCAGATACTAAGTCCGAGAGAAGAGGTTTGATTTGATTTACTAGAACTTTTGTGCCGATCTTGTATAAAACTAAACAGAGATTAATTGGTCTGAATTGAGATATTGTTTCAGGGTTGTTGACTTTTAGGAGTACAATAATGGGCTCTCCTTCTAAAATGCGACGGACTATCTGTTGTCTTAGTTTCTTTGATATTTATTGAACATGAAACCAGCATTTTAAACTGAAAGATGATTAATTAGCTTCATCGCTTCAATAATGGATCAAGAATAAAGCGGTCAGTTCGTAAAAGTAAAAAGAATAGAAAACGCACCATGCTTGTATTCGACACCTCATCAAACAACAGCTGTGGAATTTTTTTTTGGATTAACGATGTTGAAGCGTTGCAGAGGTTCATTTATGGGACGATTCTCTTAGTCTAATTTGTTTCAATCACAATGTTAAGATTCAAGTCTCTAACCTTCTCAATAATTTTGAGTGCAGCAACTGAGTTTGAACCCTAAAGTGTTTTCGATTCGTTTAATCTTACAGGTGGTGATGTAATATTCCACGACTGTATTATTCGGTTTAATCTTTCAGCATCATTTGGTATTGGTAATGTAAGAATATCATTAATAAATATTATTTGAGAATATAGAAAGATAACGTTATTACCATATACTTCTTAGGTAACAAAAGATTACTAATAGCAAATAATGATAAAATTGTCCAGACATGGTGTCGCAACCGTCTTTCCGTTGGGCCCCGGAATCGGGCTTCGACTTGAAAAATGTGGATTGGAGTCGCCACCGATCTTTTGTTTTTTAAAAAAATAGGTAGATCGGATACCTTATTTCTTACCTGATCTGCGTTTTACCAGAGACGTGTCGGATTCGGGAGCCGGTTACAGTCAAGGAAGGGTTAGCACCCTTGAACTGCCCTTTCGGTACTACGTAATTTCCAGTTATCTTTAATTAAGAAAATTGAAAGTTTAACTTAAAAGGTAAAAACAACGATCCGATTACTTACCTTTGATTGATTTACACACCCCTCAGAGAAATAAAGACATTTAAAAACGAAAATGAATAAAATAAAACGAACAAAGGAAATAATAATGAATATAAAATAAAGAAATAAAAAAAAAATTAAAAGTGAAATAAATAAATGAGATGAAAGTAACAATAAATAAAGGATAAAAAAACGAATAAATATATACATAATAACCAAATATTGAATAATAAAATAATAAGTAAAAATATATAATAAAAATATACATAAGAAAGATATAATAATAAAAATAAAATATATATATATGTAATGAGAAAATAACAAAAAATATAATATAATATAACATAAAAGATAAAAGATCAATAATAGAGAAATATAATAAATAGATAAAAAAATTAAATATATATATATAATAATAAAATATATTTAAAAAAGAATCAAATAAAAAAAAAGAAGTATACGTATATAATAGAAATGTATATGAAACCAAATAAATGACACAAAATAAAAAATACAAGGATTAAATTGAAGTAAAAGCTAGTTGAGTGTCAAAATTGAGAGAAAATAAAAATTAGATGCCAAATTAAGATGGATTCTAGGTCAAAAAAGCCTTTAAAAAACATAGGGGGGCCAAAACTGGGATTAACCCACTTCGAAGCAAAAATGCGCGGGTCAGAAAAGACCCATCGGGTCGACTCGCGGATCTCAAATGACCATGGGTCATGTATATAAGCCAATATTTACCAAATGCTTCATTTTCTCTTTAGCTTAAAACCGAGCCCTCCCCTATCTCTAAAGTTTCTCTCGTTTATTCAACCGTGTTCTTCATTTGAAGAACACGGCCACCGCTGAAATCCAGAAAACGACCAATGGCCACCCCGCGCCGCCTCGCCGGCCGCCGTTGAACGGTGCCGGCCGTCGTTCATCGGCGGTAAACCCTAAAAGTTTTTATTTTTCCGAAAGCCCTTCACCTCCTCGTTTCAAAAAACCAAAATCGTTTCTTTAAAAAGTAAGCCTCGAGGGCTAGATCTGGGTTCGAAAATCTCGACCTATACCCCTGTTTATCGGCTTTTTAGCGTATTTGGGGTTTGGAACGAGCACAAAACGGAAACAAAACACGAACAACTCCCACATGCAAGCGTATCAAACAAAAAAAGGTAAGGTTTTTACCTCTGTAGCCTTCGAAGTTTTCAATAAAACTACTTGGATTGCTTTGAATATTGGTATAACTTTGCTCGAAAATTTTTTGCCTTTGTTTCGTGTAATCCCCTTGTAATCTTTGGTATTCGTAGGATCCCCCTTTTACAATGGATGATTGCATCTATTTATAATGAAAAAAAAAACCTATTTTTAAATTACACTTTTGAATCCTAATGGAACTCTAATGCTGGATTATTGCTTTGGTTGATGATGATGGTTGTGACTCTTGCGCCGGATGACTCGGGGACCGTTGGAGAGGCATGCAAGCTGTGGTGTCCTCGAGCGGCTGGAAACAAGGGATGCGTCGCTGCTGGTGAGGGGGCGTGCTAGGGTTTGGAAGCATCAGAAACGAACTTGTTGGGCCCGGGTCACTTGGGCCATTTTATTTGCGTGTAATGGGCCTGTAAATATGATAAAACAATTTGTAAACATATATATATATATACGTTAAATAATCATATATAAATGTGTGACGAAATTATGTGTCTACAGCTGCCCCTCTTTGCTCATTATCGTGTAACGAAAGTGGAGCAAAGATTACAAGACACAAATTTTGTCTATATCAAACATCCTCTGTCGTAGAGTTGAAATCCGATGTTGAAACTGGTTTGTCAATTCGAATCGCGAAATGACTCCCTCGTCGTGAGGCCGAGTTGAACTGGAAGTTTATGAGCACAATATCCTTCGTCGAGAAGCTGAAATTGAACTCAAAGCTTTTGGTGAGTGGCCTCTGAATCGTCTTCTGGATCAAGATACTTCGTCGTGAAGGTGGAACTTGAACTGAAGACTTTGGTGTTGACGCTACAGATGACTCATTCGTCGTGAAGTTGGATCAATCTGTTTGTGAAGTTGGTATTGTATATGGGCTCCTTCGTCGTGAATTTGAGCCTGAGAATTGGAAATCCTTTGTCGTGAAGTTGAAATCCAAGTATTGTTCCGAGTCCAATATCCTCCGCTGTGAAGTTGAAACTGGTTCTGGAACTGGGAAATTGTTTGTTGACAACTAACGGTCCCTTCGTCGTGAAGTTGAACTTGTGTTGTCCGGAGTCCAATATCATTCGTTGTGAAGTTGAAATTGGCTCTGAAATTGAGAAGTTGTCGGTTGACAGTCAGCGGTCCCTTCGTCGTGAAGTTGAACTTGTACTGTCTTGAGTCCAATATCCTTCGTTGTGAAGTTGAAATTGGCTCTGAAATTGAGAAATGTTTGTTGACAACCAGCGGTCCCTTCGTCGTGAAGTTGAACTTGTGTTGTCTGGAGTCCAATATCCTTTGTTGTGAAGTTGAAATTGCCTCTGACATTGAGAAATATTTGTTGACAACCAGCGGTCCCTTCGTCGTGAAGTTGAACTTGCGTTGTCTGGAGTCCAATATCCTTCGTTGTGAAGTTGAAATTGGCTCTAAAATTGAGAAATGTTTGTTGACAACCAGCAGTCCCTTCGTCGTGAAGTTGAACTTGCGTTGTCTGGAGTCCAATATCCTTCGTTGTGAAGTTGAAATTGGCTCTGACATTGAGAAATATTTGTTGACAACCAGCGGTCCCTTCGTCGTGAAGTTGAACTTGCGTTGTCTGGAGTCCAATATCCTTCGTTGTGAAGTTGAAATTGGCTCTGAAATTGAGAAATGTTTGTTGACAACCAGCGGTCCATTCGTCGTGAAGTTGAACTTGCGTTGTCTGGAGTCCAATATCCTTCGTTGTGAAGTTGAAATTGGCTCTGAAATTAAGAAATGTTTATTGACAACCAGCGGTCCTTTCGTCGTGAAGTTGAACTTGCGTTGTCTGGAGTCCAATATCCTTCGTTGTGAAGTTGAAATTGGCTCTGGGTAAAACCTGCAAAGATATGCATATATGCGATGGTATGGATGTCATGCTCTTAGGTATGTCTAAAATGTATAGGCAACATATGTTATTCTGGGCTCTGAAGAGAAATCTTGATCTCCGGTGGCCTGTCATTATTGACTCTTGATTTTGAAAGCTTGAAGTTCCGATCTCTGATATTGAATTCTTCAAATATTTGAATCTGATGTGCACATTCTGGTTTTTTTTTAGAGATGCTCCTCAACCATCTCAAGCATGTGCATGAGCCTTGATCGGCTTCTGGGTACCTGTACTTTTCAATGAATCTTTGTACAGTAATATGCGATTATCTTTTCACAAAAATAAATAAATCATTAGGTTTAAATCTAATTCAAGATGTTCAACAGGAATTAGAGGAAAGATGGTCTTTATTCATAAGGGAGGTGAAGAACAAACAATACATGGCAAACATTCTAGAAGACGAATACACGGTGATGTGTAAATGAATGTCTTAGATCTCGATAACGTGGGCACTTTTGAGCTGAAAAGCCGTTTGGTGACCTTGAATGCAGCCTTTGCCAAAGGATCTTTGAAAATGCGACAACGTTTGGGAGGGTGCAACATTTCTCTGATTTGTTGAGTTCGTAGAAGATTCATGTGCCGGGATGTTTCCACCGCTAATATCCAAATCGCCCTTTCCGGGTTTTCAACTTGGACTCATCCTTGGTTGCAAGACGCCCTTTGCGGGTTTTCATCTTGAACCCGTCTTATTTTTTTTTCTTTTTTTTTTCTTTTTTTTTCAACTTAAGACGCCCTCTCGGGTTTTCATCCTAAGCGAAGTATTTCTTGACGCACTTTACGGGTTTTCATCTTGAACCCGTCTTATTTTCTCTTCTTTTGTTCTTTTTCCTTTTTTTTCAACTTAGGACGCCCTCTGGGGTTTTCATCCTAAGCGAATTATTTCTTGACCGCGTCCGAGTTAATGGGATGTGGCAGTTCAGGTCCGTCCATTTCAGCCAGGATGAGGGCTCCTCCGGAGAAAGCTTTTTTCACGACATAAGGTCCTTCCCAATTTGGCGTCCATTTTCCTCGGAAATCTTTCTGGACTGGCCAAATTCTCTTTAGCACCAGATCTCCCTCGCGGAATATTCTTGGGCGCACCTTTTTTTCATGTGCTCGGATCATTCGTTTCTGATAGATTTGACCATGATGAATGGCTTTCAGTCTTTTTTCATCTATCAGATTAAGCTGATCATATCTGGATTGTGCCCACTCTGCATCATCCAGTTTGACTTCTGACAAGACCCTGAGAGACGGAATCTCGACTTCAATGGGTAGCACTGCTTCCATTCCATAGGCTAGGGAAAATGGAGTTGCCCCAGTCGAAGTTCGTACCGAGGTTCGATAAGCGAACAAAGCAAATGGCAACTTCTCATGCCAGTCTTTGTAAGTTTCAGTCGTTTTCTCCACTATCTTCTTAATATTTTTGTTTGCTGCTTCTACTGCTCCATTCATCTTTGGTCTGTAAGCAGTGGAATTGTGATGTTTTACGTTGAACTGTTCGCAAGCAGCACTCATCATCTTGTTGTTCAAGTTTGTTGCGTTATCGGTGATAATCCTTTCAGGTAGACCATACCGACATATAATTTCTTTCTTCAAAAACTTACAAATAGTGGATTGAGTGACACTGGCGTATGACGCAGCCTCTACCCATTTCGTGAAATAGTCAATTGCTACGAGAATGAAACGGTGACCATTCGAAGCCTTCGGATGAATTTGCCCGATAACGTCCATGCCCCACACAGAGAAAGGCCAGGGTGACGTCATTACATGTAGCGGATGGGGTGGAACATTTATCTTGTCTCCATAAATCTGACATTTATGACATCTCCTAGCATAGTTGATGCAATCGCTTTCCAGCGAGGACCAAAAATATCCGCATCTCATTATTTGTCTTGACATCATATGCCCATTTGCATGTGCTCCACAAACTCCATCATGTACTTCTTCCATTATCATTTTTGCTTCTTCAGCATCGACGCACCTTAACAGAACTTGGTTATGGCTTTTCTTGTATAAAACCTCTCCGTCAAGGACGTATCCAGCTGCCAACCTTCTAAGGGTTCTCTTATCGGTTTCAGTGGCTTTTTCTGGATAACTCCGATGCTTGATATACTACAGAATGTCGTAGTACCAAGGCTTAGTGTCTTTCACTTCTTCAATTTGGCAACAATGAGCTGGGTACTCATACGACTGCATGTTGATTGGCATCATTTCAGACTCTCTACCAGCCTTGAATGCGGCTGCCAATGTAGCTAAAGCGTCAGCCATATGATTTTCTTCTCTAGGCACGTAGTGGAAGGTGACTTTGTCGAACTCTTCGAGTAGATCCAGCACTAGTCTCCGGTATTCTAACAGTTTTATATCCTTAGTTTCCCATTCTCCTCGGAGCTGATAGATTACTAAGGCTGAATCACCATACACCCGTAAAGTCTTTATATTTTGCCCCAATGCGGCCCAAATTCCCAAGACGCATGCTTCATATTCAGCCATGTTATTGGTGCAATCAAAGTTCAGTCTGCTGGTAAATGGGTAGTGATTCCCTTCTGGGGAGACTAGGATTGCCCCGATGCCATGTCCTAGTGCATTTGATGCCCCATCGAAGTGCATTCTCCAGGAACTGTCCGCTGAAATGCTTGCTTCTTCTAAAGATATGGCCATTAAGTCTTCGTCTGGGAAATCAAAGTCCAGCGGCTCATAGCTCTCATCAGTTCTGCTTGCCAAAAAATCGGATATGGCACTACCTTTTACCGCTTTTTGGCTCACGTATTCGATGTCAAATTCAGACAAAAGCATCTGCCATCGGGCTAACCTTCCGGATAGAGCAGGTATACCTATCATGTATTTTAATGGATCTAACTTGGAAATCAGCCAAGTAGTGTGATACAACATGTATTGCCGGAGTCTTTTTGTAGCCCAGACCAGAGCACAACAAACCTTCTCAATAGGAGGATATCAGATCTCGCCTTCGGTGAACTTCTTGCTTAGATAATAGATGGCTCTTTCCTTCTTCCCGGACTCATCATGTTGGCCCAGGACACACCCCATGGAGTTCTCGAATATGGAGAGATATAGGAACAGAGGTTTTCCTGGGATAGGGGACATCAGTATAGGAGCGTGGGACAGGTACTCTTTTACCTTCTCAAATGCAATTTGACAGTTTTCATCCCATGTTCCAGGGCTGTTTTTTCGGAGAAGGCGAAAGATCGGATCACACTTGTCAGTTAACTGAGATATAAACCGGGCTATGTAATTTAATCTTCCTAAAAAACCTCGGACCTCCTTTTGTGTTCGTGGAGGAGGTAGACTCTGGATGGCCTTAACCTTATCAGGATCAACCTCAATGCCTTTTCTGCTGACTATAAAGCCTAATAGTTTCCCGGATGTCACCCCAAATGTACACTTGCTAGGGTTCAGTCTCAGTTGGAACTTTCTTAATCTCTGGAAGAGCTTCCTCAGATTCTTGACATGTTCATTCTCGGTTTGTGCCTTAACAATCATGTCGTCAACATAAACTTCGATCTCTTTGTGCATCATGTCGTGGAATAGGGTCACCATAGCTCTCTGATATGTTGCCCCAGCATTCTTTAATCCGAAAGGCATCACTTTGTAACAGAAAGTTCCCCACATTGTGACGAAAGTGGTCTTCTCCATGTCTTCGGGATGCATCTTGATCTGATTGTACCCCGAAAATCAATCCATGAATGAAAAGTAGGCGTTCCCGGCCGTATTGTCCACCAGAGTGTCTATATGTGGGAGAGGAAAGTTGTCCTTGGGACTGGCCTTATTAAGGTCCCGGTAATCGACACACATGCGTACTTTCCCGTCCTTCTTCGGTACAGGCACTATGTTGGCCACCCACTCAGGGTATTTGGCTACTTGGAGAAAACCGGCATCAAATTGCTTCTTGACTTCTTCCTTGATCTTAAGGAGCATTTCTGGTCGCATTCTTCTCAGTTTTTGCTGCACATGTTTGAATTCTGGTTTGACTGGCAGTTTGTGAACTACCATATCTGTGTCTAGTCCCGGCATGTCTTGATACGACCAAGCAAACACATCTCCGTACTCCTGAAGTAAGACTATCAGGTTTTTTCTTGCTTCAGTCGAAAGAGTTGTGCCGATTTTAACCTCCTTTCGATCTTCCTCAGTGCCTAAATTTAAGATTTCGATCGCCTCCTCATGTGGCAGTATTTGCTTTTCTTCTCTTTCTATCATTCTCAACAATTCGGTAGGCAAGTTGTACTCCTCTTCATTATCGCATTCATCAAATTCCCCAAGACAAATGGTTGATTCAAAATCCACCTCTGGATCAGGATCATCAGCGCCCACATTATCGTTATCTGGGAACCTGAAAGGAGGAAGATATGCATGTGTGAGAGGATAATATCCCACACGGAACGGTCAAGAACTAACTTTGAGAGTAACTGGAAATGAAGTACTGGAATGAAGGAGATAGAGAATGAATTCAAAAATAAAAGAAAAGTTTGTTTGCCATGGACAAGAAAAATGCATCTTTTATTAAACTTAAACCAAATGTTTATTCACCCTTACAAAAGATCACCTATTGCCCCGGGTATAGGCAAATAGGGATAGTTCGAATATTACTCTGAAAGATTCTTGTAAACCACAGGTAGTTCTTCCACCGACCAACTGCTAGGTACGAACCCATGTGGCAGAGAGCATATCCTGGATCTATCTCCGTTGTCAACATCTTCTGTGGTCACGGTATTAACGTTTAGATCTTCCAGAGCCGTTTCTAACTCGAATGTGGTGGTCTCCAACACATAACCACATGACTTGAATGTTCTGAAGAGCGGCGGGAATGTCATAGGCTTCCATTGGAGTTCGTTTCCAATCAATCTGGCCAACCTTCTCTCCCGGTTCTTTTGGATCTCCTTTCTCTTTTCATGATAACTGGGCTGAAAACCGAGCCCAAATTGGTCTAATTTTGGGATAGGACGGGCAAGATTGATCATTCCTTGCAAATATTTCCCAAAACCTCTCCCGATTCTGGCGCCTCGGCCTAGGGTTTGCTTGATCTCCATCCTTGTGCATTTGGAGAGTCGAGGTCTTGGGATTCTCTTTCCTTCCGCCACGAATGTGGCATTCACAAACTCCAAGGAGCGGAACGAACATTCTACCGCTTCCTTGTCTACTTCGATGTATGGAGCCTCCGTGGTCACGCTTGCCACGATATCTTCCTCAGCGTTAACAATTACTAATGCTCCGTCAATAACAAATTTAACCTTTTGGTGCAACGTGGAGGGTACTGCACCGGCTTGATGAATCCACGGCCTTCCTAAAAGACAACTATAGGACGGCATGATATCCATCACAAGGAACTCAACATCATAGGTGGCTGGTCCGATGGTCAATGATACCTCGATCTTTCCGATTACCTCTCTTTTGGTCCCATCAAATGCTCGGACCACATTCTGACAAGCTCTCATATGAGAGGTATCTATTGGTAGCCTCTTCAATGTAATCGAAGGCATCACGTTCAGGGCTGAACCATTATCGATTAAGACACTTGGTAAAGCGTGCCCCTTACAGTAGGTAGTAATGTGTAACGCCTTCGTTCGGCCTCTTCCTCCTGATGGAATCTCATCATCTGAAAACGAGATGAGATTATCAGCTTGAATATTGTTCACCAGTCGATCCATCTTGCTGACTGGTATGTCTTGTGGCACGAACGTTTGATTAAGGACATTCAACAACGCTTCTCGGTGTGCTTCCGAGCTTAAAAATAGTGCTAGCATTGAAGTACGTGTAGGTAAGTTGTGGAGCTGTTCTACAATGTTGTACTCGCTGTGCTTCAAGATCTTGAGGAACTCTTTAGCTTCTTCCTCCTTTATAGGTTCATTGACAACTAGCACATCTTCTTTGAACGGCTCCAGTGGTCTTGCCCCACTTTACTATTACCTCCTCCGGAAGTACTCACCTGACACTCGTACTTCCATGGCACTTGCCGATTGTCCTTATATTGAAAAGGCCGAGGTGCGGAGATTACCACCTTGGCTGGTGTTGTCACTGTCATGCTTGCCTTAGGGGTAGTTATCAAAGGACTACCCCTACCAAATTTTCTATCTGACGATTCTCCGGTGGCACAAACATCTGCTCCCAAAGAATCTTGAATTTCTTCGTAAAACTCCAGCTCTTTCTGGTTCATCATGAGTTGGACTAACGATCTGAACTCTGGGCAATCTTGTACTTTATGTCCTTCTTCGTTGTGATAACAACAATGGTTACCATCTTCATTTTCTGTCGTATCTGGATATGGTGCAAGAAGCCCTGCCTTCACCATTTGACTCCATACCCAAGCCAAAGGAGATTTGATCTTTGAAACACTCGATTTAACTTTCCTGCCCCCTTCGGTAGTAACGGCATTGATTCCTGTCTCATGATGATTGGGCAAGGGATTCTGGGCGACGTTTGGTGCTCCGGAGTTGAAAGTGATCCAATTCTTGTTTCTCATCCGTTGCACAAGTCTCTTGAATGCGAGACAACTTTCATCGAATGCCCCTGCACACCGCCATGATATTCGCAGTGAGCGCTCTCGTCGTACCATTTCGGGTAAGGGGGATTTATTGGATTCATAGGATAAGGCGACACTGCATGAGTGTCGAAGAGCTGTTGGTATAATTCTTTATACGTCATGGGAATGGGGTCAAACTGCTCCTTTTCCCTTTCTCTTCTTGGTTCTCTCTGGTTCTGTCTAGAAGTACCGGATGGTACAGCTGCTGTGGAATTTGAGCTTGAGATCGTAACCCCCTTGCTGACGTTGTAGGTGTTCACATTGTTGATCTCTCGCTCCTTGTTTTTCATGGGAGCCTTTTTACTGGAGTCTCATCCCTCAATCTTTCCTTGTTTAATGGCCAACTCGATCATTTCACCGGCCATGACTAAATCTGAAAAACTCCCCGACGTGATTGCTACCAAGTGCCCGAAGTAAGGTGCCTTCAAGGTCTGTACAAACAGCTTTCTTGTTTCCTTCTCATCCAAGGGTGGATGAACTTGCACAGATAAATCCCTCCATCTCTGTGCGTACTGTCGGAAACTCTCATTGTGTTTCTTCTCTAGGCTTTGTAACATGACCCGGTCTGGTCTCATATCGTTGATATGCTTATACTGCACCAAGAAAGACTTGGCTAAGTCTTTCCATGTCTTGATATGAGTTCGGCTAAGCTGGTTGTACCACCGCATAGCTGAACCAGCCAGGCTCTCCTGAAAACAATGGATCAGGAGTTGATCATTCCCGCCATATCCTGTCATCTTTCGACAGAACATAGTGATATGGGCTGAAGGGCAACTATTCCCGTCGAACTTCTCGAACTCAGGAACTTTAAACTTTGGTGGAAGCACCAAGTCTGGAACTAGGCTCAGCTCCATTGCGTCCACTCCATAATAATCATGGTCGCCCTGGACCATCTTTATTTGATCTTCTAATATTTTTATCTTTTCTTCCATCTTTTTGGCTTTGTCTTCCTCATCAAAGTCTGGGACATGATAATCATCCGGATGATCATCAGGGATGATTGTAGAAGTTTGTATCTTCACAGCAGGTGCAACTTTCGCTTTGGTAACGAATGAGTCCCCGGGTAGTGCTGCTTTCCCTTTAGTAGCAGATGCGTCCCCGTGTAATATTCCGGGTGAGATAACCACTTGCGGGGTTAGTGGTATGGCCACTCCCTCGGAAGAAATGCCCCCTGATGCACTAGCTTGCTGTAGACCCGACAACTTGGCTACGATTTGGTCGACCAAGGACTCCTGATTTTTCTTGATGGACTCAAGAGTACTTTCACTGTTCTGAGCCATTTTATCTTCTAGTTCCTTTTGAAGTCTTGCCATGTGTTCTTTGATCTTCTCCATTCTGGCTTCCATTTGTCTCTTTTTTGCTCGAGTATTGTGCGGGTGATGTGTATCTGATGCTTGTGGTGGTAAGCTCGGTGTCTGAGACATGTTCTGTTAGTTAATACGAATGTAAAAACATGGAAAAAAAATATAAAATAAACATACATGAAATATAAAATGCAAGAAATGCAATGCATGATGTATGCAATTGGAGGCATTAATCCAGAAAAGTGTTCATTATTATAAATAACCCTTGTTCAGACAAAAATGTCTTATCTTTTAAGAGACATAAAAACAGATTAAAGGTACATTCGGACTAAATCCTCTAGACCCCGAACAGCTTCCAGTAGGTTGACAAGTCTTCTGCCTTCATCTGTCACTGGTTGAATGCCTTGTCGAACCACACCAGCTTCCCTTGCTAGGCCGTGAAGATGACGGGCTGCTTTTTGCACTTGATCCAGGAAATCTCGTATGGTTGCGTCTCGGGCTCTCACCCTTCGCTGTGCTTGTTCCCAACGAAAACGCCATTGTAATCCTCCGTCGAAAGGCACTATCTGAAGCTCGTTTTCTTGCCTCTTGAACCCATCTACAATAGCTTCTAACTCAGATATTGTCTTGCCATCTTTCTCATGTTGTTTTTCTAAGTCAGCTATCCGAACTCTCAAGCGCTGGTTCTGATATTGACTATCTGCCAAACGTCTTTGGGCAGTCTTCATCTGTTCCTTCCAATCTTTCTCATCAGGCCCCTCAAACTTCCTTTTCAGGCTATAAGCCTCATCTTTCCAGTATTCAGAGGTTACCTTCAACTTGGAGTTATCCTTGACCTTGTCTTGATACCCCTTTCTCAAGTCTTCGAGCTCAAAACGGACTCTTTTTTGTTCTTTTTCCAATTTTTCTGCCCGATCTTTCTGAGAGTCAGCATCAAGCTTCCACTGATAACGTTCAGCTTCAAGTTCCTTTATCCTTTGCTTCAGCTCATTATTCACGGCTTCAAACTCGGTCTTGGCTATCTCGAGTTCAGAAGGGACATGCCTGAGATGTTCTTCCATGGTCCGGGTGTCATCACAGTCTGGCACAGGGATGTTGTCATTCTTTCTTAATCTTCGCCACTCCACATAATCCGGAGTGAGCATGCTTTTGGCAGCTACAACATCCATCCGGAATACTTTCCTCCACGAATCGGCTGCTTCTTTGATCATCTTCTTATAGCTGTCGCCGTGATACTCAAACTCTGACCTAGCCAACTCGCATGTTGCTGGGACAAACTGACGTGCTCCGTACTGTCTAAGTGCTAATAGCGGAGCATACCCGACTGCTCCCCAAAGTCCAAGTAAGGTCACAGTGTCAAAGTCACCACATCGGAAAAGAACGTCACTGAGAAATAGCCAGGGGGCTCTCTAGACAATATCCCGGTCCTGAAGATGCGTAAAGACCTTCATCCATTTTTCCTTCGAGGCACCTTCATGCCATTTTAAGGTGATAAATTCACCTAAAGGTGAATAGGTGGTGCTGAAACGGCGGTAGGCAACCCCGTTAGTCTTCCAGAAGTGGCTGTGAATCCAGACCTGAAGGAGCTGAATGCACCCGGTGAATCTTCCTCCGCCAGTTCTTCGGCAATGGTTGAGAGATCGAAAGGTCTCGGCCAAGATGGCTGGTGCTGGGTTAACTCATTTAGAAAGTTGCTCAAATAGTTCCACAACGGCAGCGTCAATGCACCCCAAAGCTTTCGGAAAGATGATCAAACCGTACAGACCCAGTGCAAAAAGGTCTATAGTCTTCCACTCATCAGGGTGGTTTTTCATTAGTTGCTTTATGTGGATCCATTCAATTCCTTCTCCACTGCCTCTACGCTGAGTCCGATCGATTACCCATTTCTCATCTACTCCTGCAACTTTGGCCAGTGCATTCTTGAAGGGCTGGCTTTTGATATGTTTAATGTAGGCTCGCTCAAGCTTGATGCTTTCACAATGCAGCAGTGTAGTGTATTCTTCGATGGTAGGCACCATGTCCTCTTGGTTAAAAGTGAAGCAACTATATCCCGGGTTCCAGAATTGAACCATGGCTCTGATTAAGGGCTCATCAATTTTAACATGAAGCAAGAGTGCAATGTCACCGTA
Source organism: Hibiscus syriacus (assembly GCF_006381635.1). Lineage (NCBI taxonomy): Eukaryota > Viridiplantae > Streptophyta > Magnoliopsida > Malvales > Malvaceae > Hibiscus > Hibiscus syriacus. The sequence continues at coordinate 2,541,833 of NW_024062653.1, forward strand.
CCGTTGGCTGAACTTCTGTCTCCGATCATTCTTCCAACTGTCCCAGATATCTCGAAGCTCTTGTACATTGTTCTGTTTTAGGCTGATAGGGGTGTAGCGAACCAACTCTGACACATAGCTTCCTTGAAGACTGTCTCCCTTTTCACTTTGAGTCTTCTCGGACCATAGTTGTGCCTCAGCGTTTTCAATCTCTTGTATTACAACACCTTTGTCCATGAATTCAGATTATTTGAGTTTTAATAAAACCTTTTTAGGGATCAATGGCCTGTTATGATGCAAATGCTAAAAACAAACACAAAGGCAAAAAAGTTAGTAAAATGGAAATAAATAAAAATAAATAAAAAATAAATGGTAAAAAAAAAGGTTAGGAAAGAAATGTCCTAGGTTTTGGAATGTGGTTTTGGGGTAGGCTCTATTTATTCAAAGTCTCCCGGTTTAGGTTCTAAAAACGGTACTCGAGTTCTCCTTGCTGGCGCCCCCTTGGGCCGACCAGACCCTTAGTCCGAAACCCATCACAGGCTTGTGTGGACTAAGTTAAACTCGAGAGGACACATTCCCTTATGCCCATACGGAGAATAAATTCACACGAATGCATAAGGTATATGAATCCCGAAGGCTACTTGCTAGGCCCATACGGTGAATAAATTCACACGAAGGCGTCGCTTTCACCCCCACTTAAAACGGGTTCGGAGCTCGGGTTTAGAGCCTTAGATGAAAAATGTTTGGAAAGCTGAAATCATTAGAAAACGGTCAGTCCAACTATTTACTCGAAAAAATATAATAAAAAATAAGTAATAAGGATCGAAATATTACCTTAAAATTTAAACTTACCCTTTTCGTTAAAAAGACAACTGGAAATTACCTTAGCCTGACTCACTTACCTGTGTCCCCAGTGGAGCCGCCAAGCTGTCGCAACCGTCTTTCCGTTGGGCCCCGGAATCGGGCTTCGACTTGAAAAATGTGGATTGGAGTCGCCACCGATCTTTTGTTTTTAAAACAAATAGGTAGATCGGATACCTTATTTCTTACCTGATCTGCGTTTTTACCAGAGACGTGTCGGATTCGGGAGCCGGTTACAGTCAAGGAAGGGTTAGCACCCTTGAACTGCCCTTTCGGTACTACGTAATTTCCAGTTATCTTTAATTAAGAAAATTGAAAGTTTAACTTAAAAGGTAAAAACAACGATCCGATTACTTACCTTTGATTGATTTAAACACCCCTCAAAGAAATAAAGACATTAAAAAACGAAAATGAATAAAATAAAACGAACAAAGGAAATAATAATGAATATAAAATAAAGAAATAATAAAAAAAAATTAAAAGTGAAATAAATAAATGAGATGAAAGTAACAATAAATAAAGGATAAAAAAACGAATAAATATATACATAATAACCAAATATTGAATAATAAAATAATAAGTAAAAATATATAATAAAAATATACATAAGAAAGATATAATAATAAAAATAAAATATATATATATGTAATGAGAAAATAACAAAAAATATAATATAATATAACATAAAAGATAAAAGATCAATAATAGAGAAATATAATAAATAGATAAAAAAATTAAATATATATATAATATATAATAATAAAATATAATATTTAAAAAAAGAATCAAATAAAAAATAAAGAAGTATACGTATATAATAGAAATGTATATGAAACCAAATAAATGACACAAAATAAAAAATACAAGGATTAAATTGAAGTAAAAGCTAGTTGAGTGTCAAAATTGAGAGAAAATAAAAATTAGATGCCAAATTAAGATGGATTCTAGGTCAAAAAAGCCTTTAAAAAACATAGGGGGGCCAAAACTGGGATTAACCCACTTCGAAGCAAAAATGCGCGGGTCAGAAAAGACCCATCGGGTCGACTCGCGGATCTCAAATGACCCATGGGTCATGTATATAAGCCAATATATTTACCAAATGCTTCATTTTCTCTTTAGCTTAAAACCGAGCCCTCCCCTATCTCTAAAGTTTCTCTCGTTTATTCAACCGTGTTCTTCATTTGAAGAACACGACCACCGCTGAAATCCAGAAAACGACCAATGGCCACCCCGCGCCGCCTCGCCGGCCGCCGTTGAACGGTGCCGACCGTCGTTCATCGGCGGTAAACCCTAAAATTTTTTATTTTTCCGAAAGCCCTTCACCTCCTCGTTTCAAAAAACCAAAATCGTTTCTTTAAAAAGTAAGCCTCGGGGGCTAGATCTGGGTTCGAAAATCTCGACCTATACCCCTGTTCATCGGCTTTTTTAGCGTATTTGGGGTTTGGAACGAGCACAAAACGGAAACAAAACACGAACAACTCCCACATGCAAGCGTATCAAACAAAAAAAGGTAAGGTTTTTACCTCTGTAGCCTTCGAAGTTTTCAATAAAACTACTTGGATTGCTTTGAATATTGGTATAACTTTGCTCGAAAATTTTTTGCCTTTGTTTCGTGTAATCCCCTTGTAATCTTTGGTATTCGTAGGATCCCCCTTTTACAATGGATGATTGCATCTATTTATAATGAAAAAAAAAACCTATTTTTAAATTACACTTTTGAATCCTAATGGAACTCTAATGCTGGATTATTGCTTTGGTTGATGATGATGGTTGTGACTCTTGCGCCGGATGACTCGGGGACCGTTGGAGAGGCATGCAAGCTGTGGTGTCCTCGAGCGGCTGGAAACAAGGGATGCGTCGTTGCTGGTGAGGGGGCGTGCTAGGGTTTGGAAGCATCAGAAACGAACTTGTTGGGCCCGGGTCACTTGGGCCATTTTATTTGCGTGTAATGGGCCTGTAAATATGATAAAACAATTTGTAAACATATATATATATATACGTTAAATAATCATATATAAATGTGTGACGAAATTATGTGTCTACACATGGTGATGACTTTTTCTTTTCATGTAGAGTGTAAAAAAAGGATTTGTTTTTTTTAATCAAATTGTGGTGGTTATAGTAATTGTCAGATGATGTCCCCATAACACGATATCTTCTAAAAGATGTCTGGACAACATAACGTCTTTTGAAAGACGTCCAGAAACAAAATGTCTTCCTCCTAATTGTATGCACACATGATTACATAGAATGGTACAATCTCGTCAAAGACGTCTTGCCGTTCAGACGTCTTCTAGAAGATTCATCCATCTAAGCCTCCTCTTGAGAATACTATGACAACCACACTAAATATTATTTTTCATCACATTATTCAAAAAAAATGTTAGCAAATATTATTTTAGATAATTTAACTTTAAAATTTATTCTTTATTATCAATTTTAATGTTTTCAAATAACATACAAAATAAAAAGAAAAATGGTGTGGGAGGTATTATCATATGATCAACTTTTAAATAAAAAATAGATAATTTAGTTATGTTATCATAGATATATGTTTCGTGAATTAAACACTCTTAAGTATATTTTGGTGTAGTCAGCGGTGGTGTGGGAGAATATAGATGGTACAAAAATTAAATTATTATATTTTTTCAAATAAATGTTCGATATATTGGTCTATTTACTTTTTAAATTATATATATATATATATATATATATATATGTACATTGGATATAGTTCATGCAAATATGTTTTTTTTTTTTCTTGAAAAGAATAGGGGTAATGGGATGAGATTAATTAAACCTCATATCACATTCTCCAAAAGTTTATTCTTGAGGGGAAAAGAAGAAATAATATAAGTTGGTAATTAGCATAAAATATATACATGCGTTTATTTATTATTTTAATAACCAATAAAATATATGTGATGATTTTTAAGCTTCAACATAATTTGGTACATTAAATTTAAATAAAATATTAATTTAATTTTTAAACTTTAGATGAATTTTAATTCTTAAATTTTATATAAAATATCAATTTAACACCCGAATTTGATTAAAGTCTCTCACCATCATCATAGTTGGTCACCATACAATCGTTGTCTTAGATGATTGTTGGACCTCAAAAAATTTAATTCGATCTCTTTTTCCTCCTTAACACCAATCAAATGCCAGTTTCAACTTAAAATAACCCGAACTCAACAAATCTAGCCTAGAATCTTTTGACTTCTTTTAAACTATAATAATAAATTTACCATTGATATTCCTTTAAAAATAAGTACACCAAAAATATAAGTCTATATCATAATCAAATGCATAATTTTTTTTATTTATGACATTATTATGTTATATTTTTTATCGTATTTACAAAATCAGTTTAATTTAATCCAATTCATTATTGTAAATCGGATTAAATTTATGAAAGTTAAATATGGATCAATTCGAATTATTATTATTATTATTATTATTATTATTATTATTATTATTATTATTATTATTATTATCATTATTTATATTATTATTATTATTATTATTACAGTTTAAATAAGATCGAATTGGATCGAAAGGTATGCATTGTATAAAGAAAAACACTAGCGTACAAATAAGGTTTTACTTCACTCGGACCGACATTTATCATCCGAAGACAACATTAAGGGTTCCATCACATAAACACATGCAATTACAAGGTGAAGATTTATTATTTGAAAATATTTATAGTGCGTTTATAATTAAATTTTTTTATTAATTTTTTTAATAACTATATTCTTAGAAATAATCTTACGTTTAATGCTCATTATTCAAAATTTATTATATATCCTAAGGCTCATTATACACATAACATAACATCTATAGTACGATTTATTTCATTTGTAGGAGAAACTAACACACATTCATATTACGTTTTATTTGACTTGGACGACGGGTTTATAAAGGGTTCTATGACATGTAACAAGGTGAAGGCTTTGGTTGTCTTATAGTTCTTCTTGGAACAATATTATTTTCAATTATATAATCCATCTGATCAGAATTCTGATAACTTTTCAAGGGTCGATATTGAAGTTGAAGATGATCAGAACTCTGATAACTTTCAGAAGGTCGACTCTTTCGATGAAGAGAACTCTCATAACTTTGAACATACTCCTCAAAATATTGTCGAGGCAATTGTTGTTGAAGATGATTTTGGTAACTTTCCATATGTGGATGTTGTTGAAGATAAGTAGAACTCAGATAACTTTCAGGAGGCCAATTCTTTTGATCAAGAGAACTCTTATAGCTTTGAACATACTCCTCAAAAGATCGTTTAGGCAGCTCTAGCTGTGGATGGTTAAAACTCAAACTTTCAAGAGTTTGATGTTGTTGTTGAAAATGATCAGGGCTCTGATAACCTTCCAGAGACTGATGTTGTAGTTGAAGATGATCAAAACCCTGATGACCTTTCGAAAGTCGATACCGACAACTCTCATCATCATCGTCGATGCTTGATCGTCCATCATCATCATCTTCGACCTTGTTCGGTTGATGAGAATCCATTAATGGAACTCTAACTCCCTTGTTTCTCTCATAAATTAAGTTGATTTGGTGCCTTTGATTTCTTTGATATTTATAGAATCATTTAGGGTATTGCTTCACGTTTAAGTTTTAATAGATAAATTATTCTAGTGACACATGACGGCACAAACAATAGGGAGGAATTTCGTTTAACAATATAAATATTCTCGTGGGTTAACTAATTTTAGATTTAAACTTTTAATAAATGATTAATATATTAAAAAATTAAAATAATATATTAATTGTATCGCATTAAACAATGAATAAATAATATATTATCATGTGACACTTCTTTACTATAACAGATGATGTAATTGGACTATGTCATATTACTGATGATGTTACTTAATAAATAATAATAATAACAATTTATGATTTTTAAATACTAAATGATGAAAAGAATATAATTTTGGCACCAAAGATGCTGAATCAAATCAAATATGGCAATCTTATCTTATCTTTTGTTTATTTATTTAATAATATAAGAAATAAAAAGTATGTAATTGGAATATAAGAGAGATTGAAGGGGGCATCTTGTACAGTAAGTTAAATGCTATACCTTAGCCTTTCTGAATAAAGATTCTGTCTCAATGAGTCCGACTTTGGGGATTTTTGCTGTATACTCATTATATAAAAGGGTTAACTACATGGAAAGTCACTTACATTTATGTTTTGTCCACTTTTGATCACTGGTTTCAAAAAATATAATATATGATAATTTTTTGTTTTTATTTAATTAAGATTTGATCACCCTGAGTTAACTACCGTTAACAACCATTAGCAATAGTTAAAAATTTTGATATAATTACACATTTGATCTCTGTTATTTACATATTCTCTCAATTTAGTCATACTTTTAATAAATTAAAATAAATTTAATCAATCGAATGATGCCACATGTCATGCCACGTAGGAGTGAGCGTTCGATCGAGCCAATTCTAGTCGAGTAAAAAATGTGAATTATTCTAGTTGACGAGTCCTATTTTACAACTCGAAATTGACTTTAAATTTTTTAGAGTTGAGTCGAGTCAAATTTTGAGTTTATGTTTAAATTTAATTATAAATATTTATAATATTATGATATTATTTGATTCCAATTTAAATGATCTTTTATAACCATATACAATACATGTGTATTTCTTCATATTTTTTTCATATGTGATAAACATTTATGATATATAGTTGAGAGACTCAACTCAAACTTGAAAACCAATCCACTAATTACTAAAATTATCAAGTTATTCGAGTTGTATTTTACAAATCGGTTGAACTTGAAATTTTTTCGAGTTTAGTCGAGTTTATGAAATTACAACTCGAAGTTAATTTGAGTCAAGTTTTCAAGAGTCGAGTCAAAAAAATCGGTTCTTCAAGTTGATTCGTGTTTTACTCACCCCTAATGCCATGTGTCACCATTCGGTTGAAGGATTAACTTTATTTTAATTCAATATAATTATTTTTGCCAATCAAAGAGTGACATATGTCACCCTTTGGTTGAAAAAAAGGGAAAACAAGTTGGGAGAATACTTTATTTAAAAGAATTTTATTTTTATTTTCATTTAAAAATATGTATTTTATGTTAATATTTATTTAAAAGTATGACTAAATTGAGAGAATATGTAAATAACATGGACCAAATGTGTGATTATACCAACTATCACGTCACATGTCCTACAATTAACAACAGTTAACATGTGATGGCCACGTCTTAATTAAATAAAAACGAAAATGACCTTATCTTATGTTTCTTGAAATCAATGACAAAAAATAGACAAAACATAAACATAAATGATTTTTTATATAGTTAACCCTATATAAAATTAATTGTTATATTCAAAATAAAAATATTTAAACTTATAAAATTTTAAAAGAAATTGAAAATTTTTAAACCTACCCGTCTGACTCGATTTGAATCTGAGCCCAAAAGAGTAAAATTTTGAATGATGCTTCATGTTAAATTTGTTGATCAGAACTCTGATAATTTCTCTTAAGAGGATGCTTCTGCTGAAGATTATCATAAATTTGATAATTTTCTCGAGACTGATGCCGTTGTTGAAGACGACCAGAACTCTAAAAACTGTTTTGATGATTTTGTTGTCGGTTCTTATCGGTGTAGTCACTACTCAGTCGTTCGTCGTTGTAATCGTCAGCATAGTTCCTTTGATTAGTGTCAAAATGGTTTTTTCGAAGGGGAAAAGGGGAGTCTTGTTTCGAAAATAATTCTTTGGTGACCGGTTAGTGATAAAATATGGTTCGAGGAGTCGCCACCAATCTTTGATTAGGGTGTGATTGGGCACCCAAAAAATATTTGTCATTTTAATAAAATATTAATTTTAATTAAAACAACAAACTTGTGGTATGCGTTACCAAAATCCGAGTTCGGAAGTCGGTTACATGTGGGGAAGGATTAACACCCCCACAATGTACTAAATTGGAATAATTGTCTTTGCAATAAAATTTACAAGATCGAGTCTAATTTAATTTAAGATCCCCTAAAAATAACATTCTCTGAATTTTTGGACGAAACATAATGATATTTAATTATTTCCTATCGAGAAGAATCAATCTTTCATACCTTGAAGCAATCGATTCTTACTCCAATCGAAATAAATAAATATTAAAATTTCATTCTAAAGTTCACTAATAATTCAAAATAACAACACCCAAAATAATTTCAAGAGTGAAAACGATAATATCAAATTATTTACAATCGAGAATAAATGACATTTCGTGCACTAAAACAATCATTTATTACCCCAATTGAAATAAAGAGATATTACTATTTCGTCTTAAAATTCAATATCGATTCAAGTGAAAACGATAATAGCTAATGAAATCCAATCGAGAATAAATGACCTCTCATACATTAAAGCAATCATTTATCACTCGGATCGAAACAAAAAGATATTACTATTCTCAGTGTCGATTATAATGTTATTGTTTTGAAAATCCATCGGGAAAACACATGCAAAAATAAAGCGAATTAAAAGCATAACGAACAAGTAATCAATTATTTACTTTACCATTATTTAATGAGAATAAGGATGTTCAATTATTTAAATATCTCGATACGAGACCTTAGATTCGATCTAACAATCTTTACTCGATGAATTTAATTAAAAGAATATGATCTTTTTCACAAGCCCCGAATTTTAAAATGAATTCGATTTAATTTGTGTCACTAAATGAGATAGACTTTCATTTTAAAATTACTAAAAATAACTTTCTTATACGTTAAGACAGTCACTTTACGACAATATTAAAATGATTGAATATTACCCTTAGTCAATTTGTTTCAATTCGAGTCAAGTGATGCGTATGAGGGTATCATGTGAAATTAATAAGGACTAAAATGAACTAATATGCAAAAGACATGCAAAAATTAAAATAAAAATAGGACTAAAACATAAATAATTGAACAATAATGCCAAAATTAGAACACAATAAAGTACAAATGACTAAAATGAACAATTTAAATATTAAGTGCCAAAATTAAAAGGAATAAAAAATAAATAAAACATGGGGATAAATTAAAATAAATTAAAATTACATGGTCAAATTAAAATAAATAAAAAAATATTTGTGGTTCAAAATATATATATGAAAAAACTTTAGGGACTATTTCCTAAATATTTTAATTTTTAGCCTAAAACATACATTTAAAAAATAAAAAGGGTAAATTACTAAATCGGTCCCTAGATATATAAAAATTAAATAGTCACTACACATGATTAAAATGAAAAAACACACTAAACATACAAGGGCTAAATAATAAATATCCCTAAAATAAATATCAAGCATATAAATGGGTAAATTACAGATACAATCCATATAGGTGACTAACATGCAAAAATGTGCTAAAAGTATGGGACTAAACTGAGATTAAACCAAAATTTATAAAACATAAACATAAAAGGGTAAATTATTACAAAGGTCCTTCCCAGTGTCTACTCTATATAAACGCGCATAAGTTAGGAAGACCTAAGTGAAACTTCCCCTTAACTTACTCTATATATAAAAACTAAATCTTTTTTTTTCATTTGAACTGTGTTTTCAAAAAAAAGTTTTATTTTTTTCCTATTAGCTTTCCTTGTTCGACCCACTGTCGGTTGCTCTTTTCCGCTTCAGGACGCCGTCCAGCCACCGTCAGCTCCCAAATCGAACCAAAACACTCTAACCCTCCCGATATATCTCTCTAAGCCCAGACCCAAGCCTAAAGCTACCTAGAAAACCCCCTATACAACTCCAGAGAGGCTTCGACTTTTCAGATTTTGGACCTCCGGCCGTCGAGAAGACCCCCTCCGACTCAGATACTACTCGACTCTCATGTTTTTTTTCCTTACATGCAAGACATTTTGTATTTTTTTTACTATTTTTATCTCTTATTCGAACACGTAAAAACGAAAATAAAAAATACATTTCAAACGCTTTAAAAGTTTTTCTTGTATTACTTTCAAAATCAAGGGGGTCTAACCCTTTTTATAGATGTGATTTGGGGTTTATATAAGCCCTAATTTTTTCAGATTTTGTTTTTCTTTTTTTCGGATTAAATCATTACAAAAAAGTGATTTTTGTGTGTGATGTTGTTTTGGGTTGCTTGTTGATATGCTCTGGGTTTTTTGACACCGCAAGGTCTCTGGTTGGTGGAGAGAGGACGTGGTCTGGGATTGGATAAAACGGGCGGTGGAATCTACTCGATCTGGACCATTGGATGGGTCCAGATCCGACGACTGCAATCAAAGAGTAACCCTAACTGAGGGTTAATCTGAGCCATTGGATCTTTCCCAGATCCAACGACTTGGAGTGAGTGGTGGCTGAGATGTTAGGATAAAACCCTAAACTAGTTTGGGCTCCTATATGGGCTATGGGTTTTGAGTAGCTGTTGGGCTCTGGGTTTGCTTGTAATTGGGCCCAATGTTGGGCTGTTGTAATTGGTCTGCAAACATGGAATAAAATTAGTTAATAATAATAATAATAATGATAATAATAATAATAATAATAATAATGATGATGATGATAATAGGACGAAAACCGAGTGTTGACAATTAACATCCATGAAAGGTGACCCTTGAGACAGGGCTGATCATGACAATTTTTTTACTAGGTGCGAAACTAAATGTATAGCATTAATGCTTATAAAAACCTCAAAAATATATTTAAGCATACAAATACTTATAAAAACCATTGCCTTTGAACATTTCTTGATGCAAAATCATTTATGATAGTGTCAACATTAATGCTTTCTAATACATTTTTCAATGTATAGCATAGCATAAGAAATAAAAGAACGGTCTTATCTATAATTTGGAAATATAAAAATGCAAAAGAAAAAATTTGATAAATATGATCTTACCTATAATTTTAAGAACAATCTTCTATATGATTCAAGCTACACAATTGATGATAAACAATTGTGATTGTGTTTGTAAGAAATATGAGAAATTAAAAAGTAAGAGTAATATTTTTTTGAAGAATTGTAAAATATGGAAGAGAAAAGAAACATACTAATTGTACTTAATTTTTTTCTCCCATTGAGTTTTAAAGAGAAAAATTAGCATTAATAAAATTTTTCATTGATATTGTAAATCGAGAAAGAAATTTGGTGAATTGATGATTGGAATTTGAAAATATCAAAATTAAAAAGATTCAATTAGATATATTTTTTAAATTTTTGAGAAAGAAATATTGAATTAGAGTTTTATGGGAAGCTAAATAATTTATTAGCGTTAATATAAAAATTCAATAATGACATTTAACATTTAATAAATCCATGGCTCATATTATTTTATTTTATATTTTTTAAAATTTATTATATTTAATGAACTCATAGGCTTCATTATTTTATTTATATATCTTTAAATTTTTATTATTAAAATATAAAACATATTATATTAAAAAATCAATTTATGGGTCTTGGGCAGGCGCCCCTCTTGCCCTGGTCTAAAGTCGACCCTGGATTCTCTTAACATAATTTGTTTCATTCACAATGTTAAATTCATGTAGAGTGTAAAAGGATTTGTTTTTTTTAAATGATACGGTATATTTCGAAAAATATTCAAAAATGATATGATGCCTTCTGGAAAATGTTCGGATGATACAATATTTTTTAATATTTTCAAATAAAATACAAAATGAAAAAAATAAATGATGGTTGCGAGAGCTATTATCATATTATCAATTTTGAATATCTTTTTTCGAATAAATGTTCGATGTGGATGTGTATTATTATATTGGTCTATAGTTCATGCAAATATGTTTTTTCCCCTTGAAAAAGAATAAGGGTAATGGGATAAGATTAATTAAACCTTATATCACATTCTCCAAAGTCTTATTCTTGACGGGTTGGTAATTAGCATAAAACACCGACAAGTGTTTATTTATGATTTTGATAATCAATAAAATATACGGGATGGATTTTTATGCTTCAACCTAATTTGACAAGTCAAATTTAAATAGAATATTAATTTAATTTTTAAATTTTAGATGAAATATTATCTAAGTCCTTAAATTCTATATAAAATATCAATTTAATATCTAAATTTGATCAAAGTCTCTCGACTCTCATTCACCATCATCATGTTGGTCACATTTGAATGATGTTATTGTTGAAGATGGTCGAAACTCTTGACTGATGTTGTTGTTGAAGATGGTCAAAACCCTTATGATTTTTAAAGATTGATGTTGTTGTTGAAGATGATCGAAACTCCGATGACTTTCCCAAGACTGATGTTGTTGTTGAAGATTATCGGAACTTTGCTAACCTTAGAGGGGCCGATGATGTAGTTGAAGATTATTGAAACACCTATGACCTTTTGAGGCTGATACCGGCAACTCTCATCAATGTCGTCGATGTTCGATCGTCCATCATCGTCATCTTCAACCTGTTCGGTTGATGAGCATCCATTGTTAGGAACACAATAATGAAGGAAGTAAACTAGTATATTTGAAAAAAATGTATTTGAATTAAAAGAACTCAACTGTTTATATATAGCTTCTAATGACTGTTATAAACCTAACAACTTTCACAACTAATGTTAACAACCTTAACTGCTACTAACAACTTCAAGAAGCTGCAAACTATTTTACTAACAACATCATGCATAATAAGCACGAGCATTGTTGCTGACTCATAATGCTAACATTCTCTCTACTTCTTCTTCTATTCTTATGATCTTGAACACACTTGCACTCCAATCTTCTATCGAAAGACTTCAAATGCTGCTTTAGCCAAAGGTTTGGTAAAACCATCAACAAATTGATGAGCTGCAGGCACATAGTTCACACATAATTGTTGAGAATCCACATTTTCACGAATAAAATGCACATCAAGGTTTACATGTTTCAATTGTGCATGATAAACCGAATTAGCACTCATTGCTACAGCCCCTGTATTATCACACCAGACCACTGATTTCCCATACTGCTTCAACCCAAGCTCAACTAATAGTGTACTTATCCAAGTAACTTCTGTTGTAGCATCAGCTAAGATTTTATATTCAGTCTCCATTGTTGATCGTGAAACAAATTTTTTTTTTGGAACTCCATGCAACCAAGTGATTATCAAGAAACACTCCATAACTTGAAATTGATCAACGATCAGTAACGTTTGCACCCCAATTAGCATCATCGAATGCTGAAACTGTTAACCTCCAGTTAGATGGCAAGAACATCAAACCATAATCCACAGTTCCCAAGATACCGAAGAATGCGTTTCACTGCCACTAAATGACTTTCACAAGGTGCATGTATAAAATGAGCAACCTTTCCAACACAAAATGCTAGATGATGCCTGCTATGACATACATACAATAACGATCCAACAATGCATCGATACATAGTAGGATCAACAAGTAACTCACCATCCTCAGCCAATTTAGGTGCAAGAACCATAGGTGTTGCACATGATGAAGCATTCCTCATGCTTACATTTTCTAAAAGCTCCAAGATAAACTTCTTTTGACTGAGCATCAATGAACCATTACTCCGTTTTACTTCAATTCCTAAGAAATAGCTAAGAAATCCCAAATCTTTAAGAGAAAAAGTTTCTTGCAATATGAATACAACATTAGCAATCATAGAGGATGATGAACCTGTAATAACTATGTCATCCACATAAACCAGAAGATAAACACGTTAGCACCAATATTGGTAAAAAATAAGGAAGTATCAGCTCGAGAAACTTGAAACCCAATTTGAAGCATCACATCTTTTAATTTGACATGCCAATTACGGGGAGCTTGCTTCAACCCGTATAATGCTTTCTGCAATTGACATACAAGGGGCGTACCATTAGTTGCCGTCTATTCAAACCCTGGAGGATGTTGTATAAACATTGCTTCTTTCAAATCTCCATTAAGAAAGGCATTTTTATATCAACATGCCTTAATTCCCAGTTATTAGACACATCAATGGAGAGAACAACATTAAGAGTTGTAAACTTTGCAACATGACTAAATGTATCAAGATAGTCATGCACAGGCATTAAGAGAATCCTTTTGCAACCAGTCGTCCCTTGTATCTATGAATTGAGCCATCTAGATTACGTTTCAATTTAAACAACCACTTACAACCTACTGCAACTCGTCCTGGAAGTAGCTTAACGAGTGTCTATGTTTCATTTTTCTCAAGAGCATCATACTCTTCCTGAACTGCAGCATCCCACTTTGGAGATTGTAATGCTTCACTAACTGTTGAAGGAATATCCTCATCAAAGTGACTCGAGTAAGCTTTAGGTTTAAAAATATCACACTTGCCCCTTGTGAGCATAGGGTGGCTGTTCATACAAGGCGCACCAACAACAGGAGAGCCTTCAATATTGTCACTAGGTCCAACATCAACGTTGTTAGGTGCGGATAAGCTAGAAGACTCTTCCACAGCTTCTTCTAAGAGGTCATTCCCCATACTAGATTGAGCAACAACCCCAATAAACACAACCAAACTAGAAGATTCACCTGCAGCTTCTTCTAGACAATTATCCCTCATATTATAAGGTATTGATGTACCTGACTCAAAACTGCCTTGAGTACCATGATGAGAAAACTGCTACATAGGTAAATGTTGTATGTTAGTCACAATATCAAGAGGTTATGACTGTTATTCTCAATCACATGTGGTTTAACTGAAGCTGCCCTATATGAAAAAGAAAACACAACCTCATTAAAAATAACATGTCTAGAATTATAGACCATCCTATCAACTGCTAAGCACTGAAACCCCTTATGTTGAGGAATGACATTGAGATATGTGCATGGCTGAGAGCAAATGCAAGCTTATGAACTTGAAAAGGTCGCAGGTGAGGAAAACACTGGCAACCAAACACCTTTAAGTCATTATAGTCTAGTTTCTTCCCCAATAACCTCTCACTAGGAGAGACCCGCTGTAGAACCTTAGTGGGCAATTTTGTTGAGTTAATCGATCGACAAAATAGGCCAAGAGGGGGGTGAATTGGCAATAAAAATTTTGGTGGAAGCTTTTGCAGAAAATTGAAAATAATTGCACAATGATTTAGAGTGGTTCGACTTTCTCAACCAAAGTCTACATCCACTACCTTAGCTATCCACACTAAGGATTTTCCAAAATTCACTAATTTGTCTTTCTTTTGAGGACAAATAGTAACCTTACAAATACCTCAAGAATTATACCCCAAATTTTTAAGAACACTCTCTCCCAAAGAGAACAATACAAATTTTGCAAACTTACAAGAAAATCCTCACAAGGAAAGATGTTTGCACAATTCTAGAACAAAGAAAGAACACTCAAGAATAATATAATTAACACAATAAGTGTTCTTGAAAGCAAGGATGAGTATTGAATGGAATTTGGCTTGAAATTGCTCAAACTTGAGGTTTGATGCTTTCTCTTTGATTCTCTCTTGATTCTTGTTATTGATCAATGGCTCCAAAGCTTGTTTAAATACTCCTTCAATTGATTCTGAACGTTGGGGATGATTAGTGGAGTCAATAGAGCTGTTTAAGTGTGAAAACAATTATAAATCAGTTGGGAGCTTGTGTGCATTGATGCATAGTCAAGGTGCATCGATGCATCAAGTGTAAATTTCAAATATTTTGACCGTTGGAACACTTAGTGCATCAGTGCACTAAGGGTGCATCGATGCATAAAATGCATTCGATGTTTCAAACAAGCCTGAGTGCATCGATGCATGGTATGTGCATCGATGCATAAAATGCATTCGATGTTTTCATAAAAACCTGAGTGCATCGATGCATAAAATGCATTCGAAATGGTGAGTGCATTGATGCATCAATGAGTGCATTGGTGCACCCCTTCACAAATTTGATTTTTGGCTCTTTTTGGTTCGAAATACTTTGTGAAAATTGTTTCAAAAATATTTTAAGTATAAAACACAACTTTACACTTTAGTAAGGATTGAAATTGAACTTTGAAAGACTTGGAGTAATATATTGATATTCAAATAATTACATCGAATATACTTAGAAAATCTTTTGTAAAATCTTAAAATTTATTTATCTTAATTTGTTATATCGAAACATCAAAATGTTTTCAACAATCTCTCCCTTTTTGATATAACAAAACATTTGAGTAATTTTAAGATTTTTACGAAAATCATTTTTGAAATCAAATTTGAAAATTACTTCCCCTTACTATGATACATCTTCTCCCCCTTTTTGTTAAATCAAAAAGACTCTATTGAAAGTATTTGAAAGAAAAAGTTTTGAAACATAGCCAATTGATATTTATAAATATAGCTTGAGCTGCTAAGATCACAATCAAAAGAGAGATTAGCCATTAGTTCCATAAAACAATATTCATACATAATATGTGTAATGGATAATTGGTCATATGTCTAAATGATGCAAAAATTAAGATAAAAATCAAACACACCAAATATGTATTAAGTTCAAAGATCCAAGCATCCAAAACATAAAACCAAACATATCATCTAAAATAAACAATCCAAGAACATCAAAATGTTTATCAATCCAAGTTCTAAGTTCAACCCAAACAAAAATCAAAGCAAGGCAAGGTCTACTCCATAATAGGATCGGAAGGAGGATAATGTGCTCGTACTTCAAGTGTGAGAGCTTCCATACGTTCACGTATCTCCCTTGAAACTCAGTCAATTAAGATTCCACGGAAGCAAACCTCAGATCAAATGACTCCATAAATGATCGAAAATATGGAGGCATTTTTTTCCTCTTGTTGTGCTGGTTCCGGTGCGGGTCATCGTCTGATACGTGATCATCAATATCTTGCATTAGTTGTTGAAGCTCGGGATCATCATCAGCAGCCGGTGCCGGAGGAGGAGGAGCACGAGAAGAGCTAGGTGCAGGAGGAGTTCATGAAGAACTGGCTCCCGGGGTTTGCTTATTGGGTCAAAAAACCCATTGGCCAAATTCCTCATCCTGTTTCCAAACAGCTTTCTTTAAGGAAATGAGGTTGATTTGATTTTGTAGAGAGATTGGAATATCAAGAGATACTTTAAGACCAAGTTTGATAAACAGATTAGAAAGAAGACATCGATAAACTAAAGTTTCTATATATTTATATGGGACAATGTTTATGGTATCTACTAGTTCACTAAAAATAATTTGTGGCAAATTTATCTTTTTATTATGTTAGATACAATGTATCCACCATAAATCTCTGGCACGAAGAGTGGAGTACCTACCTCCGGATGGTCTAAACCACCAAGATCATCAAATAGAGGAATCTATCATGAGTACACAAGGTACTGACACTAGCATTAGATTGATAAGGAGATGCCACAATCTCTTTCTCATTATCTAAACCATCGTCATCTAGTCCAAAATGGGTAGCGATCATAGTGGAGTTAATATGAATAAATTGTCCTAAAAGATAGGATCAAAAACCTATGGTTGCGGATCGTCGCTCATTTTGAATACATACCGCATTAGAATAGAAAATGCGGACTAATTGATGGTAGACAATAGGTTTTAGGTAAAAGAGTTTATCAAACTTCCAGGAACGAAAGGTAGGAAGATATTCAAAGTTAATATATTCCATTGCTTGAATAGAGGGAATACGCTCTTCCCGGATTTTATAAGACTCAAACAGTTATGGTACCTATGATACGTTCTTCTCTACGACGACCAGGTACATTAAAACATGAATTGAGAATGGTCATATTTGGGTTATTAGGGTTTGGATTTTAAGGTTGAGAGGAATGGGAGGTCGGTTTTGACTCGAATGACTTGATGAAGTCCTAGGATACTTAGGGTTTGACATGGTTTAAGAAATTGGAATAGGATAGATAACCTGCAAAATTAAAAACATGTATGCAATATAATCAATCCCAAAACTTAATTGAGTCCACAATAATTCAAAGTTTTCTAAACCAAATCCTAATGGGCAAAGTTTTTGAAAATTTTTGAAAACAACTTTTGAAAAATCAATGTGTAGTTTTTAAATCAACATAATTAAAACAAAAACATCAAATTTAAAATTAAATTAAGATTTTTGAAATTTTTTATTTCGAAAATTTCAAAAATCAATTGAAAAATTATGGGTTTCTGATGAAATTAGTTGTAAAATTTAGTTTCTAAAACTAAACAATCAATGCCCGATAATATTTTCAACCTAGAACTAATCAAAACTAATTCTAAGTTCATAAATCAATAAAACAGAGGTTTTGAAATATTACCTTGAAAATTTCAGATTTTGTGAGAATGAGATGTTGTTTTGCACGATTTAATGATTGAAGCAGGATTTGTCGTTGAAATGTGAACAAATTCTGATAAAAACGTTGGTTTTGAAGCAATTTTGAGAGTGGTATGAGAGAGATGAGCGATGATAGAGAGAGTTTTAGGGTTGAGGCTTTAAAACAAAGAAGAAAATAAGGCATTTAAACCCAAAACCCGACGAATGTATCGATGCACTGCTGAGTGCATCGATGCATATTCATGGAGTGCATCGGTGCATCTTCATGATTATCGATGCAAATTCAAAGGATGCATCAATGAACTAGTGATAACTCCGTAAAAGCCCACATTTTGGGGCCTTTTAACTTAAGTTATTGAGTGTTTAAAGGCTCATTTAGGACCATGTAGATGCATTTAGAAGTATTTTGTTGCATGTGGTGGATTTCGGTTTGCCATGGCATTTTATTTTTACAGTGGTACTACTTTATGGGAAAGGTACTTGTCTGATGATGTGCAGGTATTGAGAGCAAGGAGAAGAGGAAAGAAAATGCCGTGACATAAGGAGATTGCTGAGCAAAATGAATTTGCCGAGGTCAACCGACATTTCGAAGGTGCTGTAAGTGCGGGAAGATATTTTTTAAAGCCAGCTGTATCCAGCTGTCTGAGAGCTCTGTCCGAGAAATCCACCTCGAAGATACGCCTGGAGGGATCATCGCTGCAACCGCTGGTTCTGCTGATGACGCCACCTGACCCTGCAGATCCTGGGTGTTCTTAGGCGTCTGCCACGGGATTATGCCGGTCACTCAGCCAGCTACCCAGGCTGTATCATCACCTGTCTTGCCTGACTCCCAAGCAAAGTTAACCATGGTTTGGGAAAGTCAACTCTTATTCAAGGGTTAATTTTCCCTTATAAATAAAGGATGAAGCCACATTGTTAGAGACTTTAGTTCCAAACTGATTTGAGCTTAAAAAGTTAGAGTGAGAAGATCTCAACTCTCTCAGTCAATCCGTCTTGCCGTGGCATTTCTCCTTAACTAGCAGAAGGGAGTGGCGTTCTGAGCGTCTGAGAGGACCCAGTCCGTTGGGAGCAGTTCCTGGTGGCCGAGAGGAGCATTGGGCATGCACGTCGAAGGCTTTCTCTCCTTCCCTTAGTTATTTGCTTTCATATTATGTTGTTGGGTTGTAAGGAACAAATGGAACTTGTCTTGAACTTGTGTATTTCAAACCCTCCATGAAATAATCCTATTTGGTGGGAGTTCGTTTGGATGTCTAAGTTTTATTTTTAATGAATGGTTGCTTTATTATGTTTTAATCTGTTTTGTTTATGAAACTTAATACTTTGAGGTTGTAGGAGCTATGAGAGTAGCCTTTCCTTAGAAGGTGTTTAGGGTTCAAGAGAATGCCTAGACAAAATATATTTAGTCTTCGAGAGAAACTAGGGAGGAACTACATAAACAAAGGGGTTCTAAAAAGTAACTAGGCCTAATCCATCTTAGAGATAAGAATAGGATTTCATTCGACTAAAAGGAGCAGAGCATAACCGATAGGTTAGATGTTAATGCTGCCGTAAAAAGGTATTGCCGAGACATATCCTATTATTTGAACCAATAGGATCACTGCAGGAGTTTACGCCAATCGGATTTGCCAGGGCATCTTTAATCTGTTGAGTCCCTTACTAGAGATAGCTTATGGAACTTTAGTAGACTCTGTCGGGCAAGTTAAGCATAGAGGAAGTACCATTCAGAGAAATAGACTTAGGTTTTCCTAGTGACTCCCATCGCTCATTCCCATTGCTGCTTGTCATGTGAGAGAGCTAAAGTCCTATAAATTAAATCCAGTATTTACATTTTATTTTGCCTTGACATTTTTATTTGTTTGCATTAAACACAACCTATTTTGCCACGACATATCCATTTGCTACCATACCACCATTCCATTTCCACAACATCCATATCATTTTTCCACTGCATTATCATTTGTATAAACCATTACTAACTTTACTTAGGTGACAAAGTAAAGTGCCTTGAGAAACCTATTTGACTTCTCCAATTCCCTGTGGAGACGATACTCTACTTATCACTTTATTACTTGTTCGATTGTGTATACTTGTATACACATCCGCACTCATTTATAGTACTCACAAAGAGCGGACAACTAGATAGTGTATCGATGCATTATGCACAAAAATGTCAAAAATCCGTTTAAAATACTCAAAATGCTAAATTAATTAGCTCTAGTGGTATTGGCAACTCGTATATTGGAAATTAATCATGTTCAATAAATCAATTTTATCCTCAAACTACATTTGAACATATAATTAATTCTTCACCAAAGATAGTAAACACCCCCTAACTTTTAGCATAGAATTTTAAAAATGTTATTTTATAAGCATTTTCAAATCTAATTTAAAAATGCTAAAATTATTTTAAACACTAAGTTAGGATAGGTCAGTTAAACCTAATTCTCTAAGTGTCCAAAAGCTTTCTTTGTCTAAAGGTTTTGTAAAGATATTCGCTAATTGGTGCAAAGTGTCAACAAATTCTAGAACTACATCTTCCTTAGGGACATGGTCTCTAATGAAGTGATGTCTAATTTCAATATGCTTAGTTCTAGAGTGTTGGATGGGATTTTTAGTGAGACAAGTAGCACTAGTGTTGTCACACTTGATAGGAATGGTACCTACTTCAATTCCATAATCAAAAAGTTGTTGTTTCATCCATAAAACTTGTGCACAACAACTACCGGCTGAAATGTATTCTGCTTCAGTGGTAGATAATGCAACACGATTTTGTTTCTTTGAAAACCAAGAAATCATCATATTTATTAGGAATTGGCAAGTACCGGAGGTGCTTTTCCTATCTAATTTGCATCCTCCATAATCCACATCTGAGAAGGCATGCAAGCTAAAGCTAGAGTCTCTAGGATACCAAATTCCTAAACTAGGAGTGTCCTTAAGGTATCTAAAGATCCTCTTAACAGCTAATAAATGTGATTCCTTAGGGCATGATTGAAATCTAGCACATAAGCAAACACTAAACATAATGTCTGGTCTACTTGCGGTTAGATAGAGCATAGAGCCAATAATTGACCTATATAATTTAACATCCACACATTTACCTCCTTCATCTTTGTCAAGCTTTATAGATGAGCTATTGGAGTAACATGAGGTTTTCCGTTTTCCAGTCCAAACTTCTTGAGTATATCCTTGACGTACTTGGCTTGATTGATGAAGATTCCATCTTTTCTTTGCTTGATTTGGAGTCCCAAGAAAAATGAGAGCTCCCCCATCATGCTCATCTCGAATTCACTTTGCATTAGCTTAGAAAATTCTTGGCAAAGAACATCATTAGTAGAACAAAATATTATATCATCAACATAAATTTGAACTACTAATAAATCTTTACCTTTATGCTTTAAAAATAATGTAGTGTCAACCTTTTCTTTTGAAAAACCTTTTTCAATTAAAAAGTTTGACAATCTTTCATACCAAGCTCTAGGAGCTTGTTTTAAACCATAAAGTGCTTTTGTCAATTTAAGAACATGATTTGGAAATTTTAAATCTTCAAAACCAGGAGGTTGTTCCACATACACTTTTCTTTTATAAAATCATTTAAAAATGCACTTTTAACATCCATTTGATATAATTTAAACTCATTGAAACATGCAAATGCTAATAACATTTTAATTACTTCCATTCTAGCTACGGGAGCGTATGTTTCATCATAGTCTATACCCTCTTCTTGAGTATACCTTGAGCAACAAGTCTAGCATTGTTTCTCACTATATTACCACTTTCATCAAGCTTATTCCTAAATATCCATCTAGTACCTACAATAGATTTATTACTAGACCTTTCAACTAATGTCCATACTCTACTTCTCTCAAATTGATTTAACTCTTCTTGCATAGCCATCATCCAATGTTTATCGTTTAATGCATCTTTAATATTCTTAGGCTCTATGCATGAAATAAATACAACATAATTACATTTATTTCTAAGAGAATATCGAGTTGTTACCCCTTTGGATTGATCACCTATTATTTCACCATCATTGACATAGTTGTATTCCCTTGGGTAAGAGACTTCCCTTTCTTCAATGGTTGGATTCTCGAGAGGGTCTTGAGTTTCCTCATCTTTTGTTTCTTCCTTTGATGATGGTTCTCCAACGTCATGTGTAACATTATTTGTGTTTATAATACCTACATCATCATTTTCACAAGAATCCTTCCTCGGAATTGGATTATCATCGAAAACAATATGTATAGACTCTTCTACAACTAAAGTTCTTTTATTAAATACTTGATAAGCTTTAGAATTTAAGGAATAACCCAGAAAACTTTCATCACTTTTAGCATCAAATTTGCCAAGGTTTTCTTTACCGTTGTTTAAAACAAAACATTTACATCCAAAAGGATGAAAATAACTAATGATAGGCTTTTTATTTTTAAAAAGTTCATATGGAGTTTTCTTCAAAATAGGCCTAATCATTACTCGATTAATAACATAACAAGCAGTATTTGTGGCTTCCGCCCAAAAATTTTGGCAAATTGTTTTCACAAAGCATGGTTCTAGCCATTTCTTCTAAAGTTCAATTTTTTCTCTCAACAACTCCATTTTGTTGAGGGGTTCTAGGTGCTGAAAAATTATTGCTAATACCATTAGAATTACAAAATTCAGTAAATCAATATTTTCAAATTCAGTTCCGTGATCACTCCTAACACTAGTTATAGAGTAACCTTTTTTTGTTTTGGATTACTTTTGAAAACGTGATGAATTTTTCTAATGCTTCATCTTTAGTACTTAATAATAGAACCCAAGTATATCTATAATAGTCATATACCAATACAAATGCATATTGTTTTCCACCCAAGCTAGTAATCCTAGATGGCCCAAAAAGATCTAAATGGATCAATTGTAACACTCTACTAGTGGATACATCATTAATGGATTTAAAAGAAACTCGCTTTTGTTTTCCTTTAGCACAAGCATCACAGATTTTATCATTATCAAATTTTAGTATAGGCAACCCTCGAACTAAATCTACTTGAATTAACCGTTGCAAAACACTCATACTAGCATGTCCTAGTCTCCTATGCCATAACCAACTATCATGCTCGTCCTTAGCAACTAGACATAAATTAGTCATATCTATAGAATCTAGATGCACCATGTATATGTTTCCTATTCTATGACCAACGAGCATAGTCCGATTAGATGTAATGTCAATAACTTTACAACCATTAATTTCAAACATGACATTGAATCCCTTATCGCATATTTGACTAATACTCAATAGATTATGATTTAATCCATTCACATATAAAACATTCTTAATTTGTATGGAAGAAGTATTACCTATAGTGCTTATACCTTCAATGTGACCTTTTGAGTTATCACCAAAAGTCACATCTCCTCCATCTTTGGTGTTGAGCTCTATGAACCGGCTTTTGTCTCCGGTCATGTGTCTTGAGCATCCACTATCAAGGTACCATGAGTTTGAATTTGTTTCGTGCCTTGTAGCAATTCTCCTTTCCCTACAAACATAGATTAATTTTTGATTTTTGGTACCCAAATTCTTTTGGGTCCATATTCATTAGTTTCCAAAATTCTAGTCCCTTTAGGTATCCATTTGTGTATGATATCCTTATCTTTAGAATAATGATTTCTTTAGGAACCGATATATTTCTAACGATTTTTTCATGTAAGGTTCGTTGAGGACCTCTATGATTGTAGTTTCTAAAACTTTTTCTAATAAAGTTGGATTTTGAATTTTCTCATTTTTCAAAACGTTTTGATCCAACTTTATCAAAAGAAGCTTTAAGATCATCAATTTTCTTTTGATGATCATCATTGACTCTTGAAAGTAGATTATGCAAATTAATATTTTTCTTTTCAAATTCATTTAATTTGATTTGCAATTCTTTGATCTTACTTTCAAGATCATTGTTGGTTTTGGACATAAGACTATTTTCACTTTTTAATTTTGAAATATCATTTTTTTTATTTTGAAAATAAAGTCTTATAATCCGAAGCCAACCCATTATAATCCTCAAATAACTCATCATAAGATAATTCATCTGAATCAAATGAGTTAGAGGTTACCTTAGAATCTTCCTCGAATACCAATAAGCACAAGTTTGCTACTTCTTGTTCCTCTTCATCGGAACCTTCTTCATCGCTCCATGTAGCCACGTGAGCCTTGTGCTTATTCTTTGATTGACCCTTTCTATTCAATTATAGGCAATCATATTTGACATGCCCCAGTTTTTTGCATTCCTAGCAAATGATCGGTTCATTCTCTTTTGGTTCATTCTTGAAGCCTTCATTTCGTTTGAATTTTCTTCCTCGGTTGGGCCTCATCAATTTTCTGAACCGTTTGGCAAATAATACAATTTCCTCTTCATCGTTATCTTCATCCGAATCACTCTCATCTTTTGTGGATTTGAGAGCAACTCCAACGTTCTTCTTCTTCTACTTTGGTGTCTCATTAATCTTATCGAGGTCTACCTCATCTTGAAGTATCATTTCATGAGTGAGGAGTGAACCGATTAGTTCTTCAAGGGTTAAAGACTTTAAGTTCTTAGCCTCGATGATTGTCGTCTTCTTTGATTACCATGATTTTGGAAGTGAGTAAACCAACTTCCTCACAAGCTTTTCATTTGGAATGATCTCTTGATATGATTTGAGATCAGTGACAATTGTGGAAAATTTATCCGTCATAGCTTTGATGTCTTCATCCGGTTTCATCATGAAATTTTCATAGCTATGAGTTAGAAGACTAATTTTAGATTCTTTTACCTCGTCGGTGCCTTCATGAGTGACTTGTAGTTTATCCCATATTTCTTTGGCGGTTGTACAAGATGAAACTCTTCCATATTCATCTGGTCCAAAAGTATAAAAATAATATGGATGGCTTTGGAGTTGAGCTGGAACATTCTTGTCCCTCCTTCACTCCACAATCTTGGGTGAGTAGAAGGTTTGATGTATTCATCTTCTATGACATTCCATGCTCCCATGTCACTTGCTTGAATGAAGTACATCATTTTATTCTTCCAATAAACATGGTTAGCTCTATTGAAGAAAGGAGGCTTGTTGACGGGCATTGAATTGAGAACGAAGTCAGAGTTTAAAGCGTCGGCCATTGATGACTTGAAAATCGATGAACCTCTTCTCGAATCGACTCAAGAGGCGATTAAACCTTCAAATGAATGAGGTTCTGATACCAATTATTAAGTTAATCGATCGACGGAATAGGTCAAGAGGGGGTGAATTGGCAATAAAAATTTCAGTGGAAGTTTTGCAGAAAATTGAAAATAATTGCACAATGATTTATAGTGGTTCGACTTTCTCAACCAAAGTCTACGTCCACAACCTTAGCTATCCACACTAAGGATTTCCCACAAATTCACCAATTTGTCTTTCTTTTGAGGACAAAGAGTAACCTTACAAATCCCTCAAGAATTATACCCCAACATATAATTGAGCACAATAAGTGTTCTTGAAAGCAAGGATGAATTTTGAATAAAATTTGACTTGAAATTGCTCAAACTTGAGGTTTGATGTTTTCTCTTTGATTCTCTCTTGATTCTTGTTTATTGTTATTGATCAATGGCTCCAAAGCTTGTTTAAATACTCCTTCAATTGATTCTGAACGTTGGGGATGATTAGTGGAGTCAATAGAGCTGTTTAAGTGTGAAAAAATTAATAAAATTAGTTGGGAGCGTGTGTGCTTCGATGCATAGTCAAGGTGCATCGATGCATCAAGTGTAAATTTCAAATATTTCGACCATTGGAACACTTAGTGTATCAGTGCACTAAGGGTGCATCGATGCATAAAATGCATTCGATGTTTGAAACAAGCCTGAGTGCATCGATGCATGGTCTGTGCCTCGATGCATGGTATGTGCATCGATGCATAAAATGCATTCGATGTTTTCATAAAAACCTAAGTGCATCGATGCATAAAATGCATTCGAAATGGTGAGTGCATCGATGCATCAATGAGTGCATCGGTGCATCCCTTTACAAATTTGATTTTTGGCTCGTTTTTTGTTCGAAATACTTTGTGAAAATTGTTTCAAAAATATTTTAAGTACAAACACAACTTTACACTTTAGTAAGGATTGAAATTGAACTTTGAAAGACTTGGAGTAATATATTGATATTCTAATAATTATATCGAATATACTTATAAAATCTTTTGTAAAATCTTAAAATTTATTTATCTTAATTTATTATACCGAAACATCAAAATTTTCAACAAATTTGTTTATCAATTGAACAGCAGAAATAACAACATAGGACCAATACTCAATTGGTAAAGATGCCTGTGCCAATAACTGTAACACCCCAACCCGTACCCGACTCGAATACGAGTCTGAGATGTCACATTGACTTTTCAAACTTTGACTCTTGACAAAATTCAGAAAAATTTAAAACTTTTATTAAAATAAAACCGATTTATTTACATAAATTGACCAAAATCAATCAGAGCATATTCCACTCAATCAATTAGTATATGCTAACTATATTCAAATTAACCCTACATCTTTCAATCATCTATCTTCTGATCTGAAATTTTGTAAGGGAGATGCTGACTTGTCTTGCTCTTCTCGCTTCTATAACCTAAGTGTGAAACAATCACACGCTAAGTCTATGACTTAGTGAGGCAATAAACATATAATGTAAACTATAACTTGTAATCATGCATGAACAATTATTGTTATCACATCATACCCAAACATATATCAAATCCATATATGCATATAATTATCTTCTTTCCTATCATTATCATATTATTATCATTCATATTTCTATTCTCTTGTTATATGATCTATTATATTCATATCATATAATTCATCATAAAACACACACACACACACACACACACACATATATATATATATATATATATCACATATGTTGTATTCAATGTTATCTTTTATTAGCCCATGTAGACTTTTGAGAACTTAAGGTATGTGAGTACATTGAGGTTGTGCACCACTATGCTGTCACCACAGCTCGTATAAATCTCGAAGGACCTATCCAGAGGTCATAAAGAACCTCAGCAACTGTCCATAGGTCTCGAAGAACCCAGGTAAACTGTCCATAGGTCTCGAAGAACCTAGGTAAACCCTCGACTCTTGGCATGCCAACTATACCCCTGGCTCTCATATCATATAACATGGGCATTATCATTTATAACATTTCATATCACTTGTTCTTTCTCTTCTGTCACATATCACATGTATGTGTAAAACTCTATATCATTTCTCATTTGTTTATGTACTTATGTCATATCAACACGTAATTCACTGTCACATATCAAGTAACTTATATCGCATAACTTGTATCACTTATACCTTTTCTCATATGATTTCATATTCGAATGCTATATATTTCATATTCTTTTTTATGTTCTTATCATACCTCTTATCATATATCTCATACATAATCTCTATCATATATACATTCCTTCACTTATCTTATAGTTATGTATCATATACATAATTTAACTTATACGTATTATCATGTGTACATACATCATGGACACTTAACATGTATCATATAAACATGTATTCACACCTATCATTAACACATGCAACAATCAATAACACATGTAACATATCAACCATATGCTCATATTAATGAATTCATGTATTTTACTATAGGAAATAGACTTGTCACAAGTCTTATTTCCATTAAACATCATATACTAAATAATATGCACTCACCTTGCCTCACTAAGTTCCAATCCACTTTTATGATTTCCTCTCATCCGATCGAATCTTAACTCGATAATCATTCCGAAACTTGTTCATGTTCGATATCTACATAATCATACATTGATACATATCAGTATCCCATTGATATACTCTAATCTATCATTCTTAAACCAAAAGAAATGTCTATTTCAATTTCCCCTTGAAGTTCATCGATGCATTCTACAGTGCATCGATGCATTCTTTAACATGTGCATCGATGCACTACCCATGCATCGATACACCAATCACCTTCGATGTTTTCAATTTAAGGGGGTGCATCGATGCACTCCTAATGCATCGATGCACTAATTGCATTCGATGTTTTCATTTTTTAATGGGTGCATCGATGCACTTCCTGTGCATCGATACACACTGAATAATTTTTGGAAATACCCTTGATCCATCGGTACACATTGAATGTGCATCGATGCACATAGCCCAGAATTCATTTTTATGCCTGAAAATCCTCTCTTTTCAGCTTAGTAACTTTAGATATCATCCCCTTTCTTATTCTTAACTTACATACTCATATTATAAAATCATTTCTATTCATTAATCACCTCTTTAACATCAAAATCCTATTCTCCATATGAAATTTAAGAATTACACTAAATTTTCAACATGTTCCAAATTCAATTCTATCACATCTAACTTCTTAATTAACCCTTTGACAAGTCAAATCCATCTTTAGAACTTTAAAACCTTTCTATAACAAAAGTTCATTTCTACACCTTCATAATTTCCTTTTTAATTCTCTATTCTTGGTGTTTTAGACTTATATAAGCTTTCCTTAAGCTTATATAACCCCCAAAGACTCAAATCCAACTTAAAACTTCAAGAAATCAACAGCTAAATCAAACTTACCTTTGCTCTTGGCTTCCACGTGAAGAAGAAGAAAGGATAAGAAGAGAACTCTGGAGAAATCTCTCCCTTTCAACATGGTTCCTTTCCTTATAAAGGAAGAATAAAAATCTTACTTGTCAATTAACAATTTTACCCTTTAATTCATTCCATAATTACTAAATAACCTTCATCATATATTTGCAATAAATCATTGAACTATGCAATTATCCTACTTTAATCACCAATTTCTAAAATTTTCAATCTAGTCACTAACCCGATATTGAAGATGTTACAAATCTCCCCTCTTTTTCAGAAAATTCGTCCTCGAATTTTCACTGAACATATTAATAAGAACATATCTTCTAATATTCTCATGTTACCTCCTTTACTTAATCTTTCATTCCTTTAGTTCTTCAACATCTTTTTTCCCTTATATATTCATCTACTATCACTTATCGTATAAACAGTAACTAGTAACTTTAATCCATTTCTATCTTGTCTCTCCTTCCAATATGCTTTTTCCCTCGACTATTTCTGAAATTTCATATAATGTCACTAATCACGTAGGCAGTAACATCCATTTTCATCACTTAACCTCTTAAATCCATCTTAATTATCTTATAACAATAACCAACTCGTTTTCCAACATCATTTGACCGAGAACACAACATTAGATCTTCTTTAAATATAATTAACATACACTTTTAAAAAAATCTTTTCACATCACCTTGCATATTTTTCTTACTTCTATATCAAAATTGTCATCTATACTTCCATATAACTTTTATCATATCTGATCCTTTAACTCATCCCTTTCATTTCTTTATTCCATTCTTCCTTTATTTATTCCTTATACCCAAATCATATCTTTCCTTTTATGTTCACATACTCTTGTCTTATCATCCATACTCATCTCTATGTACCAATCTTCATTGCATCCTCATAACTTTGATAACCCATTTCTTATACAAAACTTCATTCTTTATCATTTCTTATACTTGTATTTTACGTCCTTAAGGTTTCATGCAAATACTTGTCTCCTTGTCTACATTATAGTTATCTGATCAAAATACACAACTCTATTCAGATTCACATCATAATTGATTAATTCAACGTTATCCTTTCTTCCAATCTTATAACTCTATCACCTTTACTCTGACAGCTAGTCAATAACATCTTTCCAATCTAGGGCACAAGCCCTAGTCAACCAAACATATACATCATTTCCAATCGAAATTATTTTAAAAAAAATTAGTGTACTTAACTTATCAATTTCACCTCTATCCTCATACATCCTGTAATTTCTGTTGTTCAAACTCAACATTCTGACTTCCTTTGTCTTATAAGATGATCATCGATATCCTTATTCTTAAACTCTTTTGATCAATCTTTAACTTGTATCCAGACCCACTTCATATCTTTTATCTTAACCTGATAATATCTTATAATTCTGGTACATTTTTATCACATACTCTGGTTAGCCAATTGTTAACTCTTTCCATCTAAAATGAAAACCCTTATTCTATTCACATTCTTGCTTATACACGGTACTATTCCTTTATTTCAAACTAATAAACTCTGGCTGTATATATCTTATACGCTTGTCACTGATGCACTTATTCTCGAACTCTCTACAAATTCTAACCACATTCTTAGATCTTTTAACTTTCTTATGGTGACACTTGTTCACTATATTCTATTGTATCCATGAAATAATAAGAATACTTCATATCACTTTTCTGATTTAAACCTGTGAAAACTTTCTATCACTATTCTAATATGATTTCAACTTTCTGAAATCAGTCTTTGATCTTATGAGGCACTTCCTAAGGTGTCTGCTCTTCTTCCTACCTGGCCAAGGCAAGTGAATTGCTATTACCATCAGGTTCATCCCTCGCTTTCTTTGAAATTCTCATAATCAAATTTCTACTATATTAAACTAATCTTATTCTATTAGCAAGACAACATACTCCTTACACTATCAGATCATAATTTTTTTTCAATCTGTGTTGGCATGTACACATTTTATGACACTTTAGACTTCGGTTTATGCCGAGAATCGGCTAAACTTTAGCTCTGATACCATTAAATGTAACACCCTAACCCGTACCCGACTCGAATACGAGTCTGAGGTGTCACATTGACTTTTCAAACTTTGACACTTGACAAAATTCAGAGAAAATTTAAAACTTTTATTAAAATAAAAATGGCTTATTTGCATAAATTGACCAAAATCAATCAGAGCATATTCCACTCAATCAATTAGTACATGTCAACTATATTCAAATTAACCCTACATCTTTCAATCATCTATCTTCTGATCTAAAATTTTGTAAGGGAGATGCTGATCTGTCTTGCTCTTCTTCGCTTCTCTTCTTCTATAACCTACGTGTGAAACAATCACACGCTAAGTATATGACTTAGTGAGGCAATAAACATATAATGTAAACTATAACTTGTAATCATGCATGAACAATTATTGCTATCACATCATACCCAAACATATACCAAATCTATACATGCATATAATTATCTTCTTTCCTATCATTATCATATTATTACCATTCATATTTTTATTCTCTTGTTTATATGATCTATTATGTTCATATCATATAATTCATACCATAAAACACACACACACACATATATATCACATATGATGTATTCAATATTATCTTTTATTAGCCCATGTAGACTTTTGAGAACTTAAGGTATGTGAGTACATTGAGGTTGTGCACTACTATGCTGTCACCACAGCTCGTATAAATGTCCTGAAGGACCTATCCAGAGGTCATAAAGAACCTCAAAAACTGTCCATAGGTCCCTAAGAACCTAGGTAAACTGTCCATAGGTCTCGAAGAACCTAGGTAAACCCTCGACTCTTGGCATGCCAGCTATACCCCAGGCTCTCATATCACATAACATGGGCATTATCATTTATAACATTTCATATCACTTGTTCTTTCTCTTTTGTCACATACCACATGTATGTGTAAAACTCTATATCATTTCTCATTTGTTCATGTACTTATGTCATATCAACACGTAATTCACTGTCACATATCACGTAGCTTATGTCGCATAACTTATATCACCTATACCTTTTCTCATATGATTTCATATTCGTATGATATATATTTCATATTCTTTATTATGTTCTTATCATACCTCTTATCATATATCTCATACATAATCTCTATCATATATACATTCCTTCACTTATCTTATAGTTATGACCATATTATATAATTTAACTTATATCGTATTATCATGTGTACATACATCATGGACACTTAACATGTATCATATAAACATGTATTCACACCTATCATTAACACATGCAACAATCAATAACACACATTTAATATATCAACCATATACTCATATTAATGAATTCATATATTTTACTATAGGAAATAGACTTGTCACAAGTCTTATTTCCATTAACATCATATACTAAATAATATGCACTCACCTTGGCATCACTAAGTTCCAATCCACTTTTATGATTTCCTCTCTTCGATCGAATCTTAACTTGATAATCATTCCGGAACTTGTTCATGTTCGATATCTACATAATCATACATTGATACATATATCCCATTGATATACTCTAATCTATCATTTCTTAAACCAAAAGAAATGTCTATTTCAATTTTCCCTTGAAGTGCATCGATGCATTCTACAGTGCATCGATGCATTCTTTAACATGTGCATCGATGCACTACCCATGCATCGATACACCAATCACCTTCGATGTTTTCATTTTAAGGGGGTGCATCGATGTACTCCTAATGCATCGATGCACTAATTACATTCGATGTTTCCATTTTTGAATGGGTACATCGATGCACTTCCTGTGCATCGATACACACTGAATAATTTCTAGAAATACCCTTGATGCATCGGTACACATTGAATGTGCATCGATGCACAGAGCGTATAATTCTTTTTTATGCCCGAAAATCCACTCTTTTCAGCTTAATAACTTCATATATCATCCCCTTTCTTATTCTTAACTTACATACTCATATTCAAAATCATTTCTATTCATTAATCACCTCTTTAACATCAAAATCATATTCTCCATATGAAATTCAAGAATTACACTAAATTTTCAACATGTTCCAAATTCAATTCTATCACCTCTAACTTCTTAATTAACCCTTTGACAAGTCAAATCCATCTTTAGAACTTCAAAACCTTTTTATAACAAAGTTCATTTCTACACCCTTCATAAATTTCCTTTTTAATTCTCTATTCTTGGTGATTTAGACTTATATAAGCTTTTCTTAAGCTTATATAACCCCAAAGACTCAAATCCAACTTAAAACTTCAAGAAATCAACAGCTAAATCAAACTTACCTTTGCTCTTGGCTTCCACATGAAGAAGAAGAAAGGAGAAGAATAGAACTTTGGAGAAATCTCTCCCTTTCCACGTGGTTCCTTTCCTTAAAAAGGAATAATAAAAATCTTACTTGTCAATTGACCATTTTACCCTTTAATTCATTCCATAATTACTAAATAACCTTCATCATATATTTACAATAAATCATTGAACTATGCAATTATCCTACTTTAATCACCAATTTCTGAAATTTTTCAATCTAGTCATTAACCCGATATTGAGGATGTTACAATAACACAAGTGCCATTTCAACCAGGTGTTTGTGCGTTCTTTCAACAATCTCATTTTGCTCAGATGTGGGAGGACATGATACCCTATGAATAATACCAGCTCTGGTTAGTAGTAATGTGAGGCTACGAAACTCACCGCCCCAATCACTTTGAACTGCTTTAATAGAAGCACCAAATTGAGTAATCACCATTGTTTGAAACAACTGAAAAGCTTCAGTGGCCTGAGACTTATTTTTCAGAAGGTAAATCCATGTATGTCGAGTACATGCATCAACAAATGAAGTATAGAATCTAAATCCATTAGATGAAACATATGGAGGTCCCCATAAATCAATATAGATAAGCTGAAATAGAGTATCATAGGTTGTATTCGATTGCATAAAAGGTAATTTGAGACTTTTTCCCATATGACAAGCAGTGCACGTTTTATGTATATATGTAACAAATTTTACATCAAGTTCCTTAGCAATTTGTCTTAATATTTCACTAGAGGGATGGCAAAGCCTTCGATGCCACAATTCATCTAACTCACTAGGCAAAGTTTTAGAAACAAGATTAACATCATCAGCAGTATACCGGTCTTCTCTTATAGCTTTACTTGTCACAAAAGAGTAAAGTCCTCCAGCTTCCTCACCAGTCAGAAGCACATGTCTAGTTACCTCATTACGTACACAACAACTACTGACATGAAACTCAAAGAATTTGTTGTTGTCCCTAGCAAGCTTCGAGACCGAAAGTAAGTTCTTTGTTATATGAGGAACATGTAATAAATCATGCAATATCGACAATCTAGATGCAGTTGGTAAAATCTAATCACCAACCATTAGAATGTCTAGTGAGACACCATTACCAACTGTAAGTTTACCTGGACCATGGAAGTCAGAAGAGTTTACAAGGTTTGTCCTATCTAGAGTGACATGGTGAGTGGTACCCGAGTCCATCACCCACTACTCAGAAGTTGCAGTAGAAACATTCACTTGAGAATTCACTTTCCCACGAGAGCAACACTCACAACCTAGATTACCACTAGTAGAGGCTAAACCAGTCGAGGAGTAACTGTTGGTTGATCTATCCTTGGAAGAAGGATAACCGTTGACTGAAACACAAGTAAAGTATTCATCAAATCGATGCCAACAAAGATCAACCAAGTGACCGAGCTTCCCATAGAGCTGGCACTGAACACGCGTTCGGCCTCGCCCTCGACCACAATTTCTTGCACCAGACACAGAAGATGCACGACTAGATCTGTGATCATGTCGATTAGAGAAACCACGATCAACATCACTCTGAGCATAATTTACGCTCATAGGCAAGGTGTCATGTTGTTCATCAAATCCAGCAAACTGCACCTCAGCATCCATTAACATAGTATATATGTTATCTATCGAGAGAGTTTCTTTTATAGTTAAGACAACAACCATGAATGGTTGACATTCACGAGGAAGACCCTTCAAAATGCTCACAATTTGTTTAACTGGAGGAACAACACTCTCACACGAGGCAAGAGCATCACAAACTTCCTTAATGCTCGTAAGATAAACTCGCATATTGTTATTTCCCTTTTTTATAGATTGCAGCTTATAGTGTAGGCTTATAACAAACATGGTTGAGCGATTTGCAAAGAACTTGAGCACTATCTCCCAAATCGCAATAACTGTTTCAACTCCAACAAATTATGGTAAAAGATGCGTGCTCACCGTTGACAATAACCAAGATGTCAATGCACTATCTTGCCCAATGAAAACTTCATATGCCTCATTCGCTTGAGCCTCACCATTGGCATCAAGAATCGTCATAGGTGGAGGAGAAACACCACCGGTTAACAGGCGCTACAGTCGATGACTCCAAACCATAAGCAAGATCTGATGTTTCCAAAGCAAGATCTGTTGTTTCCAAAGCAAAAAATTGGTTTCATCAAGAATCATATTAACTTTCTTGTTGGAGAAACCTCGATAAGCACTAGAAATAAGATCCATGAGTAAACAACAGTTCAAGAATACTCAAATCACAAGCGGAAACAAGAACACTTGATCCCAAGATCAATAGCGAATGATACCATGTTAAGAACACAGTAATGAAGGAAGTAAACTAGTAAATTGATCATTGAAAAACTGTATCTGAATTACAAGACCTCATATGTTTATATACAGCTTCTAATGACTGTTATAAACGTAATAACTTTCACAACTAATGTTAACAACCTTAACTGCTACTAACAACTTCAAGAAGATGCTAACTACTTTACTAACAACATCATGCAAAATAAGCACGAACATTGTTGTTGACTCATCATGCTAACATCCATTAAGGGCACTTGTTTCTCTTAGAAACTTGTTTAATTTGGTCTCATTTGGGGTCTTGGTTTCTTTGGTATATATAGAATCATTTAGGTGGTGTTTGTTTTTGCAGAGGTAAAAGGTCTGCAGTCTGCGGACCACATCTGCAGGCATCTGCAGCAGAAGAGGTGGACTAAAAGTCTGCAGTCTGTAAGAAGAAGACTGTTTGTTTTTTAACGTCTGCAGACTGCTAAAATAAACTGAAATATAAATAAACTTATTTTTAAACTTAAAAGAGTTTTGTAATACTAAAATTTAAATAATTTTAGTTTTATAATCAAATAATCAAGGAGTATTTATCAATAAAATATTAACTAATCTAATCACTAATCAAATCCCCCTTCACTTATTCAATATTTTAAATAATTTTTCCCTCAATAAAACCCCTTTTTTATTTTACTTGCAATTCTCGTCCAGATCTAGATCAAAAGAATTCTACATCAGCAACTCATAAGTCCCTATGGATAGACCCTTACTCTCTCCATACTATTCTATTTTCTTTATTTGAGATTAAGGAATTTTATTGACATAGAAACGACACGTGTCAAATTGGCTTTGCAAAAAAAATTGAGAAAATTTTGTGCTTACTTTTATTACCCTATTATTGATGAACTGCCTCTGCTCTCCGACAACTTCTCTTTGAGTTGTCGAACCCAATTGGTCACCTCTCGCCAAGTTTGTCTTCGTCATTAAATTGGGGAGTATTTTTGTTCCCTCTCCTGTGCATTGATTTTCATATTGGGACAATATGAATTAAGTGAGAGGGTGGAATTTACAACGAATTAATCCTTTCTTATTCAATTATCATTGAAATTTAGCGCTTCTTGATTTTACTTATTGAAATTTCTTAATGTCTATCTCTTGTTTCACCTTATTTCTTTGATTTCCTTTTAAATTTTGATCTTCCTTTTGTTGGACTTTAGGATGCATGATATTAATTGGCATGATTAATTGATTTTTCTTAAATTTTCTTGGCATTCCATGAGTTTGTTAGTTGAATTGATTGCATGACATGGTTCAATTAAACCTTTCATGTGAGTTTTGAGCCTAATGAACATACATTTACTTTCTTGCTCTTTGTTTAATTTGAGTGTGCCGACTAATTATTTACATTCTAGAACTTGTAGTGTAATGCTTGTCAAGACTACACAATTGAATATGATGCTTTGGTGTGATAGAGGAATTAGGATTTAACCCTTTCTCTTCCAAAAAAATGGTATACCCTTTTGTTTATTTTCCCTAGTTAGCCAATTTTGAGCCTTATATCATTTTCTTTGTTTATCACATTATTAAACCGAGCCAATTTTTTTTTCCTTTTTTTGTCACCTTTCTTAAAACATAAGTAAAATTGTTCTGCGAAAAAAAACATAAAAAAAAGTTCAAAGAAAAATAGTGCAGAAAATTTGAAACTGTTCTAACAGCAGAAAAAAGAATTGGGTAGTTTTTGTTCGAACAAGTACAGGAAAAAGAAGAAAACAAAAGATGTTTGAAAAAAAGAGAAAAGAAAAAGATGAAGAGAACTTTTATTTTTTGATTCTTTATTTCCTTTCTTTCATTTTTGCTTCCTCTAGAATAAAATTGTGGAATGATCTACTCTTTGTCTTGAACTTTAACTCTATTTTTTGCCTTTATCCTACCCTAATCTTATCCCCGTTATAACCCATTTAGAGACTCATTGATTATTGCATCATATCCATACTTAGTAGTGGATATTGTATTTAGTTACAAGCTTATGGTAATGTTTTGATTAGTTAGGCTTAAGCGATTCCTACACCCTAAACACTTTGAGCGGAATGAGTAAACCATCGTGAGGTACTAAGTCTTGCTTCTTTGAAATTAGCAGATAATTGGAATGTCATGCTTTCCTTAAACTTGCTTTTAGTTGTGTCTTTGCTTAATTATTCCATAATTTCAACATTTGTTATGGTTTTTGATTTACTTGCAAGTCTTGGAAATATTGTGAAATAGAAGATGATAACTTGAAATTTTGACATGTTAATTGGGAAATGCTTGAGGAAAAGCATTGAATAAGTGAAGGGGGATTTGATTAGTGATTAGATTAGTTAATATTTTATTGATAATAATAACAATTTATGATTTTTAAATACTAAATGATGAAAAGAATATAATTTTGGCACCAAAGATGCTGAATCAATCAAATATGGCAATCTTATCTTATCTTTTGTTTATTTATTAATAATATAAGAAATAAAAGTATGTAATTGGAATATAAGAGAGATTGAAGGGGGCATCTTGTACAGTAAGTTAAATGCTATACCTTAGCCTTTCTGAATAAGATTATGTCTCAATGAGTCCGACTTCGGGGATTTTTGCTGTATACTCATTATATAAAGGGTTAACTACATGGAAAGTCACTTACATTTATGTTTGTCCACTTTTGATCACTGATTTCAAAAAATATATATATGATAATTTTTTGTTTTTATTTAATTAAGATTTGATCACCCTGAGTTAACTACCGTTAACAACCATTAGCAATAGTTAAAAATTTTGATATAATTACACATTTGATCTCTGTTATTTACATATTCTCTCAATTTAGTCATACTTTTAATAAATTAAAATAAATTTAATCATCCAATCGAATGATGCCACATGTCATGCCACGTAGGAGTGAGCGTTCGATCGAGCCAATTCTAGTCGAGTAAAAAATGTGAATTATTCTAGTTGACGAGTCCTATTTTACAACTCGAAATTGACTTTAAATTTTTTAGAGTTGAGTCGAGTCAAATTTTGAGTTTATGTTTAAATTTAATTATAAATATTTATAATATTATGATATATTTGATTCCAATTTAAATGATCTTTTATAACCATATACAATACATGTGTATTTCTTCATATTTTTTTCATATGTGATATACATTTATGATATAGAGTTGAGAGACTCAACTCAAACTTGAAAACCAATCCACTAATTACTAAAATTATCAAGTTATTCGAGTTGTATTTTACAAATCGGTTGAACTTGAAATTTTTTCGAGTTTAGTCGAGTTTATGAAATTACAACTCGAAGTTAATTTGAGTCAAGTTTTCAAGAGTCGAGTCAAAAAAATCGGTTCTTCAAGTTGATTCGTGTTTTACTCACCCCTAATGCCATGTGTGTAACATCCTCCATGCCGGGTTAGTGATTAAATTGCAAAGTTACAACATTTGATGATTAAAGTAGAACAATTATATAGTTTAAAAATAAAGGTTGGTAAATATGAGATTAAGGTGAGGACCAAATGGTCATTTGCAAGGAAATTTTTAATTAAAATAAAATGTTATGGGATATATGAGACCCACGTGTGGCATAGGTTCCAGAACCCTCCCATTTCTTCTTCCTTCTTCCTTATTTTCTTCTCTTCCTTCTCTCAGCGTGTGGCTTGCAATTAAGGTAAGAATCTGAACTTGGTAGTTTCTTTGATGTTTTAAGATTTCAAATGGAAGCTTAGATGTTATATAAGCTAAAGGAAAGCTTATAGGACATTAAAACAACAAGATAAGTGATTTAGAGAAGGATTTGGAAAATGAGTTTTTAGATGAAATCTTGATAAGAATGAGTTTTGATGTTTGAATCAGATTTTTGACTTGTCAATAAGCTAATTAAGAGTATGAAGTAATAGAATTGAAATTAGAACAAGTTGAAATTGGAGTAAGATTCTTCAATTCTATATGGATGAGGAGTTTTCTTAGTTTTAGAGGTATTGAATGGTTAATAATTAGTTTAAGTAAGTGTATGAGAGCTAAGAGTGTTAAAGGGATTGAAATAAGTATGTTTGAGCTGAAATTAGATGATTTCCGGGCTCAAAATAGGATTTCTGGGTTAGGGGAATCGGTACCCATTCAAGGGGAACCGATACCCCTTCAACGAAATGAATTTCCAGAATGCAAGAGGGGAATCGATACCCCCAGGGGGGGGAACCGATACCCCCTCATCGTATAAGAAATTCCATAATGCTATAGGGGAACCGATACCCCAGGGGGGGGGAACCGATTCCCCCATGAGAAAAAGAAGAAGAAAGAAAATAAAGCAAGACTAAGCTATAGATTCTTTAAATTAGTAAGCTATTAAAGCTTAATTTCAAGACATAGACGTCTGATGATCATCTTAAAAATTATGTTTATGTAGATATCGAGCCTACTCGAGTTCGGGAACAATCTACAAGTAGGATTGATCGAGGAAAAGGCAAAGAAGTATAGGTGAGTGCATATGCATAGCATGAATATAGTAGTATGTTCAGTTCTAGACTTGTGATAAGTCTAGATTCCATATTTTGACATATGATTACATTCCATATTATGATACATGACATGAATTTGTATTAAATGTATTACATGACATGAATTCATATTATACGTATTACATGACATGAATATACAGAAAAAGTTATATGCACTATGTGATAAAGGTATGTAAATGATATGCCTATGTGTTAAAGTTATGGAAATACTATGTCTACGTGATATGAACTACGGGAAATGTATAAGCCCATGTTATGTAGATGAGAACTATAGGTATAGTTGGCATGCCAAGGGTAGAGGGTATACTCGGTTCTTTAGGACACATATATATCCTTTGGAACCTGTGTGAAGTCTTGAAAGACACATACTTGATCCATAGTATATGTATATGATTCTTAAGGAATTCTACGTGGTCCTTATGGACATAATTCTACGGGCACTTCGGTGCAATTCTACGGGCACTTCGGTGCAATTCTACGGGCACTTCGGTGCATTTATACGAGCTGTGGTGACAGCATAGTGCACAACCTCACATTACTCAAATACCTTAGGTTCTCAATATGCTATCATGGGCCAATAAACTTATTAATACAGAATAATGAATGTTACAGGCATACGCTTACAGGTATGGATATTGATGAAGTATACTATATTGATTAAGTACATGTTTGCATCTCATATCATATGATCCTGACATTTTGATTACATTACATTGCCTTATTATTATTGCCTCACTAAGTCGATGACTTAGCGTGTGAGTGTTTCACACGTAGGATCCGAGGAAAATAGAAGAGACAGGTGAAGCAGCTTGACAGTATTACTCCTGCAACCATCAGATCAGAAGCAACTTAATCAGTAGGTCATTTTGTTATGTAAATGACAGTTGGCATGTAATTAAAGGGTTAAGTTGTGTATGCTCTGAATATTTTGGTAAACTTATATTACAGTATGTATATTATTGTATTTTCTTAATACAAGTACAAACATTTTACTATTATTTATTAAGAATTGTGTTTTAAAGTCAATGTAGTATCTCTGACTCATATCCGGGTCGGGTATGGGTTGGGGGTGTTACAATGTGTCACCATTCGGTTGAAGGATTAACTTTATTTTAATTCAATATAATTATTTTTGCCAATCAAAGAGTGACATATGTCACCCTTTGGTTGAAAAAAAGGGAAAACAAGTTGGGAGAATACTTTATTTAAAAGAATTTTATTTTTATTTTCATTTAAAAATATGTATTTTATGTTAATATTTATTTAAAAGTATGACTAAATTGAGAGAATATGTAAATAACATGGACCAAATGTGTGATTATACCAACTATCACGTCACATGTCCTACAATTAACAATAGTTAACATGTGATGGCCACGTCTTAATTAAATAAAAACGAAAATGACCTTATCTTATGTTTCTTGAAATCAATGACAAAAAATAGACAAAACATAAACATAAGTGATTTTTTATATAGTTAACCCTATATAAAATTAATTGTTATATTCAAAATAAAAATATTTAAACTTATAAAATTTTAAAAGAAATTGAAAATTTTTAAACCTACCCGTCTGACTCGATTTGAATCTGAGCCCCCAAAAGAGTAAAATTTTGAATGATGCTTCATGTTAAATTTGTTGATCAGAACTCTGATAATTTCTCTTAAGAGGATGCTTCTGTTGAAGATTATCATAAATTTGATAATTTTCTCGAGACTGATGCCGTTGTTGAAGACGACCAGAACTCTAAAAACTTTTTTTGATGATATTGTTGTCGGTTTTTATCGGTGTAGTCACTACTCAGTCGTTCGTCGTTGTAATCGTCAGCATAGTTCCTTTGATTAGTGTCAAAATGGTTTTTTCGAAGGGGAAAAGGGGAGTCTCGTTTCGAAAATAATTCTTTGGTAATCGGTTAGTGATAAAATATGGTTCAAGGAGTCGCCACCAATCTTTGATTAGGGTGTGATTGGGCACCCAAAAAATATTTGTCATTTTAATAAAATGTTAAT
This sequence comes from Hibiscus syriacus, assembly GCF_006381635.1. Lineage (NCBI taxonomy): Eukaryota > Viridiplantae > Streptophyta > Magnoliopsida > Malvales > Malvaceae > Hibiscus > Hibiscus syriacus. The sequence goes on from NW_024062653.1 coordinate 2,583,693, forward strand.
TTTAATTAAAACAACAAACTTGTGGTATGCGTTACCAAAATCCGAGTTCGGAAGTCGGTTACATGTGGGGAAGGATTAACACCCCCACAATGTACTAAATTGGAATAATTGTCTTTGCAATAAAATTTACAAGCTCGAGTCTAATTTAATTTAAGATCCCCTAAAAATAACATTCTCTGAATTTTTGGACGAAACATAATGATATTTAATTATTTCCTATCGAGAAGAATCAATCTTTCATACCTTGAAGCAATCGATTCTTACTCCAATCGAAATAAATAAATATTAAAATTTCATTCTAAAGTTCACTAATAATTCAAAATAACAACACCCAAAATAATTTCAAGAGTGAAAACGATAATATCAAATTATTTACAATCGAGAATAAATGACATTTCGTGCACTAAAACAATCATTTATTACCCCAATTGAAATAAAGAGATATTACTATTTCGTCTTAAAATTCAATATCGATTCAAGTGAAAACGATAATAGCTAATGAAATCCAATCGAGAATAAATGACCTCTCATACATTAAAGCAATCATTTATCACTCGGATCGAAACAAAAAGATATTACTATTCTCAGTGTCGATTATAATGTTATTGTTTTGAAAATCCATCGGGAAAACACATGCAAAATTAAAGCGAATTAAAAGCATAACGAACAAGTAATCAATTATTTACTTTACCATTATTTAATGAGAATAAGGATGTTCAATTATTTAAATATCTCGATACGAGACCTTAGATTCGATCTAACAATCTTTACTCGATGAATTTAATTAAAAGAATATGATCTTTTTCACAATCCCCGAATTTTAAAATGAATTCGATTTAATTTGTGTCACTAAATGAGATAGACTTTCATTTTAAAATTACTGAAAATAACTTTCTTATACGTTAAGACAGTCACTTTACGACAATATTAAAATGATTGAATATTACCCTTAGTCAATTTGTTTCAATTCGAGTCAAGTGATGCGTATGAGGGTATCATGTGAAATTAATAAGGACTAAAATGAACTAATATGCAAAAGACATGCAAAAATTAAAATAAAAATAGGACTAAAACATAAATAATTGAACAATAATGCCAAAATTAGAACACAATAAAGTACAAATGACTAAAATGAACAATTTAAATATTAAGTGCCAAAATTAAAAGGAATAAAAAATAAATAAACATGGGGATAAATTAAAATAAATTAAAATTACATGGTCAAATTAAAATAAATAAAAAAATATTTGAGGTTCAAAATATACATATGAAAAAACTTTAGGGACTATTTCCTAAATATTTTAATTTTTAGCCTAAAACATACATTCAAAAAATAAAAAGGGTAAATTACTAAATCGGTCCCTAGATATATAAAAATTAAATAGTCACTACACAGGATTAAAATGAAAAAACACACTAAACATACAAGGGCTAAATAATAAATATCCCTAAAATAAATATCAAGCATATAATGGGTAAATTACAGATACAATCCATATAGGTGACTAACATGCAAAAATGTGCTAAAAGTATGGGACTAAACTGAGATTAAACCAAAATTTATAAACATAAACATAAAAGGGTAAATTATTACAAAGGTCCTTCCCAGTGTCTACTCTATATAAACGCGCATAAGTTAGGAAGACCTAAGTGAAACTTCCCCTTAACTTACTCTATATATACAAACTAAATCTTTTTTTTCATTTGAACTGTGTTTTCAAAAAAAAGTTTTATTTTTTTCCTCTCAGCTTTCCTTGTTCGACCCACTGTCGGCTGCTCTTTTCCGCTTCAGGACGCCGTCCAGCCACCGTCAGCTCCCAAATCGAACCAAAACACTCTAACCCTCCCGATCTATCTCTCTAAGCCCAGACCCAAGCCTAAAGCTACCTAGAAAACCCCCTAAACAACTCCAGAGAGGCTTCGACTTTTCAGATTTTGGACCTCCGGCCGTCGAGAAGACCCCCTCCGACTCAGATACTACTCGACTCTCATGTTTTTTTTTTCCTTACATGCAAGACATTTTGTATTTTTTTACTATTTTTATCTCTTATTCGAACACGTAAAAACGAAAATAAAAAAAATACATTTCAAACGTTTTAAAAGTTTTTCTTGTATTACTTTCAAAATTAAGGGGGTCTAACCCTTTTTATAGATGTGATTTGGGGTTTATATAAGCCCTAATTTTTTCAGCTTTTGTTTTTCTTTTGTTTTTGGATTAAATCATTACAAAAAAGTGATTTTTGTGTGTGATGTTGTTTTGGGTTGCTTGTTGATATGCTCTGGGTTTTTTGACACCGCAAGGTCTCTGGTTGGTGGAGAGAGGACGTGGTCTGGGATTGGATGAAACGGGCGGTGGAATCTACTCGATCTGGACCATTGGATGGGTCCAGATCCGACGACTGCAATCAAAGAGTAACCCTAACTGAGGGTTGATCTGAGCCATTGGATCTTTCCCAGATCCAACGACTTGGAGTGAGTGGTGGCTGAAATGTTAGGATAAAACCCTAAACTAGTTTGGGCTCCCATATGGGCTATGGGTTTTGAGTAGCTGTTGGGCTCTGGGTTTGCTTGTAATTGGGCCCAATGTTGGGCTGTTGTAATTGGTCTGCAAACATGGAATAAAATTAGTTAATAATAATAATAATAATGATAATAATAATAATAATGATGATGATGATGATGATGATGATGATGATGATGATGATGATAATAGGACGAAAACCGAGTGTTGACAATTAGCATCCATGAAAGGTGACCCTTGAGACAGGGCTGATCATGACAATTTTTCTACTAGGTGCGAAACTAAATGTATAGCATTAATGCTTATAAAAACCTCAAAAATATATTTAAGCATACAAATACTTATAAAAACCATTGCCTTTGAACATTTCTTGATGCAAAATCATTTATGATAGTGTCAACATTAATGCTTTCTAATACATTTTTCTCAATGTATAGCATAGCATAAGAAATAAAAGAACGGTCTTATCTATAATTTGGAAATATAAAATGCAAAAGAAAAAATTTGATAAATATGATCTTACCTATAATTTTAAGAACAATCTTCTATATGATTCAAGCTACACAATTGATGATAAACAATTGTGATTGTGTTTGTAAGAAATATGAGAAATTAAAAAGTAAGAGTAATATTTTTTTGAAGAATTGTAAAATATGGAAGAGAAAAGAAACATACTAATTGTACTTAATTTTTTTCTCCCATTGAGTTTTAAAGAGAAAAATTAGCATTAATAAAATTTTTCATTGATATTGTAAATCGAGAAAGAAATTTGGTGAATTGATGATTGGAATTTGAAAATATCAAAATTAAAAAGATTCAATTAGATATATTTTTTAAATTTTTGAGAAAGAAATATTGAATTAGAGTTTTATGGGAAGCTAAATAATTTATTAGCGTTAATATAAAAATTCAATAATGACATTTAACATTTTAATAAATCCATGGCTCATATTATTTTATTTTATATTTTTTAAAATTTGTTATATTTAATGAACTCACAGGCTTCATTATTTTATTTTATATATCTTTAAATTTTTATTATTAAAATATAAAACATATTATATTAAAAAATCAATTTATGGGTCTTGGGCAGGCTCCCCTCTTGCCCTGGTCTGAAGTCAACCCTGGATTCTCTTAACATAATTTGTTTCATTCACAATGTTAAATTCATGTAGAGTGTAAAAGGATTTGTTTTTTTAAATGATACGGTATATTTCGAAAAATATTCAAAAATGATATGATGCCTTCTGGAAAATGTTCGGATGATACAATATTTTTTAATATTTTCAAATAAAATACAAAATGAAAAAAATAAATGATGGTTGCGGGAGCTATTATCATATTATCAATTTTGAATATCTTTTTTCGAATAAATGTTCGATGTGGATGTGTATTATTATATTGGTCTATAGTTCTTGCAAATATGTTTTTCCCCTTGAAAAAGAATAAGGGTAATGGGATAAGATTGATTAAACCTTATATCACATTCTCCAAAGTCTTATTCTTGACGGGTTGGTAATTAGCATAAAACACCGACAAGTGTTTATTTATGATTTTGATAATCAATAAAATATACGGGATGGATTTTTATGCTTCAACATAATTTGACAAGTCAAATTTAAATAGAATATTAATTTAATTTTTAAATTTTAGATGAAATATTATCTAAGTCCTTAAATTCTATATAAAATATCAATTTAATATCTAAATTTGATCAAAGTCTCTCGACTCTCATTCACCATCATCATGTTGGTCACATTTGAATGATGTTATTGTTGAAGATGGTCGAAACTCTTGACTGATGTTGTTGTTGAAGATGGTCAAAACCCTTATGATTTTTAAAGATTGATGTTGTTGTTGAAGATGATCGAAACTCCGATGAATTTCCCAAGACTGATGTTGTTGTTGAAGATTATCGGAACTTTGCTAACCTTAGAGGGGCCGATGATGTAGTTGAAGATTATTGAAACACCTATGACCTTTTGAGGCTGATACCGGCAACTCTAATCAATGTCGTCGATGTTCGATCGTCCATCATCGTCATCTTCAACCTGTTCGGTTGATGAGCATCCATTGTTAGGAACACAATAATGAAGGAAGTAAACTAGTATATTTGAAAAAATGTATTTGAATTAAAAGAACTCAATAGCTTCTAATGACTGTTATAAACCTAACAACTTTCACAACTAATGTTAACAACCTTAATTGCTACTAACAACTTCAAGAAGCTGCAAACTATTTTACTAACAACATCATGCATAATAAGCACGAGCATTGTTGCTGACTCATAATGCTAACATTCTCTCTACTTCTTCTTCTATTCTTATGATCTTGAACACACTTGCACTCCAATCTTCTATTGAAAGACTTCAAATGCTGCTTTAGCCAAAGGTTTGGTAAAACCATCAACAAATTGATGAGCTGCAGGCACATAGTTCACACATAATTGTTGAGAATCCACATTTTCACGAATAAAATGCACATCAAGGTTTACATGTTTCAATTGTGCATGATAAACCGAATTAGCACTCATTGCTACAGCCCCTGTATTATCACACCAGATCACTGATTTCCCATACTGCTTCAACCCAAGCTCAACTAATAGTGTACTTATCCAAATAACTTCTGTTGTAGCATCAACTAAGATTTTATATTCAGTCTCCATTGTTGATCGTGAAACAAATTTTTGTTTCTTGGAACTCCATGCAACCAAGTGATTATCAAGAAACACTCCATAACTTGAAATTGATCAACGATCAGTAACGTTTGCACCCCAATTAGCATCATCGAATGCTGAAACTGTTAACCTCGAGTTAGATGGCAAGAACATCAAACCATAATCCACAGTTCCCACAAGATACCGAAGAATGCGTTTCACTGCCACTAAATGACTTTCACAAGGTGCATGTATAAAATGAGCAACCTTTCCAACACAAAATGCTAGATGATGCCTGCTATGACATACATACAATAACGATCCAACAATGCATCGATACATAGTAGGATCAACAAGTAACTCACCATCCTCAGCCAATTTAGGTGCAAGAACCATAGGTGTTGCACATGATGAAGCATTCCTCATGCTTACATTTTCTAAAAGCTCCAAGATAAACTTCTTTTGACTGAGCATCAATGAACCATTACTCCGTTTTACTTCAATTCCTAAGAAATAGCTAAGAAATCCCAAATCTTTAAGAGAAAAAGTTTCTTGCAATATGAATACAACATTAGCAATCATAGAGGATGATGAACCTGTAATAACTATGTCATCCACATAAACCAGAAGATAAACACGCTTAGCACCAATATTGGTAAAAAATAAGGAAGTATCAGCTCGAGAAACTTGAAACCCAATTTGAAGCATCACATCTTTTAATTTGACATGCCAATTACGGGGAGCTTGCTTCAACCCATATAATGCTTTCTGCAATTGACATACAAGGGGCGTACCATTAGTTGCCATCTATTCAAACCCTGGAGGATGTTGTATAAACATTGCTTCTTTCAAATCTCCATTAAGAAAGGTATTTTTTATATCAACATGCCTTAATTCCCAGTTATTAGACACATCAATGGAGAGAACAACATTAAGAGTTGTAAACTTTGCAACATGACTAAATGTATCAAGATAGTCATGCACAGGCACTTAAGAGAATCCTTTTGCAACCAGTCGTCCCTTGTATCTATGAATTGAGCCATCTGGATTACGTTTCAATTTAAACAACCACTTACAACCTACTGCAACTCGTCCTGGAAGTAGCTTAACGAGTGTCTATGTTTCATTTTTCTCAAGAGCATCATACTCTTCCTGAACTGCAGCATCCCACTTTGGAGATTGTAATGCTTCACTAACTGTTGAAGGAATATCCTCATCAAAGTGACTCGAGTAAGCTTTAGGTTTAAAAATATCACACTTGCCCCTTGTGAGCATAGGGTGGTTGTTCATACAAGGCGCACCAACAACAGGAGAGCCTTCAATATTGTCACTAGGTCCAACATCAACGTTGTTAGGTGCGGATAAGCTAGAAGACTCTTCCACAGCTTCTTCTAAGAGGTCATTCCCCATACTAGATTGAGCAACAACCCCAATAAACACAACCAAACTAGAAGATTCACCTGCAGCTTCTTCTAGACAATTATCGCTCATATTATAAGGTATTGATGTACCTGACTCAAAACTGCCTTGAGTACCATGATGAGAAAACTGCTACATAGGTAAATGTTGTATGTTAGTCACAATATCAAGAGGTTATGACTGTTGATTCTCAATCACATGTGGTTTAACTGAAGCTGCCCTACATGAAAAAGAAAACACAACCTCATTAAAAATAACATGTCTAGAATTATAGACCATCCTATCAACTGCTAAGCACTGAAACCCCTTATATTGAGGAATGACATTGAGATATGTGCATGGCTGAGAGCGAAATGCAAGCTTATGAGCTTGAAAAGGTCGCAGGTGAGGAAAACACTGGCAACCAAACACCTTTAAGTCATTATAGTCTAGTTTCTTCCCCAATAACCTATCACTAGGAGAGACCCGCTGTAGAACCTTAGTGGGCAATTTTGTTGAGTTAATCGATCGACAAAATAGGCCAAGAGGGGGGTGAATTGGCAATAAAAATTTTGGTGGAAGCTTTTGCAGAAAATTGAAAATAATTGCACAATGATTTAGAGTGGTTCGACTTTCTCAACCAAAGTCTACATCCACTACCTTAGCTATCCACACTAAGGATTTTCCACAAATTCACTAATTTGTCTTTCTTTTGAGGACAAATAGTAACCTTACAAATACCTCAAGAATTATACCCCAAATTTTTAAGAACACTCTCTCCCAAAGAGAACAATACAAATTTTGCAAACTTACAAGAAAATCCTCACAAGGAAAGATGTTTGCACAATTCTAGAACTAAGAAAGAACACTCAAGAATAATATAAATAAGCACAATAAGTGTTCTTGAAAGCAAGGATGAGTATTGAATGGAATTTGGCTTGAAATTGCTCAAACTTGAGGTTTGATGCTTTCTCTTTGATTCTTGTTATTGATCAATGGCTCCAAAGCTTGTTTAAATACTCCTTCAATTGATTCTGAACGTTGGGGATGATTAGTGGAGTCAATAGAGCTGTTTAAGTGTGAAAACAATTAATAGAATCAGTTGGGAGCTTGTGTGCATTGATGCATAGTCAAGGTGCATCGATGCATCAAGTGTAAATTTCAAATATTTTGACCGTTGGAACACTTAGTGCATCAGTGCACTAAGGGTGCATCGATGCATAAAATACATTCGATGTTTCAAACAAGCCTGAGTGCATCGATGCATGGTCTGTGCATCGATGCATAAAATGCATTCGATGTTTTCATAAAAACCTGAGTGCATCGATGCATAAAATGCATTCGAAATGGTGAGTGCATTGATGCATCAATGAGTGCATTGGTGCACCCCTTCACAAATTTATTTTTGGCTCGTTTTTGTTCGAAATACTTTGTGAAAATTGTTTCAAAAATATTTTAAGTATAAAACACAACTTTACACTTTAGTAAGGATTGAAATTGAACTTTGAAAGACTTGGAGTAATATATTGATATTCAAATAATTACATCGAATATACTTAGAAAATCTTTTGTAAAATCTTAAAATTTATTTATATTAATTTGTTATATCGAAACATCAAAATGTTTTCAACAATCTCTCCCTTTTTGATATAACAAAACATTTGAGTAATTTTAAGATTTTTACGAAAATCATTTTTGAAATCAAATTTGAAAATTACTTCCCCTTACTATGATACATCTTCTCCCCCTTTTTGTTAAATCAAAAAGACTCTATTAAAAGTATTTGAAAGAAAAAGTTTTGAAACATAGCCAATTGATATTTATAAATATAGCTTGAGCTGCTAAGATCACAATCAAAAGAGAGATTAGCCATTAGTTCCATAAAACAATATTCATACATAATATGTGTAATGGATAATTGGTCATATATGTCTAAATGATGCAAAAATTAAGATAAAAATCAAACACACCAAATATGTATTAAGTTCAAAGATCCAAGCATCCAAACATAAAACCAAACATATAATCATCTAAAATAAAACAATCCAAGAACATCAAAAGTTTATCAATCCAAGTTCTAAGTTCAACCCAAACAAAATCAAAGCAAGGCAAGGTCTACTCCATAATAGGATCGGAAGGAGGATAATGTGCTCGTACTTCAAGTGTGAGAGCTTCCATACGTTCACGTATCTCTCGTTGAAACTCAGTCAATTAAGATTCCATGGAAGCAAACCTCAGATCAAATGACTCCATAAATGATCGAAAATATGGAGGCATTTGTTCCTCTTGTTGTGCTGGTTCCGGTGCGGGCTCATCGTCTGATACGTGATCGTCAATATCTTGCATTAGTTGTTGAAGCTGGGGATCATCATCAGCAGCCGGTGCCGGAGGAGGAGGAGCACGAGAAGAGCTAGGTGCAGGAGGAGTTCATGAAGAACTGGCTCCCGGGGTTTGCTTATTGGGTCAAAAAACCCATTGGCCAAATTCCTCATCCTGTTTCCAAACAGCTTTCTTTAAGGAAATGAGGTTGATTTGATTTTGTAGAGAGATTGGAATATCAAGAGATACTTTAAGACCAAGTTTGATAAACGGATTAGAAAGAAGACATCGATAAACTAAAGTTTCTATATATTTATATGGGATAATGTTTATGGTATCTACTAGTTCACTAAAAATAATTTGTGGCAAATTTATCTTTTTATTATGTTAGATACAATGTATCCACCATAAATCTCTGGCACGAAGAGTGGAGTACCTACCTCCGGATGGTCTAAACCACCAAGAGATCATCAAATAGAGGAATCTATCATGATGAGTACACAAGGTACTGACACTAGCATTAGATTGATAAGGAGATGCCACAATCTCTTTCTCATTATCTAAACCATCGTCATCTAGTCCAAAATGGGTAGCGATCATAGTGGAGTTAATATGAATAAATTGTCCTAAAAGATAGGATCAAAAACCTATGGTTGCAGATCGTCGCTCATTTTGAATACATACCGCATTAGAATAGAAAATGCGGACTAATTGATGGTAGACAATAGGTTTTAGGTAAAAGAGTTTATCAAACTTCCAGGAACGAAATGTAGGAAGATATTCAAAGTTAATATATTCCATTGCTTGAATAGAGGGAATACGCTCTTCCCAGATTTTATAAGACTCAAAACAGTTATGGTACCTATGATAACGTTCTTCTCTACGACGACCAGGTACATTAAAACATGAATTGAGAATGGTCATATTTGGGTTATTAGGGTTTGGATTTTAAGGTTGAGGAGGAATGGGAGGTCGGTTTTGACTCGAATGACTTGATGAAGTCCTAGGATACTTAGGGTTTGACATGGTTTAAGAAATTGGAATAGGATAGATAACCTGCAAAATTAAAAACATGTATGCAATATAATCAATCCCAAAACTCAATTGAGTCCACAATAATTCAAAGTTTTCTAAACCAAATCCTAATGGGCAAAGTTTTGGAAAATTTTTGAAAACAACTTTTGAAAAATCAATGTGTAGTTTTTAAATCAACATAATTAAAACAAAAACATCAAATTTAAAATTAAATTAAGATTTTTGAAATTTTTTATTTCGAAAATTTCAAAAATCAATTGAAAAATTATGGGTTTCTGATGAAATTAGTTGTAAAATTTAGTTTCTAAACACTAAACAATCAATGCCCGATAATATTTTCAACCTAGAACTAATCAAAACTAATTCTAAGTTCATAAATCAATAAAACAGAGGTTTTGAAATATTAACTTGAAAATTTTGGATTTTGTGAGAATGAGATGTTGTTTTGCACGATTTAATGATTGAAGCAGGATTTGTCGTTGAAATGTGAACAAATTATGATAAAAATGTTGGTTTTGAAGCAATTTTGAGAGTGGTATGAGAGAGATGAGCGATGATAGAGAGAGTTTTAGGGTTGAGGTTTTAAAACAAAGAAGAAAATAAGGCATTTAAACCCAAAACCCGACGAATGTATCGATGCACTGCTGAGTGCATCGATGCACATTCATGGAGTGCATCGGTGCATCTTCATGATGTATCGATGCAAATTCAAAGGATGCATCAATGCACTAGTGATAACTCCGTAAAAGCCCACATTTTGGGGCCTTTTAACTTAAGTTATTGAGTGTTTAAAGGCTCATTTAGGACCATGTAGATGTATTTAGAAGCATTTTGTTGCATGTGGTGGATTTTGGTTTGCCATGGCATTTTATTTTTACAGTGGTACTACTTTATGGGAAAGGTACTTGTCTGATGATGTGCAGGTATTGAGAGGAAGGAGAAGAGGAAAGAAAATACCGTGACATAAGGAGATTGCTGAGCAAAATGAATTTGCCGAGGTCAACCGACATTTCGAAGGTGCTGTAAGTGCGGGAAGATATTTTTTGAAGCCAGCTGTCTGAGAGCTCTGTCCGAGAAATCCACCTCGAAGATACGCCTGGAGGGATCATCGCTGCAACCGTTGGTTCTGCTGATGACGCCACCTGACCCTGCAGATCCTGGGTGTTCTTAGGCGTCTGCCACGGGATTATGCCGGTCACTCAGCCAGCTATCCAGGCTGTATCATCACCTGTCTTGCCCGACTCCCAAGCAAAGTTAACCATGGTTTGGGAAAGTCAACTCTTAATTCAAGGGTTAATTTTCCCTTATAAATAAAGGATGAAGCCACATTGTTAGAGACTTTAGTTCCAAACTGATTTGAGCTTAAAAAGTTAGAGTGAGAAGATCTCAACTCTCTCAGTCAATCCGTCTTGCCGTGGCATTTCTCCTTGACTAGCATAAGGGAGTGGCGTTCTGAGCGTCTGAGAGGACCCAGTCTGTTGGGAGCAGTTCCTGGTGGCCGAGAGGAGCATTGGGCAATGCACGTCGAAGGCTTTCTCTCCTTCCCTTAGTTATTTGCTTTCATATTATGTTGTTGGGTTGTAAAGAACAAATGGAACTTGTCTTGAACTTATGTATTTCAAACCCTCCATGAAATAATCCTATTTGGTGGGAGTTCGTTTGGATGTCTAAGTTTTATTTTCAATGAATGGTTGCTTTATTATGTTTTAATCTGTTTTGTTTATGAAACTTAATACTTTGAGGTTATAGGAGCTATGAGAGTAGCATTTCCTTAGAAGGTGTTTAGGGTTCAAGAGAATGCCTAGGCAAAATATATTTAGTCTTCGAGAGAAGCTAGGGAGGAACTATATAAACAAAGGGGTTCTAAAAAGTAACTAGGCCTAATCCATCTTAAAGATAAGAATAGGATTTCATTCGACTAAAAGGAGCAGAGCATAACCGATAGGTTAGATGTTAATGCTGCCGTAAAAAGGTATTGCCGAGACATATCCTATTATCTGAACCAATAGGATCACTGCAGGAGTTTACGCCAATCGGATTTGCCAGAGCATCTTTAATCTGTTGAGTCCCTTACTAGAGATAGCTTATGGAACTTTAGTAGACTCTGTCGGGTAGGTTAAGCATAGAGGAAGTACCATTCAGAGAAATAGACTTAGGTTTTCCTAGTGACTCCCATCGCTCATTCCCATTGCTGCTTGTCATGTGAGAGAGCTAAAGTCCTATAAATTAAATCCAGTATTTACATTTTATTTTGCCTTGACATTTTTATTTGTTTGCATTAAACACAACCTATTTTGCCACGACATATCCATTTGCTACCATACCACCATTCCATTTCCACAACATCCATATCATTTTGCCACTGCATTATTTGTATAAACCATTACTAACTTTACTTAGGTGACAAAGTAAAGTGCCTTGAGAAACCTATTTGACTTCTCCAATTCCCTGTGGAGACGATACTCTACTTATCACTTTATTACTTGTTCGATTGTGTATACTTGCATACACATCCGCACTCATTTATAGTACTCACAAAGAGCGGACAACTAGATAGTGTATCGATGCATTATGCACAAAAATGTCAAAAATCCGTTTAAAATACTCAAAATGCTAAATTAATTAGTTCTAGTGGTATTGGCAACTCGTATATTGGAAATTAATCATGTTCAATAAATCAATTTTATCCTCAAACTACATTTGAACATATAATTAATTCTTCACCAAAGATAGTAAACACCCCCTAACTATTAGCATAGAATGCATTTAAAAATGTTATTTTATAAGCATTTTCAAATCTAATTTAAAAATGCTAAAATTATTTTAAACACTAAGTGAGGATGGGTCAGTTAAACCTAATTCTCTCCTAAGTGTCCAAAAGCTTTCTTTGTCTAAAGGTTTTGTAAAGATATTCGCTAATTGGTGCAAAGTGTCAACAAATTCTAGAACTACATCTTCCTTAGGGACATGGTCTCTAATGAAGTGATGTCTAATTTCAATATGCTTAGTTCTAGATTGTTGGATGGGATTTTTAGTGAGACAAGTAGCACTAGTGTTGTCATACTTGATAGGAATGGTACCTACTTCAATTCCATAATCAAAAAGTTGTTGTTTCATCCATATAACTTGTGCACAACAACTACCGGCTGAAATGTATTCTGCTTCAGTGGTAGATAATGCAACACGATTTTGTTTCTTTGAAAACCAAGAAATCATCATATTTCTTAGGAATTGGCAAGTACCGAAGGTGCTTTTCCTATCTAATTTGCATCCTCCATAATCCACATCTGAGAAGGCATGCAAGCTAAAGCTAGAGTCTCTAGGATACCAAATTCCTAAACTATGAGTGTCCTTAAGGTATCTAAAGATCCTCTTAACAGCTAGTAAATGTGATTCCTTAGGGCATGATTGAAATCTAGCACATAAGCAAACACTAAACATAATGTCTGGTCTACTTGCGGTTAGATAGAGCATAGAGCCAATAATTGACCTATATAATTTAACATCCACACATTTACCTCCTTCATCTTTGTCAAGCTTTATAGATGAGCTATTGGAGTAACATGAGGTTTTTCGTTTTCCGGTCCAAACTTCTTGAGTATATCCTTGACGTACTTGGCTTGATTGATGAAGATTCCATCTTTTCTTTGCTTGATTTGGAGTCCCAAGAAAAATGAGAGCTCCCCCATCATGCTCATCTCGAATTCACTTTGCATTAGCTTAGAAAATTCTTGGCAAAGAACATCATTAGTAGAACAAAATATTATATCATCAACATAAATTTGAACTACTAATAAATCTTTACCTTTATGCTTTAAAAACAATGTAGTGTCAACCTTTTCTTTTGAAAAACCTTTTTCAATTAAAAAGTTTGACAATCTTTCATACCAAGCTCTAGGAGCTTGTTTTAAACCATAAAGTGCTTTTGTCAATTTAAGAACATGATTTGGAAATTTTAAATCTTAAAAACCAGGAGGTTGTTCCACATACACTTCTTCTTTTATAAAATCATTTAAAAATGCACTTTTAACATCCATTTGATATAATTTAAACTCATTGAAACATGCAAATGCTAATAACATTTTAATTACTTCCATTCTAGCTACGGGAGCGTATGTTTCATCATAGTCTATACCCTCTTCTTGAGTATACCCTTGAGCAACAAGTCTAGCATTGTTTCTCACTATATTACCACTTTCATCAAGCTTATTCCTAAATATCCATCTAGTACCTACAATAGATTTATTACTAGACCTTTCAACTAATGTCCATACTCTACTTCTCTCAAATTGATTTAACTCTTCTTGCATAGCCATAATCCAATGTTTATCGTTTAGTGCATCTTTAATATTCTTAGGCTCTATGCATGAAATAAATACAACATAATTACATTTATTTCTAAGAGAATATCGAGTTGTTACCCCTTTGGATTGATCACCTATTATTTCACCATCATTGACATAGTTGTATTCCCTTGGGTAAGAAACTTCCCTTTCTTCAATGGTTGGATTCTCGAGAGGGTCTTGAGTTTCCTCATCTTTTGTTTCTTCCTTTGATAATGGTTCTCCAACGTCATGTGTAACATTATTTGTGTTTATAATACCTACATCATCATTTTCACAATAATCCTTCCTCGGAATTGGATTATCATCGAAAACAATATGTATAGACTCTTCTACAACTAAAGTTATTTTATTAAATACTTGATAAGCTTTAGAATTTAAGGAATAACCCAGAAAACTTTCTTCATCACTTTTAGCATCAAATTTGCCAAGGTTTTCTTTACCGTTGTTTAAAACAAAACATTTACATCCAAAAGGATGAAAATAACTAATGATAGGCTTTTTATTTTTAAAAAGTTCATATGGAGTTTTCTTCAAAATAGGCCTAATCATTACTCGATTAATAACATAACAAGCAGTATTTGTGGCTTCCGCCCAAAAATATTTTGGCAAATTGTTTTCACAAAGCATGGTTCTAGCCATTTCTTCTAAAGTTCAATTTTTTCTCTCAACAACTCCATTTTGTTGAGGGGTTCTAGGTGCTGAAAAATTATTGCTAATACCATTAGAATTACAAAATTCAGTAAATCCAATATTTTCAAATTCAGTTCCGTGATCACTCCTAACACTAGTTATAGAGTAACCTTTTTCGTTTTGGATTACTTTTGAAAACGTGATGAATTTTTCTAATGCTTCATCTTTAGTACTTAAGAATAGAACCCAAGTATATCTATAATAGTCATATACCAATACAAATGCATATTGTTTTCCACCCAAGCTAGTAGTCCTAGATGGCCCAAAAATATCTAAATGGATCAATTGTAACACTCTACTAGTGGATACATCATTAATGGATTTAAAAGAAACTCGCTTTTGTTTTCCTTTAGCACAAGCATCACAGATTTTATCATTATCAAATTTTAGTATAGGCAACCCTCGAACTAAATCTACTTGAATTAACCGTTGCAAAACACTCATACTAGCATGTCCTAGTCTCCTATGCCATAACCAACTATCATGCTCGTCCTTAGCAACTAGACATAAATTAGTCATATCTATAGAATCTAGATGCACCATGTATATGTTTCCTATTCTATGACCAACGAGCATAGTCCGATTAGATGTAATGTCAATAACTTTACAACCATTAATTTCAAACATGACATTGAATCCCTTATCGCATATTTGACTAATACTCAATAGATTATGATTTAATCCATTCACATATAAAACATTCTTAATTTGTATGGAAGAAGTATTACCTATAGTGCTTATACCTTCAATGTGACCTTTTGAGTTATCACCAAAAGTCACATCTCCTCCATCTTTGGTGTTGAGCTCTATGAACCGGCTTTTGTCTCCGGTCATGTGTCTTGAGCATCCACTATCAAGGTACCATGAGTTTGAATTTGTTTCTCGTGCCTTGTAGCAATTCTCCTTTCCCTACAAACATAGATTAATTTTTGATTTTTGGTACCCAAATTCTTTTGGGTCCATATTCATTAGTTTCCAAAATTCTAGTCCTTTAGGTATCCATTTGTGTATGATATCCTTATCTTTAGAATAATGATTTCTTTAGGAACCGATATATTTCTAACGATTTTTCCATGTAAGGTTCGTTGAGGACCTCTATGATTGTAGTTTCTAAAACTTTTCTAATAAAGTTGGATTTTGAATTTTCTCATTTTTCAAAACGTTTTGATCCAACTTTATCAAAAGAAGCTTTAAGATCATCAATTTTCTTTTGATGATCATCATTGACTCTTGAAAGTAGATTATGCAAATCAATATTTTTCTTTTCAAATTCATTTAATTTGATTTGCAATTCTTTGATCTTACTTTCAAGATCATTGTTGGTTTTGGACATAAGACTATTTTCACTTTTTAATTTTGAAATATCATTTTTTTTATTTTGAAAATAAAGTCTTATAATCCGAAGCCAACCCATTATAATCCTCAAATAACTCATCATAAGATAATTCATCTGAATCAAATGAGTTAGAGGTTACCTTAGAATCTTCCTCGAATACCAATAAGCAAAAGTTTGCGACTTCTTGTTCCTCTTCATCGGAACCTTCTTCATCGCTCCATGTAGCTACGTGAGCCTTGTGCTTATTCTTTGATTGACCCTTTCTATTCAATTATAGGCAATCATATTTGACATGCCCCAGTTTTTTGCATTCATAGCAAATGATCGGTTCATTCTCTTTTGGTTCATTCTTGAAGCCTTCATTTCGTTTGAATTTTCTTCCACGGTTGGGCTTCATCAATTTTCTGAACCGTTTGGAAAATAATACCATTTCCTCTTCATCGTTATCTTCATCCGAATCACTCTCATCTTTTGTGGATTTGAGAGCAACTCCAACGTTCTTCTTCTTCTACTTTGGTGTCTCATTAATCTTATCGAGGTCTACCTCATCTTGAAGTATCATTTCATGAGTGAGGAGTGAACCGATTAGTTCTTCATGGGTTAAAGACTTTAAGTTCTTAGCCTCGATGATTGTCGTCTTCTTTGATTACCATGATTTTGGAAGTGAGTAAACCAACTTCCTCACAAGCTTTTCATTTGGAATGATCTCTTGATATGATTTGAGATCAATGACAATTGTGGAAAATTTATCCGTCATAGCTTTGATGTCTTCATCCGGTTTCATCATGAAATTTTTATAGCTATGAGTTAGAAGACTAATTTTAGATTCTTTTACCTCGTCGGTGCCTTCATGAGTGACTTGTAGTTTATCCCATATTTCTTTGGCGGTTGTATAAGATGAAACTCTTCCATATTCATCTGGTCCAAAAGTATAAAAATAATATGGATGGCTTTGGAGTTGAGCTGGAACATTCTTGTCCCTCCTTCACTCCACAATCTTGGGTGAGTAGAAGGTTTGATGTATTCATCTTCTATGACATTACATGCTCCCATGTCACTTGATTGAATGAAGTACATCATTCTATTCTTCCAATAAACATGGTTAGCTCTATTGAAGAAAGGAGGCTTGTTGACGGGCATTGAATTGAGAACGAAGTCAGAGTTTAAAGCGCCGGCCATTGATGACTTGAAAATCGATGAACCTCTTCTCGAATAGACTCAAGAGGCGATTAAACCTTCAAATGAATGAGGTTTTGATACCAATTATTGAGTTAATCGATCGACAGAATAGGTCAAGAGGGGGTGAATTGGCAATAAAAATTTCGGTGGAAGTTTTGCAGAAAATTGAAAATAATTGCACAATGATTTATAGTGGTTCGACTTTCTCAACCAAAGTCTACGTCCACAACCTTAGCTATCCACACTAAGGATTTCCCACAAATTCACCAATTTGTCTTTCTTTTGAGGACAAAGAGTAACCTTACAAATCCCTCAAGAATTATACCCCAACATATTATAAAATCATTTCTATTCATTAATCACCTCTTTAACATCAAAATCCTATTCTCCATATGAAATTTAAGAATTACACTAAATTTTAAACATGTTCCAAATTCAATTCTATCACATCTAACTTCTTAATTAACCTTTTGACAAGTCAAATCCATCTTTAGAACTTCAAAACCTTTCTATAACAAAAGTTCATTTCTACACCCTTCATATAATTTCCTTTTTAATTCTCTATTCTTGGTGTTTTAGACTTATATAAGCTTTCCTTAAGCTTATATAACCCCAAAGACTCAAATCCAACTTAAAACTTCAAGAAATCAACAGCTAAATCAAACTTACCTTTGCTCTTGGCTTCCACGTGAAGAAGAAGAAAGGATAAGAAGAGAACTCTGGAGAAATCTCTCCCTTTCAACATGGTTCCTTTCCTTATAAAGGAAGAATAAAAATCTTACTTGTCAATTGACAATTTTACCCTTTAATTCATTCCATAATTACTAAATAACCTTCATCATATATTTGCAATAAATCATTGAACTATGCAATTATCCTACTTTAATCACCAATTTCTAAAATTTTCAATCTAGTCACTAACCCGATATTGAGGATGTTACAAATCTCCCCTCTTTTTCAGAAAATTCGTCCTCAAATTTTCACTGAACATATTAATAAGAACATATCTTCTAATATTCTCATGTTACCTCCTTTACTTAATCTTTCATTCCTTTAGTTCTTCAACATCTTTTTTCCCTTATATATTCATCTACTGTCACTTATCGTATAAACAGTAACTAGTAACTTTAATCCATTTCTATCTTGTCTCTCCTTCCAATATGCTTTTTCCCTCGACTATTTCTGAAATTTCATATAATGTCACTAATCACGTAGGCAGTAACATCCATTTTCATCACTTAACCTCTTAAATCCATCTTAATTATCTTATAACAATAACCAACTCGTTTTCCAACATCATTTGATTAGATCTTCTTTAAATATAATTAACATACACTTTTAAAAAAATCTTTTCACATCACCTTGCATATTTTCTTACTTCTATATCAAATTGTCATCTATACTTCCATATAACTTTTCATATCTGATCCTTTAACTCATCCCTTTCATTTCTTTATTCCATTCTTCCTTTATTTATTCCTTATACCCAAATCATATCTTTCCTTTTATGTTCACATACTCTTGTCTTATCATCCATACTCATCTCTATGTAACAATCTTCATTGCATCCTCATAACTTTGATAACCCATTTCTTATACAAAACTTCATTCTTTATCATTTCTTATACTTGTATTTTACGTCCTTAAGGTTTCATGCAAATACTTTTCTCCTTGTCTACATTATAGTTATCTGATCAAAATACACAACTCTATTCAGATTCACATCATAATTGATTAATTCAACTTTATCCTTTCTTCCAATCTTATAACTCTATCACCTTTACTCTGACAGCTAGTCAATAACATCTTTCCAATCTAGGGCACAAGCCCTAGTCAACCAAACATATACATCATTTCCAATCGAAATTATTTTAAAAAAAATTAGTGTACTTAACTTATCAATTTCACCTCTATCCTCATACATCCTGTAATTTCCGTTGTTCGAACTCAACATTCTGACTTCCTTTGTCTTATAAGATGATCATCGATATCCTTATTCTTAAACTCTTCTGATCAATCTTTAACTTGTATCCAGACCCACTTCATATCTTTTATCTTAACCTGATAATATCTTATAATTCTGGTACATTTTTATCACATACTCTGGTTAGCCAATCGCTAACTCTTTCCATCTAAAATGAAAACCCTTATTCTATTCACATTCTTGATTATACACGGTACTATTCCTTTATTTCAAACTAATAAACTCTGGCTGTATATATCTTATACGCTTGTCACTGATGCACTTATTCTCGAACTCTCTACAAATTCTAACCACATTCTTAGATCTTTTAACTTTCTTATGGTGACACTTGTTCACTATATCTATTGTATCCATGAAATAATAAGAATACTTCATATCACTTTTCTGATTCAAACCTGTGAAAACTTTCTATCACTATTCTAATATGATTTCAACTTTCTGAAATCAGTCTTTGATCTTATGAGGCACTTCCTAAGGTGTCTGCTCTTCCTCCTGCCTGGCCAAGGCAAGTGAATTGCTATTACCATCAGGTTCATCCCTCGCTTTCTTTGAAATTCTCATAATCAAATTTCTATTATATTAAACTAATCTTATTCTATTAGCAAGACAACATACTCCTTACACTATCAGATTAGAATTTTTTTTCAATCTGTGTTGGCATGTACACATTTTATGACACTTTAGACTTCGGTTTATGCCGAGAATCGGCTAAACTTTAGCTCTGATACCATTAAATGTAACACCCCAACCCGTACCCGACTCGAATACGAGTCTGAGGTGTCACATTGACTTTTCAAACTTTGACTCTTGACAAAATTCAGAGAAAATTTAAAACTTTTATTAAAATAAAAATGGCTTATTTACATAAATTGACCAAAATCAATCAGAGCATATTCCACTCAATCAATTAGTACATGTCAACTATATTCAAATTAACCCTACATCTTTCAATCATCTATCTTCTGATCTAAAATTTTGTAAGGGAGATGCTGATCTGTCTTGCTCTTCTTCGCATCTCTTCTCGCTTCTATAACCTACGTGTGAAACAATCACACGCTAAGTCTATGACTTAGTGAGGCAATAAACATATAATGTAAACTATAACTTGTAATCATGCATGAACAATTATTGCTATCACATCATACCCAAACATATACCAAATCTATACATGCATATAATTATCTTCTTTCCTATCATTATCATATTATTACCATTCATATTTTCATTCTCTTGTTTATATGATCTATTATGTTCATATCATATAATTCATACCATAAAACACACACACACACACACACACACATATATATATCACATATGATGTATTCAATATTATCTTTTATTAGCCCATATAGATTTTTGAGAACTTAAGGTATGTGAGTACATTGAGGTTGTGCACCACTATGCTGTCACCACAGCTCATATAAATGTCCTGAAAGACCTATCCAGAGGTCATAAAGAACCTCGACAACTGTCCATAGGTCCCTAAGAACCTAGGTAAACTGTCCATAGGTCTCGAAGAACCTAGGTAAACCCTCGACTCTTGGCATGCCAGCTATACCCCAGGCTCTCATATCACATAACATGGGCATTATCATTTATAACATTTCATATCACTTGTTCTTTATCTTCTGTCACATACCACATGTATGTGTAAAACTCTATATCATTTCTCATTTGTTCATGTACTTATGTCATATCAACACGTAATTCACTGTCACATATCACGTAGCTTATGTCGCATAACTTGTATCACCTATACCTTTTCTCATATGATTTCATATTCGTATGATATATATTTCATATTCTTTATTATGTTCTTATCATACCTCTTATCATATATCTCATAATCTCTATCATATATACATTCCTTCACTTATCTTATAGTTATGTACCATATTATATAATTTAACTTATATCGTATTATCATGTGTACATACATCATGGACACTTAACATGTATCATATAAACATGTATTCACACCTATCATTAACACATGCAACAATCAATAACACACATTTAATATATCAACCATATACTCATATTAATGAATTCATATATTTTACTATAGGAAATAGACTTGTCACAAGTCTTATTTCCATTAAACATCATTTACTAAATAATATGCACTCACCTTGGCATCACTAAGTTCCAATCCACTTTTATGATTTCCTCTCTTCCGATCGAATCTTAACTCGATAATCATTCCGGAACTTGTTCATGTTCGATATCTACATAATCATACATTGATACATATCAGTATCCCATTGATATACTCTAATCTATCATTTCTTAAACCAAAAGAAATGTCTATTTCAATTTTCCATTGAAGTGCATCGATGCATTCTACAGTGCATCGATGCATTCTTTAACATTTGCATCGATGCACTACACATGCATCGATACACCAATCACCTTCGATGTTTTCATTTTAAGGGGGTGCATCGATGCACTCCTAATGCATCGATGAACTAATTACATTCGATGTTTCCATTTTTGAATGGGTACATCGATGCACTTCTTGTGCATCGATACACACTGAATAATTTCTAGAAATACCCTTGATGCATCGGTACACATTGAATGTGCATCGATGCACAGAGCGCATAATTCTTTTTTATGCCCGAAAATCCACTCTTTTCAGCTTAATAACTTCATATATCATCCCCTTTCTTATTCTTAACTTACATACTCATATTCAAAATCATTTCTATTCATTAATCACCTCTTTAACATCAAAATCATATTCTCCATATGAAATTCAAGAATTACACTAAATTTTCAACATGTTCCAAATTCAATTCTATCACCTCTAACTTCTTAATTAACCCTTTGACAAGTCAAATCCATCTTTAGAACTTCAAAACCTTTTTATAACAAAAGTTCATTTCTACACCCTTCATATAATTTCCTTTTTAATTCTCTATTCTTGGTGATTTAGACTTATATAAGCTTTTCTTAAGCTTATATAACCCCAAAGACTCAAATCCAACTTAAAACTTCAAGAAATCAACAGCTAAATCAAACTTACCTTTGCTCTTGGCTTCCACATGAAGAAGAAGAAAGGAGAAGAAGAGAACTTTGGAGAAATCTCTCCCTTTCCACGTGGTTCCTTTCCTTAAAAAGGAATAATAAAAATCTTACTTGTCAATTAACCATTTTACCCTTTAATTCATTCCATAATTACTAAATAACCTTCATCATATATTTGCAATAAATCATTGAACTATGCAATTATCCTACTTTAATCACCAATTTCTGAAATTTTTCAATCTAGTCATTAACCCGATATTGAGGATGTTACAATAACACAAGTGCCATTTCAACCAGGTGTTTGTGCGTTCTTTCAACAATCTCATTTTGCTCAGATGTGGGAGGACATGATACCCTATGAATAATACCAGCTCTGGTTAGTAGTAATGTGAGGCTACGAAACTCACCGCCCCAATCACTTTGAATTGCTTTAATAGAAGCACCAAATTGAGTAATCACCATTGTTTGAAACAACTGAAAAGCTTCAGTGGCCTGAGACTTATTTTTCAGAAGGTAAATCCATGTATGTCGAGTAATTGCATCAACAAATGAAGTATAGAATCTAAATCCATTAGATGAAACATGTGGAGGTCCCCATAAATCAATATAGATAAGCTGAAATAGAGTATCATAGGTTGTATTCGATTGCATAAAAGGTAATTTGAGACTTTTTCCCATATGACAAGCAGTGAACGTTTTATGTATATCTGTAACAAATTTTACATCAAGTTCCTTAGCAATTTGTCTTAATATTTCACTAGAGGGATGGCAAAGCCTTCGATGCCACAATTCATCTAACTCACTAGGCAAAGTTTTAGAAACAAGATTAACATCATCAGTAGTATACCGGTCTTCTCTTATAGCTTTACTTGTCACAAAAGAGTAAAGTCCTCCAGCTTCCTCACCAGTCAGAAGCACATGTCCAGTTACCTCATTACGTACACAACAACTACTGACATGAAACTCAAAGAATTTGTTGTTGTCCCTAGCAAGCTTCGAGACCGAAAGTAAGTTCTTTGTTATATGAGGAACATGTAATAAATCATGCAACATCGACAATCTAGATGCAGTTGGTAAAATCTAATCACCAACCATTAGAATGTCTAGTGAGACACCATTACCAACTGTAAGTTTACCTGGACTATGGAAGTCAGAAGAGTTTACAAGGTTTGTCCTATCTAGAGTGACATGGTGAGTGGTACCCGAGTCCATCACCCACTACTCAGAAGTTGCAGTAGAAACATTCACTTGAGAATTCACTTTCCCACGAGAGCAACACTCACAACCTAGATTACCACTAGTAGAGGCTAAACCAGTCGAGGAGTAACTGTTGGTTGATCTATCCTTGGAAGAAGGATAACCGTTGACTGAAACACAAGTAAAGTATTCATCAAATCGATGCCAACAAAGATCAACCAAGTGACCGAGCTTCCCATAGAGCTGGCACTGAACACGCGTTCGGCCTCGCCCTCGACCACCGTTTCTTGCACCAGACACAGAAGATGCACGACTAGATCTGTGATCATGTCGATTAGAGAAACCACGATCAACATCACTCTGAGCATAATTTACGCTCATAGGCAAGGTGTTGTTCATCAAATCCAGCAAACTGCACCTCAGCATCCATTAACATAGTATATATGTTATCTATCGAGAGAGTTTCTTTCATAGTTAAGACAACAACCATGAATGGTTGACATTCACGAGGAAGACCCTTCAAAATGCTCACAATTTGTTTAACTGGAGGAACAACACTCTCACACGAGGCAAGATCATCACAAACTTCCTTAATGCGCGTAAGATAAACTCGCATACTGTTATTTCCCTTTCTTATAGACTGCAGCTTATAGTGTAGGCTTATAACAAACATGGTTGAGCGATTTGCAAAGAACTTGAGCACTGTCTCCCAAACCGCAATAACTGTTTCAGCTCCAACAAATTATGGTAAAAGATGCGTGCTCACCGTTGACAATAACCAAGATGTCAATGCACTATCTTGCCCAATGAAAACTTCATATGCCTCATTCGCTTGAGCCTCACCATTGGCATCAAGAATCGTCATAGGTGGAGGAGAAACACCACCGGTTAACAGGCGCTACAGTCGATGACTCCAAACCATAAGCAAGATCTGATGTTTCCAAAGCAAGATCTGTTGTTTCCAAAGCAAGAAATTGGTTTCATCAAGAATCATATTAACTTTCTTGTTGGAGAAACCTCGATAAGCACTAGAAATAAGATCCATGAGTAAACAACACTTCAAGAATACTCAAATCACAAGCGAAAACAAGAACACTCGATCCCAAGATCAATAGCGAATGATACCATGTTAAGAACACAGTAATGAAGGAAGTAAACTAGTAAATTGATCATTGAAAAACTGTATCTGAATTACAAGACCTCATATGTTTATATACAGCTTCTAATGACTGTTATAAACGTAATAACTTTCACAACTAATGTTAACAACCTTAAATGCTACTAACAACTTCAAGAAGATGCTAACTACTTTACTAACAACATCATGCAAAATAAGCACGAACATTGTTGTTGACTCATCATGCTAACATCCATTAAGGGCACTTGTTTCTCTTAGAAACTTGTTTAATTTGGTCTCATTTGGGGTCTTGGTTTCTTTGGTATATATAGAATCATTTAGGTGGTGTTTGTTTTTGCAGAGGTAAAAGGTCTGCAGTCTGCGGACCACATCTGCAGGCATCTGCAGCAGAAGAGGTGGACTAAAAGTCCGCAGTCTGTAAGAATAAGACTGTTTGTTTTTTAACGTCTGCATACTGCTAAAATAAACTGAAATATAAATAAACTGATTTTAAACTTAAAAGAGTTTTGTAATACTGAAATTTAAATAATTTTAGTTTTATAATAATGAAATTTAAATAATCCATACAACTACAATAATAAATTTTTTAAAATAAATCAATCCATATTTTAAAATAAATCAATCTATATTTTAAAATAAAATTTTCCATATTTTAAAATAAATCAATCCATATTTTAAAATCCATATTTTAAAATAAATCAATCCATATTTTAAAATAAATCAATCCATATTTTTAAATAAATCAATCCATATTTTAAAATAAATCAATCTATATCTTAAAATAAATTTTTTCATATTTAAAAATAAATCAATTCATATTTTAAAATAAATCAATCCATATTTTAAAATAGATTTAAATAATTTTAGTTTCTTTGAAGAGGTTTGAAGACCTTTGAAGACATAAAACCATCTCTGTACCAAGAAGATCTCGCGCAGACGTTAGAAGAGCTTCTGTCTTCTAAAAAACAAACTGTCTGCGAAGCCCGATGTCTGTGCGTGGTCTGCGCGGACATAAGAACTTTACAGACCTTACACAGTAAAAACAAACACCATCTTAATGTCATTATTTCACATTTAAGTTTTAACAGATAATTTTTTTTTGGTAAAACAATGAAAAATCAAATCAAACAGTATCTTGAATGTCCTTATCAGTACCGGCTTCAAGTCCAAAGGTGGTTCCAAGAAGATATTATTGGTCAACGTCATATGGACTGATGATGTTAGTTAATGACTAATAGTAATAACAATTTATTATTTTTTAAATACCAAAATGATAAAAAATAATAATTTTGGGACCAAATGTATTTAACCCTACATCCAAAGATGCTGAAATCAAATCAAATATGGAAATCTTATCTTTTGTTTTATTTGTTTATTTATTTTATAATATAAGAAAGTGAAAGGATGTAATTGAAATAAAAGAGACTGAAGGGGGCATCTTGTACAGTAATGTTAGATGCTATACCTTAGCCTGTAAAGATTCTGTATCCGTGACTACGACTTTAGTGGGCTTTGCTATATATTTATTATATGAAATAAAAGTGAAATTAATTGTTATATTTAAACTTATAAAATTTTAAAGTAGGGTAAATTACACAAGTGGTTACTAAAGTTTGAGTAAATTTTTGTTTTTTCTATTGTAATTTTAGAAGTCGGAAATGGGTCATTAATATTATCAATTTAACAAATTAATTACTAATGTTATTGATTTATAAGAAATAACTCACTCAGTGTTAATATTTGTTAATGTTAGTTACGGAATAATGATGTTACACGTTAACTGATTTGTTTAACACAGTTTCACTATGTTGGACGAAAATATACCAACTCTTTGACTTATTCTTATCTCTTTTACATTTGTTTTTTCCCTCGCTCCTTCTCCTTCTCCTGACGTTAGAGATAGAGCAAAACTTTCATGAAAAGAGTAAAAAATCCATGTGAGAATTGCAGAGAGATGAGAGAAGCTCAAACCCGTCTTTTTCACCTTTTCGATCTTTGAGTGCCTTTTTGATGAGAGGATATGCATGGTGTTTCTGCACAAATTGAGGAACTAATTGAAGCAGCATGTGCATTGTAAAAGAACTCAGTGAAGAAACCATAAACAGATTAGCAGAATCTTAGTATAAACATTACAACATGCACTGACATTTCATTTCACTAATTAATTATCGGATAAGCTAGCTGGATTGTGTTTTCTTTGGAGATTCCATTTCATTTAAATATTTCTTCAGACAATTAAATATCTCTTTGAACTTTAATTATTTTTTTTTTTTGGTTGGAAAAAGAGCAAACGTGTGGAGGTTGGAGGAATTCATGCATTCCCTCCTGCAAGGACCATGCATACTTAATCATCAAGTCTGCCGATTTATTTACTTCCCTTGGGAAGTATTTCAGAGTGACTGTTCATTCTCGGACGAACATGGTGTCAATATGTTGTAGAATGGTTAAAGGTCTCCTCTCAAACTTATCATCTTTGATCAGCTTCATTGCTTCGCTGCTATCAACTTCAAGTATCACTTGCTTCTCGCCTGCTTTCCAGTCTGTTCGAAGTCCCTAGAGTATTTCCCATAATTCTGATTCCAGTGGGGATAAGAAGTTCCTCGTGACTGTTCATTCTCGGGGTGTCAATATGTTGTAGAATGGCTAAATGTCTCCTCTCAAACTTATCATCTTTGATCAGCTTCACTGCTTCGCTGCTATCAACTTCAAGTATCACTTGCTTCTCGCCTGCTTTCCAGGCTGTTCGAAGTCCATCGAGTATGTATGTACCATAATTCTGATTCCAGTGGGGATAAGAAGTTCCTCGCCACTGTTCATTCTCGGACGAACATGGTGTCAATATATTGTAGAATGTTTAAATGTCTCCTCTCAAACGTATCATCTTTGATCAGCTTCACTGCTTCGCTGCTATCAACTTCAAGTATCACTTGCTTCTCGCCTGCTTTCCAGGCTGTTCGAAGTCCCTCGAGTATGTCCCATAATTCTGATACCAGTGGGGAGCAGTAATATATCCTCTTTGTATAATCCCAAAGCCATTCTCCTCTGTAGTTTCGCGCGACGCCTCCACTTGCTGCCTCTCCTGAGTTTGGTCTTCTAGATCCATCGGTGTTGATTTTGCACCAGGAGACTCCAGGTGGTTTCCATCTAACGTTGTGGTTCTGCTTAATGGTGGAGGTTTGGGATCTCGATTTTGCAGTCTAGGTGATTTCTTGGGATAAACTTAGTGCTTTGTCTGTGATGTGTTCTCTTCCAATCGGTTCTAAATAAAAAATACTTGAATTCATTTTCTCTCAAAGTGACCAAAGTACAGTGCTGAAAAGGAGCTCCGATCCATTATTTTATTAGACATTACTTTGCGTTCCAGATTCCTGGTAATCCATGATAGTAAACATACCACTGAGGAATACAGTCAGCTCGGAGGGTATGAAGAGTTGTTTCCAAACTTCAAGTGCAGTCGGACATTCTCTGAAGATGTGATTGATGTCTTCAAGTGTAGTCCCACAAATTCCGCAGCTTGTTGAAATCGTCATGTGTCGATGCACACGTTCAGCATTGGTAAGTAAATGTTCCTTATATGTAAGCCATAAGAAAGATTAAACTCTAGCTAGGTAAACATTGAAGTTTGGCTATGAGTGACCAAATCTTCACGTCATGTTCCTCATGTTGGCTTGAAAGGAACTGATAGGCCGAGCTGACAGAGAATAGTCTATTTTCAGAAGCTTTTCATCCCAGCATATCATGAATAATAATATCGTCGTTTATTGGAGGCCGGAATGCTTGCAAGATTCTTGTGGCTTCAATGAGTAACATCCTAGACAGTTTATCCCCTTCCGATGTGACAAAATCACACACCTTCCCGTTGTTGTCAATGATAGAGCTCGGATGTAGACACGAATTTCGAAGAGGGCATATATGATGGGTAGAAGCAAAAAAAAGGAAAAATTAATGACAAAAGGAAAAAAAGAAGGAGAAAGTAAAAGAAAAGGAAAAAAGAAAATTAATGACCTTGACCCTGACAACCAGGATCATCAATTGCTTTGTCCTTACAATGTGATCATCTATGGGGGACAGCTCTGCAACTACACCATTATATATCCTCACCAAATCAATGTCAAAAGAAAAAGAAAAGAAAACTACTATTGCTAATGATGAATGAAGAAAGCTAGCTCTCTCGATCAATAACGAGATTTCAGTAATCATCTTAGCTCGTGATCTTGATAAGCAACCTAACTTGTATATATATATATATATTTAAGATTTTCAAAAGAAAAGCCAAGTGTAGATTATTAAACCCATTGTTGTAATGTCAGAATTAGGGTTACTATATTTGACAAATTGGTTTTATATATATAGCAGTGGGTTGTTCAGTCAGATTTCGAATATTTAACAAAATTATTAGTTTATACTATAAATGAATGATGCATAATTTTTTTTAATAATATGATGTGATTATATGGTAGTATTTGTTCAAAATTTTATTAACCAATTGGCAATACACCCACTGCAAATGCAATTGTTAGAATCTAAGATCTCTATAGAAAACTCTTTTATCAGTTAAACTATTAGATAGTTCATGGATAAACATTTCTTATTCGACTAAGATATAAGTAAATATTTATTTATAATCATATTATATTTTTTGGATTAAGCTAAAAAAATTGCATATTTAGACTATTATTAGCTATCGACTTCATGTAAAGATTGAATGTCTGGCTGCAAAAATGGTCGGAACTGTGAAGCGTTAATATTGACGAAGAAACGTGGATAATGACAACACACTCAATCAAAGCTTTTAGGTTTTAGCAGCCATCAAAAAATTAAATTATTTATCTTTTTAATTGAAGAAATGAAAATCACCATCGTTATTATTGCTAATGATGCATGAAGAAAGCTAGCTCTCTTGATCAATGAAGATCATGAAAAACATCAATAACTAAGAAAAATCACAGCTAAGCAGATATTTGAAACTAATATATTTGGCAATAAAAAAATGAAATTGATAAAAAAAATAAGGAAATTATATATTTGAGAAGTATTCCTAAGCCATTGTTATTTCCTAATTTCCTTGAAGCTGTCAGGAATGGAATCAATGCAAAATACACATTTGCTTAGGGAGGACTTAAAAGAAATGTAATGGAGTCAAAGAGTTACCTGGTGGTTGGCCGGAAGAGTACAATGACGACGATGCTCACTTCTGATGGTGGCTGCGCTACGGTGATTGTGCTAGGTTAGGGATTGGAAATCAGTTTGAAAGAAAAAAAGAGCTGAAAGATCGTGATTAATTTGGGCGTTTTCAAACTATACCTGTTGGTGACCGAAAACCGACGACGGCGGCGTGATGTTGCAGTTGTGGTGATGGCTGCACGGTGGTGGCTTCACTGTGATAGCTAGGCATTAGAGGAAATTTAGAGAAAATGGGAATGAAACAATCAGGGATTTGGACCCTGGTGGGTTAAAAAGATCGTACAATTGTGGCATTTATTACAAAAACGCCACTAAGGTGCATGACTATAGCGGTTTCTATTACAAAAACATCGCTAAAGTGCATGATTATTGCGGTGTTTATCTAAAATGCCGCTAAGGGTGCGTTTGGTTCACGGAATGTAAGATTACCAGTGTGAATAAAAGATTACCTGAGAATAGGATTACTAAGAATGTTGTATTTTTTGTTTGGTTGGTTTAGCATAAATGTAAGATTATCGTGTTTGGTTAAAGGAATACAAGATTATTGGAATGTATATTTGACCAAATTGTCCTTATTATATATTTGTTTTTTTAACAAGTGGAATTCTACTATAATATTATTATAATTAATTTATATATTTTCTTTAAAAAAATTAAATTTATATAATTTTTTTACAAAATTGAAAAGATAAATAGGTTTAATGAAAGGGTAAAATTTTATTTTAACCCCTGCACTTCATATAAAATTTTAATTATAGACTTTTTTTGTAAATCTAAAATAGTTTAAGGATAAATTTTTAATTTAATCTTCATATATTTTTATTATTCAACGACAGAAGAATGATATTTTTGAAAAAAATTTAAGGGTATTTTAGTTTAAAACGCCAGTAATCCAACAATACCTAAGGGAAGGGGTAATCACATTCCCGATAATATACCCCCAAAAATCCACTGTTGGTAATAAAAGATTATCGGGAATGAGATTACCGGCCAACCAAACGGGGGAATGAGGATTTTATTCCCCCGGTAATACAACATTCCTTGAACCAAACGGGGCCTAAAGTGCATGACTATTGCGGTGTTTATTGCAAAAACGTCACTAAAGTGCATGACTATTGTGGTGTTTATTACAAAAATGTCACTAAAGTGCATGACTATTGTGGTGTTTATAAAAAACGCCGCTAAAGTGCATGACTATTGTGGCTTTTATCAAAAAATGCCACTAAATTGTATGATTATTGTGGCATTTATAAAAACGCCGCTAAAGTGCATGACTACTGCGGCGTTTTTGTAATAAACACCGCTAAGGTGAATGACTATTGCGGTATTTATTACAAAAACACCGCCTTATAAGAGTCAATCGCGGCATTTTTAGTAAAAAAACGCCGCTAATGTCTTTGTTTTGTGGCGTTTTACCCGTAAAAGCCACCTTTTGTTCAAATTTTATGGCGTTTTATTTAAAAACGACGCAAAAATGTCGCTACAGAACAGTTTTATTGTAGTGTGCTACGCATAATTTCTATCATGCTTAGCTAAGTTTTCAAAAGTCAAAGGCTGAAGCGATAACTTAATTTTGATCATGAGAATTGAAAAGCATCTCATACCCTTCGGGTTACATTTTCAGTTTTCTGGAATCAAGGATCGACAATCGGCTATCCTTTTACAATAAAAAACACTTTTACTTCAAAAAAGAGCTTGTAGGATTAATTGTGGTTTCGGTTAATAGTTGGGAGAAAGGACCGGTTTGTAGCATATTTGACTTCTTGTGAACACACTTAGCAGTGATCCGCTAAGGGAAACTGAAATCGGGTTTAATTCTTATCGAGACGTATAATCCGAGTCGGGTTTTTTCTAATTTTTCAATTGGGTTTGCGCTAATATCAATTGTCTTGATTAGTCCACAAAAGGAATGAGATCTAAAGATTGATTTTGGATGATCGGTTCACTTGAGAGAAAAACAAGTTACAGGAGTTAGGTCATGTAGACTGTAATCGGTATGAATCCGAAGCTAAGATCCTATTCAATAATTGACGAAATTTGAGGCAAAGCGAAAGCCTGAGGCTGATTTTACCAAATATGTTTTATCTCAATTATTTTCTCTATTTTCTTTAGATTTAATTTAATTTAATTTTTTCTCTCAATAAAACCCCTTTTTTATTTTACTTGCAATTCTCGTCCAGATCTAGATCAAAAGAATTCTACATCAACAACTCCTAAGTCCCTATGGATCGACCCTTACTCTCTCCATACTATTCTATTTTCTTTATTTGAGATTAAGGAATTTTATTTGACATAGAAACGACACGTGTCAAATTGGCTTTGCAAAAAAAAATTGAGGAAAATTTTGTGCTTACTTTTATTACCCTATTATTGATGAACTGCCTCCGCTCTCCGACAACTTCTCTTTGAGTTGTCGAACCCAATTGGTCACCTCTCGCCAAGTTTGTCTTCGTCATTAAATTGGGGAGTATTTTTGTTCCCTCTCCTGTGCATTGATTTTCATATTGGGACAATATGAATTAAGTGAGAGAGTGGAATTTACAACGAATTAATCCTTTCTTATTCAATTATCATTGAAATTTAGCGCTTCTTGATTTTACTTATTGAAATTTCTTAATGTCTATCTCTTGTTTCACCTTATTTCTTTGATTTCCTTTTAAATTTTGATCTTCCTTTTGTTGGACTTTAGGATGCATGATATTAATTGGCATGATTAATTGATTTTTCTTAAATTTTCTTGGCATTCCATGAGTTTGTTAGTTGAATTGATTGCATGACATGGTTCAATTAAACCTTTCATGTGAGTTTTGAGCCTAATGAACATACATTTACTTTCTTGCTCTTTGTTTAATTTGAGTGTGCCGACTAATTATTTACATTCTAGAACTTGTAGTGTAATGCTTGTCAAGACTACACAATTAAATATGATGCTTTGGTGTGATAGAGGAATTAGGATTTAACCCTTTCTCTTCCAAAAAAATGGTATAACCTTTTGTTTATTTTCCCTAGTTAGCCAATTTTGAGCCTTATATCATTTTCTTTGTTTATCACATTATTAAACCGAGCCAATTTTTTTTTTGTTTTCCTTTTTTTGTCACCTTTTTTAAAACATAAGTAAAATTGTTCTGCAAAAAAAAACATAAAAAAAGTTCAAAGAAAAATAGTGCAGAAAATTTGAAACTGTTCTAACAGCAGAAAAAAGAATTGGGCAGTTTTTGTTCGAACAAGTACAGAAAAAAGAAGAAAACAAAAGATGTTTGAAAAAAAGAGAAAAGAAAAAGATGAAGAGAACTTTTACTTTTTGATTCTTTATTTCCTTTCTTTCATTTTTGCTTCCTCTAGAATAAAATTGTGGAATGATCTACTCTTTGTCTTGAACTTTAACTCTATTTTTTGCCTTTATCCTACCCTAATCTTATCCCCGTTATAACCCATTTAGAGACTCATTGATTATTGCATCATATCCATACTTAGTAGTGGATATTACATTTAGTTACAAGCTTATGGTAATGTTTTGATTAGTTAGGCTTAAGCGATTCCTACACCCTAAACACTTTGAGCGGAATGAGTAAACCATCGTGAGGAACTAAGTCTTGCTTCTTTGAAATTAGCAGATAATTGGAATGTCATGCTTTCCTTAAACTTGCTTTTAGTTGTGTCTTTGCTTAATTATTCCATAATTTCAACATTTGTTATGGTTTTTGATTTACTTGCAAGTCTTGGAAATATTGTGAAATAGAAGATGATAACTTGAAATTTTGACATGTTAATTGGGAAATGCTTGAGGAAAAGCATTGAATAAGTGAAGGGGGATTTGATTAGTGATTAGATTAGTTAATATTTTATTGATAAATACTCCTTGATTATTTGATTTTTATTGTTGATTTGGGTGTTTAAACTTGTTTTCTGTGCAGGATGTCGATTCCATAAATAATACTTAAATGGCACATTAATACTGATGAAGGCGAATCCGAGACAGATGATGTTGAGCTGTCAGATTGCACCTTGATGGCGTTGAGATACCATGAGTTGGCAGATCAACGCAAATGGGAGTTGATTGTGATATGTTCCTCATTGGGGCCGTTTTGAGTGTGTTTCAGTCTTTTGGCCATAACTTTGGTTACGGGTGTCGGAATCACACATAAGACCCTAATTCGAAAAGCTCCTTTCGACGCACACACTCTCCACATCGAGCATGGCTCCACGTGCCTCTTTTTTCAACCTCAAATTCTGTTGTTTTCTCCTCCGAATCACTAGTTTTATTTATTTTTTAATATTTATGGTAATATTTCGCTTGTCAGTTAGAAAGTCATTTTAAATCCGATTTGGGCCAGATTTTTTTCATATTGCTTATTTTATTTCGAATTTCAATTTAGAGTGATTTTCAAGATTTTGCTCTTTTTGGCAAAATTCGGATAAACACGATTTTTTAGCTATAAAAGTCCAGCTTGTGGACTGATTTTCGGATGGTGTGATTTTATAATATTTCGTTAAACCCTAAAGATTTTTTTCCTCTGGTTTTGGGCGAATTTTCTCATATGAATCATCTATTGGAACTAGCCTATATGATAATCACTATCCTGTCCGGCGTTAATTGGTATCAGAGCTTCAACATCTGTCTGGGAAATTTCACCAGTTTCAATGGTTGGAAGTCATGGTCGTCGTGGGCAGGTTCCGGATGAGGAAGCCCAACGTCGTGATTGTAGCTTCAGATACGATGATTGAGGATTTGTAGAGGCAAGTCACAGAATTAACCTAGCACCTGGTGGTGCAGGATTTCGAGGATCGTGAGGCCTCTGATCACGATTCTGGTTCCACTTTCGAAAACCCATATCACAATCGTGCTCTACTCCATGAACACCATGGTCGGGAGGAGAGTTATGGAGACCTCAGTTTTCAAGTCGATCTCCCCGAGTTTTTTGGTGCGTTACAGGCTAAGGGATTCATGGATTGGATTAATGAAGTGGAATGTATTTTTTATTATAAGGAAGTTCTCGATCGTATGAAAGTTAAACTGATCGTCATCAAACTCAAGGGCAGAGCATCTGCGTGGCGGGAGCAGTTGCGACGTTCACGAGACATGCATGGCAAGGCCAAGATCACTGATTGGGAGAAGAAGAAGAAGATGAATGGTCACTTCCTTCCCTTCGGCTACACACAAACCTTGTTTTAGAGACTTCATGCATTGAGGCAGGGCGCGCGATCAGTCGATGATTACACGGAGGAGTTTTACCAATTGGTCACCCGAAACGATTTATCTGAGACGGATGAGCATATGGTAGCGCGATATTTGGGGGGTTTACGCCAACCCTTGCAAGATTTCCTCAGCCTTCATTCACTATGGAATGTTTCGGAAGCCTACCAGCTTGCACTTGATGTTGAAAAATAACAAAACAGGAGACCAGTGATCAGAGCGATCACAACAGTCGGTCAGTTCACCCTCATGATTCCCGCCCTGCCCAGCAGCCACGTAAGGTAATTCTAACCCTACTATTAGATGTTTTCGTTGTGGTGAACAAGGGCATAGGGCGACTGATTGCAGGAAGCCTGTTAATCAAAAGGGCAAAAAATTTGATTGAGGAAAACGTGGTAGACGAGACTGATGAGATTGGCGAGCCCGTGTCTGACGATTATGAGACTGATGATGTACTGTATAGAGATGGTCATGAGACTCTGGTCGTTTGCAAGAGTCTAATGACTCCCAAGGGTGATTTAGGGGACGATTGATTGAGAACCAATATTTTCCACACGACCTACATAATTGTAGATAAAGTCTGCAAAATGATCATTGACGGCGACAGTTGTGAGAATGTAGTGTCCGAGGAGGTTGTCCAGAAATTGCAGTTAAATATGGACCGTCATCCTAAGCCATACAATTTATCATGGTTAAATAAAGGCAGTGAGGTAACAGAGTATAGGCGATGCCTCGTTTTTTCTCAATTGGTATAAAATATTTTGATAATACCTGGTGTGATGTTGTGTCTATGGATGTGTGTCATGTATTGTTAGGTTGACCTTGGCAGTATGATCGTAGTGTCATTCATGATGGACGGAAGAATACATATTCCCTTAGCATCAAGGGAAAAAAGATTGTGTTGGCACCCCGGCAGGAAGGACTCACTCCTACCCCGGTAACCAATAATACTAACATGCTTTCTATGTCTAGGTTTTTAGATGAGATTGAGCATGGAGGCGTGGTATATTCCTTACTACCTTGAAAGAATAATGTAATAGACGTGGATACATATTTACCAGTAGAGGTGCAGCAGCTGCTAGTAGAATTCTCTAACTTGATGTCAAGGATCTTCCTCCTGGGATACCGCCTATGAGGGATATTCAGCATCAAATTGACCTTGTTACTGGGTCAAGTTTGCCAAATCGACCAGCATATCACCTCAGTCCCAAGGAGGCTGAAGACTTGCAGCGACAGGTGGTAGAGTTGTTGGAGAGGGGATATATTTAAGAGAGTATGAGCCCATGTGCAGTCCCTGCCCTACTAGTGCCAAAGAAAGATGGTTCTTGGCGTATATATGTTAACAGCCGAGCGATCAACAGAATTACAGTGAAGTATCGATTTCCAATTCCCCATCTAGATGATATTTGGATCAGCTATCCGGTAATAAGGTCTTCTCAAAAATTGACCTTAAAAGCGGATACCACCAAATAAGAATAAGGCCTGCAGATGAGTGGAAAACAACGTTTAAAATGCCACAAGGGTTGTATAAATGAATGATCATGCCTTTTGGGCTATCCAATGCACCCAGTACGTTCATGAGATTTATGCATCAGGTCTTGCGGCCTTTTATAGGGAAATTCGTTGTAGTTTACTTCGATGATATCCTTATTTATAGTCCGACATGGGCTTCACACTTCGATCACCTCCGTCTATTTTTGAGATGCTGAAAACGGAGTGCTTGTTTGTCAATCAGAATAAGTATTCTTTCTTCACTACTTATGTGATTTTTCTTGGTTTTTTTGTGTCTACTGATGGTGTTCATACAGATCAGTCAAAGATAGATGCAGATGATGATATCTATACAGATGGATATATATCGTATAATTCTTATCGTATAATTCTTATATATTGTACCCTTATATAAATCCAAATCTGTCGACACAGAGTGCCTCAAGGAGCGTGATTTCCAGTGGTCTGAAGAGACAGAGGCCAGTTTTCAACTGGTTAAGCAGAAGATGATTGAGGCACCAGTTTTGGCACTTCCTGATTTTGACAAAGTGTTCGAGGTAAATTGTGATGCATCTAGCGTTAACATTGGTGGTGTTATAAGTCAGGCAGGTCGTCCGGTTGCTTTTTTCAGTGAGAAATTATCGAGATCAAAGAAAATTATTCCACTTATGATCTTGAGTTTATTCCCTGAAGCATTGGTGGCGTTAACATTGGCCATAGTTCAATCCCTGAAGCATTGGTGTCACTATCTAGTACATAAGAAGTTTATTCTGTTTACCGATTATGAGGCCTTGAAGTACATCAATAGCCAACACAAGCTGAGTAGACATCATGCCAAGTGGTGGTATACTTGCAAGAATTCACTTTTACGCTGAGGCACCAAGCAGGGAGTTTGAACCTCGTCGCAGATGCCCTGAGTCATCGTACCTTACTCCTCACCACCATGAGTACCAAAGTTGTAGGCTTTGAGACATTCACAGATATGTATGCAACTGATCCTTCTTTGGAAGGATATTTCAGGAGGTAACTGAGGGTCACCGTCATGATTTTGTTTTGTATAATGGGTATTGTTTCGTGGATTACAGTTGTGCATTCCAGATTATTCATTGAGGCAGCAAATTATAAGTGAACTTAATAATGAGGGACACTTTGGCCGAGATAAGACCTTGGCCCTTATCTCTTTTGACTTTTATTGACCCAAGTTGACTAGTGATGTGGCCCATTATGTGGACCGTTGTTATCTGTGACAGCGGTCTAAGGGAGTTCTCACCAATGCAGGTTTGTACACTCCTTACCTGTTCTAAAGCTCCTTGGTTCGATGTTAGCATAGATTTTGTATTGGGCTTACCCCGCACCCAAAGGGCCTCGGATTCTATCTTTGTTGTAGTTGACAGGTTTTCCAAGATGGTCCATTTTGTAGCTTGCAGAAAGACTACGGATGATGTTCGGATTGCCCATCTTTATTTTAGGGAGATTGTGCATTTACATAGTGTTCCTCGATCATCACTTCAGATCGTGATACCAAGTTCATCAGTCAATTCTAGAAGAGCATGTGGGGGAAACTGGGAACGCAGTTGAATTTTAGTAGCTCCTACCACCCCTAGACGGATTTCCAGACCAAGGTGGTAAACCGGAGTTTAGTAAACCTTTTGAGGTGTTTGGCAAGAAAAGCTGAAGCAGTGGGATTTGGCATTGCCTCAAACAGAATTTGCCTACAACAGATAAAAAATAGAACCACAAGTTTAAGCCCATTTGAGATTGTCTATGGTCAGAACCCATCCGGGGTGCTGGGCTTAGCTCATATTCCACGTATAAGACGTTTCAGTCCTAAAGTAGATGAGATGGCAAAGTATCTTCGGGGTATCCATGAGCAAGTGAAACAGGACATTCATGAGAGCAATACCAAGTACAAGACTCGGGTTGACAGTCATCGTCGTCAGGTACTTTTTTATGTTGGTGATTTTGTTTGGGTTGTATTAACTCGTGATTATTTTCCTGTTGGCGAGTATAATAAGCTTAAGGATCGGAAGATTGAACCTTGTAAGATCGTGCAGAAGATCAATGATAATGCTTACAGGTTGCGTATTCCCAATCACTTGAAGACTTCTGATGTCTTTAATGTAAAGCACCTAAGTCTTTGTTTTGTGGATTCTGATGACACTACTCTGAACTCGATGACGAGTTCTTTCCAACCCTGGGTGACTGATGTAGGGGAATCTGAGACAGATAATACTGAGCTGTCATATTGCACCTTGATAGTGTTGAGATACCATGAGTTGACAGATCAACGCAAAGGCGAGAGTTGATTGTGATATGTTCCTCATTGGGGCCGTTTTGAGTGTGTTTCAGTCTTTTGGCCATAACTTTGGTTACGGGCATCGGAATCACACATAAGACCCCAATTCGGAAAGCTCCTTTCGATGCGCACGCTATCCACATTCGAGCATGGCTCCATGTGCTTATTTTTTTACCTCAAATTCTGTTCTTTTCCCCTCCGAATCACTAGTTTTATTTATTTTTTTACTATTTATGGTAGTATTTTGCTTGTCAGTTAGGAAGTCATTTTAAATCCAATTTGGACTGGATTTTTTGCAGATTGCTTATTTTATTTTGAATTTCAATTTAGAGTGATTTCCGAGATTTTGCTATTTTTGGCTATAACAGTCCGGCTTGTGGACTGATTTTCAGATGGTTTGATTTTATAATATTACGTTAAACCCTAAAGACTTTTTCCTCTGGTTTTGGGCGAATTTTCTCCTGTGAATCATCTGTTGGAACTAGCCTGTAGGATAATCGCTATCCTGTCCGGCGGCAAATTCTGTAGTTTTTACTTTTTCTGGAGTCATGGCTGGACTAGTGGGCATGACTATGGCTAGCGTGGCATCCAGTCAGCACCTTCTATAAGATCCAGTCAGCATTTTCATGAAGACGGGAGACTCATTCGCAACTTTGAATTTGAAATTAAGAGTATCTCTTATTTTTAAGAATTATCTTTTATTTTTAGGATTAAGTTTGAATATTTTTCAAGAATTATCTTTTGTTATTTCTTTCTTGATTCTTATGATTATAGGAGAGTATAAATACCCACCGGGGTAAGCTCAAAAGGATCATCTCTCATATCTCCGATTATTTTATTCTTTATTTCTTTAGTTTTATAAAAGTTTTCTTTTTCTTTTATTCTCTTTTCTTTTCACTTTCTGTATTTTCTTTTAAGTTTTCTTTAAAGTGCTAAGCATGAATTTTATCATGTTTAGTTAAGTTTTCAAAAGCCAAATGCTGAAGCGATGACTCAATTTTGATCGTGAGAATTGAAAAGCACCTCATACCCTTTGGGTTATATTTTTCAGTTTTTGGAATCAATGAACGATAATCGACCATCCTTTTACAATAAAAACATTTTTACTTAAAAGACAGCTCGTTGGATTAATTGTGGTTTCAATTAACAGTTTGGAGGAAGGATCGACTTGTAGCACATTCGACTTTCTGTGAACACACTTAGCGGCAGTCCGCTAAGGCAAACTGAAATGGGTTTGATTCTCATCGAGACGCTATAATTCGAATCGGGTTTTTCGTAATCTTTTAATTAAGTTACTGCTAATATCGATTGTCGCGATTAGTCCACAAAAGGATTGGGATTCAAAGATTGATTTTGGATGATTGATTTTACTTGAGAGAAAAAAGTTATAGGGGTTGGGCCTGTAGACTGTAACCGGTATGAATGAAGCTAAGATCTTATTCAATGATTGACGGAATTTGAGGCAAAGCAAAAGACTGAGGCTAATTTTACCAAATAGGTTTTATCAATTACTTTCTCTATTTTCTTTAGATTTAATTTATTTTATTTTTTTCTCTCAACAAAAACCTTTTTTTATTTTACTTGCAATTCTCGTCCAGATATAAATCAAAAGCATTCTAAATCAGTAACTCCAGAGTTTATGTAGATGACTCTTTCTCTCTTTACTATTCTATTTTTTTATTTGAGATTAAGAAATTTTATTTGACATAAAAATGACGCGTGTCACTAAGCGTCTTTTCAGAATTCATCTTTTACATTACCCACGTTCCAAATTAGACTTGCTTTAAAGGTCGGCAATAGTTTGTGAAGCCCTTTCCAAAGGTGGGATTCATTACGTCTATTCAGGGAACATGGCAAATTATCCTGTAACTTATATTTATTACGCACGACTCTTACCCAGAGAAGATCCGTCTTAGTAATTAGTTTATAGGCAAGTTTCAAGAAAGTTTCAAGATGAATGTCTTGTTTTGTTTGTTCAAGTGTTTCAGACCTTGGCCCCCTTGATCCACTGGTAAGCAGAGTTTAACTCAATTCACGAGGTGGACTAGACCCCGGTCTTGTGAGTGACCCCATATGAAATCACGTATTAATCGTTTGACTATAAGAAATTTCTATTATTGTGATAAATTTAATTTTCTCAAAATTAATTTTATCATTATTAGTATTTTTTTGATGACAAAATAAATAATCGTCGTATTAGATTAAAAAAAGATATACAATTATGAAAAAAACTAAAATCATCATAATAATTTGTCACAATTAATAAATATGTGTAACATATGGTGACAAAATAAATTTTATTACTAATTTTTGTCACAAATGTTTTCCTCCAATTTTTTAACGCCAAATTGAAGGCATATAGTGACAACTTTTATAACTAAAAGTTTTAGTAATTATGACAGAAAAAATTATCACAACAAATAATGAGATTTAGATTTGTTGTGACAAATTTTGTTTGTAATTATATATATTAATTATAGTGACAAAATTATAGTCACAAATGATTATCTCCACTTTTTGGTAAAAAATAAAATCATATAGTGATATGTTTTATAACTATAAGCTATAATTATTTTTACAAAAAAATTGTCACAACAAATAATGAGATTCAAGTTTTTAGTAAAAAACAATGGTTGTCGTTATATGTTTTAATTATAGTGACAAAATATATTGTCATAAATATTTCCCTCCATATTTTTTTGCGCCAAAAAAATAATGATATTCACGTTTTTGTGACAAATTATATTTGTAGTTATAAATTTTAATTATAGTGATAGCATATATTAATTGTCATAACTATTTTTCTCCACTTTTTTGTTTCAAAAGTTATATTGACCATTTTTATAATTATAATTTATAGTTATTATTATAGAAAAAATTATCACATCAAATAATAAAATTCAAGTTTTTTGTAATAAATTATTTTTGTACTTATATATTTTAATCATTATGAAAAATTATACTATCAGAATCATTTCTCCCTATTTTTTATTGTCAAAAATGTTATATAGTAACAAAATATATTGTCATAAAGATTTTTCTCCATATTTTTTGCACCAAAAAAATCATATAGTAATAATTTTTGTAACAATAAGTGTTTATAATCATTACAAAAAACATTGTCACAAAAAATAATGGTATTCACATTTTTGTGAGAAATTATATTTGTAGTTATAAATTTTAATTATAGTGATAACATATATTGTTATAAATATTTTTATCCACTTTTTTGTTTCAAAAAGATATATTAATAAGTTTTGTAATTATAATTTATAATTATTGTTATAGAAAAAAATTTCACATCAGATAATAAAATTCAAGTTTTTTGTAATCAATTATTTTTGTAGTTGTATATTTTAATCATTATGAAAAAATATATTATAAAAATATTTATCCTATTTTTTGGTGCCAAAAATGTTATATATTTAAGGGGCTTATTTATTTATTAAAAAATAATTATTCTAAATTTAAAATTTAAAATATACAAAAAATAAATATAAAAATAATGAAAATTAAAATTAAATTTCTAAAAATTGAGCAATATATATTAACCAAAGTAGGACAAATTTCTATTATTTTTTTTACATTAAGTGTAGGTGAAGTTTACTTCTGTCAATCATGTTATATTCACTACAAAGCTCTTCTTAGTTGTATAACTACTTTTTAATATTTTTTATTACACAGTTTCATAATGGTTAACGATAGAAACTATTGATTAAAGGGTCACGTTAATTTGTTTTTCTAAATTCGAGGGTCACATTAAATGCAACAATAATTCGATTGTCAAATTGATCTTTTCACAAAAGTACAAGAGCTTTAGGTATATTTTTGTTGGAAATTAAAGAAATAAAATAAATATTAATCGAGTATCGATGAACTGAAAAACAAATAATGGTACTGGGTTTTATGGTTACTCGACTTATGGGTACCTGCATATTACTGGCTAAGACATGGACCAAGTTTTTGGCACTCGAAAATCTCAAATACTTGAAAAGGGGAGCACATAAATAAAACACCCATAAGTAATACGGATGATAAAAAATTATGTATTTAATAAAATTTATATTTCATATTATTAAGTATAATTAGATATTTAAAATTTATTATGATTATTTTTATTAATTATAAGACATTGATGTTTAACCATAAATTGTTTTTAATACATGAATTTGATATATTATTTTTTATCATTTCTATTAATGTTATTATAAAATGGTTATTTATTTTATATTTTAATATTATATGAATCTCATCATGTTATCTAGACTAGGGATGGGAATGAGACCTGAACCCGATCGGGTCAGGTATTTCGGTTCGAGTCGGGCCGAGTCGGGTTTTTTTATGTAATGTTCGGGTCAGGTTGAGTTGGGTTTAGGGTGAAAAATACCCGACCCGACCCGAAAAAAATATAATTTTACCTTGTATATTTAGAAATAATTACAATAATACCCCTCTATATATTATTTTTTCCAATTAAGTCATTGTTTTTATTGAATAAAAATAATATTTTATTATTATTTCGGGCCGAATCGGGTTTGTGTCGGGTGGAATCTCGTTTTGATCGGGTCGGGTCGGATCTCGGGTGGAGGGTTTCTTGTTCTCGAGTCGGGTCAGGTGGACTAAAAATCCGACTCAACCCAACCCATGCCCATCCCTACTCTAGATTATGCTTTTATTATTATTATTATTATTATTATTATTATTATTATTATCTTAAGAAAATATCCAAAGATATTCTAATTAATAATAATAATCATATAACACTCTTAAAAGGAGTCTGATGAGTCTGATTTTGTTTAATATTTAATCTATTGTTATAGCAATCACCGAAAAGTTTAAAACCCTACAAATTTCACAATTTACAAGTGTTTATACGAATGATAAAAATAACTGCTATTTCAAATAAAACTTAGGGATAATGGTGTTTATACGTGCAACTAGGCTGCAGTTATTGAAGTAAAAAAACACTATAACACGGATTGGTATTTATATGATAAGAGTAACCGATGCAATGTGTTCCCTGATAACAAGTGCTTTGAAACATGAGAACAATAACTGCTTCAATTATTGTGATATGTTCTCTAGACTGATGGGTCAGTTAGGGTTTTCGACCTTCGCGACAAGGAGCACTTCACTATTATTTATGAGAGTTCGGAGCCCGATACTCCGCTTGTACGGTTGGGTGGAACAAGCAGGACCCAAGATATGGCCACTATAATTATGGACAGCTAAGGTGGTTGTTTTGGATATCCGCTTCCCTACACTATCGGTGGTTGAGCTGCAGAGGCACCAGGCTAGTGTCAATGCCATAGCGTGGGCACCCCACAACTCTTGCCATATTTGCACCGTCGGGGATGATTCCCAGGCCTTGATTTGGGACTTGTCCTCCATGAGTCAGCCTTTGTAGGGTGGTCTTGACCCAATCCTTGCCTACACCGCCGGGGCCGAAATTGAGCAGTTACAGTGGTCAACTTCCCAGCCTGATTGGGTGGCCATCGCGTTCTCCACCAAGCTTCATATTGTCAGGGTATGAGTGTATGGAATTGGTATGTTGGGT
Organism: Hibiscus syriacus; assembly: GCF_006381635.1. Taxonomy (NCBI): domain Eukaryota; kingdom Viridiplantae; phylum Streptophyta; class Magnoliopsida; order Malvales; family Malvaceae; genus Hibiscus; species Hibiscus syriacus. The sequence continues at coordinate 2,628,247 of NW_024062653.1, forward strand.
AGTAACATTCAATGCTAAATTTAATAATTCTTAGTGTAGTAACTGTACTCAAATCTATGGGAATAACAATTGTTGTTGTTGTGTCTAAAATCTCGAAACTGTTTTGGTTCTGATGCTTGGATAGTTGATTGAAAACATCGTCCTTATGACTATACCAATCTCTTTAACCCGGTCTATATTTGGTGTTTGCCTTTCCTTTACATCCAAAACTTTCCATGTTTTATTTGTAGTTATGAGAGCAAAAGAGCTGCAGATTCATTTTTTTAGAACGCTTGGGAAGCAGTGATTTATGGACCGTGAACTGAAACACAAGATCAAGACAACCACTCTTTATGGTTTGGTTTATGCAACAAGATCTCTATTGTTCTGTTAGACAAGATGAGAGTGATTTCAGTTTCTTTGGTTTTCTGCAAAGTTTAATTAGTTACTATAAATGTGATAAACAATGGGCACGAAGATGGGTGGGGGTACCCTGGGCTGCTTTGAGATGCTTGTGTTTGTGTTAATGTTAAACTAGCTTTAGCCATAGAATTGTTATGAACATGATTAAGTTCCCGACTGATCCATGGAGAACCAAATCAGTTATAACCTTGCTGGTGGAACTTGGAAGGATAGAAGCCGATATAGCAATGGCATCAATGGGCAACTACATGACCAAAAAACAGTGAGTTTTTTATATATATATTTGATCTAATCTAATATGATCTATAGTTTATGGTTATACTTGTATTGTTTTTCTAGGCAATCATGTATAAAAGCAAGAGAGTGAGAGCTATCTCAAATACTGTGGTTGATCCTAAACCCTCAAAATCCAATACAAATGATGAGACAATTAACAATCAATGTAAGAGAGATGATGTTTTTATTTTATTTTTAGATATTAATTTCAGATTTTTTACCATGTTTTTTGTAAGTTATTGACCATCATTTGTTTCATTATGTAGTTTATGGTTTATCTCGACCTTCGGTTCCATTTGTTTGCTAATAATTCGTGTCATTGTCGTTCGTTTCCTTGTCTTTTATTTCATTCTGTTGGATTTCGATATTTATTTAGTCATAATAACAATTTATAACAATTATTAATTTCTCAATATAAAAAATTTGACAAAAAATATTCTTTCATAATAACAAATTGTAACAAATTTATTTAGTTACAATAACGAAATAAATTTATTCAAAATAAAAATTTGTCTCAAATTTATTTTGTCAAAATAAAAAATTCTGACAAATTTATTTAATCAAAATAATAATTTATAACAAATATTAATTTCTCATCATAAAGAATTGTGACAAGTAATATTCTTTCACAATAACAAATTGTAACAAAATGATTTATTCACAATAACACGTTAAATTTAGTCAAAGTAAATAGTTATGTCAAATTTATTTCGTCTCAATATTTTGTCAAAATAAAAATTGTGACAAATTTATTTAATCAAAATAACAATTTGTAACAAATATTAATTTCTCATTTATAAAAAAATGTGACAAATAATATTCTTTCACAATAACAAATTGTAACAAAATTATTTAGTCGGAGTAAAAAAAGTTATAAAAAATATTTAGTGACGAAATAAAAGTAGTGATAAAATAAATTTTGTTGTAATATGTCTTTTTGTCACGAAAATCTTTTTTGTTTGATGTTATAATTTAACTTAATTGTGACGAAATTTACTTTTTATGATAAAATAATTATTTTATTTTAACAAATATTTTGTTTCTGTAAGTTACATTTAGTGACGAAATAGCAACTGCGACAAAATAATTTTTGTTGCCTTAAGTATTTTCGTCATAAAAATCCTTTATATGTGATGTTTAAATATAAGTTAGTTATGACAAAATGTACTTCTCGTGACAAAATGGTTAATTGATTGTGAAAAATATTTTATTGCGATAAGTTAATTATAGTAACGAAATTTCATTATTACAATAAATACTATATTATGGTAACGAACTCAATTTTGTCACAATATACTTTACATGACAAGGTTGTTCTAACAAACATGGTAACAAATAATATTGGTCATAATAAATATATCGTGACAAATTTAATACTTTTAGTGATAAATAATTTTGTTGAAATAATCTAAATTTCTTGTAGTGGATCCCCACGCAAATGCTTATGGGAAGCAAGGTTGTCTGCATAATGTAGTAGGGGATGGTGGAAGGTACCGACTTGGCTAAAACAATTCTCCCTGCCAAAGATAGTGACGAGGCTTTCCATCCTGAGAGGCGATCTCGTATTCTTTGGACAACTTGACGATATGTGACTTTAGTGGCCCGCTTATGGAGAAAAGATACCCCTAGGTATTTTCCAAGGTCATCGACCTCAGTAAAGCCCAGTCGTCCACTTATCAAGTTCTTGTTGTGCAACGGTACATTCTTGAAGAAGAAAATGTTCATTTTTTAAATACTAATCTTCTGGCCTGAGCTTTAGTAAAATTTTTGGATTACCTCTTGGATCACTTTAAGTTGTGAAACATATGCTTCTGCGAAAAGTATCAAATCATCTGCAAATAAGAGATGGGATATGGGCGGACCATTCGAAGCTAATTGGATAGACTTCCACTAGTCCTTGTGAACTTCTGTGTTAATAGCTTCAGCGAGCCTTTCCATGCAAAGTACGAAGATATATGGGGATTGGGGATCATCCCGTCGGATACCTCTCGATGGTTTGAAAGTTTCGATAAATCACCATTTCAAACCACTTGCATGAAAGATGAACTGATACAGTTCATAATGACTCTCCTCATAGTAGTTGGAAATCTTATCCCGGAAAGTGTATCTTCAATGAAAGACCATTCCAGGCGGTCATAAGCTTTCTCTAGATTGATTTTAATTTCCATCCAACCCTTTCTTCCTTTCTTGTTTCGCATTGAATGAATTATCTCTTGTGTCAGAATGATGTTGTTTGTCATAGATCGGCTTGGGATAAAGCTCGTCTGACTTCCAAATACTAAGTCCGAGAGAAGAGATTTGATTCGATTTACTAGAACTTTTGTGCCAATCTTGTATAAAACTAAACAGAGATTAATTGGTCTGAATTGAGATGTTGTTTCAGGGTTGTTGACTTTTAGGAGTACAATAATGGGCTCTCCTTTAAAATGCGACGGACTATCTGGTTTGCATAAACTTTTCCAACAATATTCCAGTTACATTGATAGAAAATAGCATGGATGCCATCTGCTCCTGAGGATTTTTTTTTTTTTTGGGGGGGGGGAGGGGGGTATACTAAACAAAGCTTCCTTGATTTCCACACCCTCAACGGGGGTGCTCAATGAGTCTAAGCCCTGCGGCTCAATGATGGAAAAAGCTCCCGTGATTCGTAAGGAAGTGATGATGCCGAGGCGCTTGTATATAGTTCTTTGTAGAAGTTGGTTGCATGGTCCATGAGGAGTATCTGATTCGAAGACAATTCACCAGATGGGAGTTTAAGAGTTTTGATTTTTTTCGCCTGTGCTTAACTACGGCTTTTCAAATGAAAATATTTAGTATTTTTATTGCCGTGTTTGATCTAATTGAATCTAGCCCGTTGTGACCATAACAATTCTTCTTGTTTAATACGTCATCGAGCTCGACTTTAAGTTATTTTTCAAAGAGGACTAAGTTAGCCGAATAATGGTGTTGGAGTGATTTAACGATACCTCGGAGACGTGCTTGGAGTTTCTATTTCTTGTGCTCGATCCTATCGAAAACATTTAGGTTCCATCGTGCTACCTCAGATGTAAATCTTTGTAGGTTGCTAGTGATCTAGTCATTTTTGTCCCATATTGAATTTTAAAAACTATCAAACTCTGGATGGTCGTTTTTGGGAAAGACAGCCCTTATATTTCCGCCGTCTCTGGGAGTATGTGGAGGTATTGTTGTTCTCCTTGATAGAGATAGCTACATGATTGCTTTTCTCTATTTCTGGTTGGTGTTCTACAATTGTTGCTTCCTTCAATGTCAGAGTTTGAAATTCACCACTATGTCGATTTTGGTTGGCCTGCTCTTTTTCCAATGAAACATCGGTTGTAATTGGGACATCTATCAGAACGTTGTGTTCTTGATCGGTGTTCAGCTCTATTCTCTCTTTTTGACCTTGCTGAGCTTTGTTCTTTGTGGCATTGATAGGCTGTGAGTTGGACGTGGAAGGACCTTCTTGGAGCGAGTGTATAGTCGATGGGTTAGGATTGGTGGTGGACGGGGGTGTTCTCTTGGAGGAATTAGGCTTGTTTATGGCATGTTGATTATGATTGGCGTCTTCTGGTTTCTCAAAGCCAGGCGACTAACGCCAGAAGCTTTCTTTCACTTCACTAGCGCCAAACATAAGCGGAACACTCACCCCATCTTGATATCCTCAAACTCTCTCACCTGGCGGAGAACGAAACCTAACTACGCATAGACACCCCTGCTTAGAATGCTTACAGCACTCACTTTATCTCGATTAGCTTAAAGTGAAATTACTCACGCGAACATGAAAAACAAACTCTGCTCTTTCGGCTAACCTTGAGTTGAGCTTTCCTCAAACGGCGTGAGTTGCCGCTTTCCGATCCGTCTGATAGAGCTTTTTCTAACGCTTTCGCCCTTTAGCTAACCGATCGCTTGAAAACCGTTGCGCGCTAGCTTATAGTTTAGGGGGGGTGCCCCTTTCTAGAACTTATATTTTATATAAGGTAAGCTTTTTTTGGAACTTTAGTTTTGGAGTTTTCCCCAACCTATACCTTACTAATATTACTGAAAAATAGAGGCTTACGTTTTTCAGCCGCATCGCACTTCCACATAAACAATGGATCCTCTGGGTTGGACTAGAGCAACCTTCTCTGGAAAAGAATAGTGAAAAGCCATGCCACTTGGAACGGAACTGGCTCGTATAACCTGGGTCCCACTTAGTTTAACAGATAAAAACAAACCTAAGACAAACCTTACCCGGAGCTTACACTTTCCTCGAATAAGCTCTAGTGATGTTGCCTCGAGTTTGAGTTCATGCAAAACTTCATTAAAGAATTTCTTCAAGCTGTGGTTTATCTGTGCTGAGTCCACACCGCTTTTTATAGCAAAAAGCATATCATCTGCATACCTTAAATATCGTATGCTCTTTTTCCTTCCCATGAAGGAATTGATTCGAATATCTAGCTGGTGAAGAAAGATGTTCATCATGGGCTGCCCTGAGGTATGCCTTTTTAGTTATTAGAAAAATCCCTCCCTTTTTTGTCTACGATTGGAATTTTTGGGAAAGATAATATAAGATCAAAGAAGGGTTGATTTTCCTTTCCCAAGTGGAATTGAATTATGTTGATTAGTAGCTCATGATCGATGTTGTCAAAACACCCAACGATATCAGACTTTATTAGTCTATATATCCCCCTGAATTTGAACACGGCAAACCTTGAGTTTGACTTTATACTGTTCACAGCTTCTCTAGGCTTGGTATTTGTGGCTTGTGATATTAGTTTCCTTGATCTCGGTGGCATAACCATCTATGGTCCAAAAGGGCTTTCCTCCCTTGAGACATCGGATTGTTCAGATGCTTGAACTAAGTTTATTGGTATCTCTTGACTAGATTGAGGTTCTTCGTTCATCCCACATCCTTTCTTCGCGTGAACATAAAGGCCGCATTTAAAGTAAATTTGTTGCAATTCTTCGTTTTAGATCATTTGGACAAAATTTTCAATACCGAGGCACAGAATTAATGGTTTGTTCAAATTGACCACGATCGCTAGTCTTGCAAACTTACCTCTTTCGCCTACATTGGTATTATAGTCCTGAAGAGCATCTTTGTGTAATACCTGTACGAGTAGACCTGGGAGCCGGACCCAAATAATCACTTGAGAAGGGTGTTTCTCCGTTGTAGAGAATTATCTACTCCATTATTGGATTTTGAGATAACTTCCGTAAATTGTCTAAGGACTTCCGGTGAGAACATTGGTATAGTCTTCAATTTTTTCAAACTTACAAGATAATAGTCATTGTCTAGATCAACAAGGTTGAGGTTGCCAAAGAGTGTTTACTCAATTCCAAAGTGCCTTGTACCCTATTCTTTTCCCCAAGAGGCGCACGATTATTGTGTGCTTCGTATTGATATCGATCATACTTGCTCTAAAAACTTTTGGGTAGGCTCCAGAATTATTGATAGTCACATCACCTTCCTTGAAGATTACCTCATCGTCCCTTAGGTTTATAATGGGTTGTTTGCCTTTGTTTAAAGCACCTGCCGTTATTGTTGTGTAGGAGAGCTTTCCCATGGTAGGTTTCTCGGGGTTAACTTCTGCGGCTGGGACTTGGAAATCTTCTGCTAAATGCATGTCGGTAACTTTCATAGATACTGCTCCGATAATCGGTATGGTCAGGCGATTCTTTACCTTCTTTGTTACTCTCTATTATTCTAGGATAGTCGGGGAAACAGGTCTTTGCAGTGGCTATCTCTGCCTCCTATAAAACCCTAGGGTTTTGGTTTTCCACGTTCATCGCGACTTGATCTCCACTTTGAACTTTAACTAATTGTGAGGAATGATAATAAAGCAGGTTGTAATCTTTTCAATTTGTAAAATATAGAAGAAATATTGTTTCGGTCCCTATTCAATGAATGACGATGTCCAGATTCATGAAGATATGGCTGCATTAATCCAGACCAAAGCTGCACTTATATCCTTTGATCGTTAGTTTTCAATGTTAGTTCATTTAAATTTTTTTTTCATAATCACATACACACATTTCTTTTGCCCATATTTTCATATTCTCACTTATAATATATGTTTTCTAAAAATAATCTTAAAAAACAGAAATCAGCTGCCTCTTTTCAACACTTCTATGTTTGCCCCTCCAATAAAAAATTATCATGTGGTGTAATTAATAATAGAAAAGAAAACTTTTTTATTTCTTCATTCTTTATTTTCTTTCCTAAATCTCTGTCTTTAGACGAATGATTTTCTTACTAATCGATAGTTGGCTTGCAGGCCTAAGATGAACTAAATGTACTCTTTTATCACTAAATTTTTGCAGCTTTGGTAAACCGATTGAAATGAAAGCTCGAATCGGATGGATGTGAATTCTTTTTCTTGTTAATTTATTTACTTTTGTCACTCAGATTGGTCCAAGCTTGTTTTGTTGCTTATTTTTCTATAGGTGTTCTGTTCATGTATCGTTGTACAACCTTCATTTTCTGCAATCTCAAAGAATGAGTGGAGAAATAGAAACGTTCTATCTTTTATTATTAATTGTGTCACGTAACAAATTTTTATTAGAGTGGTATTGAAAAGGGGCGGAAGATTTTTATTCATCTTAAAACATTATTATACGTAAAACATATACTACGATTTGCTTCATTCGGAGGAAAAATTAACACACATTCGGATGATGTATTTGTAAGGGTTCTATGACATGTAATAAGCAGAAGGCTTTGGTTGTCTGACAGTTCCCCTTAGACGAACATTATTACAATCCATCTCAACTTGAGGTAGCTGTCGTTGATCAAGATGAATAGAATTCAAAAGATGATCAGAACTCTGATCATTTTTAGGAGGATGAGAGCACTCATTCGAGGCAGCTGATCAGAACTCCAATATATTTGTCAAGGCAGTTGATCACACCTTTTATATCTTTGTCGAGCTTATGAAGATGATCAAAACTCTGATAACTTTCCCGAGGAGATGCTGTTGTTGAAGATGATCGGAATTCGAATAACTTTCGGAAGTTGATTCTTTTGGTGAAGAGAATACTCATAACTTGCTGAAGGCCGATGCTTTGTTGATGATCGAAACCCTGATAACTTTCCAGAGGCTGATGCTGCCATCTCTCGTCTTGTCCCTGGCTGTAATCTTCGACCTGGTTGCGTTGATGAGCATCCATTAAGTGTAACCCTCGGGAAGAGTGACTCGTCATTTTTCCCTTACTGGGAACTCAGCTTAACTCAACTTGTTTGCTTCTCTCTGAAACTTGGTTTGGTGTATTAGTTTAACAGAAGTTGGAAGTGGAAGATCGTGCCTTACATTCCAAGCTTCCTTAAACAACACACGTCGCATTTCTTGTCCTCCGAATTTAAAAATCCTTTTACAGAATAACCATTCCAGTTCTCTCCTCCCAAAGAATTAAAAAGTAAAATCTAATCTTAACTACAATCACTAATTATATCTTTTATAAAATAAAAAAAGTACTCCAATGATCATCTTTAAATTAGATCAAAATATATTATTAATCCCTATAGTTTAGAAAAGCTTGATATGTGGTCCCCTAAACTTAAAAAATATATATCTTACTGCTTATTCTAGTCTTTAAATTTACTCACTATAAAGTCTGCTTGATGAAAAATATTAACATCGTCAACAATCGAACTAAGATTTTCAAATATAAAATAATTTAATTTTTAACTTTCTAAGAACAAAAATTAAATCTTAAATCTCGTTTAGCTACAGAAACTACCAAGCATATTTTGACCTCTAACATATAACGAACAGTAATGGGTTTTCGGGCATCCTCGGCTTAACCCGATCCCAATCCAAATTTATCCATAGACAGGTCTATCCAACATGTAAGGCATTCATATATCAAACGTCCTAATGAATTTTCCTCATCTCCTTCCTGAAAATGAGAATTTTTTCTTTTGAATTAGAATTCCATGGTATACAACTGTGATCTTACTGTCTTGTAGGGTACAAGAAATATCGTCAGCCTCCTGTCAGATTCGCCACTCTGTTTCTCGGAATTGTTCCCACTTACAGATTGAACTGCAGATGGAAAAGGCATCCCACTTGAATCATCTCACAAATGCTTTCAGATACACTTTAAGAGTACAAATTAAACTCGGCTACGACGATGTCCGTGTCAGAAAATCGTTAACTGCTAGACTAGCATCGCCATGGGCAACGGCATCTTCAGGGTCAGGCATGAAGAGACTTGAAGATGAAGCCTGCACATTAAGAACAACAATATCCAGTTAGAGTAAATATACCCAAACTTTCCTGTATCGGTTAAGTAAGAAAATACACATGCAATACAAAAGCCAAACACCCAAGGTCAACTTAAAATGGGATATTGCTAATTATCGAAAGGCTAATATGATGAGGTTATCGGTACCTTAGTATCAAGTTGCATCTCTCCATTACTATCTGCAACTAGGGAAGCACCATGTGCCTTTAACCAGTCAACACAGTCCTCCAATCCATCAGAGTCTTTATCATCACTTCCTTCATTTGTAGGCATACCACTGCTGAAGCCCAGCACCTGAGCAATGTACGAAACAGGAACGTGAGGACGATAAGATCGAGACATGCAGCTTACAGCCTTATACCGCATTTTTTCAACATACAGATCTGCAAAAAGAACAGATGAAAGAAAAACCTTAGCATTCCCTTTGATATATGCAATCAGTTCTAGCATTGAGATAACCCAAAGAATACAGTTTACCCATAAGGCATGCGTTCAAGTTAGGTGCCGTTTTGTATAATCTGAAGAACAAGACATAATTTCCCAAAGTCACTGATGCTCGAACTGCAAGTGCATGCTTAACAGCTTGATCCTTCTTTGCTTCATCAGATAACCTGGAAATCGGAAGCGATAGGATCTTTTGTGTCAATATTCATAGCATCAAGAATAACTGACATTGAAGAAATCAAGGGAAAAATCATGTATCAATAAGCAACAGAACTAACCTCGACATTGATGATAAGAGATCTCTGTTGTTGTTTGAGTGCATTATAACACAAAGTAAATTATAAGCAGAAAACTCCATATGGCAACCCTCGATTCCTTCAGCATAAAGGATTTTCAACTGTGATTGGCACTGAACCCATGGGAGGAAAAAGGAAAGTAAATATGATTACAAATGTAGAATAGTAAAACATATCCTCATATATTTAAATTCATTATATCCCACTTTGCAACAAATTCCAGTTGCCAAATCTTTCAAGATGTTGACGCTTAGCGCCAGCCGACTTAAAATGGCATTACATCCAAAACTTTCTGACACTAACGATAAACTTATGGTGAACTTTTTACTCGAACCTTTAAACTGAAACACATTTTTTTATGTAAAGCCAAAGTTAGCCATCTTCACAAATGTGCATAATTTTATCAACCATAAAATCATCTAGAGACTAATCAATATGATCAGGCTACAGTAATATCAGCTACATTATTAGGCATTACTTGACAACCAACGATGTCACCAAAAGAAATAAAATTAGCATGCTAATGATTCATACAATAGCCATACACACTAATCATTAGTGTCCATATGTGTTTTAGGCTAAATACTTTAAAAGCCCTTGTACATTTCCAAGTTCTCAAGATGAGCATACTGAATAACACATTAACATGTTATTTTTGCGCAATTAAACCCTCAAAGTACAATTTTTATCTACCAAAGCCCTTAAAATATTATGTTTTTGTAGTTAAACCCTATGTGTAACAGATTTCTTTTACTTTTCTCATGAGAAAATGGGTTAAATTAAAACAAAAATAATACATAGAGGGCTTAATCGAGTACAATTACAAAGAAGGATGAGGGCTCTTTCAGTACTTTAGCCGTTTGCTTTATATGCACTTTTGTAAAAGCACAATATGTTAATTTAGCTTGGCAAACAAATCTAAGTGCTAGTTTGGTGTCAAGCATTCAGACGCATCTGGTACACGAGCTGAAAACAAAATGATTATGAAAAGACGGAATTTAGTCCCACCAACAAACCATCTGTTATATGTTACACATGTTAATAAAAGCAGGTAAACAAAAGCTATTCCAAAAAAGAAATTATAACACTGTATTAAAGTGCAAACCTGGTTATACTCAGGCAGGTCCCCAACTTCCAATGCAAACCGAGCATGAGTTTCATAAACCTGATTATCAGTGAAATTAAACATGAAAATCAGTATGATGTCCAGGAAATATCAGTTTTAGAAAAGAAACCCATCCACATCAACATGATCCTACTTTATTTTCCCAGAGACAGGGTTATGCATCAGATTACAGATATACCTTTACTGTTAGCTGGTTACGAATTCTTTGGACAGTTAAGTCTTGGCGTATAGACTTCAACTGATCACACTTACAAAGGTAGTTCTTCTGGGAATTTTTAACCATAAGCAGAGCTTTTTCCAGAACTTCTTCCGGTCTTACCTGTAAATCAACGAGGATGCTAAAAATATATGCAAATATGGCATCATTCTTTTTAAATATTTCAAAAGATGGATTACAACAATAAAATGAAATATCGATGATTACAGTGGAGGGATCTGGAGCAGAAGTAAGACGCAAATAACATTTCTCTATTTCCTGGCATGTTCCTTTCACAGTTAGTGAATCCCAGTCAATGTCTTCAACAGCCCTGCTGCCACCATCTTCAAAGCTTTTGCTAAGCACCAAAGCAGTAGTCCTTCTAGCATATAGATTTCCAGTGCCAGCATTTCTGGCCTTAAAGTGATTATTTTCTGCTCGATTACCTTGCACTTTCTCAAAACGCTTGGAACGGTTTTCACGTCTCTTTCTCTCCTCTGGAGTATTAGCAAGTGCAATAGCACCAGAATAATATGCTGTTAAATTTTGCTCCTTGTCACTATCACTAGAAGCATCACCATTATCAGCAGCACTTGCATCAGCAAGACGCTGTCTCTTTACTTGTCTCTGGAAAGTTTTACTAGCAGATTTCAGCTCCATCTGAGGAAACCTAATCTTTTTCATAATATCAGACTTCACCTCAAAATTTGCTCCTGTAGGCTGCACAATAGTTTGTTCAATGAAGAAAGCCTGTTAAATTATCTGGAGCATAAGTGCAATGCCTTAAGAATCAATGATAATACTAAATCCTTATGGGGAAAAATGCTTAAATCCTAACACAGAACAGCAACAAAAGAACAAATTCAATGGAATTAAATGCTACCTTTCTGTCCTTTTCATCGAGATGAATTCGGCTACTATATTTTGCAGCAAAATTGTTCAGAGAACTCAATTTGTCAACTGGCTTCTCCTCCAATAGAGGCTCCCACCTACTCTTGGACCGTTTAGTTGGACTCTTCTTGTACTTCGGAAATGAAGAAAAAGGGGTTGGATTTTGTGAATTGCTGTGAGAAGATAAAAAAAACGAAAGGAAGAGGCGTGAGAATTGAGGCATAACAAATTATTTACTAGAAACAAAACAAAGCCATATAATTCAAGATAAAAGCAAGCCACAAAGTCAAGCACTGGTGGGGAACTGGAATTGAATACTTCTTATCAGCCATATCTGTATTTGGTATTGGGAAGAGAGGCTCGGCATCCCAGTCTCGTGTATGAATCGTACCATCACTAGTTGCCTTGGTAATTATCTGAAAGGGGACAGTAGGTGGTGAAGGACAAAGTTAATACTAATATGAATCCAGCAAAATATAGAAGAGCATACAGCGATTCCAAGTAGAATAATAAAAAGATAAAAATGAACTCAACTAACTCAAAATATCCCCAAATATACATCTAACAAATCAGCGTTAAAAATATAATAGCATATGTGTAGGAGATTAAAAAGTTGTAAAAATTCAGTCCATAAGGCCAGGCACATGAATCATTGATCTCAATCTTCCTTTCCAGTGGACCCAATATCCACTTTTAAATGCTATAGTCACAAATATAAGAAGTCAGCAAGAGAATGTCAGCCCAGTGGCTATAAGCCATCCAAGATTCAAGTTAGCCTCCTTGCTCTGTCCAGTTGTAAAGATACAATTGCAGTAGTGGACACTCAAATAAATTTCATTTAAATAATTTGTAATTACGAGCATTTAAGAATTCATTAACCCAAGCTCTTTAAAGAGTGTTTGATTACCATGGCATGAGAAGGGAAGTCATTTTGCATATAATTTTGAATGACAGCTACCAAAATTTTATTTAAAAAAATAACCTCACCTCCTTCATGATTTCCTGGCAAGCTGCTGATTGCTTTTCATCCTTACATTGAGACAATACCCTTTGAACATAATTCTTTAATGATTTGGGGAACACGCCATTCTGCAAGCAACAAAGCAACCATTAATTGTTGTTCCAAAATCTGCCATACCTAAACCATGATATAGGTCTTTTTTATGCGGAGGAGGAGGCAATTAAGAGTGCTTGAAGTGAACTATACAATCTAAAGACTGTAGAATATAAGAACAATTTCCAGAAGTAATTTAAGCCTAAATCATTCCACCATATTGGTGATAAGGTGTATTTTAATTCAGCACTGCATAATCAAGCAAGTTAAACCATATTAGAGCCAAATATAGAAAGGAAGATCGCAGCTTAAATGATTAACAAGACTACCACAAAATAATGGATGAGCATATAAAACATATGGTTCAGTAAACACTTAAAAATATGTATACATAAAAATATTTTAAAACAACATTAGTTCAACAATATGATAACATCCAATGATAACATCCCATATGATTTACAGACACAGCAAAGCTACCCCAAGCATTATTCAAACAAAACAGGTTCAGAACTGTATACAGTATTTCCTAGGCATCCATCACCATATTTGGCATATAGAACAACTAGAATGGGGCCCGCCAACATTGACTTGCAGACTACTAGCATTCAAATTTTTCTAGTTGCATGAAAATACCTTCACTATGCTGTCAAATCCGGTAACATTAAATCATCAACTCTTATATATAAAACTATGCCACTAATGGCGTGATATAGTTTGCAGAACTTTAGGCAACAAAGAAATTCAGATTAGACAAGATATATATAATTCAGGTACTCTTGTGCAGATGCTCAACCTAGTTGGCAGAAAGCAACTTTCTTACTCGCCTCATTTTCACAGAGAAAGTTGTAGTAGGATAATTCTACGTTGTTTACTTAATTCCAAAGAAAAACAAATATGCAATCAAATAAGAAAGCTCACCTTGAATACAGAATCAGCTGCATCATTGGACAACACTTTTTCACTGGATTTTGGCTGGGAAACACTTATATAAGCAGGTTTTGCTATTGCACTGTTGTTAAAACCCTCTTTGTCCATATTCGGCAAACCCAATGGTAAATTAGAGGCAATTCTGGGATTTGTTTGAATCTGCAGTTTGCTTACCCTCTGCGTCTCTGAAGATTGAACAATTTGTGCAGGTGGTTGGTAATTTTGAGGTGCCAACTGAGCCACGGGAGACTGTAAATTGGGAGGTTGAGGGCAAGCAGTTTTCTGTTGTTCCTGAAAGTTACTATATGAAGATTTTGAATCCAAAGGCTTCACAAAATGTGGTTGTACAGGACTAGGATGCTGATTTTGAAAACTTGGAGCCCCATGTGTCAGGTAACTATCATAAGCACCAGTGACTGTTGCACCAGGCTGACCAAAATGTGCACAAAAAGATGAAAAAGAAATTAAGTAATAATCATCCAAAGAAGATACTACTAACATGCAGTACAGCAACAAGAAGTGCATGATACAATTCATGATGTGCTGTAATATGATAAGTAAATAAAGTTATCATTTTTCCTCCCAACTATACCATGAAACCTACCTTGCATCTGGGTGTACCATATAGGATACTAATTGCTTTCTAATTCAGGAGTATTGATTTAACTAAAATATTAAATAACTTCAAGCAAAGTAGAGCAAGCAATAGAATCAGCGGTATTATCACAATAAGCATACATGGCATAAGCAAGCAAGCAAACCATACAACACACAATATAGGGATCATTATTACTGTTAAAACTAAAAACCCTTGGTTTGCATTAAGAAACTTACTACCTAAAACTGCTCACTGATACAAGCTGGTGACACTGAAAGAACTGAGGAATTTGAAATAATCATATTTACATCATAACAACATGGATAAACATATTGTGATTCAATAGATTATACACCATTAAAACATCATCCACTAAAAACAATAATGCTAGTAGTATAATGTTTTAAAGTCAGAACAGTGAGTTAATACCTAATGAATTGTTAGATTTAAAAGTAATAACGGTCCCAATTTTACCACAGAGAGGCAAAATGTTGGTGTAACTTTGAAACGAACTTTCCCCAATACAGCATTCATAGCATGCTCTGATTAGTTTCAAAGAAAGAAAGTATATTTTATAAACTTCCAAAACCCTTAATCTTCACAGAAATGAAATCTTACCTGGTGGAAGCATCCAAAATTCATTACCTAAATATGTAGAAGATAGCAAATAGGGTATAATATATATCCCATCAAATTTATCAACAGGGATCACACACAAAATAGTGCACCTATCATATTGTACATCAAATCCAACAAAATAGAAACATAAGTAAACGTGCAAAAACACACTTCAAATAATCACCTTCAATATATAATACAGCAAAGGCACAAACATAAACAAATAATAACAATGACAGAATGCACACATTAAGATTAGCAGATAACTCAAACAAGTCATAACTATACATGAAATCAGCTAATCCTGGACCATGCATCCAACACAAACTCAAACCTGTGACAAAGGTGTTTGAGATGAACTGGACTCTGGCCCCCAAGGTGGAGCAAAAGTTGTAGGGGCTTGACTGTTTGAAGTGGGATATCCACCACTAAAACCAGGAATCTGAGACACCTGAGACTGTTGAGTGGAAGCACTACCAACAGACAAGTTTTCTGTTCCAGGAGCACAACTAACTTCCGTCTGATTGTAGTAATCAGCCCACTGCTTGTACTGCTGCTGATAATGCAATGAATTTGCATCTGCATTACCGGCAGCATAAGCCCCACTTGTATCTGGAGGGTAGTTTGAATACTGGTGGTGGTGGTGAGTAGCATAATTTGCATAATTGCCTCCATTCCATGTGGTAGTCTGATGAGTGTAACTGCTACTTGGGTAACCTCCAGCTGTCTGATAATCACCAGGATTGTAGTAAGTGCTTGGATAACTTGTAGGCCCAGCATAAGACCCTGTATTCTGAAATGAGGAAATAGGCTGATATGGAGCACCTGTGTTTTGATATGCTCCTACTGGCTGAAAGTAAGATGGGTTAGGTTGTTGCTGATAACCACTATAGTAACCTTGGTAACCTGTGCTCCCATGTGAATAAGGATCAGCAGAATTTGAGTATGAAGTATAGGCACTATAGTCAGGTTGTGCATTTGTCACTCCTACGCTCGATGAAGTAGAAAGTGAGGCTGCATTAGACCCATCCTGGACAGTTCTTGAGGATGGCTCACTGTGCTGGACATGGGGATAAGTGGAATTTGAAAAACTTCCATTTTCTGCAGAGTGATTATCTACCCTATACATGTTCCATAATGCAGCTTCCGAACCAGTTGTAGTGGGAACATATAAAGACGTCTGGCCTTGACTTGCATTAACAACATACCGATTCTGAGAAAAAAGAAACAAAAGTTAATGAACGTCATATGAAGGCATGAACCAACCAAAATTACAGAATCAGAAGCCAATTAATATGAAAGTAAATAAGTTATCTAATATAAAGTTCTACCAAATCAGACTACTTTTAAAAGATGCCATTAACACGGATGTAGTAAGCACAAATCAAACCAGCCACCACATAAAAACCTGTGCTTTTTCAAAAAAAAAAACGTTGATGTAAACTTAAACCCAATTCACAACAAGAAAATTCCACAACCTATATAAACCTCTTACAAACTTCAAACCCGGTATTCATTACAAATAATGTTTTCATGTTCATGATTTCCATACTTCTACAACTGTAAACCAACCTAGTTCACAACAAACAAATTCTGCCTCGCATGAAAGCCTAAAGATCCAAAACCGTACTAAACAGTTCTGTAACTACAAACTGAATTCATTGCAAACAATAGCACTGTCTTTAAACCAAGATTATGAAACCCTTTAATGTTTGAATGAATTCTATATCCAAACCCAATTCACAACGCAAACAGTCCTTGTTTCAAAAATGCTTAAGGAGAATAACCTAACATAACACTTCAACCCTAACCGCAAGCTATGTTACCACCTTCAATTTTTTATTTCAACACCTTTGTCATCCAATTCTAAAGTAACTACAGCAAGCAACACTATCCACCACAATATTACCTAAAGAACTAAAATCTAACTAAACAACTTAGAATCTTCCATCACTAGTTTACTACAATCTTTGATTTTCAATTTCGAAAATCCAAAGCAAATTCGTAAGAAAGACTTTTATTAATTTATTAACTTTAGTATTCAATCTCGATACTTTATTAACCAAACCCATTACCTAAATCAACTTCTTTAGCCATTGTAGCATTTTCTCGAAACAACGAAAACAGGGAAATTACCTCAACAGAATTCGGGTCAACTGATGCTAAGGTTTGCGTATTCGTAGCTTGATTCATCATTTCATCATCATCCCTATATTTCACCAAAAACAAAAGAGAACAAACAGAAAATTAGCACAGTAGAAAAAGAAGAACTAGTAATCGTATCAAATCATGAATTAAGTTACCCGGAAGAGGTCAAAACCTTTGCATTGAAATAATATTAGAAAAAATGGGGGAAATACAACAAAACCCTAATTAAATTTAAAGGAAACTGACCAACTTCTTACCTTAAAAAAAACCCAACGTATTTAGCAGCAAATAACACAGTTTTGAGATCAAAGGACAACCCCCAGAAAGGAAAATTTTATATGCCAAATAATTGAATATAGGGTTTGATCAAGTAAAAAAGAATAAAAACCAACAAAGAGCAGAGAATAAAGAGGAAAAAGTATATTGAATTTAAAGGAAATAAACCCACGAGCGAGAAGAAAAGGCAGACAGAGGAGAAAGAGAATCGGAAAGTTATAATTGAAAAACAAAATATGTAAATAAATAAATAAATAAGGAGAAGGAGAAGAAGAAAAGGATTTGATACTAGGTGGATTTTAATGGCTTTAGGCCGATCCGTCGAAATCTTTACAAAACCGGACCGACTTGAGGAGATTTCTCTATTAAAAAACCCACCCTCATAGGTATAGAATTATTGTTTCCGGTACTATTAACACTAGAATTTTTGGTTTATTCAATCTTTTTTCTACTAATTCTATTATGAATTCAGTTTAATTTGTTAATCTATTTAATTTTTTATTTTAATAATGAAAATTAAATAAACTAGTATTATATCAATAATTAGTTTAATTCAATTTCTTTAGTACTCTAGTAAGAGAAATTTTCTCGAGTCATTAAAAACTCATTTTATCATATAATTATATTTTTTTCAAATCTTATGATTGTATTTTTTTCTAAAACAATTTGTGATCGTAACATTTTTATATTTTTTGATTTAATATAAAATATAAAATTATCAGAATCAATCAAGAATCTCAATAATTAAAAGAAGTATTATTCTCCTGAAATATTTTAGATTTAAACAGTTATATTACAAGATATATATTATCAATAATTAAGAGATATTATGAATAGATAATACTTTATAATCATTTATAGTATTAAATATATATATATATATATAATTTATATAGGGGTGGTAATTATATAGGTTGGATCAGATTTTCAGCTAATTTGATTTGAGAAGAATTTTTTTTATCTGAATTTCACTCAACTTAATTTAAGAGATTTTATTTTTTATTTTTGATAGAAAATAGTTAGTTTTATTAAAAATAGAAAATATTCAAAATTACAACGAAGATTTACAAGTATAACCGTAAATCTAAAATATAATTATGACATTTTTCTATTACCATTGAGACAAAAACTAGTCACCTAGATTACATAATGACCAAATAAGGAGAATGTTAAAAAGCCTAACTAAAAACTTGAATAAAATTAAGATATGAATAAATCTAATTACATCGGTAAACGGGCCAAAAAATGGGATGAAACTACTGAAAGACCACCGACAAATCGCATATCGGAGTCAAGCGACATGAGAAAACTACCCACGAACGCAAAACGCGTATACATATAAGTCCAAGCGTTCAAAGAATGAAAGATCATCATATAACAAATAATCGCCATCTTGATCAATCGTGACGATATCAAATCCAACTATGAGAAAAAAGATTGACAAAAATAATGACAAAAAACCGTAAGCTATTAAAAGACAGAGAAAACATGCCACAAAACAGAGATAAATGTGTCATAAAGGCATAGAACATGTCACAAAGACATAATTATTCTTATTAAAAAACTAAAAAAATAAATAAAAAAAAGAGAAAATAACCTCAGTGACCGAAAATACCTTATAATATACGTTTTAACCAACTTTTTTTGGATTTGCCAAAATGACCAACAAAATCGCAACGCGAACTCTAATTTTTCAACTCAGTTTCCAAATTCGCAACGCGAATATCCAGATTCGCAATGCGATTTTGAAAAATGTGTTGCGATAGTTAAAATGTGTTGCGAGAGTTTGAAAAACGTGTTGTTGCGATAGTGAAAAAGTGTTGCTATAGTGAAAAATCCAAAATAAGTTTACATTTTAACTATTCTAAATTCACGTGGAATTTGAAACAATAAAGAATGTGTTGCGATAGTGTAAAAGATTCCCAAGCCATTTGTAAGATCTTAGTTTGAAACAATAAAGAATGTGTTGCGATAGTGTAAAAGATTCTCAAGTGTTTGCAATGCTCAATCCACATAGTATTGGAAACACTATTGGGAATGGTTATTTAAGGCTTGGATTTTCCACTTCCTTGTTGAGTGGAAGAGAACAAGGGGGACTCTCGCGCACCGCCGCCGCCGCCGTCCCGTCCCATCTTGAGTCGGGTGGGGTCGTGGTCGTGGTCGTGGTCATACGTGTCTTCGACACGTCCGCGCGGATACTATATTTTTAGAGAAAATTCTTAAGAAATCGCAACGAATTTGGACTAACGTAAATTTGGAAAATCGCGTTGCGATAGTCAGAATCGCGTTGCAAATCTGGAAATTGATTTGCGATATTGGAGATCGCGTTGCGAACTGATTTGCGATACTGGAGATCGCGTTGCGATTTAGAGATCGCATTGCGATTTGTTGGTCATTTTGGCAAATCGAAAAAAAGTTGGTCAAACTCGTTTATTATAAGGCATTTTCGGTCACTGAGGTTATTTTTTATAAAAAAAATATAACCGACGGGCAGTAACCATCATTAAAATCGATATCGTCACCAGTTAAACAAAATTAAAAAAAAATTAAATTGATTAATAAAATTGATACAAGTCTTAAATAAGTATACATGTATTTAAGAGATTTTATTTAACTCTATCTGAATTTCACTCAACTTAATTTAAGAGATTTTATCTAATTTAAAACTTAACTTAAATTTGAAATAAAAACTTAGATTAAACCCATGCCGACCAATATATATATATATATATATATATATATATATATTAAAAATTATGCTTTTGTTCGGCAAATTAAAGACCACCTAAATGAAAAGATATATCAAAATATATTATAGAATTATCTTTAAATGTGTAGAAAAATATATTAATATTTCAAGTCGGATCAAAAGATTTTCACCCTAAACTCATCCTTTATAAAATTCGATTTGAATCATATTTTAAAAAATAATCTCATTAATTCATGTCAAAATCTATCAAATTTGAGTTAAATTTATACCCTTATATTTATATGCCCTTTCCTGTGTGTTGAATTGTATATAATTAAAAAAAAGGAAACTTATAATAAAAAATGTATATGATGAAAAAGAGAAAGAGTGGATTCATAAATAAATTTTAAAAGTTATATTAAAACAACCATTTTAGAGACATGTCTTTTTGTTATTTAAACTTTTGATTGAGTTAATATGATAGGTAAATCAAATGTTAATTTAATTAAAATTTTGAATTTTTTTATTAAAGGTTACTTAATCTTGTTATAAAAAGTATTATGATATATGATATTTTTACTTTTTTATATAATATTTAAATAAAATAATTATATTTTCATTGCCCAAAATTAACATAACATTAGTAAATACATACAAATAATGTTACCATTCAACTATAATTATTTCTCAAAAAGATTTTCAAATAAAATATAATATTTTACTCACATAGGAGTGTGATAAAATATATACCATGTAATTTATTTTTAGCCTAACCGTATAAATGGTCCCCAAAACTTTTATAACAATTGTATTTTGGTCATGAAATTTTAAAATTTCTAATGCAATCACTAAATCTTTTTATTTGCTTTCAATACGATCACTGTCATCAGTTATCGTTAAAAAATATTGACACGACATATCAAAGTCATCTTTTTTATTTGTTGTCATCTTTATCAACATTTGATGATTTTTTCGATCGAAAAGATCACCAAACTACAAATCTTTTTCTTTTTCCCTTTCTTTTCATAAGTTCAAACTCATTGAAAAACTTTCATTCTCATCAAATCTTAATAAAAATTAAAAGCAAAGACTTCCTTTTCGCATTATGCATCACATTTTATCCTACGTCTAATTGTTACCTACATTTAATCTATGTATAGTTTTACGTATATACTTTTGTTCACCTTAACCTATAAGAATGTTAGTTGCAAACATAACGTTTTCTTCTATTTTTTCCCTTTTTTACTCATTATTAAATATTATGCTCTTTTAAGTATTTTATGATACTTATGTGTATTTGTTAGTAAGTATTGAGATCGTTACGATTTCTAAAAAAAAATTGGATAAAAAAAATACTCATGCGTCTCCTTTTTACGTGAAATGAAAATGAACAGCGAGGAATTTTCCTTGTCTTAGACGTTAGGTAAGCTAAATTTTCTTGATTTCGTTTTTTGTTTAACATACAATATTAATCATTATTTTATGAATAGATTTGAGGAGAATACGATTTGTCTTATACGTTAGGCAAACCAAAAATTCTTTTGAATTTATTCTGTTTTTTTATAAAAGCCATCTATTATTATCAATTATCTTTGTAAAAAGTAAAATAAGATATTTAAAGAGGTTCTCTTTTGTTCTAGATGTTGAATAAGTTAGAGCCTTTCAAATTATTCCTAGTTCATAACTCTTTTCTTTTATTTTAGGTGTTAGAAATTTGGTTAGAGAATTTAGTACTCAACATTAGGATTAGAGAATATTAATTTTTAGAATCTTGAATGGTTAGTGAACCATTTTTGTGCTCATATGCTTTGCTTTTAAATTAAAAAAACGTATCATACATATTCAATACTTTGCCACATTATTTCAAACGGGGTATGTTCTTTAATTAATTGGGCATTTGATATCTTTCTAGGCGTCGGAGGATTTCGAGGTTATTTAACGAGAGAACATATCTTTGATTTTTTTTCCATAAAAACAATATCATGAAAATTTTCAGAATTTGAGAAATATTTCTAATTTTTCTTAGACGTTAGAAAATTTTGAGGTATTTAAAAGATTTGCAAGTTCTGAGTTTTTAGCATGGTTCATGAGAATCAAGGCGTCTTCTTGAATGTGATCAATTTTTAATATTCTTCTATACTTTGGAGAATGCTCGAAATCACCTATGAAAGTCTTCACCCTCAAAATTTTACATAGATTAATTTATGAATTTTTAGGGTTTTTGAGTATAATTTTGATTCTCTTAGCCGTTATAGAATTCGAACTTATTCTCGAGAAATTAAAATTTATTATTAATCTAAAAATACATTAATTACATGCATAAGTCGAGATAAAATATTCATGGTTAAGTAAGCGTCGTTTTTACGGGCGTCGGGTTAAGTAACCGTGCCCCCGAACTCAATTTTGGTTTTCGTAGACCTAAGCATTTTTGGTGTTCCAATCTGACCTTAAACTAATTGGTGGCGACTCCCTTCATCTTTTCAAAAGTCGTACCCTAAAATTTTTATTTTGTTAAAAAATGGTGTTGACAACTAGCGATCGTTATATTCATCGAAAAACTCACACAAGGCTGAGATTAATAGTTTTTCTTTACTTATTTTCATGTTTTTGTTGTTATTTATTGTCTTATGCTATTAGTGGTTTTGGTTGTGAACAATGATCGAATTAAATTGGTGATGATGGCTTGAGGTTAGTTTGACCGTGATTTTGATACGTAAGACTTGAATGATATAACAGTGATGAATGGTTTGAGGATCGTTAAAAGATAAAGAAACTCTTGAGTATGGTGAGTGTTGTGTTTAGAGATGACGATTAGAAAAATGTCAAATAGTGGTAATGCAACGATCATTACTAATTAGTTTGAGAAATTTAGGGTTTTGGAAAGATGACTTTAACGTATCATACCAATATTTTTTTAATGAAAATTGACAACAATAATTGTGATGAACCAATATTTTGATATAATAAATCAAGGGCAATTTTTTTTTTGGATTTGATTGAACTTGTTCAAAACTTTCAAAAATAATTTAAAGTCCATTAAATATGAATGTGAATACAAAATATTTTTATGGGTAAGTAGTATTGATACTATTCTTAAAGTATCAAAACTGCATGAACAATATTGATATTGTTCTTACAGTACTGATGCCAAAGGTAAGAGAAATATTAATACTCCCATAGTAGTATTGGCACTACCTTTGTTTTTTAAGTTGTTCAAATTCTAAAATACAAAATTGCTATTGATACTCTAGGAGTATCAATACTACTTTACATAGTAGTATCAATACCACAAACCCTAGTATCGATACTGATCAAGCCCAATAGTCATTAACAAATAGTTTATTTAAATATTATAAAAGAAATATTGATACTCCAAAAGATAGTATTGAGACTTCTTGTTCTGAGCAGTTTTATTTTGCAACAAATAAAGTCACCGACTCTAAAATATCCCCATGGGTAAAAACAGTCACAAACTCATTCCAACTTATAAAAACATCACAAAACACTTGAAGAATGTTACAACACCTATCTAATAATAGAGATCAAGGGAAAAGTCTTTTTATTCTTTATTTTTCTTTTTCTTTTCTACATAAGTGTTTGAGCTCATTGCATATATTTTAATTATTTTTCTTGTGAGCATAAATATTGTAAACACTACCTTGTGAGATTTTCTTATTTACATCTTTTATCATTTGTAAAAGGAGAATGGTTCTATCTTAGCCTTTGAAAATATAAAGATTTAAAATATTACTCTTTAGCCTAGAAAAAGAAATAACAAATTCTTGTATTTGTTAGAAATCTTTAGTGTAGAACTAAGGTAGTGGATGTAAATTTCATTGAGGAAGTTGAACACTATAAGTTTTTGTGTAAAATTTTCTATACTTTTACTTCTACATCCAAGTTTTTCAAAAGATTGACTCACTCACTCTTGGCACTTTTTATTGATCTTTAGAGCCTCATAAATGTTAACAATTAGTATTAGAGTGGGTCATAATCGACGGTTTAACAACCTTGTGAAGATCTTAGAAGCGCTCTATCAATTTCCGATTCAACCAAGAAGATGAATTCAACCTCGACTCGTACTACCTCGAGGATTCTCACTCCATCACAAAGCCTCCTTACTTCAATGGTGCTAACTAATCCTATTAAAAGAATATGATGACGTTGTTTATTTAAGCCACTGATATTTTGATTTGAGAAGTAAGTACTGAAGATTCTCTCATCTTCAAGGAATAAGTCGGAGTGGAGAAGTGAAGATAGGAAGGTAGCCCAACTCAATGTCAAAGTCATGCACATCCTCTTTTGTTCTCTTGGCCCAGATGAATATAGTAGAGTAACTTCATGCTCTAATGCTAAGGAGATTTCAGACAAGTTGAAGATGACTCGTGAAGGAACTAACCAAGTGAAGAAGTCCATGATTGACATTCTCACTCTCAACTATGATAACTTCAAGATGAAGCTTGATGAAAACATAAAGATAATATCTGATTGGTCACTTCTTTCATCAATGAGCTTAAGAATTCTGGGAAAGTTTATCCCAATGAAGAAGTAGTAAGAAAAATATTTTATTCCTTATCAATATAATAGGAAAAAAAGACAATCACTATTGAAGAAGCTAATGATTTAGAGATTCTCGCTCTTGATGAACTTATCAGATTGTTGCTCACTTATGAGATGAGACTCCAAATAAAACAACAAGAAGAATAAAAAAATGGCAAAAAGAAAAGGAGGTAGGCATTACCTTCAAGTCCACAAATAAGAGTAATCAAGACTCAAGTGAAGAGGATGATAAAGAGGCAGAGATGGACAAACTCTTTAAAAGATTCAAGTAGTTTATGACTTTAAAAGAAAAAGATGGGAAGTTGTTGCGTGTGTGATGTACTATAATACACAGATTGTGCAAGTATACACGTCGAACAAGTAATAAAGTGATGAGTGAGTATCGTCTCCATAGGGATTAAAGTAAATTAAGTAAAATATGTGCACTTAAATTATAAACAAATAAAGTATATAATGGTATGAACAAGGTGATGTGAATGTTGTGGAAAAATATTAAAGAGTGTGAAATGTTGTAATGAAAAGGTAAAATAAAGAAATGATATAGCAAAAGTTGGTGATGAGAAATGGGTGCACAAGATAAGACGATAAGACTCATAAGTGTGAAGCTTTTAAGAAAGATTAAAGGTTGGGTCTATCTTGGAGTCATATGTCTTATCCTTAATTAATGTTAACATTTTCCAATTAATACGATAATCAACAGAGTTTACTACATTATTTCTAGGTTACTTCTAGTAAGAAACCTGACAGTGAAAATGCTAAAGTAATACCTCTCAACGTGAACCCTAGCATGATATTATCGATGAAGCCTTACTCATTTTAGTCGAAACTATATATTTATCTCTAAGGCGAGTTAGGGTTTTGTAACAGCCTCAATATCGGGTTAGTGACTAAATTATAAAACTTCAGAATTTGGTGATTAAAATAGAATGATTAAATAGTGTTGTAATTTAGTATAGGGTTAAATTGCAAGGAAGATGGAATTGAAGGATAGAATGGTCATTTGTAAGGGAAAATAATTAAGATTTCTTATGTTTATATTAGCTACACGTGGAAAGAAGGAAATAAAACATAAGCTTCCAGAATTCTCTTCTTCTCTTTTTTCCTCCCAACGTTAAAACTCATAGCAAAGGTGAGATTTCTCATAAGTTGTTTGTTAGTTGGAATTTAAGTCTGGTTTTGATCCTTAGATGCTAATTAAGCTTATGGAAAGCTTAATTTGCTTTAAAGCCATAAGGTGAGGAAGTTATAAGAGATTAAAGGAAATAGGTTTTTAAATAAATTTATGGAAAATAGTTGATAAGTTGAATTTGAAGTTGAATTTGACTTTTCATCGTGCTAATTAAGGAATATGAAGTGTTAGAATTGTATTTAGAACATATTGAAATTTGAGTATGATTCTTGAATTACATATGAGGGATATGATTTTGAGGTTAAAGATGATTTTCATGGATATAAGTTGGTTTAAGTAATGATGGTTGGGTTTAATGATATGATAGGGGTTTAAAATAGAGGAATTGAGAGAAGAATTGATGATTTTCGGGCTTAAAATACAATTTCTGGGTTGTGTGCATTGATGCACATTGATGCACATTCAATGTGCATCGATGCACTCTCAAATAAATAAACATCAAATGTAATTAGTGCATCGATGCATAAGGAGTGCATCGATGCACCTGCTTAAAATACAAACATCGAATGAGATTTATGCACTGTGCATAGATAGTGCATCGATGCACTCGTTAAGGGATGCATCGATACATGGTATAGTGCATCGATGCATACCTTCATTAAAAGTTGGAAATAACTTTCTTATTAGCCTAAGGAGTGATAGTTAAGAATATATTAATTAGTATACTGATTAGTATCAATGTATTACTATGTAGATATGGAACATAATTTCGTTCCGGAACAAACAAAGGATTAGGATCAAGTCAAAACAAGCAAGGCCAAAGTGAGTGCCAAACTAGATAGAATTGTATGGAGATAAGACTTACGATAAGTCTATCTCTTATAATTGAATTCATGATTTCATATTCATGTATATGCATCCATATATATATATATTGGATACAGTGATTTCATGCATAATTCATTTATGCTTTAATATGATATTATATGAAAGAATGAAATTGTCAGAGAATCTTTCCAGGTATGTGAAATAAGAGAAATAATCATGTGAAGTGACTGATGTGTTTACATGGATAGTGATAAAAGATATATGAAATGAGATATGTACTTATAATTAAGCCCATGTTATGTAATATGAGAGATGTAGGTATAATTGGCATGCCAAGAGTCGAGGGATAATCAGTGGTCTTTCGGGACATAGTGGTTCTTCGGAACAATCAGTGGTCCTTCGGGACATAGTGGTCTTCGGGACAAATATTCAGTGCCCCTTGAGGGAATTATACGAGCTGTGGTGACAGCATAGTGCACAACCTCTATGTACTCACATATCTTTGTTCTCAATAATATACGGGCAATCCAAAGATCAATTAAAGTAGAATTATTTTAAGAATATATGTTTTACATGTGAATGTTATTATCATATATGTTATAGTGAAGTAGATGCATGCAAATAAAGATGTCATGATCTGATAGAAAGAATTCATGTTCATGAATGCATTGTTATGCATATATATTTTTATATTATGCCTCATTAAGTCTATGACTTAGCGTGCAAGCGATTTACACGTAGGTACCAAGAATCAAGAGGAGCAGTAATAGAGGCGGCAAGGACAGCATCACTACTAAAAGATCAGATCAGAAGTAGGTATTTTGGTTGTGTATAGAATGTTGACATGTAATAAGTGGTTAATTACGAATGCTCTGATCGATTTTGTATTTTGTGATCTCTTTTATGTAAATTAATGTATTTGGTTTTAATGAAAGTTAAAATTTCTCTATTTTTCTTTAAGTGTCAAAGTTTGAAAAGTCAATGTGACACTTCGGACTCATATTCGAGTCAGATATGGGTTAAGAGTGTTACATTTAATGGTATCAGAGCTACAGCTTAGTCGATTTTTGGCATAAACCAAAGTCTAGAGTGTCCTATAAAGTATACATGCCAACAAAATAGTGAAAACTTCTGATCTGATATAATAGTATGTTGTTTTGATAGAATGATATGGGTATCTTTTTATAGATGTTCGGACATGGTAGCTCTAGAAGTGAAGCGGGAGATGATAGGTCCGCTGAAAGTAGTAATTCACCTACCCTGGCCAGGCAGAGTGAAGATCAGACACCCTTGGAGTGCCTGTAAGTGATCAAGATGTGTTCTTCAGAACACTGGACGCTGTATTGATGCGTTTCAACCTTTAGTTACTTCAACTCCAAGAATGAATGTTGCGAAGGAGTTGAAGGGTTTAGGAGCACCAAAGTTTAGAGGTGAAGCTGAAGAAGGTCCTATTGTTGCAGACCTTTGGGTTAATGATGTAAAAATCATGCTTGAAGGACTTCATTGTTTCGATCCAGAAAAGCTGGATGGAATAACTCTCTGCTCCGAGGTCAAGCAAGGATTTGGTGAACCAACATTACATTGAGAATGTCCGGTGATCAAGTAACTTGGTCTTTGTTCTTAGAAGAGTTCAAGCATAAATACATCGGCGATCAATTCATCCGACAAATGAAGCAAGAGTTCATGAACTTGAAGCAATGGAATCGTACAGTGTATGAGTACGAATGTGAATTAACAAGTTGAGTCGCTTCGTTGCTGAGTTAATTCCTACAGAAAAAGATGTTTGTGATTGGTTCGTGGAAGGTTTACGTCCAAGACTGAAGGAAATGTTAATTGTGTTAAATCTATCCTCATTTCAAGAAGTGGTGAACCGTGCTAAACTCTAGAAATAGCTCAAAATGAAAGGTTCGAATATTCGTGGGCTCAGACATAAAAAATAACATGTGCATCATCGAGTTCGACACCATCAAAAAGGGGTAGAGATGCTGGTCCTTGACCCCAAGCGAGATCAGAGTCAGTTGCATCCTCTGCAAGGGATCAAATCAGATGAGGGGTCGACAGAAACAATCAGTGGGATCTAGAGCTGGGAGATCTAACCCGAGCCAAGTCAGACAATGTCCACATTATGGAAGGAACCATTCGGGGATATGCATAATGATTTCTGGAGTCTGTTTTAAATGTGGGGATACCAGACATTTTGTTCGGGATTATCCCATGTTAGCGGGTGAATCTACTCACCAGAGAGGTCTGTCTCGGCTACACAGAGAGGAAGAGGTAGAGGTAGGGGAAGAAGTCAGTCAGAATCCTCGAATCCACAAGAGATACACTCCATAACTCGGGTGTATAATCTCAAGACTAGCGAGGATAGAGATGACCCAAAAATAATAGCAGGTATCTTTCAATTGTATAACAAGAATGTGTTTATATGATTGATCCAGGGTCTACATATTCTTACATTTGCAGTAAGTTAGTGAAAGAATTGAATATTCCGTTAGAATCTACTAGCAGTGAGGTAATATGACTAATCCATTAGGACGCAGTGCTCGAGTTAATATGGTATGTCGAGGGTGTCCCATACAGATTCAGGGAATTGAATTCCCTGCTAATCTGATGGAATTACCTTTTGACGAATTCGAGGTGATATTGGGAATGGACTGGTTATATCGTTATTACGCTAATGTTGACTATAGACTGAAAAAAGTAACGTTGAAAAGTTCAGAAGATATAGAAGTTATTGTATTTAGTGAATGATAGAACACATTGGCTAATGTAATATCAGTGATGTCGGCAAAGAAGTTATTGTTACAGGGATGTCAAGGGTCTATTGCAAGTGTACTGGATGTGAGAGCAAAAGAGAAGGGGATAGAAGAAATTCCTTCAGTCAGAGAGTTTTCTGACGTTTTTCCTGCAGAGTTATCGAGTTTGCCTCCAGACAGAGAGGTAGAATTTCAGATTGAAGTAATGTCGGGAACTGCACCTATTGCCATGTCACCATACAGAATGGCCCCAAAAGAGTTACAATAATTAAAGATCCAATTACAAGAATTACTGGACAAAGGGTTTATCAGACTAAGTGTCTCACCATGGGGAGCTCCAGTTTTGTTCGTCAAAAAGAATGATGGATTCATGCGTCTTTGCATTGATTATAGGCAACTTAATAAAGTGACCATTAAAAACAAGTATCGACTCCCCCGAATTAACGATTTATTTGATCAGTTAAAGGGAGCTTCAGTGTTTTCGAAGATTGATTTACGTTCTGGTTATCATCAATTGAAGATTCAAGACAAATATATTCCAAAGACGGCATTCAGAACGAGGTATGGTCATTATGAGTTTATTGTGATGCTGTTTGGAGTTACAAATGCTCCAGCTGCTTTCATGGATTTGATGAATCGAATATTCCAACCCTATCTGGATCGATTCATTATGGTATTCATTGATGATATTTTAGTGTATTCAAAGTCAGAAGAAGATCATAGTTCGTATTTGAGGATTGTTATACAGACTTTGAGAGAAAAGAAACTTTATGCCAAACTCTCCAAATGTGAATTCTGGTTGAAGGAAGTGACGTTCCTTGGACATGTGATTTCTGCCGAAGGAATTCGAGTGGATCCTCAAAAGATTAAAGCCATTTTAGACTGAGAAATTCCAAAGAATGTGTCAGAATCCGGAGTTTTCTGGGGTTAGCTAGTTATTACCAAAGGTTTGTTAAAAACTTTTCGATAATAGCATTACCCCTAACTAAATTATTGAGGAAAGAGATAAAATTTGTATGGACTCCGGAGTGCCAAGAAAGTTTGGAAAGGCTGAAAAAGGTTTTAACAGAAGCTCCACTGTTGATTCAACCTGAGTCTGACAAGAACTTTGTAGTTACAGTGATACGTCTCATAATGGGTTGGGATGCGTGTTAATGCAAGAAGGCAAAGTGGTGGCCTATGCTTCGAGACAATTAAAACCACATGAGAAGAATTATCCCACGCATGATCTAGAGATGGTTGCAGTAGTATTTGCACTTAAGATCTGGCGTCACTATTTGTATGGTGAGTGATGCTATTTGTATATGGATCATAAGAGTTTGAAATATTTGATGACTCAGAAGGAGTTAAATTTAAAACAACGAAGATGAGTGGAATTCTTAAAGGATTATGATGTAGTGATCGATTTTCATCTAGGGAATACGAATGTGGTAGCGGATGCCTTAAGTCGAAAGACGTTTGCAGCCTTAAGAGCTTTGGATGCTAGACTATCATTAAGAGGAGACAATGCCATATGTGTGGAATTGATTCTCAAGCCATCATGGCTAGATCGAATTAAAGAATTGCAAGCTAGATATGAAAAATATTTAAAGAAGTTACAACAGATAAGGAATAGAGAGGTTATAGATTATGAAGTGAAAGCTGATGGGAACCTATATTATCAAATGAGGCTAGTGATTCCAGATGATGATGAGTGGAAGAAAGACTTGTTAATAGAAGCTCATTGTAGTCCATTGACTATGCATCCGGGAGGAAATAAAATGTATATGGATCTCAAGAGTCGATATTGGTGGCCTGGAATGAAGAGAGACATTACAGAATTCGTATCCAAATGTTTAACGTGTCATCAAGTTAAAGCTGAACATCAAGTTCCGTCAGGATTGTTGCAACCTATGTCTATTCCTCAGTGGAAATGGGAGAATGTAATAATGGATTTTGTAACGGGGTTACCTTTGACCCCGAATAAAAGAGATTCCATTTGGGTGATTGTAGACAGATTAACTAAGTCAGCTCATTTTATTCCGGTACGAGTTGACTTTTCCATGGATAAGTATGTTGAGTTATATATCAGGGAGATTATACGTCTACATGGTGTACCTATTTCTATTATTTCGGATCGAGATCCTAGATTTACTTCACAGATTTTGGAAATCATTACATAAAGCGTTGGGCACTTGGTTGAACTTTAGTACAACATTTCATCCACAAACCAATGGGAAATTCGAGAGAACAATTCAAATTTTGGAGGATATGTTGAGAGCTTGTGTTATCGAGTTCAAAGGATCATGGGAAAGGTACTTGCCTCTTGCTGAATTCGCGTACAACAATAGTTATCAATTAAGCATCAAAATGGCACCTTATGAAGCTCTTTATGAAAGAAGATGTTGTACGCCTCTAAATTGGTTTGAGCTTAGAGATAAAGAAATTCTTGGTCCGGAGTTGATCCAGGAAGTGGAAGAAAAGGTTCAAGTAATTCAAAGTAATCTCAAAGCAACAGCTGATAAACAGAAATCTTACGCAGATCTAAAGAGAAAAGAGATCGAATATCAAATAGGAGATAAAGTGTTTCTCAAAGTGTCTCCTTGGAAGAAGGTTTTGAGATTTGGTCGAAGAGGAAAGTTAATTCCTCGATTCATTGGACCTTATGAGATTGTAAAGAAAGTTGGACCAGTGGCATATCAATTGGCATTACCACCTGAAATGAAAAGATTCATGATGTCTTTCATGTCTCAATGCTTCGGAAGTATAGATTTGATCCTTCCATATTGTGACTCCAAAAGAGATCGAGATTCAACCAGATTTAACGTATGAGGAAGAACCGGTTCAAATTTTAGCTCATGAAATTAAACAATTAAGGAATAAGACTATTCCATTAGTCAAAGTATTGTGGAGAAATCACAAAGTAGAGGAAGCAACATGGGAGCGTGAAGAGGATATGAGGAATTAGTACCCCCATCTCTTTGTGTAATGAAAATTCGAGAACAAATTTTCTTAGAGGGGAGAGATTTGTAACAACCTCAATACCGGGTTAGTGACTAAATTATAAAACTTCAGAATTTGGTGATTAAAATAGAATGATTGAATAATGTTGTAATTTGGTATAGGGTTAAATTGTAAGGAAGATGAAATTGAAGGATAGAATGGTCATTTGTAAGGGAAAATAATTAAGATTTCTTATGTTTATATTAGCTACATGTGGAAAGAAGGAAGAAAAACATAAGCTTCGAGAATTCTCTTCTTCTATTCTTTCCTCCCAACATGAAAACTCATAGCAAAGGTTAGATTTCTCATAAGTTGTTTGTTAGTTGGAATTTAAGTCTGGTTTTGATCCTTAGATGCTAATTAAGCTTATGGAAAGCTTAATTTGCTTTAAAGCCATAAGGTGAGGAAGTTATAAGAGATTAAAGGAAATAGGTTTTTAAATAAATTTATGGAAAAGAGTTGATAAGTTGAATTTGAAGTTGAATTTGACTTGTCATCGTGCTAATTAAGGAATATGAAGTGTTAGAATTGTATTTAGAACATATTGAAATTTGAGTATGATTCTTGAATTACATATGAGGGATATGATTTTGAGGTTAAAGATGATTTTCATGGATATAAGTTGGTTTAAGTAATGATGGTTGGGTTTAATGACATGATAAGGGTTTAAAATATAGGAATTGAGAGAAGAATTGATGATTTTCGGGCTTAGAATACAATTTCTGGGTTGTGTGCATCGATGCACATTCAATGTGATCGATGCACTCTCAAATAAATAAACATTGAATGCAATTAGTGCATCGATGCATAAGGAGTGCATCGATGCACTGCTTAAAATACAAACATCGAATGGATTTATGCACCAATGCATAGATAGTGCACTGATGCATCCGTTAAGGGATGCATCGATACATGGTGTAGTGCATCGATGCATACCTTCATTAAAAGTTGGAAATAACTTTCTTATTAGCCTAAGGAGTGATAGTTAAGAATATATTAATTAGTATATTGATTAATATCAATGTATTGCTATGTAGATATAGAACATAATTTCGTTCCGGAACAAACAAAGGAATAGGATCAAGTCAAAACAAGCAAGGCCAAGGTGAGTGCCACACTAGATAGAATTGTATGGAGATAAGATTTGCGATAAGTCTATCTCTTATAATTGAATTCATGATTTCATATTCATGTACATGCATCCACATATATATATATATATTGGATACAGTGATTTCATGCATAATTCATTTATGCTTTAATATGATATTATATGAAAGAATGAAATTGTCAGAGAATCCTTCCAGGTATGTGAAATAAAAGAAAAGATCATGTGAAGTGACTGATGTGTTTACATGGATAGTGATGAAAGAGATATGAAATGAGAAATGTATTTATAATTAAGCCCATGTTATGTAATATGAGAGTTGTATGTATAATTGGCATGCCAAGAGTCGAGGGATAATCAGTGGTCCTTCGGGATATAGTGGTTCTTCGGAACAATCAGTGGTCCTTCGGGACATAGTGGTCATTCGGGACAAATATTCAATGCCCCTTGAGGGAATTATACGAGCTGTGGTGACAGTATAGTGCACAACCTCTATGTACTCAAATACCTTTGTTCTCAATAATATACATGGGTAATCCAAAGATCAATTAAAGTAGAATTATTATAAGAATATATGTTTTATATGTGAATGTTACTATCATATATGTTATAGTGGAGTAGATGCATGCGAATAAAGATGTCATGATCCGATAGAAAGAATGCATGTTCATGAATGCATTGTTATGTATATATATTTTTATATTATGCCTCACTAAGTCTATGACTTAGCGTGTAAGTGATTTACACGTAGGTACCAAGAATCAAGAGGAGCAGTAATAGAGGCGGCAATGACAACATCACTACTAAAAGATCATATCAGAAATAATTGACAAAGTAGGTATTTTGGTTGTATATAGAGTGTTGGCATGTAATAAGCGGTTAATTACGAATGTTTTGATCGATTTTGTATTTTGTGGTCTCTTTTATGTAAATTAATGTATTTGGTTTTAATGAAAGTTAAAATTTCTCTGTTTTTCTTTAAGTGTCAAAGTTTGAAAAGTCAATGTGACACCTCGGACTCATATTCGGGTCAGATTTGGGTTAAGGGTGTTACAGGTTTTGCTTTCTAGCTCGACCCCATATCCGCATAGATCTAAGCTTAACTCTCTCGATATCAAGAATCGAACATAAATAAAGGCTATCTCTCGAAAGCTCTTACAAATATAATCGATAAAAAAATGAACAAACCAAGTATATAAATTGAAAATGCTTCAAGACACTATTGTCGTTCCTTCCGTAATTATTTTTGTTTCATCCCAAAAACCGTTGAAATGATCGCTCATATCTCACAAATCAACTTAAAATCAAAGACTATAAAACAGATTCAGACTTAACCTTTTTGTACAGCCTGACTAACGAAGCTGAAACCTCCTGGAACTGAAAAGTGGGATTTTGTAGAGCTTCCTGCAAATTATGGTTGGAATCCTCCAGAGAAACGGCAATAAAATCGGCGCTGGAAATGGTTGTCCACGCGCCCTCACACGCCAGCGCGTGAACGCGCTGGGCGAATGGTGATCGGGCTTTCCAGATCGGTCGATCGTTGAACGGTGTACCTCTTGGTGTTGGCGGTGTCGAGAGAACAGTCTCCAAAAGTCCCGGCAAAAATGAAGAAACGACCATCAACGGTAGATCTACGACTTTTGAAGGATTTTTTCGCAAAACTAAGTTCGAAAGTAGTATCACAATGACGAGATGAACTTCCCTGAGGAAAACGGCGGCGAAAAATGGTCGAAGTATTGCGGCGGACTGCGGTCAACGATGATTAGCGTCGACGGACGACGGAATGCACACCTGAGAACTAATGGGATCCCCAAAAACTCCTAACCTTCTAGAGAGAAGTGGGAGCTTCTCTCTAACTCCTTTAATTCAAAGTCAATAATAATCTCTTTTTATTTTAAGAATTTGTAAACTTTGTAATTGACTAATTGTTACAATTAGTTGAGTGGTTTTATAGTTTCTTTTGCTAAGTTCACGTTTCAAGTGTTCAATTTTTATCTATTTGGGTGTTCATGATTGTTTTATTCTTTTGCATGGGTGGCCATTAGGATAGGTTCTGGGTGTAGTGATGATGATGTGGGAGAAAATAGAGCACTTGCCAAGCCCTTGTGGTAGTGCTTGACATATGGTCTTCCTTATAAAATATGAGTGAGAATGTTGCACCCCTCCACGTGTCTGTGTGGTTTAACTCGAATAATCTTGTTGAAGGTCTCTTGGCTTTTGCCTAACTGGAGGTCTATGGTGAGAGGGTGCCATGGTGGATTTGGCGAATTTTTCTGTAGTGTTATTGCGTGTTTTTATCGAAATGGAATAAACTCAAAAGTGGTGTTTTTGGTTCAACTGTGAGGCGCGAACTATCAACCCTTCTATAATTGTGTCTTGATGGCCTTACTGTTTCTGGCACCCGTTTGCGCAGAATACGTGATGTGGATATGAAGCGCGACTATGCATTTGTTGTATGTATTTCTTGACTCTCTTAATTTAAATCAAAGCAACTTTTCTTATCGCTAAATTTCTTCAGCATATGTTGTAAATATGATCATGTTGCTTGGATATTGCTTGGATAATTTTTCCTTTGTGTGTGTTTTTTTCTTCTGGATATCAGGAATTCAGTGACCCTAGAGATGCTGATGATGCAAGATATTCAATGAATGGTCGAGACTTAGATGGATGCCGTATCATTGTTGAATTTTCCAAGGGGGTAAGTTTTGTTGTTTGTCAGACATTAATACCTCAATAATATCAAAAAGGAACTAATTTTACATGTAAGCCCTTGACTAGTTTAATCTTTCACCGGTTTAACTTTACAATGAATTCATATCTAGTTCCTTCAAATCTTTGGGACTGGGTGATGTGAACCATAAAATCCTCATTTTCAGTTCAGCCTTGCAGCATGGCTCGTTGACCTTCGTTTTATTTGCATGTGCACTCATTGCATGTTCATTTGATGCGACACGTGTGAGTATTTTACCGAGTATGTTGGCCTGTTGTGTGATACCCTATAATGTATCTAATAAAATTTCCACATTTTAGTCAACCGGTTTGTATATGCAAATGAATGGTGAAATTTGGAAGGCAGAGAGAGATGGTGAAATTTGGAGGGTAGAGAAAAATATGGATGGGAATGTTGTCTAAGTATGGCGCAATTTGGTTTCTCCTATACACTCTGAACTGGTTTCAATATTTTCAGTTTTTAATATAATTAATTGTTTTAAAAAAAATCAAGTATAGTTAGCTCTTGTTAAAGAGTATATTGGATGTTGATGAGTGTGGGATAGGCACTGCATCATTTTTTTCATTTGTTTCCCAATCCTTGTTCTAATTGTTGTCCTGGTATTCATTGTGACGTTTGTTGGTCAATACTTCTAGATCACTGAATCTGATTTAACTTGTAACTTAGGTACCTCGTGGCCCTGGTGGGGCTCGTGATTACCCTGGAAGAGGTCCTACTCATGGGTCAGAACGCTACTTCAACTGTGGAATTGATGGCCACTGGGCCCGTGATTGCAAAGCTGGGGATTGGAAAAATAAGTGTTATCGTTGTGGAGAACGAAGCCACATAGAAAGAAATTGTCAGAACAGTCCTAAGAAACTAAGGTCCTATATTGCTATTCTTCTTATCTTGATCAGTTTGGTTTGAATGGATGTGTTATATTATTGTATCATTAGCTTCCATATCATTTAGTTGTGAGACTACTCTGTTGGTGCAGCCGTAGACCCCGTAGTTACTCATGCTCACCTAGTCCCCGTCGTGGTAGAAGCAGAAGCCGCAATTATCATGCAAGGCACAGTGCCAGGTTTGTCAACTTTCCTGCAACAGGATTTCAGTTCTGAAATATAGATGGCTTTTCTACTTTAGTACCTTGAAATTATTGAGTCTTATGTGAATTCACTTTGTTGTATTACTTTCGGCAACAAAAATTAAAATGTACGTTTTTTTTTATTCGATTGTCCATTACCCTGCCAGCCCATGTAGGTCAAGATAACTGGGAGATTTAATTGATAGAATTGTTTTATTTTGTTATTTATGGGGCTCAGTCTTCTTTGAGCTCAATCTTAACCTTATGCAGTAGATCGAGATCATCTGCAAAGAGAGAAAGGAGTTTGGACCATGACGATAGAGATCATCAAGGAGCCCTAAGCGCTATAGGGGATCTGCATCACCTTCCGGGGGGAAGAAGCGTAGTCCGGTGCCCGATGAAAGAAGCCCACCACAAGAGAAAGGTAGCCCATCCCCAAGGGACGGTAGGGGCAGGAACGACAATGGTTCAGATTACAGTGCAAGTCCGAGGGGAAGAAACAGAAGCACAAATGGTGAAGTTGGTACTGAGGACAGGGCTTATAAGAGCTCTCCAAAAGAGAAAGAGAACAGCCAGAGCCGTAGCCCTAGCCCTTAGGGATGACCGGAGCCCTATTTATGACGATGAGGATAATCATGCTTCTCCTAGATGCAGTGAATCAAATTAATCGATGGTGGTTTGAATTGGTATGTTTTGGTGAGGAATCTCAGTTTGCAGGAACTTGAGTTTTTATTATTGTGGATTGATAATTCTTTAAGATTTATTGTTCTGTATTATTTTGCCTTTGGTACTGTGATAAAAACATTTCGTCATTTGACTGTTGTAGTCACAGATGGATCCGGTGTCTGAATCAGCTAAGGAATGGTGTTTTCTAGTTTTGTTATTTGCCTTACCTCATTCTTTTTCTTTTATTGCAGTTGTTGTATTGGTGTGTTCATGGATAGCTTGGGGTTGGGTTTATGCATGATATTTTATGTTCGTCTAGACTAGATATGTGTCGAGATCCTCGTACATTGTCTAGGCTTGATTTCTGCTTTTGTCAAACTTTGGACTAATTGGATGTAAAAATTATTAAATTAAATTTTTTAAAAGAATCATAAGAGATATTAAACGAAGAAAGAAAACTCCACTCTTGAAAATAGTCTCTCTTTTCTTGTAAACTATTCATTTTGTTTTTGAGCAATGCCAATATGAGATATTTTTTGGATGTAAACATTGATCTCTATCACTAATTTTATGTGACAGAATTTATCAAATGTTATAAAAAGTTATATAATAGGCCTTAAATTATAGATTTTATTACAAAATGAGTTTAACACTATTATTTATCATTAAGATTTTGTTACAAAATGAGTTTAACACTATTATATATCATTAAAGAAGAGGTGATGTCATAAGCAAAATTAATAAAAAAATCTTATTTCTCCGTAATTAAAATTTTATTTTATTATTAATTTTAATTAAAATATTTTTATTATATTCGTTAAATGAAAAAATAAAATGGATGTAAATAAATTAAATATTATTTTTTACTTTTCATATATAAATATTGAATTTATACCATATATATTATTGGGTAAACTACGCCAATGGTCACTGATGTTTGGGTAAGTTTTCATTTTCACCACTAATGTTTCAAAAGTTACAAATCGGTCACTAATGTTATCGTTTATGAAAAATTGGTCACTCGTCGTTAACAGTTGTTAAGAGGCATCACAGAAAACACACGTGGACCGTTAGCTGCTTACCTAGATGGTTTGACCGCCACATGTACCGAGCCTGTCCCAGCATTGCCACCAATAAGAACGTCACTATCCCAAAGCTCGCCCCCACTCCGATCACCCTCGCCACCCATCAAAGAAGTTGGTAAAACATCGGTCATAGTTGGCAAAACCAGTTTGTTCTTCAAATTCTTCCACTACCTACTTCACATCTACCTCCACGATGAGTTTGATGATACCCAAACGTTTTGCTAACCGGATCCTTTGCTTAATCCCCCCAAAGTTCAGCATTTTCGCAGGTTGATTCTTCCAATTTTATCATAAATCCTCCAATCCATTCTTCGTTCGCATCCCTAATTAACTCACATGTTCTCAATTTCCTAAATCAGTTCTGCGTCTCGTCGGTGTTGAGAATCCAGGTACCCAAAGGCGTTCTCCAATTAATCCAGAGAGGCTCTATTATGTTATTCCTAGCTTTAGATTCTTTGGCTAGTTTGATATCTTTTGCAAAAGAGAGGTTGTACTTCATCACCATATTAATATTCTCTTCCTTATTTCTGAAGACTAAGGTATTTATGTTCTTCCATACCAAATGGTGGTCATAAAGATCTTTCCTAGTTTATTCCTTCGAC
Source organism: Hibiscus syriacus (assembly GCF_006381635.1). Lineage (NCBI taxonomy): Eukaryota > Viridiplantae > Streptophyta > Magnoliopsida > Malvales > Malvaceae > Hibiscus > Hibiscus syriacus. Next base: position 2,667,930 of record NW_024062653.1, read on the forward strand.
ATAGATTTTCTTTGACTTACTATTTTCTTTCATCCATTCAAGGAATGGAGCTTCATTATACTGATGATTGTAAATTCTAGCTTGATTCTTCTCTCAAACTGACACTGTTGTAGGACAAAATCTCATCACATGTTCGATTGTTTCTAAGGTATTTTGACATTTTATACAGTTTGCATCTTATATCAAATTTTTCTTGGCTCTGATTTCAGTAGTGTTAATCTTGTTTAAAAGGCACAACCACATAAACCATCTAATACGCTCAATTGTTTCCATCTTCCAGATCCAATTGACATGCTTTGCCTAGTCTTCCATGTTTGAGAAATCCATAATGGTCTTATAAGTCGTGCCAATTGAGAATCGTCCATCTTTCAAATTTTCCCATAAAGGTTTGTATGTTTCCTGGTTTCCTTCTGCGGTTCTTATCTGAATACTCTTAATCTGGTTTATAGTTGATTCACTTAAGACATTTTGTAGTTCTTGTAGGTTCCATGAATTGTTGTCTGATAAGTAGTGCGCCACTTTAACATTACTGTTTTGTAGAACTAGATTTGGATGATCTTTAATGATGGGTTTGTGTCCCGCCCACCAATTTTGCCAAAATCTTATATCAACAGTCATGTAGGTTCCATGAATTGTATGTTGATTTAGCACCCTCCAGCTACATTTAGTGAGCATCGCTAATCTTATATCACCGGTGAACTCGGTGTAGCAGAAGGCGGAGATGAGGCACAGAGTTCGGAAATGGCGTAAGAGATAACAACAGCAGGGCCGGCGTAGAGGCAAGTAACTCTGCCGGTGGTGATGAACACACTGGCTCCGACCATACCTCCGATTCCTTGGCCAACTAAATCTGTAACATCATGAAATTAGGGTTAGTGACAAAAATGAGAATTTTTAAAATTTGGGGATCAATTTAGGAAAAATTGAAAGTTCAAAAATTTTAATAGGGATATTTCATTATTGGATGAAATGGTAAATATGAAAGGTTTTAAGGGCATTATGGTAAAGTTAGCTTAAAAGATATTTTCTTCCTTTATAAGAATGACGTGGGTTTGGAGAGTTTATCTGGAACTCTTCTTTTTCTTCTTTCTTTCTTTTCTTCCCGTGTTTCATGCTTAAGCCTCAAAGGTGAGTTTTAATTTTGATGGTTATTCTTGAATATCTGAGTTGTGTTTATTCTTTGATGTTATATAGCTTAAGGAAAGCTTATATAAGCTTAAACACCAGAGGAAAGAATAGAAAGAAATTTCTATAAGAGTTAAGAAATGAACTTTGTTATAAAAAGGTTTTTGAAGTTCCAAGAAGAATTTGACTTGTCAAAGGGTAATTAAGAAGTTAGAGGTGATAGAATTGAATTTAGAACACATGAAAAATTTAATGAAATTCTTTAATTCAAGAATTATGGTGGATTATGGAGATGGTAAAGTGTTATAGTGTCATAAAAGGTTTTATATGTATAGATAAGTTTTAAGGTACAAGGAGGGATTAATAAGTAGAATTTGGGTCAAATAGACATTTTTGTGCTCAAGATGTAATTTCTGGGTGTGCATCGATACATATTCAATGTGTACCGATGCACTCTCAATAATAAACATCGAATGCCATTAGTGCATCGATGCACCCCCTTAAAAATGACATCGAATGTGATTGGTACCGATGCATGGGTAGTGCATCGATGCACATGTTAAGGGATGCATCGATGATATGATATGCACTTCAATAGAATGAACTATCTTCAGTATAATAGGAAATGGAAGACTAATATATGTGTAGACATCGATCAAAAGCAAAGTTCGAATAGGTCTGCAGAGTAAGATACGCAAAGAAAACAAGAGCTTAAGAGTGTTCATTGAGACCAGGTGAGTACATGATAGTAAGTGTACGTTTGTTAAGGAATTAAGACTTGTGATGAGTCTAATTCTGATATATAGATATAAGTACTAAAGCATAAACATGTAGTGATATGTGTTAGATGTATGCTATATGAGTAAATGCATATGTCCTAATTGTTGAATGTATCTTTATGTGTGAACTATGTAATGCATATAACTTGTTAATTGTTGAATGTATCTTTATGTGTGAACTATATAAATGATATATGTATGATAAGGTCATGTGATCATGAGATATATGATAAAATATATGTGAAAATAATACTCTATGTGTCTCTATTAGAAGGTTATATGATATGTTATGTATGTGAAATGAATGATGAATACATGTTAGTATAATAAGATAGATTAGATGTTATAATTGAATGAAGGGGTTGTATGATAACATGTATATGCGAACATGTGTTGTGAGATAAGAATCATAGCTATGAACTATGTGAAAAGGAATACAAGAAAAAGTGAAAAGCTATGTGATAAGTGAATGTGAATTCCATGGAAATATGTTATGTGAAAGAGAACTATGTGCCTACGTGAATATATAAAAAGATGAATAATAATGCCCATGTTATATAATAAGATAGCTATAGGTATAGTTGGCATGCCAAGAGTCGAGGGTCTACGTGGTCTTTTGGGACATAATGGTCATTCGGGACATAGTGGTCCTTCGGGACATAATGGTCCTTCGGGACACAGTGGTCCTTCGGGACATAGTGGTCCTACGGGACAAATTCTACGCGCCCCTAGTGGGATTTATACGAGCTGTGGTGACAACATTGTGCACAACCTCTATGTACTCACATAAGTTCTCAATAGTGCATGGGGCTTTGAAAAGAAATATAATTTGATATAATGATATGTGTGTTTCTCATGAAAAGATATATGTGATATTTGATATGTATAAGTAATAAGTTAGGATTATATGATAGTAATGGTAACAAGCGCATATGTGTAATGGTGATACAAGATGTTATATGGCTATGCATGGTATGATCATAGTACTTACTCATGTATTGTTGTGTGTTTAAGTTATATTATATATTTATGTTCAATATATGCTCATATAATGGAATGAAATTAATGACAAGGAAATAAGTAAGGATAAACATGTTAGTGATTAGTTCAATAGGTGTATAAGTATAATGTGTATTACATAAGATGTTCATGCAATTGTTAGTTTACCTTATATATTTACATGTCTCACTAAGTCTATGACTTAGCGTGTAAGTGTCTTACATGTAGGTGTGGATCAATAAAAAGATCAAGCTTGGGATCCGTAAAGCAGCATATCTCCGTGTAAAGTTCAGATCAGAAATATTTTTGTAAAGTACGTCGTGTCATATAATTTAGTATGTTGGCATGTAACTAAGTCACTAAATATGTATGCTCTGATGGAGTCTGTTAAGGTTTTTGACACGTTTATGTAAAAGAATTTCTTATAGAATAGAAATTTTAAATTTTCTATAGTTTCTTTTATAAAGTATATGCTTTGACTGGTCAATGTGACACCTCGGACTCGTATCCGGGTCGGGTACGGATTGGGAGTGTTACAAAATCGAACCAACGAAGGGTTTTACGCATGTCGGAGTTGGAACAGGCCTTTACTGGATGAGTTCTTCGTAGGAGGAAGAAATAAAGGGTGCACGACGAGCAAAGCGATGAGGGGTATGGGTCAAGGCATGGAGGTATGATTGTACATTAGAGAAAGAGGAAGATTGGGTTTCCATTAGAACTGACGAAGAAGAAGAATAAGAAGAAGAATAAGATTTGGGTAAAATTGTGGTAACTGAGGGCTTTAGTTTCATTCATGAAATTTGCTCAATTGTTTAATTTTTTTTTTTAAAATTTTTGGTAAAGCATCGGTCATAGGGAGAAGTAAGGTTCTCCACTATGGTGGTCAAACCATCCAAGTAAGCAACTAACGGTCCACATGTGTTCTGTGACGCCTCTTAACGGCGAGTGACCAATTTGTCACAAACGATAACGTTAGTGTCCGATTTGTAACTTTTGAAACATTAGTGGTGAAAACGAAAACTTACCCAAACATCAATGACCATTTACGTAGTTTACCCTAAATTATTTGGTACATTATTAAAAGTTGAGGATTGTTTCGATTATTTTTATTTAAGTTTGGATGTATCTTTCTTATTAATGTGATACTATAATTTTTTTGATGTATTTTTAAAATTATATTTAAACTTCTTAAAGACAGTCAAGTGATTGAATCATATCATTTAATAAAAAGTAATTACATTATTTGATAATTCAATTTTTTGGATATCAAAAATTATAAATTTTTAATTTTACAAATACAATCAAGATAATAAATAATTAGTTATAAAATAATCTGATGAATGAAAATTTTTAAAATTTTAATTTTAAATCTTTAAAATGAACTGTTTTTATTTATATATATATTTAAAGAATTCTAAATTTTTTATTTATTTTTTAAATTATTACAAAAAAATATTGAAAACAATATTAAATAAAATTTAATCATGACCGAAGGGTCAAATAGATATATCTTATTAATTTAGCAGTAACTTCACACTCCTTTAAAAATTTTCACAACTGTTACCTATTTTTTAATAAAATTTAAGGTTTAATATCTATTTTATAACTTTTAAAAATTCAATGACAAATGAAATCATTTTAAATGATCATTTATGAATTTTTACCATATTTTTATATTAGTGTTGATATATTTTAAAATTTGATATTACTTTTTATTTTCTTAAAATTGTACTAATTTAATATTTGTTTTGTAATATTTTTAATATTTTAAAATAAAAACCAATGTTTTTTTGAAAGGTACCCATAGTCAATCGCTTTCATAATAGATCTTTGTAATAGTCGATCAGGATTAAACGATCAATGATCGGATACTGATAGTTAACGAGAAAAGGGGATATTTTGAAGGCTGAATACACCTCTAACCTGATAAGTATGCCACATCATATAATTTTTAAAAAATAATCAGAAAAAATTATTTCACGAAATTAATGAAAAATTAGCCTCAACTTCCAAAATATAGAAAGTACAAAGGATCTAATTATCCCTAAATAAAAAATGAAATGATCAGATTATAGTAGAAGGACCAAATCCATAAAACAAATAAGAAGGGGACATTTTACAGAATTTGACCTAATTTAAAGTTGCCCAACTCATATCAAAGGGATTTTGTTCTTTGCCAAGACAATGCTATCCTCTTTCCTTGTTCCTAAAGTGACTCGAGATATCTCTACTCCTACAATGATAATCTACATGAAATTAGTAAAAAAAAACCGGGTCAAAAGTTAAACCGATGCGACTTTCAGATGCATATTTACATGAGGTAAATTATTATACCCTAACAAGTTTAAGGTGCAAGAAGAATTACGGTGTTAAGTTCTTAAATCGATGTTTTGGAAATTTCGAAAGCAGCTGGGAATATCTACAGATGATGCAGAGGATTACCAGTAACACGAGGAAACAGTTCAAGAAGAGTTCATTTTTGTTACCTTTGCACTTTGCAGTCTTGATTGTGCTAGATTTATGAGATATAGGCCTTAACCAGTTCAGAATAATTGCAGACCAGACCCGTCCTTGGACATGTAATTTTCCCGTTGTTTTTCTCGGCCATTTCTTTGAGAGCCTACCACACAAGACAAGCTGTAACCCCCACAGACTGATAAGGGTAACCAGATTCGATCCGGGGTGTCACATTTGGGCCACCGGAGCGACCCACTTTAAAAATAGCTGAAATTTTAAACTTTTATCAGTACATGTAAACTAATAAATCAGTTGTCACTATTTAAAAATAAAACAGATTTCTAGACTCGTATATAAATCAAAATACAATTACATGCCACTAATCATATGTACCATACTCTGCAACAACGCCGGAAGAACTCCCTTACTGAAGTCGATAGATGCACTGATACAATTCTTTTATCCTGAAAAGATGAGTAATAAAGTGAGTTTCGAAAAGCTCAGTAATACAGAACTACCAGATGATGCTAAAGAACGTGCAGATACAGATAAACATACATATCCTTATTATTTTCGAACATTTACAGATTTTTATGCAGAGATCCTACTGATATTTCATGGTAACGGACAATGAGCTTTCAGTTCAGACAAATATTTCGGATGACTGAGTTCAGAGATCAGAATAGGTTATCTAGTGTGTTCCCGCAAAACCTGTGAAAAGATATCTTTTCTTTTAAACAGTGGCAATTCACAACATATTTTTATTCAAAAACCATATTAATCCATCCAACCAAACACACATAATGTGTAAGTTCCCCAGAACCATACACCACCAACACACCAAGTAAGGCCCTGAGCACAAAGCAGAGGAGCCTGCAGTAACGGTAACGATAACTTCCTCCAACAACACCCTCCCATAAAACATTTATCAAAAACCATAGTAATCCCTCCAACCGAACACACCATAATGTGTAGGTTTCCGAGAACCATACACCCCACCAACACCATAATGTGTAGGTTCCCCAAACCGTACACCCACCAACACCAAGTAAGGCCCCGAGCATAAAATCGAGGAACCTGCATATATAACCTCCAACAATACCCCAAATAAAACATGTTTCGTCCGTAAACGGATATATCAAAAATCAAAACATAATTCATGTCAAGTATCATATCAAAATCCAGGTCAAGTATCATATCAGAATCCAAGTCAAGTATCATATCATAATCCAAATCAAGTATCAGATCAGAATCCATGTCAGATATCAGATCAAAATTCATGTCAAGTATCAGATCAGAATTCAATCGAAAATTAGATAAAATATTCATGTGGGTAGGAACACACCAGAGTTTACAGATATTATTCATAAGTACAGAATAATCTTATCAGACAGAAAACACGGATCTTCAATATACCGATAGAATGTTGGGATTTATAATCACTATTGGAAGAGTTCAATAACTGATGGAATCATAAGTTATTCAGATTGAGACTTATCGAGATCATATCTTATTCATACATTTTTTTTTTTGAAAACTCTACATAATCAAAAGGGTATTCAGAATCTTTTACATCTGAGCTACTTATATTTTCAGATATAACCTAACTAATTTGAGCTGATAAGGGAGAACGATTCAGAAATTTTACAATCTTTGTTGATTGATCATTAACGAGTTACTCGATATGAATAATTCCCATAACTAATGCTCATCGACTGGTCAATTCTTTGTCCTTCCAGGGTATTTATTTATTTTATACCTAACATTCTTATCCATAGATATTTCAATGCTCTTTATTTCATTTTCACGTTTTCACAGTATCATGAAATGCTGACGTGCTTGATTTATAGTTCATGACCCATAAAAACATTTCATTATTTGTTCGTTAACGTTTCCAGACTCATCCAAATCACTTATTTAATCATCAGTCATTGAGGTTACTTATTTCATTTAACAGTCAAGTCTATCCCGGTTACTTAAGAGTTTTCCAGAGTAAATCAGACATTTTCTGAATTTCGGATACATATTGTACTTTCGTTCAGTTCAGTCCGTGGTTGATTTGTCGAACACATATCAATTCTTAGTACTGAATATGATCTAGAGAGTTGAGTTGAGCTGAATACTTCCAAATTTATCATCGAGATAAACTTGAAAAGACGAACACGCATTCCAGTAATATTTATGTCGTTCAGTATTGACATAGCTTTAGGGTTGATCTACTCACTTAAGTTTTGTTCTATAACTTTTAAAGGTAGTCCAACACCTATGCTTATTTGGATTCTTAATTAATCCAAGACATTTACTTAATATAGGCCATAAGGGTATTTTGGTAATTTTGGTGTTCAGTTTTATTCCATTCATTTCAGACCTCGAGGATAACAATCATTCTTGAGCTTGGTGGTATTCTTGGTCATTGTAATTCAGTGTACTTTAATCATTTCCTTCCGTCTGATCTTACTATTAAATTCAATCTTATCATTTATTTCAGTCATTTCGAACAATTTTGACAACAGAACAACCCCGACAAATTGTTCTTCAGGTATTTACTCATAATTCGGATATTTCTGGGTCAAGTGCCTTCTCAATTTACAAACAATATCAGGAATTTTCCTGCACTAAGTCAGGATCTTAACAATTAAATCAGTACTTGATCGAGTTAAGTACGAATCCCCTAAGTATTTTCTCATTCATAGTCAACTCAGACTATTCTACCTCTTAAGGGTATTTTCGTAATTTCTTAACCAGATAATTTCGATATTAGCTCTTAACGAAAATAATAAATTTAGAGATCCTATGATTAATTGCTTTCTTGAACACTCTCTGATCTTGAAACGGTTCTCTTAACAAACTTTAGTATCCTTTACAAACTCTCATAAGATTAAAACTGGTTATCCATAATTTTCAAATAAAACAATATTCTTATGCACGTCAATATTTTTATCAGATCAATATGTTTGTAAAATCCTCGAATCTTGTCTTTTTATAACATAAGGGTATTTTTTGTAATTTTACCCTACCAGAGTATTCCATAATTTCTCATCCAAGTACCTTTAACATTTAACATTTATGAAATAAATTATAAGTTGCAGATACAGGGTTGATTTCTTTATCACTAATCACAAACTTGTAATTAATCTAACAATTCCTCAATCTCTTATATTAGTCATTCGATCCCATAATTATTTACAGAATTTCTACCACATCATATCGAGTGTATAAATTATTCAACTCCACCAAAGTGACCAATTATCTTGTTCATGCATTTATCAATATAAACATGTTACATAAAGCATAAAGAGGTAGTAAAGTATTACCTCGATTTTCGTGCAATACTGATCGACCATAAAAATTCCATTCGAACGCCTTTGATCTTCAATTCAACTTCCAATAATTCCTCAGACACATATCAACATAAATTATATCAGAAACGGAGCTTAATTGCGATACGGATCGAATCGGGTGATAAATCAGTGAAAGACAGCTTACGGGTTCGAATTTGGCGAAATGGACTTCAGATTCGGATTCGGGATCGAAAGCATAAAATATGACTTTTCGAAAATTGAAATTTTCGGTCAAAATCAAAGTCAACGAGTTGACCGGCAATTTCAAGGCCTTTAGGTCAGAATTTCGAAAAACGATTGCGGAATCGGATTTGGAACATCAAAAAAATGTCAGGATAGGTATACTCAGTCAAAAACAAAGGTCGTTTAATGCCCGGTCAAAGCCCGTCAAAGTTTTGGTCAACAGTGGTCAACGACGGTCAACGGGTCAACGGTTCTGGTAAACGGGTCGGGTCGGTTTGAACGGTCAAACCGGTCAAAATAGGAGCAAAACCGGTCATTTTTTTCTTCCCCACGCGCAGTGGCGGCGCGTGAACAGTGCTAAATTCCTGGAAAGATTCCTAAAATTATTTTGAGCGATTTCGAGATACTTACAAAGCTCGGTTCACAATTTTGAACGGCGGAGAGCTCGATTTCAACGAATCAGAAATTTTGACCGCTTTACCTCCTCACGCGCCGTCGTCGACGGACCAAGGATGACACCGGCGTACTCGGAACGATGCAAGGAACACGATGGTGCGGGAGGTGTCGTAAACGGATCATCGGATCGTCGTGAATCGATGAAAAACCAACTGAAATCGGGTTATTACCGACGATACTTCCGACTGAAATTAACGAAGAACGGCGACGATTCATGACGAAAGGTTTGAAGGGTTTTGTTCCTCGGTTAACAACGAACACGATGATGGTTTCGACTCGTCGATCAGATGTCGGACGATGAGTAGATCGGAGATCAAAGTTGGTTAACCATGAGGAAACTGGGAAATAAACTGGAAATTGGGCACGGCAATTGAGATTTATAATTCATCCCATAATAAAAATGGGTAAACCATGAGTTTCACTGAACTTCCTGCACTTCTTAAAATGGTCTACCAACTTTGAAATTTTACAATTTAATCCCCAATTTCTTCCAAATACCAATTAAATCCACCAATTTATATTTTCTTAAATTTAACCCCTAAATCGGGGTGTTACACAAGCAAACAAAAGACTTAACCAAGGTTTTAAAAAAACTGGACTAGAGATCAACAGGTCGGACCTATCGTTTGATGCTATAGGATCGTGCCATATCGACGTTTTCGGTTTTCCAAAAGGCAAAAGTCCACCCAGTTGGATCAAAATAGCTTTAAGTATATAAAAAGTGATTTTAAATGTTAAATATAAATGCCAACTTCCTACCGGTTCAAAGAAAACCTGGTTTTACAAATAATGATGCACAGCAAGGACAACCAGTTCTTGGTTCAACTGGTCAGACCGGCCCGTCTGCTCTAATTGTTTAGGGTAAACTACGATTTTAGCACTTAAATTATCAGTTTTTTTCCATTTTAGTACCTAAACTTTCAATTTTTTCAAAACCATATCTGTTTAATTTTAATACCCCGCCATTAAAAACTTTACACATTTAGCACCTAAACTATTAGTTTTGGCCCGTTTTAGTATCTAAACTTTAAAAAAATTCAAAACTTAATGTTAAGTTTTTAACAGGTACTAAAATGAAATGAAAACTAAACGTTAGGTATGGTTTTAAAAAAATGAAAGTTTAGGTACTAAAACTGACCAAAACCGATAGTTAAGGTACTAAATGCATAGTTTACCCATTCTTTAATCACTTGACTGAATCCAATGGAAACAAAAAATTGAAAGTTTGTTGTGAACCTTGGTCTGTAGACATAGCCATTTGGTAAGACTTGAGGTGGGTTCTCTGTATCCATTAACTCTTTGGTTATGCAGCAAACAAACTTTGAATGATGCTGCTTCGAGTAGGGCAATGGTATTGCTAACTTCCGGAAGTTGTCCTGTGACAATGGGTCCTCCTTGGTGCAGTCATCTTCATAACAGTATCTAATTATGTCAAGGGAAATGCAGAAATATCAAAGCTTATGACAGGACTTGGTCGTTCAGGAATTTAGATGTACTTGTTAAAGACATGCATGCAAACATGTATGTCAACACACATGCAATGTAAGATTCTTACAACTTCATGTAACCCAGAATGCCAACTCAAGGACTGCTAAAGATCATCAGTTAAATGCTTTGCTAACATCACTGGAGCTTCTAAACGGCAGATAATGGTAGCTTCTATGAGGACGGAGTTTTCAATGCGGACAAACCTGCTTGTAGATAAATATTCAGCAATGGCTCCGGGGTCATGCCATATAAACTGTAGAATTCCTGTTTAAACTGATCCACCAGGAAGTCCCCTGCTTTGGATCAAACAAAACCTGGAAATGTATCATAAACAAATAGGGTGAGCATTGGCCAAACCCGAGCTATTAAATCCTACAAGATGGTATAGAGTCGTATAGCTAAGGCCATAGCAAAAAGGAAGCATTATGATTGATCAGCGTTGGGACAAAATTTACACAGAAGAAGATGTAATGTTTTAATAATACAATTTCAGCCAGCTTATCCAAATATAAAAAAATGTGTCAATGCAAAAGATCATTTCTCTATTTCTACATTAATTTAAAGTATGCTCCATATTTATAATGCCATCAATCATCTAAAACAAACAATTGGCCTATTAAATAAACTGAGCAAGACAGTTGTTGATTTTGCCTTTGCTCCCGTTACTGCCTATTCATTCATCAACCAGACATTCAACTAAGCATCAAACAATTAAGTAACCTGTAACAATAGGCTAATGAAAAGAGGCGTAATATTTACCTTGTACTTTGCACATTCGGTATTACTTCTAAAGGCCAATGTTGTCATGACTTGCTGCAATTCTTTCAAATGAGCAGCTCACCATGGTGCAAGGTACCTTCGAGCATACAAAATAGCACGCATGTAGTTTTCAGCTCGTACCAACTCAATGAACTCCTGAAGTCTCAACTGGAATTCGAATTTGCTCTGATCGAAATCAACCAAAATGATTCAATATGAACACATTCCCAGTCCCAGATACAATCTAAAATCACAGTTCTAATACAAGCTGGGATACCCACAAATTCTTGACAGATTAGTAAAGAGTAAAGATCATCCGAGTCTAACGAATGCAATTAAGAGTAATTAAACAGCATCATGAAGGCTCAATTATATTTAACTCTTAAAGAATCATGGCCTTGAAAAAAAAGGTTAAAATCACATCAAGTGAAACTCAAAGAGCGCAATGATCATCATAATTCAGAACACAAAATGAGAGCATACGTTGGACTTCTTCAACCGTGATTTGTTATCTGCACACCAGGCAAGGGCAGGACCCACATGCTGATTTCTAAGGGCCTCAATGACTTTCTTAGCTTCTTGGAAAACTTCAATATCGACAAGTTCCTGGAACATAAAATTCAATTAAATTGCAGGGGCTATCTGTAGGCAGACAATACCACATAACTTAATTAGTTATTCTTATGTAAGACATATTTGCTTCAAACAACAGCAGAGCCATTGCAAAATAAAGGTAAAACCAGATTTTCCCAAGAATGGTGACACGTGATGTGAATCCATGCAGTGCAACTTCGATTGTGTTGTAATTGCTACAATGAGCATAAAGTTCCATTGGACCTCAAGTTATTATGAGGAATGAAACTGGACTATTGTCAAGATATAAAAACAGATGACAACAATGTTTTCAAGCATTTGAAGTGAAAGAAAAAGCCACTTGAAACACAGATGAATGGCAGCGCCTTCTAATCCAGAAAGTTGAAATGTGCTTATTGTGAATATTATTATGGACAAAAGAAGATGAACCACTCTGATTCAAGGTAATACTACATGACAGCCCTTCCAAATTCTCCAATAACCAAAATATAAAGTGAAAACCTCCACTATTTAAAGAATGACACCTGTAACAACTCCATATCAGATTAAACAATCATGTAAAATTACCTATATATAGCCACTTTGGGCCAGCTTCATAGCAGTCATAATATGACATACGCAACATGTAGTCCACAAGGATACGCTTTAATCTCACGTTATTCCATTCTGACAGGTTCTCAACGTCCACAGATTCCAAGTGATCAAGACGAGCCCGACACCTCTGTGCCTGTAAGTTCTCTGTTCGATTCCCCTCTTCCAACTGAAAGACAAGAAACATATAGGATACTCGTATTATCAAATTGAAGTAAATTCTGAACTTTTCATTTTTCAGAAATTTAAGCATTTCAAATCGAATTACTTATTCTGTTTCTTTTTATGTACATTGATCCTAAATCATTTAAACTTCATCTACTTTCTCAACAAAATTACCCAAAATCTTAACAGTTAGATCTCGAGGAAGTTGAAAACCGAGTCTGCTTTGCTAACTTCAATCCAGTCTATATCACACTCACTTAACTCAGAAATAATAAACCTAACTAAGGAAAAATATATTGCAAAAGTCTCTTCTTATACCTTGCGCTTTAGGCCTTGCAAACGAGAACAAGGGAAGAAAGACTCAAAACCGCGTCGTCCTGGAGAGTTCGTTACTGTCAGCGACGATTGAAACAACGGCAGAGACTTCTTTCTCAACGGTTCGATGATTTGCTCGGATCGTTTTCTTTAAATGTTCGAAGGGAACACGCAGGAATTGATGCTCTAATTTCAACGATTCCGTCAGCTGGCTCGGTTTGGACGAGGGAGCCGTGTTTGATGCGGCATGGTTTCGGCTGTCGTTATGGTGGTTCGGTGGTTGTTGTGGCAGCAGAACCGGTGCCGTTTGGAAGGGGATCGATTTCCATTAGAAGACCGGAGAGGAAAATAACAATTTCCGGATGAGGAAAGGAAAAGAGGGTTGTAAATCTATGTGTTTATTAATTGGGTCGGGTCAGACAATTTATATTCTTTTTGTTAAACTACACCATTAGCCACTGAACGTAGTAGTTATCTCGTTTTGGTTACTAAACTATAAAAGGTTTCATCTAAGACACTAACAAATTTTAATTAAAGTTTTTTTTTAGAAAAAAATTGTTCGATCGTTGTCTACCGTCATATGAGATAAAATTGGTATTAAAATGTTAATTTTTCTCTTCCTCCACAATTTTATTCCTTTTCCTTTAAAATTCATTTGAAGTAATAAAATTTTATCCAAGATTTTGACCTTTTAGTGCTCCTTTCGCATACAAACATTCAAAAATTATCATCTCTAGCTCTAGGTTAACGACAGTTGTTGTTTTTGACAGTGTAATTATTCAGTTAGCTCAACCCAATGTGGATGAGAGAGTCGTGTTTGATGGGTGATTCTGCTGTGTGGCGCCTAAAAAAGGGCTAAAAAACGGCTTGACCAGTTAAAGAGTGACCGGTTAAAATTTAGGCCAGTTATGTTATATCATTTAACCGGAAATATTATCAAGCACAATAACATATTAAGTAGCTTATATAATAAAATAGGCATTTAACCATAAATATTATCAAGTACAATAACATATTAGGTAGCGCTTATATAATAAAATAGGCATTTAACGAAATATTATCAAGTACAATAACATATTAGGTAGCGCTTATATAATGTAATATGTACGCTTATATTGACCTATTTTCTCATAAAACCGGTAAATTTCAACCGGTTACATTGTAAATTGACCTATTACATTATAATTACCGGTTTCGATGTTTTTGGGATCGATACAATTTTAAATTTATCGACACTTTATGCGTGAACTTGTTTGTGCTTTCTTTTGGAAAAAAGTATCGACACAAATTTAAAAAGTGTCATACTTTATGTTGACCTATTCTCTCATTAACCCGGTATATTTCTACCGGTTACATTGTAAATGTATCGACACTTTATGCGTGCCTGTCGTTTGGCCATTCATTGTAGACAATAAGGATCGACACAATTATAATAGTGTCATACGTTATGTTGACCTGTTTTATAATTAACTAGTATATGTATATGATTACATTGTTAATTTACCTATTACATTATAATTATTTGTTTCGATGTTTTTGGGGTCGATACTTTTGGAAAATGTCGACATATGCTTACATATGTATCGAAACAAATCTTTGTGTTTACTAATTTTGTTATTAAAAAAATATATTTTTACCACCTACATTGTAATTTACCTATTACTTTAAAGTTATTAAATGTTGTAGTTATTGTACATACCTGAATATGTCCTGCAAATTTAATGTTGTACCCACCCTTCAACTACCACTACCAATACCATCCTATTGAAGCACCACTGAAAACATGTTGTTCAATGAACCTTTACTTACATCTCCATCAACTCCTGTTGGGACCACTGAAATTGCACAACAAAATTTTTGCCATAGATCATACTGATGCAAGACAATGTTAAGCCAATTGATGAATGCCATGAAGTACATAATGTTGATGAATTTGACATATTGGTTGGTAAGCTCTTCTCTTCACGTGATCAAGCTTGGTACTTTTACAAGGGATTCACACAGGAATATGGGTTTAGTGCACGTCGGGGAACAACACGGCTTGACATAGAAGGGAATGTGAAGACACAAGAATTTTGTTGTTCGAAAGGGTTTCGAGAATCAAAAGTCAATACCGTTGATCGTCAACGTGCTCATACGCCATCACAAGAACATGATGCAAGGCTAGAGTCATAGTTACAACAACAAATACAACGATCAGTGGTTATAAATAAGTCTTATCAGAAACATAATCATGCATTGTGCACACCTATTATGACACCATTTATGTTCTAATAGAGCTGTAAGTAAGGCTGATATCGATGAGGTAACATCATTGAAAGAGGTCGGTGTTGGTACATCACAAGTAATGAACTATTCAACGCAGCAGGCAGGGGGCTATCATAATGTTGGATTTACACATAAAGACCTCTACAATGCACTTCAAAAGGTAAAGTAAAGGAAATCGTCGATAGGGATGTGAATGCGCTTATTGCTTACTTTGATTATAAGAAACATGATGATCCCGAATTTTTTGTGACATACTCGGTAGATGAATCAGGGCATTGCATAATCTTATTTGGTCGGATTCTACATCGAGATCAGATTACATATGCTTCGGTGATGTAATTGCGTTCGACACAACGTACAAAGATAATTTGTATGGTCGACCAATTATGCCTATCATCGGTGTCAATCATCACCATAACACAATTGTGTTTGCTACGGCCATAATCGCTGACGAGACGTCTCAATCTTTCGAGTAGGTGCTACATAATTTTTTAGAAGCCATGATGAACAAATCGCCTATTTCAGTTGTCACCGATAGGGATAGGGCAATGCAGAGGGCTATCAAATATGTTATCCCTAATGCTAAGCATATATTATGTTCTTGGCATCTTTCTCGTAATACACAAGCTAACATTGGTGACCCAAAATTTACAGCAGCATTCTCAAAATGCATGGCTTCCTAGTGGACAATGACGAATTTGATATTCAATGGCGTTAGTTGTTTCAAATTCAACATCGAAAAGCATCCATGGTGATTGAGAAGGGAAATACTCGGCACATATGGGCACAAGCATATCTAATCGGTCATTTTTTTGCTAATATTCGCTTAACACAAAGGTACGAGTCTATGAATGCTTCACTCGTAATTGTACTAAAATACAAGAAGACTTATTTAGATGTTGTTTGTGTAATTGAAGGGAATTAGTAGAATGCGTCTGAATGAGTTAAAGCGGATTACTTAAGTTCCCAAACGAAGCCCTTCCATATCACAAAACTGGTTGAATTTGAAAGTCATGATTCTGAGATTTTTACGCGCAAATCTTTTCATGCGTTCCAAGAAGAACTTCAACGGGAGACATTGTACCAGATTCAGGAAGAGATTCAGTCATTATCAGATGAATGTCAATATTTTTATTTGAAAAGTACAAAGAAAAAAATAGGGCATTTGAAATTAGTTTTGATTCTCGTACGAAACTCTAAATTGCTCATGCAGAAAATTCGAGACCGTTGGACTTCCATGTCGCCATCAACTTCACGTTTTGAAGCACTTGGATTACATATATTTGCCTGGGTCTTGATTCAAGTAGGTGGACTAAGGATGCGAAGGCTTCTGCACCCAGTTTTATTGATTTGAATATGCCTCAAGAAATAATGCAAATGGCAAGGTTTGCTTCTCTACTGCAACAGTAAGTATGTTATGCTACGCTGCATCAAAGACAGACGCGTCTTTCAAACCGCAAGATGAGATGAAAAGACTAACAGAAGAATTTGAGAACTCGTTTGGTTTGAATGATTTTGTCAATCGGAGCAGTGTATTAAACAACGTTCGCGACCCTCAGGAAACAACGCAATCGAAAAGAGTAACAAAGAACAAGGTCGAGAAGATTAGGTGATGTGGGTTCTGCAACGGTGAGGTACATAACAAACTAACATGTCCTCAAGCAAGCTGGGTTTGAATACAAGCACGCAGTCTACTTCAACTGATTTTTTTGAAGACGAAATAGAATGATTATTCAGTCCAGCACATGATGTTAGAGACATTTAGTTATAATTATGTTTTTCGATGTTTTCGGGATCGATACTTGTTATAAATGTATCAACACTTTGTTGTGCACTTGGTTTTTAAAATACAATCTGGACAAGATGTATCGACACTTTTTTTTATTTCTGTCGATACTTTTTGTACACATGTTTCAAAAACCGGTATATTTAGACCGTTACATTAATAATTTACCTATTACATTATAATTATGTTTTTCGATGTTTTCGGGATCGACACTTTGTTGTGCACTTGGTTTTTTAAAAATACAATCTGGACAAGATGTATCGATACTTTTTTTATTTCTGTCGATACTTTTTGTACACCTATTTTCTCAAAAACTGGTATATTTAGACCGGTTACATTAATAATTTACCTATTACATTATAATTATGTTTTTCGATGTTTTTGGGATCGACACTTGTTTTAAATGTATCGACACTTTTTTGTGCACTTGGTTTTTAAAATACAATCTGGACAAGATGTATCGACACTTTTTATTTGTGTCGATACTTTTTGTACACCTGTTTTCTCAAAACCGGTATATTTAGACCGGTTACATTAATAATTTACCTATTACATTATAATTATGTTTTTCGATGTTTTCGGGATCGACATTTGTTTTAAATGTATCGACACTTTGTTGTGCACTTGGTTTTTTAAAAATACAATCTGGACAAGTATCGATACTTTTTTTTATTTCTGTCGATACTTTTTGTACACCTATTTTCTCAAAAACCGGTATATTTAGACCGGTTACATTAATAATTTACCTATTACATTATAATTATGTTTTTCGATGTTTTCGGGATCGACACTGTTTTAAATGTATCGACACTTTTTTGTGCACTTGGTTTTTAAAATACAATCTGGACAAGATGTATCGACACTTTTTTTTATTTGTGTCGATACTTTTTGTACACCTGTTTTCTCAAAAACCGGTATATTTAGACCGGTTACATTAATAATTTACCTATTACGTTATAATTATGTTTTTCGATGTTTTCGGGATCGACATTTGTTTTAAATGTATCGATACTTTGTTATGCACTTGGTTTTTAAAATACAATCTGGACAAGATGTATCGACACTTTTTTTTATTTGTGTTGATACTTTTTGTACATATGTTTTCTCAAAAACCGGTATATTTGAAAAATGTAAGTTGTTACCTTAGAAATACATTATGGACAAATTCATTATTCACATTATCACTAGTGTTGATATTTGAAAAAGGTAAGTTGTTACCTTAGAAATGGAATTTGATGTTTTCTCCTGATGCATTCATTGAGTAAGTTGTTTTTTGGATGGATGGAATTTCGGTTTAGGACTAAAATTTACATTTAAATTCAAACTCTAATTATAAATGAAATAAAATGAAATGTCATGTTAAATTGAACATGAAATTGCATAATTGATTCATACTGTGTTATATGATTTAGTTTTTTTTAATGGAATGAAATATAACACAATGTAATCAAACCAAAACATACATACACAATAAATTTATAGATAACAATGTTCAAATAATGTACCTACAACAAAAATAATCCGATGGAAAAGGGTTATCGCTAACGAAGTCCAGAACATTAGGCACCTTCAACAAATTTTCCAAATACTCGCGTATTTTACCACCTTTTACTGAGGACATAAATAAATAATTTCAATTATCAAACTAATCAGGTGCAATTTTACTAACAAGAAACTACATTTTTTTATAAGGAACAAGAAACTAAATGAGCATAATCAGGAATAAACTTGTGTCCTACTTAGAGCATCGTCTTCCGAATGGGAAGCAGCGTAGAAAGAATATGGACATATGTAATTGTTTATCTAATAAAAAACATAAATTGTTAATCAATCAATCTATGAAAAACTGTTTAACTATGAAAATATGGCATGAATGTAACTTACCATATTATGAATCATTTTTCGCGGTGAATCATCGACCAACAGTGTATTTAGGGCGTTAAAATTAGTAAACTCATTCCAACATCATTGAGATCTTTACAGTAGGTAAACTTATCTTCTGTTTGCACTTACTTTGATCCTGCTTACAAATAGTCGAACATAAATATGTAGGAATCTTAGAGAAATTAAAGTTAGCAAAGTGTAATGACAATCATCTTACCCAAACAAATAGAAAGTAGTCAGAGAACAAAAGTAGTTTATCAAGTACACGGTCCATGTTATGCCTGAGATTGTAATCAAGTTTGAATGTTAACATTTAATTGTATATTAACGATTTTGGTTATAGTAATTTGAATTGCTCAATAGTTCTAACCTCATCTTGGATGACCAAATGGCAACAACAAAATTGCATAAATTCATATAATTCATTTCTGAGGATAACATCTGCAACATGAAGAAAATGATATTAAAGTTGTACGCATATATGTTAAAATAATGGACATAAATTAGCAGAATTGAACCCTTCTGGATGTCTTAGGATGTAGGCAAGGACACCATTGACATAAAAAATTACTAGTTTTCTTGCAGGCGGCATTGCAGACACGATATACTTGTTTGGATCATCATCATCATCATCATTATCATCATCATCATCATTATCATCTTCATCGTCATCTTCATTGACCGCTTGGTTGTCCACATCTGTTAAAAGAAATAAAATACATTTCAGAACGTGTAAATATTTAGAAACATAAATAATTAATTACCTAACTCGTTTGATGTCGTTGCCGTAATTCTCACTCAACATGGAGACTTCATCGCGCAATGATGAATATCGGCTTGCATGCCGCTCACAAAGGAATCAATATGCTCCCGAAAATTGACCATGTATTCCATCACTGTCGTAGTTGTGACATCCTGTCCAACTTGAGCTTCTGGAGGTTCTGCAGCTTCTTCCATTATTGTGTCTCCCATTAGTTGGTCATCTTCATTATCCTCCCTCTCTAGATCTAATCCGACATCCTTGACATGCTTCCAACCGACTTTTCAACAAAATCATATCCCGTTTTTTAACAAATAACATGTCAATCTTGCGGGTTAATCGAACAGGGGAGTGAAACAAAATCAACTTCTTTCTTATTCAATAGATGGGTGATGACACATCATATGGTAGTGAAGTTGAAATTGATGTTCCCTTTGTGACTATATATACAATTGTATTAAAAATCAATTTAGCAATGTTTGGAGCCGTTTTGGGTTTGGATTTATACTTTACTATCCACCAATAATCGTTGTCTCAAATCATTGAAAGTTTTCCCCCACTAGGCGAATAAACCAAGTCAGCATTTTGTGAAACACTCTGGACTCTAGATCTAGGTGAATTGGGCTATTTCTAGCAACACGTTTAATTGTAGACCAATCTACATCATTTTCATCTGAATCCCCTTTATTCGCTACACCTAAACCCTTCGCAATAGTTTCCAGAGATATATATATATCCTTCCCATGACAGAGTATTAATTCTTATTATATTACTCTATTAGCTCATACTCGAAGGAAGCATTGTTGTAGAAGACTCTAACTAGGTTGGGGTAATATTTTGGTTCTACACCAAGGAATTCAAGCTAACCCCAAGATGTAAACGTAGATTTAAAACTAAAAGCATATTTATCATCGAACAAGAAACCAAGTCAATGAGACGTTCGGGACGAATCTTCCTTACTTTAAAACTCCTTTGCCATCTTTCTTTCTCCGCATCGGATCTAAAGTTGTTAGTTTCAAACGACCTGATTTCCTCAAAAGGGGGGATTGTTTGAGAAGAGGTTATGGTTAAGAGAGCTGGGTTGGGAAGAGGGGTTGAGAAGAGATTTGAGAAAGACTCTGCTTCTGACACTGACGTTTTGGAGCCATTTTAGGTGGATGTTGTTACATTGGAAAAAAACACATTAAGGGAAAAACAGACCAATCTGTAAATCAAACAAACCTAATTTATGGCAAAATATCAAAAAAATCTACCTGAATATCTATCGTGACAGTTATGAACGATGGTATTCATCGAGTTGATGAGTTTCTTTTCTACCTTTAGGTTTAGGGTTTTTCGATTTGGAGTTTGTATCATATTTAAATGAATGAAAAAAACAAGTAATTTAAAAAGGTATTGACACAAGTTAATAATGTGTCGATACATTATGGTAAACTTTTCAAATTAAGCGGTACACTTAGACCGTTACATTGCTACCTATTACATTATAATTATGGGTTTCGATATTTTTGGGATCGACACTTGTTATAAATGCATCAACACTTTTTAGTGCACTGGTTTTGAAATACATTCTGGACCAAAAGTATCGACACTTGTTTGATTTGTGTCGATAGTTTTTGTACACATGTTTTCTCAAAAACTGGTATATTTAGACCGATTATATTGCTAATTTACCTATTAATTATCATTATGGGTTTCGATGTTTTTGAGATCGACACTTGTTATAATGTATCGACACTTTTTAGTGCACTTGGTTTTGAAATACATTCTGGACCAAAAGTATCGACACTTGTTTGATTTGTGTCGATACTTTTTGTACACATGTTTTCTCAAAACCGGTATATTTAGACCGTTTATATTGCTAATTTACCTATTACATTATTATTATGGGTTTCGATGTTTTTGGGATCGACACTTTTTAGTGCACTTGGTTTTGAAATACATTCTGGACCAAAAGTATCGACACTTGTTTGATTTGTGTCGATACTTTTTGTAAACATGTTTTCAAAAACTGATATATTTAGACCGGTTATATTGCTAATTTACATATTACATTATAATTATGGTTTTCGATATTTTTGGGATCGACACTTTTTAGTACACTTGGTTTTGAGATACATTCTGGACCAAAAGTATCGACACTTGTTTGATTTGTGTCGATACTTTTTGTACACCTGTTTTCTCAAAAACCGGTATATTTAGACGGTTATATTGCTAATTTACCTATTACATTATCATTATGGGTTTCGATGTTTTGGGATCGATACTTTTATAAATGTATCGACACTTTTAGTACACTTGGTTTTTGAAATACATCTGGACCAAAAGTATCGACACTGTTTGATTTGTGTTGATACTTTTTGTACACCTGTTTTCTAAAAAATCGGTATATTTAGACCTGTTATATTGCTAATTTACCTATTACATTATCATTATGGGTTCGATGTTTTTGGGATTGACACTTGTTATAAATGTATCGACACTTTTAGTGCACTTGAAATACATTTGAACCAAGTATCAACACTTGTTGATTTGTGTCGATACTTTTTGTACACATGTTTTCTCAAAAACCGGTATATTTAGACCAGTTATATTGCTAATTTACCTATTACATTATAATTATGGTTTTCGATGTTTTTGGATCAACACTTGTTATAAATGTATCGACACTTTTAGTGCACTTGGTTTTGAAATACATTTTGGACCAAAAGTATCAACACTTGTTTGATTTGTGTCGATACTTTTTGGACACATGTTTTTCTCAAAAACCGGTATATTTAGACCGGTTATATGCTAATTCACCTATTACATTATAATTATAGTTTTCGATGTTTTGGGATCGACACTTGTTATAATTGTATCGACACATAAGTGTACCTATTCTCTCATTAACCGGTATTTTACCTATTAAGTTCCCAAATTGGACAAAATGTTGAAATCAAATCTTTGTGTTTATTAATTTTGTCATTATTTATTTTGTCACCTACATTGTAAATTTACATATTACTTTAAAGTTATTGCATTTTGTAGTTATTGAACATACCTAAATATGGAATGGCCATTCAGTCTCGCACATGATGACAATTATGTTAGTGGCATTTGGAATAATGCAGACAAAAAAATGACTCATACTGTATATAAGAACATGTACAAAAAACATTTGGATAACTTTTCTCATCTCATACATAATTACATTCACATACAAAATTATAAATCTTATACAAAATTAAAAATCGTACAAAATTAACCATGCATTACATCATTCATTCCTTTTGTTATTCTGTGTAGCATGGCATCTTTTGTCATCTTCTCACTTAGTTGATTTTGATTGTGGCTTACGAGATCGTTTAATATTCGCATATGATCTCATCCTCCAACAACCTATATTCAAATTGTCAGTACGTTAAGTATTGTAGACCATAGCATTCAATCTATGACTTTTAACAATTTAACCGCAAACAAATTTTAATTCTACTTACAAAATTACAAGTAGCCCTCTAGAACCAATTGATTCCATCCACATCATCACAAAATGACGCAATCATGTCCATTCGATTCTCGTTCATCTTATGCTCCGCGAATTTGAATCTTGCAAGGGGAAATTTCCTAGAGATCACATGCTTACCCAAATGCGTTTCTTATTATATATATAAATTTTCATCTGCATTAAAAAATATGAAGTTATGATCTAAACAAATTATGCATTATAATTGACATAATTTCCTTTTATAAATACCAATCTCTAGCATCATTCACCTCTGTTTAGCTGCTTCAGATGTAAAACAACTATCATATACAGTTGCAACACGGTCTACCATATCCAACACCAACAGATACCAATGTGAGTATTGTGGTTTATTGTGATCATGATCTGTAACAAATTTCACACCAATTTAACAAAATTTAACATCATATATCCAAAAACATCATTTATGCCTATTCGTATGGTGTCTTACCTTCTCACACTTGGTGAATTTCACATAGTTATGCAACATGGTACCCAAAAAACTCGCAATACCCTCACATTACAGGCATTGTCCAACGCTGATTCTGCAATTACGTGACAATCATTATTATTTATCGTCTATAACATTACTTTTCAACATTTATTAATTAACTCACCGCTAAGTGATATGGAATGTAGCCAATCGTCCGGCCTGACTTTTTAAAATATAAGCCGACAAACTATCACAGCTCGACCAAATATCGAACAGTGCAACCTGCATTTATAATAAAAGTTATCATTTTATATAATAACTATACTATCATTTTATATAAAAAAAACAAAAATATTCTTCAACTCAGTTACCTCTAAGATAGCTATGCACCCTTTGAGGTATCTCTGGTTGCCCTTTTGAAAGGTGCTTATTGATTCAATCAATCTCGAATGGACATATTCAGCCTAATTGAATTCACCCTTCAAGCCTTCATCGCAAATGAGCTTCATATCGTCCTTGTTCATTGACGTATCACCCGTTGGACAAAGAAAGATCTCGACAAAGTACAATAGAACTCGGGCCTTCAGGTCATCCCCCCGTAAGATCCACTTTTGATATCCTCTTCAACTTCAGCATATGCCACCTTCTGATTTAAACCATATTTGGAGGCAAGTGCTTTTCAGTTCTTACTCCTACAGACTTCTACAACACTTTTACCTTTGTTTTGTACCCCCAAGACTGCTGCAGCAGTCGATACCCCCAGAGGGAATGAATAATCACCATATTTAGCATTACATTGTTTGACATCAAATTGCTCTATCAAGGATCGACACAATTCCCTCCGAATTGGTCGATCCCCTACTCCTATCAATGATCCAAACCCCATTTCCCTCAGCACATTCAACTAATCCTTCTCTTTAAGGTGTTCAATTAATGAATTCACCCTTTTTATGTTGCACCTTGTCGACACTTCCTACATTTTTTAACAATTTATAATGTTATTGTTCTTATATATCTTGTATCAACGTATTTACAAGTTTAATGAATACCTTCTTTTCATGTGCTTTCATCCGTTCTTTGTATTCTTTACTATCATTCCTTGACTGAGTGATGTAAAGTTCCTTTTCAGCATCTCTCATCGAATTCCATTTCGACCTCACATCTTTTGTCACCTAATATTAAGCATAAACGTTTCTTAATTAATACATTAACGCTAAATAATACTCAATGTCAATTTCATTTTACATACCGAACCGCTGTGTGTGCCATCTTCCTTAAATACTTTAATCCAATTACCATTTCAACAATAATAACAAAAAGACTGATACTTACTAGAAGTACATATATCCACCCTTTGGTTGCTTTCCTCCCATTGACTTCATTTTTCCTTCATATATCAGTCTGCGCAAATCAAATCAAATACTGCTTACATACACTTTATTCAATATACAAAAATCAATAACCACTCTTTGTGGTAAAATGATTGGTCTTCAAAAGAATTTGAATGGCCACTACAACAAGTGTCGACACATTTATACAACCTAAAATATCATTTTCTACCTATAATATCATTTTTACCTATAAATATTAAATAAAAGTATCGATTCGGTCCCAAATGCTTCTTTACTTCGAAAACCCTAAACAACAACATATAAAAACCCTATTTCCTATTACTGTAATAATAAAAAATTAGAGTTTCAACAATGTACCTTTCGATTCGACTGCAGCAACAAACAAACAAAACTTCACGTAGAAACGCCTTCTGAAATGCAACAACAATACGCTTCGATTTCAAAAACTTATCTATCTTCAAAGGAAATTTAGCTTTTATTTACACCGGATATGTTATTTATATTTAATCGATACAACTATCTAAGTGTCGATACTTTTATGTCAAGTGTCGATACTTTCGATAGGATATTTACCTATTTCTTTGAAAGTATCGATAATTATTACGCGTACTTATTAGTATCAATACTTTCAACATATCCGGTAACGCTTTACCGGTTTTGTCATTTTGAGACCAGTTTTATCATATTTTTACATGTTATATTGTTATGGATCGATACATTTTTAAAAGTATCGACACTTTATAGGCGCTATAACTTCTTCTCTTTTAAATTCATAAAGTGTCGATACTTATATTAAATTATCGACACTTTCAACATACCCGTAGCGTTTTACTGGTTTTGTCAATTTTGAGACATGTTTTATCATATTTTTACATGTTATTGTTATGGATACATTTTTTAAAGTATCGATACTTTATAGGCGCTATAACTTCTTCTCTTTTAAATTCCAAAAGTGTCTATAGTTATATTAAAGTATCGACACTTTCAACATATCCAGTATCGTTTTACCGGTTTTTTCATTGTTGAGACCGGTTTTATCATATTTTAGTGTTATATCGTTATAGATCGATACATTTTCATAAAGTGTCGACACTTTTTATGCGCTATAACTTCTTCTCTTTTAAATTCATAAAGTGTCGATATTTATATTAAATTATCAACACTTTCAACATATCCGGTATCTTTTTTCCGGTTTTGTCATTTTTGATACATGTTTTATCATATTTTTACATGTTATATTGTTATGGATCGATATTTTTTTAAAGTATCGACACTTTATAGGCGCTATAACTTCTTCTCTTTAAATTCAGAAAGTTTCGATACTTATTAAATTATCGACACTTTCAACATATCCTAGCGTTTTATCGGTTTTGTCATTTTGGGACCGGTTTTGTCATATTTGTAAGTGTAATATGCTATGGAGCGATACATTTTTCATTTGTATCGACACAAACCGACAAGCTAAGTTTGCCGGTTGCCAAATTTTTTAATATTTCTTCATGATTTAGACCTACTACATTATTATTACTCAACATTTCCGGTAACGCTAAACCGAATATTGCAAATATATTATAATGTATCTGATAACGCCGTATATTAACCCGCCTTTCCTGAAAAAATCCCCGTGTTTGATGCGATGAATTGATGGATGCAATTGTCGTTATGGAGATTTCGACGGTGGTTGTGGCAGTGGAATCATTGTGGAAGGGCATCGATTTCCATTGGCTCCATCTTATAAGGTTGGGATTTTTTTTAATTTGAGTTCATGTCAGATCATGTATATTTTTTAAGAATAGATTGTGTCGGATAATTTTTATTTTAAATTTAAATTTAGTTTGAAATTAAAAATATAATTGAACTATATATATTTAGAGATGATTCTGTCAGGTTGAGTTAGGTGTGATTTTTTTTAAAGAAACGGACCTTATTAAAAAAAATTCTAAATCTACGAGAGAAAAAGTATACTTACAACGAATATATTACCAAGGAGAATAATCATTCAATACATCAATAGCAAGCATTTCGGGGTAAATTAAATCAAAAACATAGCTCGACTGGAACTAAGTGCCCACGAAACTAACTTATGAGCTATTAAATTACAAGTAAGAGATATATAATGACCACTATAACCCTCATTCCTAGTTAAGGATGAGCACAAGACTCGAATCTTGAAGGTTTTGATTCGACCTGATCCTATCGGGTCAGATTTTTAAAAAAAATTAAGTTTGGATCAAGTCGGGTTAGGTTCAGGTTTATGGTGAAAAATATCTTACCATACCTAACCCTAAAAATATAATTTTACATATATATTTAGGGGCAATTGCAATAAGATTCCTCTATATATATATTTTCAATTAAATTCTTATTTTTTATTGAAAATAATAATAGTTTTTATAAATATGTTATTTAGGGTCAAGTTCGAGTTTTATTTCAAAAATAATAATATTTTTTTTATAAATATGTTGTTTATCAGCTTGCAAGAATTGTTCTCTGGAAGTAGTCCCTTGTAAGTTCCGGAATTTTCCTTGTATGAAAAGAAAATTACATAGATTTTGATCCAAATGTTATTTTATAGTACGATTGGAATTTTCTTGAGATTGTGATGCAATTGAGATATATATTGACCAGTTAAATGAAAAAAATGCATTATTATTTTTGTTGATATTTTAGTTATTTTACTGTTTATTTTTTTGTATTTGGTTTATTGTTTTCATAATAAAATATTCAAATATGGTCCCTAATATCATTAAAAATTATTAGGTCATATAACATGTTGAAAAATACTATTTTAACAATTATATAGCCAAATGAGATAATGCAATATATTAAATTACGTATTTAATCATTCATTTATTATTATGATTTTATTTTAATCATTCATATTTTTTAAAAAGTAATATATCTAATATTACATTTTAAGGTGTTTATATTTTGATCATCAAACTTTTAAAACTTATATATATTAAAATTTCATTTCGGTTTCAATGTGATTAATATGTTATGTTATCATTAAAGTCATATTCTTTTCAAATAACGTTGACATCTTTTGATTTCGTCATTACTAAACATAACATTTTTCATACTTATTATCATCTTCAAATTTTATAATTCTTCAATAATTCTGAAGGCACCATAAATAGAGTGCATAAATCCAGTGCACCTAATTAACATCTCATGTAATAGAGAGTTTATATAATTTAAATATTTATTAAAATTTAAATACTTTATATAAACATAATAACGATGGTTTAAATATAATATTTTAATATTTATTTAATAAAAATATTTGAATACCTAAATGAAATTATTATATGCTTTCAATATTTGTTTTTGAATAAATCAACTAATAACTGTTTAGTTACTTTAGTATAAGTTAGATTTTTTAATTTAGTAATGCAAGCTTTGGCTTCCACCGTGGGACCCAACTCAAATCTCCCCTACACCCGGCTTCACACAATCAAAAACCCGCCCCGCTCCCTCAAACGTTCAAAAGGTCCAAATGACAAAAATACCCTCAACCTTTACCATGTTTCCCGCCCTATGAGAAAAGGCCATCTCTCTCTTAATTTCCTTCTCATCATTTTCTCTCTCTCTAAATTCTGATCGGCCGACGCCTGCCGTCGCTGTTAGCTCTGGATTCCGTCTATTCCTTAAATCCGACCGTTAACGCCGTGACTCCTCGCCTTTTGTAAATCTCTTGCTTTTGCACTTACTTTCACTTTGTCTTTTGGTAATCTTGTTTAAAACCATTAAATTCCGGGGGATTTTGTTCTTCCTCTTTTTCAGTTTTCGAATTTGAATTTTCGTGAGAGGAAAAACAATACCGTATCACCCATTTAATGGTAAGTATTTTTTAAGTAATGGTAAGTAATTAAATGCAAAGATTTAATCTGATTTTTTTTTGTATTTTTAAGGTTAATTATTTGTTTGCGTTGAATTATTGTATTGATTTAAATTCAAATTTTGTATGCTTTGGGATTTTCCGCTGTTTTTGACCGTTTGAAGAGGAATCTGAGTTGGGGATTTTTTTCAAATGGATCATGTTGTTTGTTGAGAAAGTTTAAGGAAAGTGGAAAACTAATGTTTTGACTGATTGTTTTCTCATGATCTGTTTCTTAGGTTCAAATCTTTTTCTTGTAAGTCAATTTCCAACAGATTGCTTTCAGTTTTTATTCTTTTATACTTCGGATTCACTCTCTCTATTTTTACTTCATCCACAATATAAAATTTATTGGTGATCACTTTGATATCCTTATTTTATCAGAATTTTATGGACTTATTTTCATTTCTGGGTAGGTTTTTTAAGAACTTGAAAATGGTGAGTCGAGTAATTTGGTCTTTTTGGCAAATTTACCTTGATGTGGTTAGTGGTGTAGTGAATAATGAATTAGATACTTTTAGATTGAATCTCAATCTCAGCTCTGACATATCTGTTTTATAAAAGTACTTTTGTTGTTTAATGTTTAAAAAAGGGGGAACAACTTTAGTAAGCAACTAAAAGATGCGAATTTTATATAAATAAAGTAATATAGTTAATATGTAGATTTTATGCATAGATGTGTATGTATGTATGTATTCATATTTGCATATACTTTCATTTCCTGATCGGTGTAAAAACTTTTTATTTCATGATTGGTATCTCAGTGATGCATATGCTTTCTTTTCTTTCTATCTGATATATAAATTCCAGTTCTGATTTCATAAGAGTTGTATTTTGTGCACTTGTTTTCTTAACCAATATTTATTTCTCTGGTATTTGCTTTATAGATTGTCCCCATATTCTCTAGTGATTTTGATGATGTTTTTGTGTGTTTGATGTCTTTTTTCCTCTCTCTTTTAACTAACTTCTATGGCTTGTCTATTATATCTCCAGGTTCTTTGAGTCCACATTCTTTCAAAGGTTGTTGTCCTTGTTGATGATATATAGATGAAGAAGCTGTTTTTCTTCTTCAAATCTTCCACTAGCAGTGGAAACGCCAACGCCGTTGTTCCTTCACCATCAGCAGACCAGCAAGTTTTCTGGGGAAACACATTGGAAAGTGGGTTCAATGATCAACGTGGTGACAAGGATGAATACAGTTTTCTCAGTCCTAGACGTTTCTTTGGAAAATCTCAAAAGCAAATACTGGACAGCCCTAGCTTTAGTAACAGCCCGGCCGGCCTCGAAGGAGTTGTTCTTTGTCATCAGCAGCCTTTCTTTTTGATGGTCTGGGACAAGAAGATTTTTCCTCCTCAAATGATCAAATAGGTCTCCTAATAGTACTCCCAATCATCGGTATGTTCAATCATCTCGGTAAGGAATTCCTGCATTTGATGTGTTTGTTCGGAGTATAAAAATGATTGATTATACCTCATTTTTTACTTGTATCAATCTGAAGGTCCACCTTTGTTCTCATGGTTTATTCCAGGAGAACTAGTTCTTCAAGGATGCGGAATGGTTCATCAGGAAGCTCTTCCTCTTGCTCTAGCAATGTGTCAAGTAAAGTTGTGGACCGATATATCGATGGAGAACAGCTGCTGGAAAGCAGTAAGTCCAAGAACGGTTCTAAAATAAATAATCTCAGAAATGGTGGTGGGAGGCTTCCTCCACGAGTTCAATATACAGCTCCTCCGTCTCCTACATATAGTGTCAAAGAGAGAAACAAATTCCATTCATTTAGGGAAGCTAAAGGCACCCGTCTTCAGTTCTCGTCTAGAGACCGGGTGGAAAATGGATTCGGGCATGAGTCGTCTCGGATGATCGCAAAGAATGTGATTGAGAGGCTTTCGCAGACTCATGTCCCGAGATCAAGTTCTGAGGAATTCGATCTTCATATTCCGATCACCACTGAAGATGTATATGGTGGATACATGAATAGATGCCCGATGTCCAAATTGGATATAATGGACGATCCTTATGAGAATGACATTGGATATCATGAGGATATCTCTGGCTTGGACAAGAAACATTGTTTCTTTGAAGAAAGTTCTAATGGTTTGAACTCTTCCGAAACAGAAAAGGATACAGATGTGGAGTTACAAAGAAGATCTAAAGAAGCAGAGGAGAGAGTTTTGATTCTTTCTGAAGCTCTTGAGCAGGAAAGCTTTCTTCGTAACATTGGGTTTAATGTTTCGTCTCTCGTTGAGACGATTAGACGTCTTTCAGAGGACAAAATAGACCTGGCACTTGAGGTTTCGGAACTTCTACAGTCTAGAATGGTAGAGGGAGACCGTGCTAGGGAAGAAACGAGAATGACAAGGGAAGAACTGGAGTCTCAGACAAAAAAACTCGAGACAGAGAAACATGAGATACAGTTGGGATTGGAAAAGGAGTTGGATAGAAGGTCGAGCGATTGGTCATCTAAGCTCGAGAAGTATCGGTTAGAAGAGCAAAGGCTTCGCGAACGAGTTAGAGAGCTTGCGGAACAAAATGTCTCTCTTCAGAGAGAAGTATCTTCTTTGAATGAAAAGGAATCTGAAAACAGAAGCATGATGACTTATTCCGCAGAACAACTTAACGAGTTGACTAGAAGGGTCGAAACACTGAATGATGAGAATGAAGATCTCAGGCAAAATCTCTCCCAATTGCAAGAGAAGCATCAAGCAGTAATAGAAGATACTGATTGCATTAGAAGAAATTTTGAAGAGAAAGATAAGGAGTGCAAGGAGTTGCAGAAGTCCATTGCCAGATTATTCCGAACATGCATTGAGCAAGAGAAAACAATTGAAGGGTTGCGAGAAGGATATGATCAGGAGCATTCCATGGAAAAAAATGAAAATCAGGTGAATTTTTTTCAAATGGAGCAAATTAGGTTAACTGGAGTAGAATTGTCATTAAGAAGGGAAGTGGAGTCTTGTAGACATGAAGTTGATTCTCTTCGACATGAGAACATAGATTTACTGAACCGCTTAAAAGGTAATCGAAAAGACGTTGGAGCCTTAACTTTCAAGATTGACAAGGAAATGAAGAATCGTGTAAGCTGTTTGCAGGACCAAGGACTGTCTATGCTTAATGAGATCATCCACTTATCTTCCAAGTTAATGGAGTTCATCAAAGGAAAAGCTAGTCAGCTTCAAGAAACTCAGCAGGGTCTAGATGATCAATTCATTATTGAATCCGAAATAAAGGTACAATGCTTTAGACGTGGAATTGAAAGCTTAACAAGGAGTTTGCAGATAATATCCACTTTGCTGCATGAGAAATCCACAACAGTTGCCTCAGAGGTTCACTCGGAATCTATGAAATCCGACAATCAATCTTCTGAGGTAAGTTTTTGCTTAAATCTACAGTTTAAGCCAATATAGATTGAATCATTTTTCAATGCTCGTTACCTTTTCAAGTATGTTCATTCATCAAACATGTTCTTACATTTCAATCGTGGATCTATTATGATCTTTTAAGTTCATACTCACTGCATTTTGACACTGTACTCCTTTTAGGAGGTTCTAAGAACAGAGCTTAAATCAGAAACATTGCTGACAAATTTGTTGAGAAAAAGCTATATTCAAAGAGCTTGAAGTCGAACGGTTGCAAGCTGAGGTGGGATCATCTTTAAGAGGTAACGACATCCTTAGATGCGAAGTACAAAATGCAATGGACAACATTTCCTGCCTCACCCACAGATTGAAGGATCTTGAACTGCAGGTAGCTTTTGATCTTTGAATGTTATGTTTGTCGTATGCGTGTATGGAATCTTTCTTCTTATCTTGCATGTGAATATCATGTGTGTGAACGAAATTACTAAAATCGGGAGGGATGTGTCTGGAAATCGAATTATTTTTGTGACAAGCACAGGACAATGCTTCTTAGAGTTTGATTTAAGTGCATACATGTAGCTGCTTGATGCTTGAGGTACACTCCAGTTTCTGTGCCATTGCAGTGTTGCCTTACCCTTCACAATAAGGCAATTAGACACCCTTATGAAAGCTTATAGAACATATTTGGCTAATTATTTGCTTTCGATATGTACAGATGCTAAAGAAAGAAGATAACATAAGCCGTCTTCAGAACGATTTGCAAGAATCGGTCAAGGAACTAACGATCTTGAGGGGGATATTACCAAAGGTTTCCGAAGAAAGAGATTTGATGTGGGAAGAGGTGAAGCAATAATAATGAGAAGAACATGCTATTAAACTCGGAGGTCGTCGTATTGAAAAAAAAGATAGAAGCTTTGGATGAGGATGTACTTTTAAAGGAAGGCCAAATTACCATCTTGAAAGATGCCTTAAGCCACAACAAAACGTTTAACCTTCTTGGCAGCCCGGATTTGAGTCGCAAATTCCTCCTTGAATGACCGGTGAAGAGCTCGGTTTCGGTTTCATGGGGTGGCTGAACATATTGTTCATAGCTTTATACATGTTTTATACTTTTGAATTTGTGTTCTTTTAGGTGCTTTTTCTTTGTTTTCATTGATTGAAGTGTTGGGTGAGGAAAGAAGTGAGAAAGGGATGGTTTGATTCTGTTATAGATTGAAAGTCATACAAAGTATGTGTAGTTGGTTTTCATCTCATAAAACCAGATGAAATTTTACTTGGACCGGCCGGTTTAATTGAAGTAATTTTACTTGGTGTTCTTTCATTGTTATAAAGTCATACCACATGAAATAATGTCGTTGAAATTAGATCAAAATAAAATTATTGTTTTAGCAATTTTCAGTTTAAATCATAAAAATAATGCGAAGTAACTCAACTATTGTTAGATGTTTTGACCGTTAGGTAGTTAAGTCAGTTCACGTAATAGTTCTTATCAATATTTTGTTATCTCAATATCGTCCCTTAACGTTAAGGGATCGATTTGTTATAAATCTATAGCATTAATAATCAAATCATCAATACTTAATGATAAATAATTATTTGTGTGTAGTTCACCCAAAATTAAAAGGAAAAATATTAACCGTATAGATAAATTAACTTATAAACGAATTAATAAACATATATTTTTATTTAACTTAATAGATAAATATAAATAAATAAATGGTTCAAGAATAATTTAACCAACCCTTATTCATTTATATTCATAAATCTATTAATTTTTGTGATTAAAATAACAAAACTAGACACATGTCGCGTTCAATTAGATGCCCAAACCATGAAAATGAAAGAAAAGAGAGAGAGAGAGAGAGAGGAAGAAATTCAAAGTAATTTTCAAAAGGAAAGAGAATGGTTTGCAGTTGTTTGCTAAAAAAAAGGAGAAAGACGAGTAAAAGTTGTTTGCTATAAATGAACACATTTTCAGCTATATCAGGAGTATGCTATTCTTTCTACTCTATGCCGAATTTCATCAATATTTGCTATGTTGTCCACTTTAATTTGAATAGAGTTTGATGTTAGATGAGTGGCATCTTGCCTCATTTCAGCCGGTTGTCTCGGAAACTTTGTATTCATTAGTCATAATACATAAAACACCAGACCATGCATCTTGAATGATGCCGTGTTTACTGACTTGACACCTATCATGGTGCAGAGTTTACAACCGAGAATAACGGAATGTCGGCGGATGTAATCAACAAAGCGTTTTTGGCGACCGAGGAGGAATTTCTTGCTCTTGTCAGGAAGCACTGGCTAAATGACCCGCAGATGGCTTCTGTCGGTTCATGTTGCTTGGAAGAATAATCTGTAGAGGAGTGCTATACATTGCGAATGCAGGAGATTCTCGTGTGGTCTTAGGGAAACTGGATAACGACTTTAAAGAGGTCAAGGGAGTTCAGCTATCATCCGAACACAATTCAAGTCTCGAATCTGTGCGGGAAGAGTTGCGATCATTACATCCCTATGATCCGCAGATTGTGATCCTAAAGCACACAGTATGGGGTGTGAAGGGTATCATACAGGTAGTCCATTGTGTTTGTGGGATATTTCTCTAATTCTTTTGATATTTTGTTGTTTTCACCTATATTGCTCTGGCTCTTCATTTTGATTGAGGTATCCATGTTATGACTGTTGAATATGAAGTTTCCGAAAATACCAATACGAGTGTTGGCCATTTTTATTTCGAGGTTCCAGCATACTTGTAGTTTGTTAACCAAAGTTTTAATTTGTGACAGATTTCCAGATCCATTGGTGATGCTTATCTAAAGAATGCGGAGTTTAACAGAGAACCTCTATTGCCGAAGTTTAGAGTTCCCGAATCATTCGATAAACCAATCCTTAGAGCTGATCCGTCAATATTAGTGCATAAAATTGACCCTGAAGATCATTTTCTTATTTTTGCATCAGATGGTCTATGGGAACACCTTAGCAATCAGGAGGCCGTTCACATTGTCAATACGTGTCCACGTAATGTATGAAGTTTAGTGACCTCTATTGTAATTTATTTGTATATATTTTGGTACTGAACTTGACTTCCACGTACAATTTGGTACTTAAACTTTTCCAATTAAGTACTTAAATTTGTTTGTTGGGTTCAAATTGGTACCTAAACTTTGCTTCAAGATTCAAATTGATTCAAATAAGACACTCACCA
Source organism: Hibiscus syriacus (assembly GCF_006381635.1). Lineage (NCBI taxonomy): Eukaryota > Viridiplantae > Streptophyta > Magnoliopsida > Malvales > Malvaceae > Hibiscus > Hibiscus syriacus. The sequence continues at coordinate 2,703,611 of NW_024062653.1, forward strand.
AAAGTATATATTTTGACCAAAAAATGAAGTTCAAGTATCAATTTGAGACAACAAATCAAGTTCATGTACCTAATTGAATCAAAATAAACTTTAAGCATCAGACTGAACCTTTAAAAAGTTCATGTATCTGATTAGAAAAAAGTTTAGGTACTAAATTGCATCGTGAATCTAACTTTAGATACCAAAATATATTTACCAAAAACCTTACACATATAAAATATATTTAAAATTTTACTATTCAAAGAAATTGTTCGACACAATCATGAGTTTCTCTCTCTAACATCTCTAATTAATTTGTCGTCCTTTTGCATTTTCCACTCTCCTTAGGCCTGTAAATGAACTGAACGTTCAGCGAACCATTCATGAACCGTGCGGTAGGAAGTTCGTTTATGTGCGTTTATTTATTAAATGAACGAACATGAACAAGATTTTGTGTTCGTTTAATTAAATGAACGAACATGAACATAGGTCTCGTTCGTTCATTTACGTTCGTGAACGTTTAGTTATGTTCGTACGGTTATGTTCGTTTATGTTCGTTCGGTTATGTTCGTTTATGTTCATTCATTTATGTTTAACTCAATCTTCTTAAATCAATTTTGGTGACAAATTTGTAAGCATCTTAAAAATATTAATTATATGATATTCTGATGACCAACTCATAATTAACCCAATTTTATTGAAAAACCCAACAATATTAACATGGTTTAGTTCTTTTTGAACGATCCATAAGCTGCATACCTAGCACCGTCAACATCCATTGTGCCGGAACCCTATGTGACTGCGCCACCAGCTGGTTATCCGATGAGCAAAGAGGAGTCCCAGAACCGGTTGCTTTCGAAACCAAGTCCAAAGGTGATGGATTCCGGAAGGGAGGTTAAGTATTAAACACCATTTCTTCTACTCAAATAATCTTCTTTTCTTTTATATATAATGGAGTATTCGAATTTGCAAGTAAATTGTGATCAACCAGCAACTCAAGTCAGCTTACTTTGTACTAAAGAACCCAATAATAGTAAGGTCTTATTCCATAGGTTGAGAAGTTCTTTAACGCGTTTCATCAAACAAATTTTGTGCGCCATCCGGATATAGAAGTTTAGCCAACCTACTTCTCTCATCTCCCAAATTTCAACTTCTACATAGCACGAAACTAAGGACATGTTTGTTTGATCCCCAAGGATTAAGGTCGGCAATCACATGAAACACAATTTGTGTTCATCTCGACTGTTGTTGAAGGAGATAGGAAGAAAGAAAGTGGAGAAAAGTTATGCAATCCCACATCAGTAGCAAACAAGCAGCTCGGGGTTAGTAACTTATATAAAGAAGATGGGGAGAATAAGTTTATGTTCGTGCGTGTTTATGTTCGTTTATTTATTAAATGAACGAACATTAACAAGTTATATTCCTTAATAAACGAACATGAACAAAAAAAATTATTCGTTTATGTTCGTGTTTGTTTATGTTCATTTATTTATTAAATGAACGAACATGAACATAACACCGTTCGTGTGCGATCGGTTCGTTTACATGCCTAACTCTCCTCTCTCTCCCTCTAATTTTCCATCCATCCAAACATCCAATAACAGAAACTCTATCTCTCTCTCTCTTATATTTCTACGTTGGCATAAATTCTACTAACAAAAAAATCTCCGAAACATCCTCTTGTCTCGTCACCAACATCCCTCCTAAATTTCACAGGCCTATCAAATCGTTCCACGTCAGCACTACCAAATGAGATTCTCCGCCGGCACCGCCACCATAACAACTTCCACCAAAGGCGTAGAAAATTAAGAACCAAACAGGGGATTGGGGCAGTAAATTAATAAAACGATAAAAAAACAAATTCTAGTGAATGTGGGATCCATTGAACAGTAAAATATGATCTTCCCGTTCATTTTCATGATCTGGCCCTCTGATAGTTGATTCAAACTTCAGAAATAAAAAAAGTGTGATCTTGACCGTTCATTTTCATGATCTGGACCTTTTAGAGTAGATCCCACGGTTAGGGGATTTTAAGTTTTGACTGTAAAATCAATTCAATTTATTTAATTTTTTATTTAATTAAAGGGTAAATTACTAAATAATGCATTTAGTACTTAAACTATCAGTTTTGCTCTATTTTAATACATAAACTTTTGAGTTTTTAAAAATCATACCTAATGTTTAGTTTTATTTCATTTTAGTACCTTGTTCAAAATTTAACGCTAATTTTTGAAAAAATCGAAAGTCTAGGTATTAAAACGGACCAAAATTGATAGTTTAGATACTAAACGCGTTAAGATTTTACTGAAGAGTTACTAAAATGAAAGAAAAACTAAATGTTATGTATGGTTTTGAAAAAAATTAAAAATTTAAGTACTAAAATTGATCAAAAATAATAATTTAGGGCTAAATATGTAGTTTACCTTTAACTAATTTATTCGATATATAAAACCGAAACAATCAAAGTGTCTTAATTATTAATATTATGCACATAAGTGAATTAATTTTTTTTTATTTTTGGTTTGTTAAATTATTTATTTTTTAATGGACATAAATAAGGTCATTTATATTTTTTATCTAATGTCTAATCCATCGAGACCTAATCAGGATGGTAATAAAATGAGTTGAACTTGATCCAAGTATTACACATCTTATTTGTCATTCGGCTTGACTTAACTTTAGGAAGCCTTTACCCAGCTCCATTTTTGGATAAAAATCCACATTCACATCCAACTTGATCAAACACACACGTATATTTATAGTTATAATCCACTTACACGGTGTAAAACTCTTTTAGTTTATATCTTTTTAGGATTGTTGGATTGAGAGAAATTAAAAGCTAAAATCAACTCCTTAATTTTTTTCCATTAAATATATTCTCATTTTCTATTGTTAATTTCAACATTTAATTTATCTCATATGATGGTCCTAAAAATGTGTAAAACTAAAAGAGTTTTACACGATGTAATTGAACACTCTCCATATATATATATATATATATATATCTCATTCTTGTTTAATAAAATAGTGTTTAATAAAATAGGAACCAAATTAAAAAATATATATAAAGAAGAATATTATTATATTTATCCTTAAATATATAAAATATGATTATATTATTATCTTGAGTTGAGTTATGTCAAGAATTATTTACTCTTAACATAAGTTTGGATCGGGCCAAACATAATTTTATCTTTCAAAAAATTCAATTTAAACTAAAACTTAAAACATCTCAACTTATAAGTTAGGATCATACCAAAAACTCATCGAATTGAAGTATCGTACGGTCCATAATATATGGCCATCAGTTTTGATTTGAAAACAAACTCATAAATAATACACTTTTGGTCGACTTATTTTAGGGTTTTTGCCTATCTTGTTTCCAACCCTCTTGGCATGGACTTGGGCTCTTTGTCCTTGTAGCCTTCGTTAGGGCTATGAGTTTACTCCATTTGACTCTGACAAGTGAAATGTAGGCTTGAAACCAAAGTCACATCCAGCTTAAAAACTGGACAAAAGACGAAGATACCAATGTAGGCATGTTGTGCTGCTATGTGCTCTTTTGCGCATCTATTATACGGATTAGGGGAAAATGAAATTTTTTTATGACATAATATAAAAATTATTTTTCAACGTTTACATTATCATTTCATTTATAGGGTTTTAATTCTTCAATGTTTTAATTATTGTTTAAAACAAATTTTGTTATATAAAAATAGTTGGTTTGACTAATGCTATCTATATTATTGATGTGATATTATATATATATATAATTGTGACGTAACGTATATCACGTCATCACTTTTGATTTTAAATTTAAGATTTAATTAGATTAATTTATATGATTATTTTCAAAACAATATTTTTAAATTCAAAGTCAAGTATTTTAAGTTGTTTTTAAAGTAATTTTTAATAAAATAAATCCCCTTGAAAAAATATATAATTTAAATTAAATATCCACTAACCTAACATTAACCCTTTTAATTGGGGGTTACATTAATGCCACATGAGGAAAAAGGAAATAATAATAATTTCATGAAAAGAAAAGGCAAGAAACAAAGTTTGGTGCGTGGGAATTTGGTTCTCCATTTCCCTTGCGAGAGCATACAAATTTATAATAAAAAAATAGTAGGTCTGACGTCACCTATTGAATTGGAGCACACAGAGCTAATAATATATATATATATATATATTCTTTCTTAGGTTTATTTTTAGTATAATTATCAAATATTTAATTTATTAATCGGTTAATTTAGATTGATTATTATAAATATATATTATAGAGTTGATTCTTCTAGCTTAATTTTATCTATTTACAATGACTTAATGTCTCATAATATTCATTAAAAAACAATTTACAAGTTTATTAAAAGATTATTTTTTTAATAATTTAACGTGATTATAAAATAATATATATTTATAATTTTTAAAATATTTAAAAAAAAATACGTACATTACTATCACTGCTCAAAACAAAACCTCCAGATACTTTTTTTAAAAATATATATAATTTAAGTATTTGTTCACTCAAAATTGAATTTGGTAGAATTAATGGGAAAAGTTTTAACAGGATAAGCTAAAGAAGGAAAGTACTGGTTTGATGCGTTGGTTTTCCCTAGGTCGAGAAGGATTCTCCCATCCCCTTTTGGTAAACGCTTTAACAAAAAGAGAACCCTGCTGTTTCCATTGTCTTCCACGGTAGCTGTTCAAAGAATTTTTTTTGTTTATTTTATAATCTTTAGTCAAAAGGTTTTATTTGACTCGTTTACAACAAGAAAAAAAAACCTAAAATTATTTTATTTGCTTTATTCTTTAATTATGGGAGCTTTGTAGGTCTGCTAAAGAAATTATTACATTATACAAAATTATGAAGATTAAATTTTTTATTTTTTAGAACTCATCATCAGTGGTTTTAATGGTTAAGTAGGATATGTTTTTTCTTATAGATATTAGATTTAGGAGATGTTTGTTTACTTCATAATGATTAAGCGCTGAATGATTCAAATGTTGAATGATTCAGAGGCTCTGTATGAATTAACTCTGAATGTGACATGTTGTTTGATAATGGCTCTGAATCATTCAGAATGTACTTCTGTGTTGAATCATTCAGAATGCACTTCTGTGCTGAATCATTCAGCCAGCACTGAATCATTCAGAGGTGCAAAACAAACGCGCTGAATGCTAAATGGTTCAGCATTCAACGCTGAATGGTTCCATTAAGAGGCAAACAAACAGCCCCTTAAATAATTATGTTTGTACAGTGTGTACGATATAAATAATTAAGAAAAAATTTAAATATATATTATCTTATAATCATCTCAATATTAAAAAATATTTTCAAAAATACTCTAAATAATTATAGAACTACTTTTATGATCATGCATATATCAATTAAGTTGTTAATTTATCCAAATCATATATCATCAAGTTGTCTAACTATTGGTTTTATGGTGCATAAACCTTCAAACTTTTAAAATAATAATTAAATTATTAACCTCTCAGATTGAGAAATTATATTAATTAAATCTTTCAATTAAGAAATTAAATTAATTATTTCTTATTATTAATTTTGATCATTAATTATTTGTACCCTTTTAGATATTATTGTCACGTAACATATTATAATTCGTCATGTGAAGTTTAAGATTTTTGAAAAAATAAATCTTTAAAAACTGTTAAAACTATATACTAATAGTTATAAAAATTATTTAAATGTAATATTTTAAAAAATATCACTTAATAATAATTTGATGTGACTCGTGATATAAATTACGTCAAAAAGTTTACTATAATAGTTAACATTGATTGAGTTATTGAATTAATGAAATTTTAAAATATAAAAATTTAATAATTGTAAAAAGAATTAAGGATGCAATGATTTTTTTTTAAGTTTAAGGGTTTCGTGTACCCTTAAGTCCCGATTTCTTTATTCGACTCTTATTTTGAATTTTCATGGATTTTACGTTATATTTTTTAGGACGATTCTATCACTCAAACATCGTTGGGTACCTTTGACGATGAATGTCGTTAAATATTATTAATTTAATTTATAAAAAAAATTTAAAATTATAAAGAACTCAATATATAATTATAAATTAGTTAAAAATCTAAAGATAAATTATTTAAAAGAAAATATTAATTACATTATTTTTATATTTTTAAAAAAATAACAAAATTAGTTTAAAAAATACCAACAAAATTGTTAAAAATTTATAGAGATAATGTAATTAATATTTTATTTTAAATAAATTACCTTTAAATTTTTAACTAATTCATAATTATACATTGAGTCATTTAAAACTTTATTTTTTAAAAATTAAATTAATAATACTTAACGGTGCTCAGAATATTCGTCGAATGCTGTAAACCTTTTCTTTTTTTCTATTATATATATATAGAGAGAGAGGGGGATTTTTATAGTTTATTTAAAAGTCATCGGTAGATATAGATGACTTTGACTTTAATTTTTTTAACATGCGAATAAATCATAACCAATGTCTAAAAAATATTTTATCAAGATCGTCGATATCATACAAAATTTAATAATTATGATAAAAATACTCTAAATCCTTATATAATTCAAGTATAGGCGTTTCCATAAAATTTTCACAATATTTTTTTTCAAAACTAAACAATTTTGAACTCATCACCCAAGTAATTTGTTTGTTTCTTAATTTAAAGAAAATAGATAAAAGAACAAAAGATTGCCTTTTCTAGGAAAAAGAATCCTCATTACAACATGTTATTTCTATTTTCATCATTAAAGAAAGCCATCAAACAAACAGTGAGTGACGGACGGTTTGCTCCCCCCTTTATCACAACACGTGCGGTAAAAAAAACAGTAGAGGTAATGGCAATTCTGTAACTATGAGGAAATGTGTGACCGCTAACATGAGAATTTGGGCGAAGACTTGGTACGAAAGGAGGGCAAGAAGCCACGTCACCCAACTGCGTTTTTACCTCGTACCCTTGCCGACAAAGTACGCTCACTCCATTAGTTTGTTATAAATTATATTATATTATTTATTTATTTATTCATTTTTATTCAATGTGTTGTCGTGAGATATAATTTTTTATTCATTGCTTGAAGTAATGCTTTTTTTAGTGAAGTAACGCAGTTTTTTATTCATTCTATATAATACTTTTTCATATTTTTGTCAAAAGAGTTTGTATGAATTTTGTCAAGAAAAAAATTAAAACATAAAAAAATAATTTTCATTTAAAATAATAGATTCATTAGGTCTCATTAAATTTGTCTATTTTATGTTTTAAATTTATCTCATTTAGATTGTCTCTTTAAAAAAATCAATATTTTTTCTTTTTAACTTTTTTCGTAATTTCCCAATAAAATAAATTTTAATTTTTTAAGATAAAATTGTCATTTTAATTTTTTTACAACATATCTTTTATACATTATTTTTTTAAACTACGTGAAAAATCAACAATAGGCAATATAAACAAGATGAAAGTAATAATATTTTAGATGATAATCGATAAAATTATTTTTTGCCTTTAATAATTTTATTAGATTTATTTTATGTTATGGTAAAAAAATAATATCCAGATTAAGCATAACTATGGCTTCAGTAATAAATTTTATTAATGATAAAATGAAAGAAATGAAAAATAACTCTAATCCATAAACATACGTGCTATATTCTTAGTGATATAAAAAGATAAATGTTACATTAGTTATATATTGATGTTTTTAATTTATAAGTGTTTATATTTTCTCTCATTGACTGATTAAAATTAAGGCCTAAAATTTTGGTTCGTGTTTGTGACACGGAAGAGGGCATGTTTCCCTTTTATAATTTTTATTTTACTGATTGGTACATGTTGTTTTATTTATTTCATTCTGAATATTATCTGTCACCAAAGTTGTCGGTAATTGGCTAATTGCACATGGTTTTGATAAATAACTGAAAAATGAAGACGACTTTACCAATTAATGATATCTTATATGTTTTTTACATATACTTTTATGAAACTTAATTAATGATATGTAAATACATAAAAATATATTTTTAGTTATTTATAAGTGATTTCTCTCGAAATATGAATTTAATTTTATAAAAACTCAATAATATAGAATTGAATCAAATTTTATAAAGTATAATTTTCTCTTCTCTAATTATAGCTAATGCTGATAAAAATTATAATATTTGTATCAAACAGAAATTTTGCTTTTAAAGTAAAAAACAAATTAAATGATAATATGATGATAATAATAATAATAGTATTAGGAAATATGATTTATTTATAATTTTATAATTACTATTAACTATTTCATTATGCAACCTTTCCATCATTCCACGTTAGAATTTTATTTATTTTCTTTAAAAACAGATAAAAATATTAAGAACTAAAAGAGATTGTGATATAAGCAATGACGTCTTCTTTGCAGCCCGCGTGGTTCACACGGAGACGTACGGCCAAACGCTGAATAGCGTTTTAAATGTTACGGGCTTCATGGCGCGTGCGACTGACAAATTTCCATTGACAGGACCTTCTTATCCTCCTCTTCCATAGTGTTTTTGACATAGGAATGCCAGCAAATCATTGGCTGCCTTTGGATCAGAATTGATTGCTTGATATTGGGTTTTCCATTGTTTATTCCCGATATAGAAAGATACTCATTTAATTTCACTCTTTATTTTTATGAATATTGTTGTCGATGTTGCTAGCTTTTAAAATAAATAAAAATAATTTTCTGTAAGTATATATAATATAATATTAATTATATATATTGTTTTCTTTTTAAAATATTAATTGTTATTATTATAACTATACGTTAAGATTTTATAATATTAACTATTTAATTATAATTTATTCGACTAAACCTGGAATGAAAAATTAAGATGCAATTATATTATGCTTGCTAAATATGTAAAAATAATTAAATTTCCTAGTAATTTCATTTGAGTGTAATTAGTAAGTTACACTAGTACAAATAATAGCGTGGCTAAATTATCCACACCTTTTTTTCTTATCAGTCTTGGTTAAATATAAAGTAGTATATGTTCGAAATATTCTTAATTATTTGATAATACACGTTCATATATATCTCACATATACAATGTTTCAATCCGATACCTCAAGAAAAAATAATAAATCTTTAATCACCGAAATCAGTAGTTACGTGTAACTACTTATAACTTCAGTTCCTTAATCAGATGAAATTACGCATAACACACTTGAACGCACTACCTCTAGATGTTGCAACGACGACAGTGCCACTAAACTAATGTTGAATTGATAAAATTATTTTCAACCAATTTTTTCATTTATAAATTTAATATTCAAACTCTAATTGTTTATATAAAATATTTAACGATTCATCTCCAAATCAAATTTTAAATCATTTAAAAAGCCACTCAAAATAATTCTTAAATAAGAATATTGTTAGCTTATAAAGTAACAAAATCTTATCATATCTATCTTGATGAAATGTGGAATGACTATTTACGCTATCAAAATACAGTTTGAAGATAAGGACAGATTAAACTTCATCATGCATCAGTTACATTTTGAATATTATAAATTTTAGTACTCGAACAACTATAATCTTAATCAATCGTTATATTTACCTATCGGACTAATAATTATAATAAATTTGAACTAATAACTAAAATAAATTTTAGTAAAACGAGTTTTTTAATCCTTACGGACCAAGACAGACTTTAGACTAAAAGTTCAATAATTAATCAAATTTAATTCGATCTTAGACTAAGACCGTTTTAAAAATTTTACTATTTTGATTATGAAAAATAAGAAGATAAATACGCATACCAACTAAATTTGAAAATAAGGGTAAAATGCATTAGTGATCAGTGAACTATATTCAAATTATCATTTTTATCATTGAATTTTAGAATTTTTTTTAATAGTCTGGGGTGATTATAAAATACTATTTGTTCAAAATTTCTTTAACTTATTGACAACTCACACATACCCTAAAGACGTAACTACTTGAACTTAAGATATCTGATGAGAATAACAATCTCTTTTACCACTAACTATAAATTTAATGAACTTTTTTAGTAATTTGATAAAATTTAATTATAGTTTAATAACAATTCAATTAAATTCAATGATCATTTTATAACTTTGAATGATCATTTAAGTTAGGAATGCACATGGGTTGGATGGGGTCAAAATTTTTTACTGTCCAAACTCGACCCGAGTATTCTCTATCTTTTTAGTCATGACTTGGGTTTAAGGAGACCACACTAAACTAAAATTTGATCCATTTTTTTTTGGATAAAACCCATACTAACCCCACACAAATAAAAACAAATCTTATTTTTTGATCTAAAAATAGAGATTTGATTGAAAACAAATATCGATAAAGGAGTATTCTTATAATTATTTATAAATATATAAAAATAATAATTATTTCATTATAAGTTTGGTTGAATGGAATATTTATCATCTAAATTTAAATTAAAAAGAAAAATTAATCTTATAAAATGGGGTGATGTCCTACTTGGTCATATTGAGCTTTATTGAGAAGGTGTGATCTCACAACCAACAAATAATTTATTTTTCACTTATTATTACCCCAAATCAAAGTCAAGTAGAGGGATTGCCTCATTGCCCTAAATATTAAAATGGAACCAAAAACAAAGTAATATATATGTTTTAAGGTACTATTTTACCCTAAAAGGAAAGGTTCCAACATTGGATTGTATGAAACAACTGAAGAGGAAAGAAAGATTCTAAGTGCTCCTATATCAAATCATCGTACTGTTTTCTTTTCCAAATAAGGAAAATGGACGGCCTTGATTTGTCCATCATGGTATTCTTTCCTTTTTGGCGACGAAGCTTGATTTGTTGTTTTCTCCAATTTATTTTATTGTGACAATTGATAAGACCTCTCTTTTGCCTCCATTAAGGTTTCACTCATTTTCTCTCCACACATTTGGTAGTGGGCTTTTTTGCATCAAAATTACTAAAATACCCTTTGTTGGGAATACCAAATTGGCAATTTCATATTTTGATATATATATATATATTCCACATCATGGTTTTTTTATTTTCTCCATAATTATGAAATTTATAATAATTTAATGTTTTTATAACTTTTTAAAAATAATGATAAATTAATAATTTGAGTATAATTTTTTAATGTATTATTTTTAAATAATATTTAACTTTTGTAATTTATAAATCAAATTTTTTAAATAAAATACATTTAATATCACTCTTGAGGTATCGAGTTGGAAATCACATATTCAAAAGTATATGAGTTTTATTGCTAAATAATTGAAAGTATTTGAATAATACTACTTTGCATATATTCAAGACTAATATAAAACTACCTGAATTAAAATTATATCAAATATTCAAGTTCAAATCATTTTCTCATATTTCCTGATTTTATTTTGAGTTTTTTTTTAAATTGTTTATTAGTATATTGATAAATTATCACGTCGTTTTTATTATATTAATTTTATAGGTATTTTTAATATATAATAATAAAATAAGTAATATTTTTATTTAAATTTTATATGTGGGTGATGGAAGATAAGATATTTTATAATAAAATATAATTTAATAGAAAAATATCTTGTTTCATTGATTGTTCTGGCCTCTATACCTTACCGACCAATGGTTGGACGGCTTGAAAAGAAGCTGCATAAAATAATGGTGGTGGGGAGACCTAAATCATTCCCAACTGCCCCACCATTTCATTTGAATTCATTTATAAGGTTTTGTTCCTTAATCAAGGTATTGCCTTTATTTATTGTTCATTAAAGTTGAGGAATATATTAAATTAAGAGTCAGTCTCATTGATAAAATATCTATGAATTAAGCGGTTAAAAATATTATTTCTTTAGGTATTGAATTTGAACATAAATTTATAAGACTTTATTAATTGTTAATAATGATTACGAGTAAATACTATTTAGTAATAATTCTGTATTATTTTTAAAAAATTATATTCTTCTTTTTATCATTTTGACTCTTGATGTTTTATTTTAAGATAAAACGTACATATTTTGGAGCGTTAATCATTTACTAATGATTTCAATCCATTTAAGGCTCTTTTTATTTTAAAATGAAATGTTAAGATCAAAATATTTTAAAAATAATAAAGATCAAAATGATTATTTAATTTAATATCAATTTTTTTCCCGAAATTATATCAAAATTATATATGCAATATGTTGGCGTTATTAAATAAAGAACCTCATTAATTATTTTTTTAAACAATAACCGCATTCTCAGATTTGTTAGAAAAATAACCCCCAAACTGCCCATGTAAAACTACCTCACATCCTACAAAACACATGGTAATGACAACGTCATACAAGACGTTTCACAGAATATTATTTAATATTGGTAGTAATGATCTTGCCTTACGCAGAACGCAGGGTTTACGAGATATCGAACCGTTGTGACAGAATTTATTGCGGGTAGTATTCCGCGTACCTCGCGTATTGGAAAACATAAGGTATATTGTTCGATATGTCATGCAATATCTGAACATAATATTTAATAAAATAACATAAAAACTAGTTTGTTATAAATAGATAATACTAATTATAAAGATGAGCTCTATGTAAAATGTTACAAAACAAAATTGCTTCATGGTTCCAAAAACATAAAGCATAAGAAACACATATGTTATAGTCCATTTGGCAAAGTTGGTGCTATGAATTAAACGAATAGTTGGTAGGACAATTGCAAGCTTCGATTTGTCTTGGGAAGGCAATGTTGTGACGACTCCACGACATTAAGCCTAAAAATGGATTCATTTCTGGATGAATAACTTCTAAATTTATTTTCACGAGATTGAGAGCTCTTACGATTTGAAGTCTTTCATCCCTTAATTCGCCCACAGAACAAATTAGAATAAGGCCATAGACATATATAACGTTGATATTACCTTTATCTGTTGCTTCCTTCAAACAATGTAGAACGAACTCTAAATTTCTTCCACTAAAATAATTATACTTGTATTCTCTATATAAAGCTTCATGATTATTAGCAGCAAGACATCTTTCGTGAAACGTTCTCGGCTTGATTCCACGACATAACGCGGAAATTTTTCATAGAAACATTATGAAAAATGTAATTCTAATTTGCAACTTCACAAAAACTCTTGCAACTCAGTTGCATGTTAACGAAATCGACTATAGAATTAGAAGCACATGCACAAGATTTTTTTATCATACTTCTCTAGGAAATAATTCGAAAATATTAGAATATATTTTCTTTGTCATTTTGCATTGAAGTAGGTTTAGGAATCCATCCAAAGTGGTCCCAGTTTATAATCGTCCTCTCACTCGTACCGAAGTGAGACATATATGGAACTCGCGTTACCCAGGACGCGAGGTATATTGAAAAGGCATGACCCTTTAAGTCAAACAATATCCAACGTATCAGAAAGCAACTCTCATGACACAGGACGTGAGGTACGTTAAATTTGAATCAAATAAACGTGACATAATAGACCTCACTCTATGCAAAACGCAAGGTCATAATTCGTATAATAAAAACATTTATTTTAAAAAGAACCCAATAAATTAATTTGTAAAATAATGTTATTATTTTAAAACATTTATGAAATGTTTAAGCTTAAATACATTATTATCTTTTAATTGAAATCGATATGGACACATGAGAAATTGTAAGCGATGTACAAATTACGTTTAAAATGCTTTCAAACGAAAAGAAATTGAAAACTAACGTACATATATTTTTTGTAAATAACTTATATCGGCTTAAACAACTCCAAAAATTATCGTTTTAGACTTGTGTTCTTGGTACCGTCAGTACAAAATGCAAAGAAAAAAGCTCAAAATCGTGTTTCAAAAGGTGTTCGCTTGGACCTAATTGATGGAGCAAGAAGTTTCTCGAGAGGCCTAAGCGGAAATCTAGATGCCACCAGAAGAGGATGCCTTGTGTTCTTGGCACCGTCGGTATAAAATACAAAAGCAAAAGCTCAACAGCGTTTCTAATGGAAGAACCTCGCGTCATGTAGGTTCTCCTTGACGACGAACAATATTTCGATATATTTGATGTTGTCAAAGCACTTATGGTGTATTTCTTAGCGTGGGAGACAAAAATGATGCCACTAAAAGAGAGTGTATTTTTAAACTAGAAGTGTTTCGAGAAAGGATAAATCATTTGTGGTGTTTCTTTAAACGATTCCATTGGAAGAGAGTGCATTTTTAATATAGAAGTTATCCAGAAGAAGAAGGTTTAATGAGGTACTAGTCATCTCACACATTAAACTTTCAATTCTAATCAGCAGCTGCCACATCAGGAATATCTACAGAACTCACATTTTTTAAACGCAAGTTTCATTCCAGATGACTTCAAGAATATATTCTTATTCTTTGCAGGCCCATGTTCCTTCATCATCACGTCGAGAATATATTCTACAAAAAATAAGACTTCCATTCGAATTCTTATTTCAAGCAAGTTTATTTGACTCTTCTCAATTATTACACAATTTGAAGTAATTATAATTTCACTCATATTTGTTATCTCTTTGTATGATCGCAGATATTTTCAAAACATGTCGAGAAGAGAATGTGTTACTACTTTGGTATACTATGATGGCAAAATGATGCGTGATGAATCTCCCGGCACCGTCTTTCAGTTCGCACATACTATGACGATAACTTTTTTGAAGAAATTAACTTATAAAAGGTTTATGAAAGAAGTCAAGAACAATGCTCCACATGGTCGTGGGAAAAAGCTGGAACTGTTGAAGTATCGACTACCGACGTTGTTAAAACCACTAACCTACTCAATATACAACATTGAGGACGATGGTGATATGGACATGATGTTCGATTGTCACATGAAATATTCATTAGGAGGGCCACTTGAGCTATATGCAAAATTTTCTGATGCTAATGATGTTGTAAGTGTCTCAAATTAGAGACGGGCATATTTTGACTTTGATCATAATGTTCATATTCTGATAGCTAATTTACGTAATCACTTCAACTTAATAAGTACACAAAGTTGGGGTAATGAATTGGGTGCATCATCGTTTTCGATGTCAGCATTTTTGCGCCGCTAGCTAACTTTAACATGAATATGTCAACTTTCAACGTATAATCCATATAGTAATGGCGTGGGTGCATCATCTTCTCATCGGGAAATGAGGTTGCAAGAACATGAAACGTTTAACCCATTCGACAATTTCTCAACATCTATGAGGAGACATTCTTATGTTGGTGATATCGACTTTGATCTTGGTAGTAATGTTCACGAGCATTCTCGTGATCGACTCATAACTATTACTCATATTATCCCCATAATCGATGACGCTGAACTATTCTAGTTTGACAGAGATATTTCTAACAAGGAATCGATAAGGGATATTGGTCTAGATGGTGATGAGGTATGACCATTCATTGAAGAACCAGATGACATTGACATGCCAAAGAGAGCGAATGATGATCACATTCTACACATATCGGGAACGGTTGTGAAACTTCAAACTGTGTTGGCGTACAAAATGATTGTGTTGTACAAGGCCAATTCCACACGCTATTTTGGACATTTTCATAGTGTGTTAATGCATTTTTCCACTACAAGTCTATGGTTCAGATCGATGACACTTTGTTGTACGACAGATACACATAAATACTATTGTTGGCGGTTGCACAAGACAGTAATAGAAAAACTATTCTCATTGCCTTCACAATAGTCGAAAAGGAAAACATAAAGTCTTGGGAATTCTTCCTTAAGTACTTGCACAAATATGTTTTATCACATGTTTTGTGTGAGCGTTCTAGTGGGATATTATGACAGAGGCACAAGGATTAAATACACAATAAAGCATATGAGACTGACTTGGCAACCCCCTCATATTTATCATCAGTACTGTTTAAGCCACATTGCTGTAAATTATTTGTAAAAGTTTAGGAACGGAAATGAACACGTAATGATGCTTTGAATGGATACATCTTTCACTCTTTTGAGATTTAGATATCTTTTAATTTATTATTTATAATTAACTATTACATTTTTAATGGCTAGGCCATTAGCATTCCGTACGCGAGGTTGAAGAGTGTTGGGAAATCAGGCTACGTAACACAAGAAATAAACGAACAGTAAAGAAAATAAAGAACATATGATTTAATGAGGTTTGGTAAAGTGCCTAATTCCTCGAGAGTGATGAGTGACTATTTTATTATTATTAACAATAATAATAACACTTAGGTTACAATTTTATAATATAAAACAACCCCAATACAATTACCAAAATAATTTTGTTCGCTTCACTCACTCCGCTCTAGCATTTGTCCTTCAACTGGTATATTAGTCATACCTAACAAAGAGCTATGTCAAGAATTGAGACTCAAGAATCAACAAGGCTACAACTACCTTTCTAATATCCCGAGGGAGAAATAAATTTTATTATTTGATGTGGGTAAATGATATGGTCATATGACAACGAACTTGGCTAAGACGATCAATTTGTCATTGAAGGGAGTGTGACATTTGCCTATCACTTCTGTTGTCAAAGCGATATATTATCGGTTTGCAACCCTGTTTGCAACCTTATAAAGGCAAGCAATTAACTTGATTGTAAGTGGTTATAAAATCCACCCAGACCTCCACAGAAGATTGCAAACATTTATGCAGCACTCAAACAGGATGAATGCGACATACGTCTCTCGCGAAAAAAATAAATTTCGTGTTTCGAAATATTCGAGGCCATTGAAAGGCATACATCACAATGCATACATCGTCAATCTACGTGACAAAACCTGCAATTGTGGAGTATTCCAAACATTCAAATATTTGTGTTCGCACGTCATTACTTATTGTTCTTCTGTACGGGTTGGCTACATGCAATTCGTTGATCCCATATACTTACTTGAAACCATATTCAATATTTATCAGTATGAGTTTCCTCCCATTGGAAATGAAAGGGATCCATATGAAGTTGATGATGAACTTACAATAAGGCCATATTTTGTACTACGACACGAGAGAAAGGGTCGTCCATGATCAACAAGGATTTATTGTGACGAGGATTTGGTCGAACATCGAGAAAAAACTAGACAACCGAAGCTATGCAGTATTTGAAGGAATCCCGGTCACTCGAAGAACAAATGTCCTAATCGATCAAGCCCTCGTATCGATTAATTTATATATCATCAAATCAAATATAATGTTAAAATTTGTTTAAATTATTAATTAAGTTGTAATTATTAATTTGTTTTAAGTTATCCTCTAACAATATGATTTTTATCCCACCCCGAATATGCCTATGAAGCCATATTAGTTTATTTTTCATGTAGGAAACCAAGTTTTGGAACCATTTTGAATGCAATTTTTACCCTGCTTACAATGTCTTGTATGTGCCATATTTACTCTCAATTGAAAGATAAGTTACAATACTACGCCTCTAATCTTATAAATTATGAAAATTTTCAGATTAAACACTAGAAACCCCTCTCGAATATGCCGATCAAACCATTTTAGCATTTTCTTCATGCACAAAACAAGCTTTGGAACCATTTTCAACGTGATTTTTAACCAACTTACAATATCTCGTATGTTTCGATATTGGCCTCAACTGAAAGATAAATTCCAATATTACACCTGTAATCTTATAAATTACAAAAAAAAATGAGATTAAATACCCGAAAATACCACTCGAACATGCCTATAAGAACTTGTGAATTGGGCTGGCGAACAACATACCTCGTGTTTTTCAATATGCGAGGTACGTGGAATACCGCTCGTAATAAATTCCATCGCGACAATTCGATTCTCGTAAACGTAGATCAACGTGAGGTCATTAATACCAATATTAATTAGCATTATACGAAAAGTGCATCCACGTGGACGTATCTCGTGCCTTGTAAGACGCGTGACATTACCACACGTTTTGTAGGACGCGGAGTAGTTCTACGTGGACAGCTGAAGGTTATTTTTTCTAACAAATAGAAGAGGGTTGCTGTTAAAAAATTAATTAATTGGAGTTTTTTTTTAATTTAATAACGCCCAACGCGTTCGACTTTCCTTAAAAAGAGATTTAAAATATGTATCAATTGAGTGGAATACTCATTGCCACACGTATGAACCCTAAAATGATTTTAAAACCAATATTTCTCAAAAATAAGATAACGGTTCAAACTCATAAAAAACAATATCAAACTAATTAATACGTTAACGACCGATTGCTCAACAAATGATTTTTTTTATCTTTTTGAAGAAAAATTGAAAGTTCACTCAACAAATTAATAACAATAATAATGCTGATTTTAATTTATAAGCATTGGTTATAATAATAAGATGTATTATAAATTAAAGAAAAAATTAGTTTAAAATTTTAAAAATAATATTATTAAAAATAATTTCCAATATATATATATATATATATATATATATTACTTCATTTGTTTAAGATTTTAGAATTTTCCTCAAAACCTTGGTATTTATGATAATCATTTGAGTTTTAACTATATTATATTCGAATTAGATAAAAATAAAACTTGTAAGACTCAATTTTGATACCTTAATTTTAATCCCACTCTTATTTTGTATTTGAGATTGTTATTTGAATCCTGTTATGGTCCGGTCCGTGTTGGATGTGTGCACATATGTATAATATTATCATAATTTATGACATTAAATTAAGTGACCAATTATATTATATGTATCATATGTATTAAAGTATCATGGCATAATTTGTATTTATAATTTAGTGAGAGACGAAATTATAAATACTTAAAAGATTGACATAATACTCAAATATAAAGAGGTAGTGGTCCTAAAGAAATATGTTAGCTTGTATCACTTTTATCTTGTTAAAAAACATATCTTATTGAAATATCTCAACCAAAGAAATACCGAAGGATTTCAACATATCAATTAATTTAGACATGCTTTTGCGTTTACTATTTAATTATTAATGATTTGACATGATTAAATCTGGATTGTTTTCATATTTATTATGATTTAATTTTAATAGTCTGAAAAACTCAAGATGCGATTTCTTGGTGGAAAAAAATAAAAATAGACTCGAATTTCATACGCCTTATAATACATGTATGTTTATTGTGCATCTCTTACAATCTCCGTTGTATTTTATCATCGACCTATTAATTTTTTTCTCTTATATCCAAAATATTACCGAAATAATTTTTTATATAAAATCTATACGTTTATTTCTTCTTTTATTGTTATAACATCAACTTTAAATATATAATATCTTATTCGATCAAACCAGAATTTTTATTTTTGTGGTGTGGGTTCATTCTATATTGATAAAATTGAAAGATAATTATACAAGGACCAAGCTATAAAATTATGGTGCACTTTGCACTTAGTAACTCATCTTTCACTTTCTTTATATCTTGGTCATCAAGCTTTCAAAATTTTGGTTTTGTCACTTAATTTCTGAATTTCATTTTATCACTTGATTGAGTGTCTAATGCCATTAATTCTTTTTGGCTATATTTATGCAAAAGCTAATGAATCTTTAGACTTAAACTCTTATTTTTCGGACTTCCTTTTATTTATTAGGGTTGTAATATTTGTTTTTAAACTTGAAAAACGAGGAGATAAAAAGGATGAGAAAAATAATATACCTCGATTCTACGATGACCAGACGTTGGAGATTGTGAGTTGAACCCATAAAAGATCGAAAGTTTGATTTGAGTTTTGTCGAGTAGAGTGATAATTCTTTTTATTAGGGTAAATATAACAGATTATATAAATTTGAACGAGATGCCTAAAGTCAAATTTTATCACACACGACATTAATGTAAAATAATATATACATATATACACATAAAGAGTCAACATTGTATTTTGAGATTAGGCTGTTGATATCTCCGTTGGCCGCCCATGGTCGGCCGCCATGTGGACCGGCAGAAGGTGGCCAAATTGATTTAGTTAATTTATGTGCTATGCATGGTTGAAGGTTTTGTATTCTTTTCACGAGATTTCACACATGATGTACCGACAAGGGTTAATTAGTTGAATTCATGAATGATTCATGCCAATTTCATGTGAATTTCATTATTTGTAGTTAGGAATATTTCTTTTTCATTTTATTAACATTTTAATAATTTAGTAGTTAAATTTATTAATATAACTTTATTTATAATGCACACATCAACAATGAATAAAAAATAAATGATTTTATTTTTTAATAAAATGTATAAATTTAATTTTATTTATTTATAATAGAGGGCTTAAAATGCAATCTCTGATATGGTATAAAGACTATTATAAAGTACAATGGTACAAAAATTAGATTTGTCACACCACCACGTGAGCGGAAGAAATAATATTATTTTATAAAATTCAATTAATAATAATTACAGATACAGTGAATATATATATATATATATATTATTTAACATGAGTTTGATAATTGGATTTTTTTTTTCAATTTCGTATAAAAGTATAAAAAGACAGCAATATCATAATTTGATTTAATATTTAATATTTTTTATTTTAATGAGTTAAATTTTTATCAAACCTATTGTTTGTTTTAAATCTACTTTTTAATCAGATTATAAAAAGACAGTAATATCATAGTTTGATAATTTGATTTACTAATTTAAGTTTAAATTTGATCAATTTAAAAAATTGAATTTTCAATTAACGTCTTTTTTATATTTATCCGAATAATTTGGTTATTTTATAATTTAATTATTAATTCTGTTATTTATCAAACCTATTGCTTGTTTTAAATCTACTTTTTAATCAGATTTAAACTACAGAATCTTAAAGCACTTTATAATACCTATGAAATTTAATTCTTCCTTTTTGGAAATAATATTTTCTTTTTACAAATTAATTCTTTAGCTCTATACGATTTTATTATTTCATTGGGTTCTTATTAATTTTGACTAAATTTGAATCAAAATTCATTTAACACTATAAAATAACTATACAACTTCAATTTTTTAATAACAATAATTTTAATTTAATCTATTATATTTATATTTTATTCAATTTGGTCCATCAACTGCATTATTTTATTAATTGTTTTTTCATATAAATTTCTTTTACTCCTTTAAACTTTTGTAATACTTATCAACTCAATCAATTCAAAATTGTTTGATCAAACTCAATCAATTACGAACCTTTATTAAACATAAAACTTATTCGTACGTTAAATGTATCTTCAATACATACTACATGCGTTTTTTTTGTTTTTTTTAACAAAGTTCGTACAATTTTTTTCTATTTTGGTAATTCACAATAGATAATCATCTAAAATAAAGTAATGAATTTTTACTGTAGATATTATAAGATCAAATCTATAATCATATATTAAAACATAAATTAAATTTAAAAATAGAATTCCAACCATTAATTTAATGGATGAAATCTTAGATTTTTTCAGCAAGAGTACAAGACCATTGCTTTAGATTTTGACATTATGGATAGAATATATTAAATTAGAAGGATTATCTCATAATGATCTTCATAATATTTTAATTAATTAACCAATAAGTAAATTAAATAATAATAATACTTTTAAAAAAACAAAAACAAAAAAAATCCCCTCTCAATATAAAAAAACTGTAATAAAAATAAACAAAATGCGTACCCCTACCCGAAAGGGAAAGGGAAAGGGAAAGGGAAAGGGCAAGTGTTAACTATGCTACCTTCACTGTTAACACGTTCCTATCTTCTCCTTTATTTATTTTTATTGTTTCATCTTCCTTTTCCCTTTTACTTCTCTTCTTTGTCTCCAAGCTCTCTCTCTTGAGATCAAGTTCTATTTCATTTTCTCTCCATTTTTCTATTTCATTTTTTCCTTCAAAATTTGAAATCTTTTCACCCTTATTTAACCCATCTTTATCCAATGCAGTCTTGTTGATGTTTTCTTGTATCATCAACCGTTACCGAGAGCTGAAAAACCCATCTTTTTGAAGTTTGTTTTGGTTTTGTTTTCTTGAAGAAACCTCGTGAATTTCTGTAAATTTTCCGGGAAAGAAGCGTTGGTTTTAAGAGAAGAAAACAAGGGAGAAAAAGAAAACCATGTTGGATCTTAACCTTGAGATGGTCTCAAGCGAGTCATCCTGTGACGAGAACATCATCATCATCAACAACAACAACAAGAAGAAGAATTTAACTCTAATAGAAGATTCGGGTTCTTCAAAATCTTCAATCATCAACGACGAAGATGTTCCGTTATCCAATGCAAAAGATGAGGATTCCTCCAACGAAGCTTCACCGGCATTCGTTTTCGATATCTTAAAGAAGGAAAAGGACGACGTCACCATTGCTAAAACGGTCCAAAACCCTTCGCCGGACTTCGTTACTCGACAGGTTTTTCCGGTCACCGGAGTAAAAACGGGTCTAGAGTTGGAGTTCGGAACAAAAGATTTAGCTAGTAGACCCCAATGGTTGAATTTATCTTATGTTGAGTCCACCGGTGAGGAGAAGCTGACGACTGCTCCGATAAAGCCACCACCGAGGAAGAACCGGAGAGGGCCGAGGTCCCGGAGCTCACAGTACCGTGGCGTCACATTTTATCGGAGAACTGGCCGGTGGGAATCACATATATGGTAATATTCATTCATATACAAATTATCTAATGTTTTTAGCTATTTTTATGTTTTAGTAATATTCAAATGTAAAATTATTCTAATTTTTCTTGTTTCTTTGTTAATAGGGATTGCGGGAAGCAATTATATTTAGGTAATTTGAATGATTCATTTTTGTTGAGAAATTGAAGATGTTGTGAATAATTTCATTGATTTTGGATTCTGTGTTGCAGGAGGATTTGACACTGCCCATGATGCTGCCAGGTGGGAGATTCTTTGCTGATAAGTTGTTATATGTATCATATCTGGTTAAAATTTTAATTCAGGTCTTATTTTTAATAAATTTGATATTATTTAGAGCATACGATCGAGCTGCGATCAAGTTCCGGGGAGTCGATGCCGATATCAACTTCGTTTTGAGTGATTACGTGGAAGACATGAAACAGGTAGAAGACATAGCATGATCTCTGCAACTTTTTTTATGAATCTGTTGCTTGATTTTGCTTGTAAATTGTATTGATCTGCAGATGAAGCACATGAGTAAAGGGGAATTCGTGCATTCTCTCCGTCGACGAAGCAACGGATTCTCGAGGGGGAGCTCCAAGTACAGAGGGGTAGCTTTGCATAAATGCGGTCAATGGGAAGCTCGAATGGGACAATTCCTCGGAAAGAAGTGAGAATCCGATTCACCATAGCTTTCTTCCGTTTGATCTTTTGGTTTTAATTGTATGTCTGTCGATAGATGATCGAGATTAAGCTTTTAGTTGCGAACTTATCGTGTCGTGGTAAGGAGGGAAAAGATTGTATAGGGTGTGAAATCTATGATCCTTGCTTGCAGGTATATGGATCTTGGATTATTCGACTCCGAAGTAGAAGCTGCAAGGTCTTTTATGATCATAGTTTTATGTTTCAAGACTTTGATTTGATGAAATATGGATGTGATTGTCATTGTTTTCGGTTTTCGGTTTTCGATTTCAGGGCTTATGATATGGCTGCCATGAAATGTAATGGAAGTGAAGCTGTGACCAACTTTGAGCCAAGTACTTATGAAGGGGAGACTACAAACAGTGGAGGTATTTACAGAGTTTCGAGTCTGTTATTGTTATTTATCGTTTTAAAACGAGTTCATGGTCGTTTTGATGTTGAATTTTCCGGTATGCAGCCAATTGTCATCACAATCTCGATTTGAGCCTCGGGATTTCGGCACCTTCTGTTGCAAGAAACGGGAGCCATGCTGCAGGGGGTTTCCATTTTCGTAGCGGTGCTGGCATGGTAGAGAGGCTGTCGTTTGAGTGTTCTGCTTCTGCATATGTGGGAGAACAACCTCAACACAATCTAATATTTATATCTAAGCACCCTCCGGTACTGTCCGGTGTTTACCCCAGTGCTCTTTTACCATACAACGAGGTACTTCTGTCCGTTTGATTGGCTTCTCGCCCGTTGTTTATAATTGTAGGAGGTAATGATTGAATGATGTGATGATATGACAGGGAAGGGCAATGCAGAAGAGAGCTGAAGCTGTTCCGTTCTCGAACTGGGGATGGCAAATGCAAGGGGATGGTAAAACTAACCCAACCCCGGCGTTTAGTATAGCAGCATCATCAGGATTCTCTTCGTCCACCGGCGTTGCTTCACCGACTACTCTCCCTTTTAACGATTCTGGCCGGAACCTTTGCCTTGCAACACCGGCTACGTCGACAAACAACACTTCTCATCACTACAATTACAGAAGCTGAAATCAGCACGACGTTTTTGAAACTTTCCGTAATGCTCATTGTATAAGTTTGACGAGTGAAAGCTGTAACAATCGTAGTAAATCCATGGAGTTTGCATTTGCTTCAAGTGTGTAAAAACAACAAGAATACATTGCATTTGCTGATGCTGCAAAACTTAAAAGCTTTCTTTCATAACATTTTCGTGGTCTCGATGTTATGAGATGTTGCGGAAGTCGAATAACATCACGAGGTTAGCCGATTCGGATTAGTCCGGTGAGGGCATCTTCACCAGCCAGAGAATGAGCATAACATCGAGAATGAGATGCATGCATTTCTAATGCTATTTCTTTCGCACAATAACAGCATGATCTGCTCTCCATGTGCTTACTAATGTTTTTACAGAGCTGGAATTCGGATTAAATATCGTAAAAATTTAAATTATTAAATTTTAAATATACAAAAGACTTTTAATGCAATTGTGCAACGATGCGTATTTGTCATTTCTCTACCGTCAAAGTTGCTAAGGAAAACCTTTTTAATACACATTTGACTAAGACAAGATCTTAAATTATTTTATTTTAGTTCTT
Organism: Hibiscus syriacus; assembly: GCF_006381635.1. Taxonomy (NCBI): domain Eukaryota; kingdom Viridiplantae; phylum Streptophyta; class Magnoliopsida; order Malvales; family Malvaceae; genus Hibiscus; species Hibiscus syriacus. The sequence goes on from NW_024062653.1 coordinate 2,728,394, forward strand.
ATTATCATTTTTAATGAGTATTCAAACTACATCTTCATTATTATCACTCTGTGTTAAAGCATTAATAGTTGGATGGCACGACAGGTTAGAGCTAATTGTGTTGATGTGGAAGCCGAATAATTAGAATTTTGAGTAAACTATACGTTTAATACTCCAACTATCATGTTTGTTCTATTTTGGTCATTTAATTATTTTTTTGTTTTAAAATCATATCTAACGTTATGTTTTGGTTTCATTTTGGCCACTCAACGTTAAAAGATTAATGATAATGTTAATGTGTCACCATAAGATCATGTCACATCATTATTAGAAAAATTTAAAATGTCATGTTAGTACATATGCTAACTTTTTAACGGTGAGTAATCAAAATGAAGCAAAAACGTAATATTACGTATGATTCTAATAAAAAAGTAATAGTTAGATGATCAAAATCGAATAAATCCCTATATTTTATTCTATTTCATCACTTTTTATCCATTTTCCATCATTGTAAAACATCGTTATTCTCTAATGTCTTTTGCGACTACCTTAAATATTGATGATCTCGTTTCATCGTCCCATATATCTTTAAAATTCATAAAATTAACTATGCTAATACTATTCAATACCAAAAACCAAAATATAAAAAATCGAGAAAAGGAAACTGAAACAGAAATTAAAATGGAGCTGGTCGACAAATTTCTTCCCACAAATCTTCTCTAGCGATTGTCATTCTATAACCGAGTTGGTCGACGGAAAGCAATCGGAATTCAGTCTCGCCGGTTTTTATGACAGCTCATCGTCCACCTTCTCGCATTTGATCAACCCAAAGCCTTCATTGTGAGAGATTTCAGGGCTATCCTCTTTCCAAAATGGAAAGATGAAGTTCGGTATGATTCCACAGCGGAAACTTTCATATCACTGCACAATACTTGTTGCATTTTGGGTGTATGATATGAGGAGTTGGGCGAATAACAGTAAGTTGATGAAGAAGAAAGTGAAGAAGGAGATTGAAGGGGTTGAAATGAAGGGTTGATGATGCATTTTTTTGAAGTTGTGAAACGGTATGGGAGAAGATGTACACAAATTAGAAAACTATATAATCATTCTAAGTTTAAATTGAAAATTATGTAAAGCAAAAAAGAAAATTAGCTATGGTGGAATTTTTATAAACAATGCGTTTATGTTATAGATTAAGAAGAAGAAGCAAAAAGGAAAATTAGCTTTATTAGAATTTTTATAAACATTGTGTTTATGTTAAGAAGAAGAAGAAGTGGGTGTTTTTTTATTTTTTTTATTTGTAACACGTGAGTTTTTTTTTAATTGTAAACTTAGACTTTTGTTAATGAGTTAACGGACGAGTGACTTAAATTAAACGGACCGATAACGTAAGAGATCAAACATACTTAATTAAAAACCAAGTGACTAAAGTCGGTCAAACCGAAAACAAAGGGGACTACTGACATAATTTACCAAAAAATATCTACTATTTCTTTGGTTTTTTATTTGAGGGGTTTGTTCAAAAATCCAAATTAACGGTGAGAATCACTCTTTTGAGAAGACGAACAACATAACTCGAAAACTAACCTCACTAAGTATTTGTTGGAAGAGACTGGAGCATTAGAATGTTAAAGATTTAGATGGATTTTTATAAATAAAAAATGAGCGAGTTTTGTGAAGAATCATTTCAATTAGAAGAAAAAAGAGTGAAATATAAACATTTTGATACTGATATTATCATGAATGAAAATTAGCAACGGACAAAATAATGAGAAAGAAATAGTCTCATCAACACATCAATAACGATTTAAAGAACCAATAACAAAGACAATATCAAAAGTTCAATGCTAAAATTAGAATGTTTAAAATCAACATACAAATTAAAATTCTCCGACTAATAATTTACCCTTATTTAAATATGTTCCAACAAAATATAGTTTTTTTTAATTATAAGATATTTTAAAGTATATAATATATGTGTGTGTATGTGTTAACTTCCTAAAAAGGCTACTTTTAAAGCCTTTTTCACTTAAGTTATTGTTTGTTTAAAAGCTTATTTTAGTCATTTTAGGATCATGTAGTTGCATATAGTTGCATTTGTGGTGGTTGTACTATTTTATTTCTCAATGGTGCTGTTTGAGGGAAAGGTGCAGTTTGTCTATGGTGTGCAGGGAATAGCAAGGAAAAGGATTCTTTGGGAAGTAATGCCGCGGCATCACACGTTGCTAAAGCAGATTGAAATGCCTTGGCATTTTTGGCGCAGAAAAAGACAAAAAGATATTTCTGCATAAGGATAGCTGGCATTGGACAGCTGTCCCTGCACGTGAAGGACTGCTGTAACCGCCTGCCAGAGCTGCCAATGTACCACTGCCATTTGGAGGATAAGGTTCATGCACAAAATGTGATCCTAGGGGTATGAGGGGTATTTTGCACCCAACAAACTCATCATTACCCCTAGATATTTTATTTATTATATATGACACGCATGGGAGAGAGAGGAGGAGAGAGTGAGCACACGCATAGAGCAGAAAAATCAGATTTTTATTTTCTCTTTTTCCTTTCTTCTTCCTTGGAATATTCCTCCATTGATAAAGCTCCAAGGAGTGGCAAGCTAGGCGCCGAAAGGAGCTAGCGAGCTAGGTGGTTCATGGTGGCCGAGAGGAGACCTCCGGTGGCGCGTCGAAGGCTTCTTCTCATTTCCCTTTTTGCTGCTATTTCTTTATATTATTTTGTGGGTTGTTGGAACGAATTTTCATGACTTTGTGTTTGGATATTTCGAACCCCACCATGAACTAACTTATTTGGTGGTGGTTGGTTGAATGGTTGTTTAAACTTTATTTTTAATGGTATATTTAAGTTTATTTTGGTTCTTTATTTGCTTTGCTTATGAATGCTTCACCATCTAGGCTTGTAAGAGGCATGGAAATGTCCATCTCTTAGATGAAGGTTAGGTATTCGGAAGAATCCTAAACTAAAAATACTTGTAAGTATTCAGAAGAAACGCAAGATAAGATCCTCATAAGCAATGGGTTATGGTATTTTCAAGGGGTTTTGAACCGGCCTAGGAATATTATAACTTAATCCCTTAGATCTCGGAAGAGACTAGGATAGGATTTCAACGACTAAAAAGGGTGTCTTCATCAATAGGGTAGGCTGCCCAACATCGTTGAGTGAGAGCAGATGCCTTGGCATCCTATTCTGTTAGGTTCTTTTGAACACCTTAGGAAAGCCCTGTCGAGTAAGTAAAGACAAGATAGCTTAGATATACTTGAGAAATAAGTTTAGCAACCTTAGACCAATCCTTACCATTCATTTCATTGGAAGCTTGTCACGTGAGGATTATTTTCTTCTTATTTTACTTATCTTTTTAGTTACTGTTTTTACCAATTCTCATTGCCTCAACATTTCACCATACTCAACATTAAACATCCATCATTGCCACTGCATTTTCATTTGCTACACCATCACACCATCAATCCGCATCCACCAGCATACACATATCCATTGCTGTGACATTTGTATATATCAAGACTAACTATACTTAGATAATTTAGTGCATTGCTTTGGTTAGACTTTTGTGATTTCACCCAATCCCTGTGGAGACGATACTCAGTCATCATTATATTACTTGAGCGATTGTGTATACTTGCACATTATTTGCGTATATTTTATAGTACTCACAACACACGAACAAGTTTTTGGCGCCGTTGCCGGGGATTGGCAGCCTGAAGTTATTTAGTTTTGCCAGAGCATTTTATTTTGTTTTGTATTTTTATTTTTGTATAGTTTACTTGATATTTTTTGTTTTATTTTTCAGGTTTATTTAGTGTATGCCTAGAAGAAATTCTGAAGAGCCTTTGGAACCAATAGAACCTGAGATTGAAAGACTCTTTAGAAGAAGAAGACGTGCTCAAAGAAATATGTATCAGATTGGAAACCAAGGCATTGGTCAAGATGACGGAAATCAGAATGCCGAGGTATTAAACAATGCTGAACCTGCTATCAGGCCTCGTGTTATTCGAGATCATTTAAATCCGATGTTGGATGATCTGAATCCTGGGATTGTGGCACCCGAAATTCAAGCTGCACATTTCGATCTGAAACCAGTCATGTTCAACATGTTGAATTCCATTGGGCAGTTTGGGGGTATGCCAACTGAAGATGCCAGGCAGCACATTCGCAATTTTCTGGAAGTTTGTGATTCTTTCCGCCAAGAAGGAGTGCATGAGGATTTTCTGAAATTAAAGCTTTTTCCGTATTCATTGCGTGACCGAGCAAGGGCTTGGTTGAGTGGTGTACCAGCTGGTTCGATGGAATCATGGGCCGATCTTTGCAAGAGCTTCTTATTGAAGTACAACCCACCGAATATGAATACGCAGCTAAGGAATGAAATATCATCTTTTCGCCAGGGCGACGACGAATCCATGTATGAGTGTTGGGATCGTTACAAGAGTTTGCTTCGAAAGTGTTTAAATCATGGTTTTCATGATTGGACTCAAGTAGTCATGTTCTATAATGGAGTCAATGCACCCACGAGGATGTTACTGGATGCCTCGGCAAATGGGACATTGCTGGATAAATCACCTACGGAGGCGTTTGCTATCTTGGACAGAATTGCTAACAATGATTATCAATTTCCTTCCTCAAGACTTGGGAGTGGGAGGAGAGCACCTGGAGCATTCGAGTTAGAAGCCAAAGATTCGGTGTCCGCTCAACTCTCTGCTATTACTAATATGTTGAAGAACTTACAATGTTCCACTGATGTGAAGGAAGTGAAAACAACTAGTCTGGCATGTCTGTTATGCCAAGGCAATCATCACGAGAGTGAATGCCCAACCAACCATGAGTCCATCAACTTTGTTGGTAATTACAATCGAGGCAGCAACAATCCTTACTCAAACACTTATAATGCTGGATGGCGTCAGCATCCTAATTTTTCATGGGGAAATCAAGGAGCCCACAATGCTAATCAACCTACTAGGCAGCAGAATCACAATGAACCTCAAAGTTACCAAAATGCTATGCCATGGCATAATGCTAACAAAGGAGCTTCATCTTCAGCGAGCATAAGTTCCTTAGAAGCTACAATTCAAGAATTCATATCTACTACGAAGACAATGCTGCAAGACCATTCTACTTCAATTAAGAATCAAGGAGCTTTACTTCATAGTCAAGGCGCCTTACTTCAAAGCCATAGCTCGTCTCTGAGAGCTTTGGAAGGTCAAGTTGGTCAGATTGCTACGACATTGTAAGAGCGTCAGCATGGACGTTTGCCAAGTGATACTGAAGTCACTAAAGGGCCTGGAAAAGAGCACTGCAATGTGTTAACTCTTAGGAGTGGAACACAAATCAATCGACAAGTCAAGGATAGTGGGCCACAGCATGATGATTCTAATCCTACTACTGAAGCTGAATTACAAGATGATAGAGTTTCTGAGAAGGACAAGGAGGAGGATTCTGCCAAGGTACCAGATTCTGATGCCAAGGCAAAAGAAAACTCTATGCCTACAGCTAAGGAAGCTAGACCTCCCCCACCCTTCCCGCAAAGATTGAAGAAGCACAATGATGAAGTTCAGTTCAAGAAGTTTGTAGACATTCTTGATCAGCTCCATATCAATATACCTCTCTTGGAAGCTGTTGAACAGATGCCGATGTATGCCAAATTTCTGAAGGATATTTGTACCAAGAAGAGGAAAGTAGAGACTGTTGCCACGGCAACAGAATTTTGTTCTTCATTGAGTAAGTTGCCGCCAAAGAGAAATGATCCGGGCAGCTTCATTATTCCTTGTTCAATTGGAGCTAATTTTGTTGGAAAGGCTTTATGTGATCTTGGTTCAAGTGTCAACTTAATTCCGAAATCGATATTCTTGAAGCTTGGCATAGGAGATGCAAGACCCACCTCAGTTATTTTACAACTTGCCAACAAATCCCATGTTAAACCTGAAGGAAGAGTCGAGGATGTCATAGTAAGGGTGGACAAGTTTGTGTTTCCAGTCGACTTCTTAATTCTGGACTGCGAAGTTGATGCCAAGGCACCAATCATTCTGGGAAGACCTTTCCTAGCCACTGGACGTATCTTGATAGACTGTGAAAAAGGTGAACTCACCATGAGAGTGGCTGATCAGTGTGTGACTGTCAATGTTTTTAGAACGCTCAAATATGTTGATGACACTGAAGAATGCCAAGGCATTTCTGAATTGAACTCAGTAATTGAAGAAGAGACTGAACATCTTTGCCAGAACAACTTCATTCAGCTAGCAGAAAATGAATATTGGGTGGATGATGAAAGCTTAGTGGAGTCCGACGACTTTCCAATTTTGGAGGAGCAATCTAGCTTAGTACAAGTTAGATCAGGTATGAATTTTGAACCTCTGAATTTTGATGAATTCATTTCTCCTAAGCCTTCATTAGTGCATGCACCCAATCTAGAGCTTAAGACTTTGCCAGGGCATCTTAAATATGTTTACTTAGGTAGCGATGAGACTTTACCGGTGATTATTTCCGCTAACCTTACTGCTAACCAAGAGCAAAGTTTGTTAAGTGGTTTGATGCAGCATAAGAAAGCAATTGGTTGGACTATGGCCGATTTGAAAGGCATTAGTCCCACGATCTGCATGCACAAGATTCTGCTAGAAGATTGCCACGACAATTCAATTAAACCACAAAGAAGACTCAACCCTGTTATGAAGCAAGTGGTGATGAAAGAAATTCTGAAATGACTTGATGCTGGAGTGATCTACCCTATCTCCAATAGCTCATGGGTGAGCCCTGTCCAATGTGTTCCTAAGAAAGGAGGCACGACGGTGGTTACGAATGAGGATAATGAGCTATTACCCACTCGCACTGTTACCGGCTGGAGGATATGCATGGACTATAGAAAACTCAACAAAGCTACGAAGAAGGACCACTTTCCTCTACCTTTCATCGACCAAATGTTGGATCGATTGGCCGGCAAAGCATTCTATTGCTTTTTCGATGGGTACTCGGGGTACAATCAAATTGCCATCGCACCAGAGGACTAGGAGAATACTACATTTACTTGTCTCTATGGCACTTTTGCCTTTAGGAGGATGCCTTTTGGACTCTGTAATGCCCCGACAACGTTTCAGCGCTGTATGCAAGCTATATTTTCAGATATGGTTGAGGATTTTCTGGAGATCTTCATGGACGATTTTTCTGTTTGTGGGGATGATTTTGAACGATGCCTCGGCAATTTAGCAAAAGTTCTCAAGAGATGCGAGGAGGCTGAGTTGGTCTTAAACTGGGAAAAATGTCACTTCATGGTGACTGAAGGTATTGTATTAGGCCACAAAATTTCACACAAGGGTATTGAGGTAGACAAGGCGAAAATTGAAGTGATTGAAAAGTTGCCACCACCAACTTCGGTCAAGGGAATAAGAAGTTTTCTTGGACATGCTAGATTTTATAGAAGATTTATCAAAGACTTCTCCAAGATTTCTAAGCCCTTGTGCACATTGCTTCAACAAAACCAACCCTTTGTGTTTGACGAATTATGCCTCGGCGCATTTACTAAGCTGAAACGACAACTGATCTCGGCACCCATTGTAGTCCCTCCCGACTGGACATCACCATTTGAGCTGATGTGTGATGTAAGCGACTATGTCGTAGGAGCTGTTTTGGGGCAACGCCGAGGTAAAATTTTTCATGTTATTTATTACTCTAGCCGCACTTTAAATGAAGCACAATTGAACTACACCACCACTGAGAAAGAATTACTTGCCGTGGTATTTGCTTTTGATAAATTTAGACCTTACCTAATAGGCACTAAAGTTATTGTTCACACTGATCATTCGGCCATAAAATACTTAGTGAACAAAAAGGATGCCAGGCCTAGACTTATTAGGTGGATCTTATTTTTGCAAGAACTTGACTTAGAGGTGGTAGATAGAAAAGGAACTAAAAATCAAGTTGTTGATCACTTATCTAGGCTAGAGAACAATTCTGAATGCCATGACACTGTAGATATCCAAGAGGAATTTCCTGATGAGAAAATTTTATATGTCGCGGCAATCCCGTGGTACGCTGACCTTGTTAATTTTCTTGTTAGTGGAATTGTGCCTTTTGATTTGAATAGTCAGGCTAAAAAGAAGTTCAAGCACGATGCAAGACACTATTTTTGGGATGAGCCATATCTGTTCAAACATTGTGCCGATCAGCTCATTAGACGATGTGTACCTGAAGAGGAGCAAAGTAATATTTTGTACCATTGTCATTCGGCCCCAAGTGGAGGCCATTTTGGTGGAACAAGGACTGCTGCTAAGGTCCTGCAATCAGGCTTTTACTGGCTAACTTTGTTTAGAGATGCCCAAGCATTTTACAAAGGATGTGATCGATGCCAACGGACTGGAAACATCTCCAGACGACATGAGATGCCGCTGCAAAATATTTTGGAGATAGAGCTGTTTGATGTATGGGGCATCGACTTCATGGGACCATTTCCATCTTCTGAAGGAAAATTATATATATTGCTTGCTGTGGATTATGTGTCAAAGTGGGTGGAAGCAATAGCAACATCAAGGAATGACTCCAAGACCGTACTCAAGTTTTTGCACAAGTATATTTTCACTTGGTTTGGAGTACCTCGTGCTATCATCAGTGATGAAGGAACCCATTTTGATAACAAGTTGATTGCCAAGGCATTGCTGAGATATGGAGTTCGACACAAGATTGCCACGGCATATCATCCGCAGACAAATGGCCAAGCTGAAATATCTAATCGAGAGATCAAGCAGATTTTAGAGAAAGTGGTGAACCCAAAGCGAAAGGAATTGTCGCCAAAGTTGGATGAAGCACTTTGGGCGTACAGAACAGCATTCAAAACTCCTTTGGGGATGTCACCCTTCAAGTTATTGTATGGTAAAGCTTGTCATCTCCCGGTTGAGCTTGAACATAAAGCTTATTGGGCTATCAAGCGATTGAATTTCGATGCTCAACTAGCTGGGGAGCAGAGATTATTAGAACTTAATGAAATGGAAGAGTTTAGAGCACAAGCATATGAGAATGCTCGGATATACAAGGAGAAAACCAAGAAGTGGCATGACCAAAAACTGATGCCACGGCATTTGCATGTGGGGCAACAAGTCTTGCTTTACAACTCCAGACTTAAACTCTTTCCTGGGAAGCTAAAATCTCGATGGTCAGGGCCATTTGAGGTGCATTATGTCTATCCCCATGGAGCTGTTGACATCAAGAGAAGAGACAATGGGAAGATCTTCAAGGTCAATGGCCAGCGTCTGAAAGCCTACAATGGAATTCCACCACCGCACAACAAGGACGTGTTACGGCTGCACGATACTGAAGCGTGCCCAGAGGAGAACCAAAATTTGATGCCTCGGCATTGAATTTGTGTCTGTGCATAAATAAAATTTAGCATTCAAGTTTTTTCTTTAGTTTTATTTTATTTTATTTTGTAATTAATTTTTGATCTGATTTGTAGGGGACCACACTGCTGCAAACCGTACAATGAGCGGTTACCAAAGGGAGGAAATGACAAAGCATTAATTGAAGAGATATTCTTTTGATTTGTTTCTTTTTAATTTAATTTCTGACATTTCTTTTCTCTTTCCATAGTTTTTATCCCATCACATCATTGCTTTTTTGGCAGTTTTTCCTTCCCCATACACGCACAACCCCCACCCACTAATTTCTCTCTTAACCGTCCTATCACCCCTTTTCCCTCCTAAATTTTTAACTTTTTCTTTTATCTTTCATTATTAATTTTTCTCTTTCATTTTAACTTTTACCTTTTCTCTTTCTTTCATTCATCTTCTTTCTTTGTTATTTCTCCATAGCCGAAATACATCCAAGTTTTTAAAGCTTTCAAAAGCTTCTTCCTTTTTCATTTTTCTTACTTCAAAAACACTGAAAATGGTGCGCTCAAGACCAGCTCCAACCGACACGACCGCTTGGCAACAGTTTGAGAACGAAGAGGCTAAGGCTCGGTTCTAAAACTTCAAGAACCGAAAACTCTTTTTTGAGTTAGGATTTATTTTTACCGAGGAAACCGATGGTGGTTTTGGACCCGATGTTATGGACATCGTGACGCCACTCAAATGGCAGAAGTTTGCTCGTCATCCTGGTTCGGTGAACGCCTCATTAGTTAAGGAGTTCTATGCGAATATTTCCAAGCCCAATCAACACTCCATCTTCGTTCGAGGTAAGCAAATCCGTTTTACATCCACTGCTATTAATCGTTATTTTCATTTGCAGGATGTTGTGGATAACCATGCCACGTTCGAAGAGGAAGCCGATAGCAACACATACGATGGGGTCTTGGAGGACCTTTGTTTCGAAAACACTGAGTGGAATGGTCGCCAGACGAGCCGATACTCGGTCAACCGGGAACGTCTTCAGCCGCGCGCAAAGCTATGGAATCACTTTCTCAAGCATAAATTAATGCCCACCTCCCACAACACTACGGTATCACTTTCACGCTTATTGCTTTTACATTCTATAATGGTATCCCGTTCGATCGATGTGGGTCGTATCATTGTTCAGCAAGTTCACGACTGTTTGGGTAAAAAGGCAAGTTCTTTGGTGTTTCCTAATTTAATTACCGCTTTATGTCGTAAGAAAAAGATTGAGGAAAATGCTTTTGATGAAATTTTACCTGGATTATCGGGCATCACTAGGGCTAGACTTTCACTGTTGTTGGGAATTGAAAATCCCAAGTCTAATGACTTTGTTCATGAGCCATCTACAGGTGCTACAGAATCGAATGTCGAGGCAAGGTTACTTGCTCTCGAGGAAGCTGTGACGTAGACTCAAGCTCAACTGCATGCTTTATCCGTAACTTCTTTGGATATGTGAAGCATAGAGATGTTGTGGTGGAATCATTCTTTCAAGAAATCATTCCCCACGGACAAAGGAATTTTCCTGGATTCCCAGACGAAATTCTGCCGGTATTTAATGCCGAGGCATCTCCAGAGCCTGAGCACGATGCACCTGATCCTCCTGCTGATGACCCTACTCCCGATACACACCGGTCCAAGACTCCTGAATATCCGCCCACTGTCCCTATCGAAGAAACACCCAGCCCCGCCCCAGCACCCAATCCTTCTCATGCACAACGTAGTGGTCGCCGCACCAAGACCACGGCTGGACGCATTGCGCACTATTACTCTAATTCTTCCGAGTCCAGCCCAGCACCTATCCGGAAGCGCACCCGACGAGGAGCTGCTAGTACCTCCAAAGCACCACCATCACGTAAACATTGAGGTACCTCTTTTGCATCCATTTTCATTTAGTTGCATTTCATTGCATAACATATAGTTTATAGATAGTTTAGTTCTCTTTAAAGCATTGAGGACAATGCTTCCCTTAAGTTTGGGGGAGGTATTGTTCTTGGTAGGGCATATGCATGATAGCATTAGCATAGTATTATGCCATGGCATCAGTAAATGGTAGGACAGTTAGATAAAATGTTTTGAGGATACCCGATGATGATAATTTTATTAGGCTAGAATCTGAATGTATGAGAATGATGGAACTCACTCTAGGGCTTGATGCTTGGTGAAAAATATTTACACGATTTGTATGTTCTCTATACTTAGAAAATTTAGGAAATTTTTATGAAGGAACTTTAGTTAGTCTTGGCATTGAAATATAGTATGGTGTTTAAAAGAAAAATAAAAAACAAACTCCCTTAGAAATGAAACTGTGAATAAATGCTTAAGCATAGCTGTAGAGGGACACTCCTCTTTGCCGTGGCATTTCCTGGAACTTTCTTTAATAAATGGAAGCCTCGTGCATATGTATGAATGAAAGAAGTCACGGGATGACTCTACTTAACTAGCTCGGGGATGGAAGGTATGCTCCCTTTCATCTAGAGTGTGGGAGAGTAGGTGTGATGAGCTGACTCCCTTCGTAACAGCATCAAAAAAAAAAGGGAGTAAAAATGTGCTTAATGATAAGTAAATGCCTTGACAAAAACTAGAGAACTTGATTAGAAATTGTCTAAATTCGCTAAGTATAGATTGGATACAATCACGCACACACACTACCACAAAGGATTTTGACCTAAAGAAAAGTACTTGAATTCTTGATAAGTCTAGCATGTTGAAGCCTATCGTTCTGAGGGTTGAAATTCAATTTTGTCCTACTGTCTTACTATCGAACTTTGCCATGACATTATGCTTATGTAACTGCTATCCATTGCTTGAGGACAAACAATAGCTTAAGTTTGGGGGTGTGTTAACTTCCTAAAAAGGCTACTTTTAAAGCCTTTTTCACTTAAGTTATTGTTTGTTTAAAAGCTTATTTTAGTCATTTTAGGATCATGTAGTTGCATATAGTTGCATTTGTGGTGGTTGTACTATTTTATTTCTCAATGGTGTTGTTTGAGGGAAAGGTGCAGTTTGTCTATGGTGTGCAGGGAATAGCAAGGAAAAGGATTCTTTGGGAAGTAATGCCGCGGCATCACACGTTGCTAAAGCAGATTGAAATGCCTTGGCATTTTTGGCGTAGAAAAAGACAAAAAGATATTTCTGCATAAGGACAGCTGGCACTGGACAGCTGTCCCTGCACATGAAGGACTGCTGTAACCGCCTGCCAGAGCTGCCAATGTACCACTGCCACTTGGAGGATAAGGTTCATGCACAAAATGTGATCCTAGGGGTATGAGGGGTATTTTGCACCCAACAAACTCATCATTACCCCTAGATATTTTATTTATTATATATGACACCTCATGGGAGAGAGAGGAGGAGAGAGTGAGCACACGCATAGAGCAGAAAAATCAGATTTTTATTTTATCTTTTTCCTTTCTTCTTCCTTGGAATATTCCTCCATTGATAAAGCTCCAAGGAGTGGCAAGCTAGGCGCCGAAAGGAGCTAGCGAGCTAGGTGGTTCATGGTGGCCGAGAGGAGACCTCCGGTGGCGCGTCAAAGGCTTCTTCTCACTTCCTTTTTTGCTGCTATTTCTTTATATTATTTTGTGGGTTGTTGGAACGAATTTTCATGACTTTGTGTTTGGATATTTCGAACCCCACCATGAACTAACTTATTTGGTGGTGGTTGGTTGAATGGTTGTTTAAACTTTATTTTTAATGGTATATTTAAGTTTATTTTGGTTCTTTATTTTCTTTGCTTATGAATGCTTCACCATCTAGGCTTGTAAGAGGCATGGAAATGTCCATCTCTTAGATGAAGGTTAGGTATTCGGAAGAATCCTAAACTAAAAATACTTGTAAGTATTCGGAAGAAACGCAAGATAAGATCCTCATAAGCAATGGGTTATGGTATTTTCAAGGGGCTTTGAACCGGCCTAGGAATATTATAACTTAATCCCTTAGATCTCGGAAGAGACTAGGATAGGATTTCAACGACTAAAAAGGGTGTCTTCATCAATAGGGTAGGCTGTCCAACATCGTTGAGTGAGAGCAGATGCCTTGGCATCCTATTCTGTTAGGTTCTTTTGAACATCTTAGGAAAGCCCTGTCGAGTAAGTAAAGACAATATAGCTTAGATATACTTGAGAAATAAGTTTAGCAACCTTAGACCAATCCTTACCATTCATTTCATTGGAAGCTTGTCACGTGAGGATTATTTTCTTCTTATTTTACTTATCTTTTTAGTTACTGTTTTTACCAATTATCATTGCCTCAACATTTCACCATACTCAACATTAAACATCCATCATTGCCACTGCATTTCCATTTGCTACACCATCACACCATCAATCCACATCCACCAGCATACACATATCCATTGCCGTGACATTTGTATATATCAAGACTAACTATACTTAGATAATTTAGTGCATTGCTTTGGTTAGACTTTTGTGATTTCACCCAATCCCTGTGGAGACGATACTCACTCATCATTATATTACTTGAGCAATTGTGTATACTTGCACATTATTTACGTATATTTTATAGTACTCACAACACGCGAACAGTATGCCTGCAAAAGGTTAATTTATGTGTAGACGTGCATGTAAATTTGATAAAAACAGCGTGCACAGAGCATCGTCCAAAACGACATTGGCTTGGGACTTCACGTTGCGTACCTCAAAATTCAGTTAACTATGTGGGCCCCTTTCCGTTTTTTTCACCGGCTTTTAGCTGTCTTCTTCTACGCGCCACTCACGCGCATCTCCTATGGTTTTTCTTTTGAACTTTATTTCGATCGATAATATTACTACTAGAATATTCTACAAGACGTGAATTTAATCCTGTTTAAATACGTATTAACCTTTAACGTATGAATAAAGTGGAGTCTGAGTACATTCAGGGGTGTTTATATTTGGGTATCCGTTTTACCAGATATCCTAAATATTAGATACTCTCAAAATTCGGATACCCGATTGCCTTTTGTTTTGTTAGAAATCAAAATCCTGCACATATGCAACTAGGCAGAATACATTTATGTATGTTATTATAGGATTTAAGTTCTTAGAATTAACATTCGCAAAATTCATTTATGTTTGGCTCCGTTCCAGGCCAATCAAATGGAAAGACAATGCTCTCTCCTCTCGATATTTGCTTTTTATTTTTTATTATCATTATGTAACCTGGTTATCTGATCCATTCCTGCTTTAACAAGTTGGTAATTTGGGGACGTGTTACCTGGCTTGTTTCAAGTTTGGGCACTGGGGTAAAGTGAAAAATGAAAGTATGAAATAAAAATTATATAAATATTAAATTAAATTAAAGAAAAAATCTGCTATCTGCTAGAATACCTGTTTAGAAGTAATTTTTGACTCGGATTATCTCAATTTTCTTGCTACTATGTAAAGAACGATTTATTACTTGTTTGATTAATAGATTGTTAGGTACTCTTTTTTTTCTTATAGACTCTAATTTGGTATTGGTAGAAAAAGTTTTTAACATACCCATAATTTCTAAAAAAAAAATATCATCTTAACTTTTTTTTTTAAGTTCATACCTGTTTTTTTAACATCATCTTAAAAATCGAATATATATCTCGACATTCTCCGTGTACATTGTACAATCGGTATTAAAAATTTATATTATCTATAAAATTCGAACATTTTTTTGGAGAATATAATATATGTAAGTGTCTTAGCATTACATTCAACACAAATTGGACCGGCATAGTGAATAAGATGTGTGATCACGTTGATAATGTAATGTAGTCATGAGCACAGAGTCTATCTGTCTCCCTTTGTTTTTCTTCAATTTCTTCATCTCTTCCTCTTCCTTTAATTCTCCCTTTTCCTCTCTATTTCCTTCTTGGGGCTCTTTCTTCCCTTTCCCCCCTTCTTTCTCTCCATCCAGACACCTTATTTTTCTCACTTAAGTCTCAGTATTTAGGAAAAGGAAAACAGCAACGGTTTTTCTTATTCTGTGTTCTTTACTCGTGGTTGTTAAACTCCATGACTATGAGTAACAGTATTGTGCAATTCGGTGACACGACATTAACCAAAGTTTTCGTTGGCGGCTTAGCTTGGGAAACTCCCGGAGAAGCCATGAAAGAGCACTTTGAAAAGTACGGCGAGATCCTTGAAGCCGTCATTATTTCCGATAAACTCTCCGGCAGATCCAAGGGTTATGGATTCGTAAGTTCATTTTCCACTCAAATGCTTCCAGTGTCAACTGATCCGTTTCACTCAATTTTTTGGGGATTTTTTTAGGTTACTTTTAAGGATGCTGAAGCAGCTAAGCAAGCTTGTGAGGATCCGAACCCTATCATCAACGGCCGCCGCGCCAACTGCAACCTCGCCTCCCTCGGTGCTCGCCGGCCGAGATCCGCCTCCGGCTCCACTGCTCATCCACCACAACAAGGTATTTACGATTTTTCAGGTGAAAAGAGAGTGTGTGAAAAGAGATACTGTGTAATGGCATTTTTGTGAATATAAGCATCATGGGGGTCTAATATATAGGTTTTAATCAAACTAAATTGAAGGATCAAACGTTGGACTTAGGGCCATGTCGGCTGCACCTGTCAATCACGTGCAGTGGTATTACCCAGAAGTGGGGACACCGACTTCACACTTTCATCATCAGCAGCAGCGGCAGCTGCATCATCAAGTCGTTTCTTATTATGGGTATTTTATTTCTTTTGATTTTTTTTGAAGTTGCATGGTATAAAATGTAGGCTTTGCCGTATCTTATAATTGTCTCTGCTCTCTTGTTTCAGTTACTCTCCCACCTACGTTGCCACTGATATGAACTACAATCATGTAAGTTGTTATCTTTTTCGTTTTTCTTTAGGAAAAGTATACCAAAGGTCATAGGATTATATTCTAATGGTTGTTTTGACTACTGAATTATTAAAAATTATAAAACAATCATTAAATTTATCGAATAAAGTGTTACAAAACGATTATTAAATTTATTAATTTTTATGTTTATTATAATGTCTCAAAAATCATTTTGTAATACTTCAATAAATTTAATGATCATTTTATAATTTTTAAAAGTTCAATGACTAAAATGGTTATTTAAACATAAAATATCAACGGTACATCATGAGAAGTTTAGTTAGATCTATAATTCCAATTGAATAGGGTAAATATTTAAAGAAAGAAATATCTAAAACTTGATGTGTATATGATGCAGCAGAAGCTGAGCTACAATGGAGGATCCTACATGAATGGGCATTTCTGCCAAGTGTATCCATCAGGGCAGGCTACTGTAGGTGCAAACACATTGATGCCAATGTACCCGTTGTATCATTACCATCAATCACAAACAATGGGGTTACCGGCATCAGCCACCCACATCTTCCCATCAACAACGGCTGTGCCCATCACCACAATCCCATTCATCTCTAAACCTGCTGCTGCTATTGTTGCTCCTAATTCAGGTAACCATCCATTGGTACTTCTTGACGATCACTCACATGGTAACATGCTCACCTCCCTCACATTACACTAGTAATAAATGTTTTATGGTCTAATGTGGTCTGATTGAATGAATCCTGGTGTCACGTGAGCCCCTGTTTGGTTTTGGATTTGGGTCCACCGCCAACTGGCTCATTCAGGAAACCATGTGCTCTGGGGGTTGGGATTGAGCCACTAGGTTTACTATTCAACCATTTGTATTTTAAAACAAAAAGGATGAATGATTTTTAACCTCACCCCATTTTGTAGAGTCGATTTTCTTTTCTTATTAAAAATTTGAATTTGGATTACATCAGTTTTCTTAGAAGATAAAGATCAGATAGAGTCAAATTTAGTTAATATCATAATAGTCTCTTATATATTTAGATATGATTACAATAATATCAATTACTCTCTATTTTTTATATATTTAGATATAAAATAAGAATTATTTTATATATATTATTTCGGAAAGGTACAAATTCTATCTCGGATCGAAATTTGTGTTGGGTAGAGTTTTGTTAACCAAGATTGGGTCGGTGTTTAGATGAAAAGATACTTTTTCTGATCGAATTGGGTTAGCTGGAAACCCAGGTCGACCCATATCCATCTATGTTATTTTTAGATAAAATAGAAGAACTGATAATAAAAAGACTGCTTGCTTGGCAGCGGAATAGGTACAGTTGGGAGAGGCGAAAGCTTGAAGAAGATTGGCTAAAGGGGGATGTTGGAAAAGCTGCTCAGATCAACATGATGTATTATTATGATCTGTAATTTCCAATTTATATTTTTTATGAAACTCCCAAAAAATTTATATTAATTAATTAATATTATTTCAATTTTGTCTAATTTATTATACTGATTTTAAGAGGATCGATCCCATTTTTAAAAGACAGATCTCGACTTTCTGGATTTTTGGACAGAAAGATTTTAGGACTATTTAAGTTGGTTAAGAAATTTGGGTTTATGTTTAATATTGGACTTAGGCATGATTCGAACGAAATTGATGTCTATATAAATAATTTTAAATAAACAAAAACCAGCAATACCTTTATATTGATATTGATAAGAAAGAATTTCTAGTCTAACTTTTAACTAGATTCTAGGTACTTACAATTTTTTATATCAATGTATAAAATTTAAACATAACATTTTAAAATATTATGATTTCCGGTAAAAATTGTGTATGCGATAATTACAATACGTTATGTAATATTCATAAATAAGGATGTATGCAGAATATTATGTTAGGAGATGAATTTTTAAAATTTTACGGAGATGATAAATTTATAAAATTTTAAGGAAAGTAAAGATAAATTATCAATAAAAAATATAAAGAAAATATCTAAATAATTTTAAATTTTAAGAAATAAATGTCTGAAAAATTAAAAAGAAAGTGGAATGCTACCTAGCACGAAAACAAGCCCAAGTAATATTATATAAAAAAAAACATAAGCAACCAAGGAAGCTTAGCTTGCAAGTCAAGCTACATTTCCAGGAAACTGAGAATTGGATCTCTTAACAAATTCAAAGAACTAAGCTACAAATTGAACAAAGAAAGAGTTTTCTATTTCAACCAGACAACCTGCCTCCTCCATTGCTCCATTTCTCATCGTTTTGCATTTTAACATCGCTGACCGGTGTAATATCCAACTAGGAGAATCAGAACGTCTCCTGTTCTTCGCTGGGGATACCGAGAACGAAAGCCGTTTCTTTGCAGAACCTACAAATCCCCTCCCCAGTGTCGCATTTTTCTCTAATCCCAAAGGGCTTGGCAATCATGACCTGGCCTTTGTCGACTGTGTCGGTTCCATGTAACTGCAGAAAGCTGTAATTTTTCTTTTAAATTTTGATGAGTAAGTGCATGTTTAGGTTCTAGAACTATTATATGGCATGAGAATCGAGATGCCGAAAATAAACCACATGTGTGTGCATCGAGTTGATCTGCAGACTATGAGCAAATTTTCTTTTTCTATGCAAGGTTTCTTTTTATAGTTTCATGACTTTGATTCCGATCGAAGTATCGAAAAGCAAAGAGTTTGATATTATCATACTATTACTAATAAAGGCATACCTGATGAAAGAAACTGAAAAGAACTTCTATTAGGCGTTTTTTTTTCCATCTCTGTCTTGAATAAAAAACTTGCATGAGTACGCCTCTGGTTATCTGGTGCTGAGGCCCAACACCTAGGCGCATGCCTTCATTCTACTGTTTCCATTTTAAATCTTGGATGGTTTTTAGGTTTTCTAGTGCTCATTGGTGTTTTTTTTTCCCTCGCAGCAGTTGGAGGAGGATCAGAAACTAAATTTACTGATTTGAAGGAAACGTTTTCATCAGAGAGTGTGGATTCCCCGAGGAACAAAAAAAAAGTTAGTAGTAGATCATAGCGCCTGACTAAGCTCTTTCGAATTGTTATAATTGTGGGTTGGTTTCAGTATGATCATCAAGAAAGTGCTGATGATTATTGCTTAAATGGAAACATCCTTAGTCTATGATAATGCCAAATTGCATATTTTTCAAGAGTATGGCAGCCTGTTCAGTGGCATTCAGTTTATTTAGAAGTTACTTATATATGCTTACTTTATATCAGTTTCATCTATATAAGTGAACTCGCCGGTTTATTTCCAAGGAAACTAAAACCACTGAAACCAGGCACAAGAACGCAAAACGTACACTAAAATCTGAAAAGGAATTTCTCAAGTTCTCTTTCAAATATCAACAAGTTCTTGCAGAAAGAGATGCAGGTAAGTTGAAATAACAATTATGATGCCAAAAGTTGCTGTCGCTGTATCACGTGATGTGATGAATATGTTGGTCTAGTTACCTCAGACCAAATTTTATTGATCCTTCATGATAATACGAGTTATAGTTTTTTTTTTAAATATAGTTGTTATAGTTGAATATTAAGTTTTGAATGATATGTTTGCACACCCGTTTTTGTCCGGGTCTTAAATTTATTATTATTATTATTAATTGTTATTAATTTTACTTTTATTTTGCAGGCCTAAATTACAAAGCCCAGTGTAATCAAACCCGAAGCCCAAACCAATCGACCCAAATTACAAGACCCAAGTGAAAGCCCAATAGCCAACCCAACAACACAATCCGACCCAGTCTAGCCCACGTGTGAACCCGATTAGGGTTTCCCTCTCTAACAGTAGCCACCACCTCTCACCAACCGTTGGATATGGACCCAAATCAATGGTCTAGATCAAGGGCCATTTAGGGTTTCTAAAACCCTAACCCAAATAGTTGCTGTTGACACCACTGTGGTTGCTGCTACTGTCGGGGACCGCATATGACACTGTCGCTTCACCTACAGTGGCATGATATCAATGTCAACAGTAAAATGGCAGAAATATCAAAACATCATAATGAAATCCTAAGGTAGATGGGTTGTTAATCAAGCTGTGGATATAGGGTATTCATACCCTATTCCCTTGGAAAAAGGATAAATCATCACTATAAAAGAAAAAGAGAAAAGCTCAGAGGAGGGGAGATGTTTTCGGGGAAGGAGGTTTTGAAAAGGAAAAAAAAAAGAATGAAAGAACAGACAGGCAACCACATTTAAAAAAGGGAAACAAAACAGATTCGAAGAAAAAAACCATAGATACTGAGAGAGAAATCTAAAACAACAAAGAAAAAACCCAAAGAGAGAAGCCCTTACCTCGGTTCGAAGCGGGAAGCCCGAAGGTCATCGGAGTCTCATCTTTTTCGAGAGGTAAACCCTAGATCTAGGGTGCTATGGTGGTTTTTAGGTTAAAAGAAGTTAGGATATGGGTTAAGGGTGAGGATAGGAACCTTTGAGGTATTTGGCTCTCTCCGGCCACCGTGGATCGCCGTGAGCGCCGACGGTGAGAGATGGTTCTTCCTCTCCCGATGAGAGAGTTCTCAAACTCTCTCCTTTCCCTCTGTTATGGAAACCAAACCAAATGAAAGGGTTGACCAAATTTTGGCCTTGTTTTGGCCTTAAATACTAAGCACGAAACGACGTCGTATATGGAGGGTTTCAGCGTGTTTTGAGAAAGGGATAATAGCAATTTAGGTGCCTATTGCTTTTTAATCTCACCCATGTTTTTTAATTTTTAAGGGATAATAGCAGTTTAGGTCCCTATTTCTTTGTAATCTCATGATTCGGCCATCAAATGAAAAAAATGATATCTTGTTCCAGGCATTTGTTTCTCAATACTTACATTTAAGTCACCATTTTATATGTTATGCTATTTTTGTTAATGTTTGACTCTGGTCATGATGTTTGTAAATGTTTCATTTTAGTCCCATATGGTTGTTATTATATTCGTTTATGTGCTTACATTTTTGACTGGTGATTTTGTGTAGTATTCATTTTGGTCCCTTGTATTTTCAATATCTAAAATAGGGTAGTTTATGCTTTGAAGCCTGATGTTCAGTTTTGCATTCATTCACTTTAGTAACTATCTTTAGTACTTTAGTGTTTATTGTCCATTGGATCCTCATTGTTCTGTTTTTTTTTTCGTTTCTCTCCCCTGAAATTATTATAAAATATTTTGTATTTTACTTTCATGTATCTAGTAAATTTTACGTATTTATGCTTTATACTATTATTATCTATATATAGACGTTGTACGCATGAATGCTTGGTATGATAGTTGTTTTCATATCTGTTTTATTTGTTTTTGTTGTTCTTATTATTTGATTTTTTTTGCATGCGTATACATATATTTCAATATATTTTTATTATATTTCATATTCCTCTATTTGTTAATGAACATATTTCCAATTATATTTGTTTCCATTGTATTTCTTTATCTATTAATATTATGCGAATATTTTTAGGAACAACGATTTGTAAAATGAGCGTGGAAAGCATTGTTTGATCGAAGTAGTGCGATCCGATACGACATTTGAACAAAATGTGAACTTGAAATAAATCAATTTTATTTTGCTAAATATTTCATTTTTTATTTTAAGTCGAACAATGCAATGCATGTTTCTATAAATAGCAATTTATTTTATGCAAATTGTCGACAATCATTTATATTCGATTTAGGTTTTTCGAGGAGGAAATATCCTTTTTAGTCAAGAAATAGGAGATATATCATTCCCGTCGGAGGATGAGCAAATCTCAATATTTCTTTTTGAATTAAAAGATGTTTCTTAATAAATAATTCGAAATAAATTAATCAATGTTCGATAAATTGATCATATTCTAACTTTATATTCGATTTATGATTTTCACCATTTATGAAAACGTGTAAGCGATTAAGTACCAATTTTTGGGCGTTGAGGGTGCTTATCATTCCCCACGCGTAATTGACTCCCGGACCCATTAAATCGAATATTTGTAAACACATACCAACTTTTTTTTCTTCTAAAAAACGATTTTTCCTTAAAATTGTTTTAAAAGAAATTTTTTAGGTATTCAACCTATCTAACTCAAAGATTGATGGTGACTTCTTTTCCATTTAATTCAAATCAATTCAAAATTGCTAATTTTTTAAACAAAAAGTCATAGTTGTTTTTTTAAAACTTAATTGTTTTTAAAAAAAAAAAAAAGTTATGACAATATGAATATCGAGGCACGTATAACACATCTATGAAGCACAGGTACGGAAAAGAACCCTATTTCAAGTATTCGAAATGTTTTGGGACGGGGACGACTGAGGTACATACCGAGCACGTGTCATGGTGGCAGGATACGACTGACCGAATTTGGGATGGTCAAAGCTTATTTGGGGACGTTTGGGATGTCCCCAGTGGTAATTTTGCTCCATTGGCGGTGGTGGAGAGTCACGAGATTTCTTCCATGACACTGGAGTATAGGAGGGAGTGTGGGAGGGACAACGTGCTGCAGTCACTAACAACTGTGTCGAACTCCAAAAGTGTGGGGGACTTGGTGAAAGTGGGTGAAATAGAGTGCCAACACTTACTCTGGCTCGAGGAAGGGTCGGAGATTGTGAGAGGGAGGACTCAGTAGAGGGCCACCACGGCACACACAAAAGACGCACCAGCAATGACATCTGAAAACCAATCACAACATTCCCAAAGCGACTTGCCCTAAGTCCTCGTCTTTAAACCGCTGCCGTCCTTCGTCCTCTTCAGTCACCGTTTCAATGTTTGTGCAAAGGAAGAAAAGAAATAAAAGGAAGAAGAAGCGGCCGCGAGGGGAGAACAAAGAGATTTAAAGAATGTTTGGTATAATTTCCAGTTGATCCCTGAGTTTTATAGGGCTTTCGAATTTGGAAACAAGGTTTGCAATATTTTTAAATTGGACATTAAAATTAATTTAGAGATTTGGAAAAAAAATCTTAAATGTTAGGATTTCAATTAGGGCGTTAAACCAATTTTCTATGAACTATTGACTTTATTTATGATTTTTTACATCTATTTATAATTTTAAATTTTTTATATGTCGGCCCCTTGTCGTCCCCGTACCCTTTAATTTTAGAAATTACCGTTTCCTATCCCCGTATCCACACCAGTGAAACATAGTGGCACATTGGTGAGTATTATAATCTCTCTATATATCTTTAACATCATGAAACTGATTTTTGTTTCTTTGCTTCCCGTGTAGCTATTGATGCCGAGATAAACTTGAATCACTTTGTAGGGAGTTGCAACGTCAAAACAAAATGTTAATGGTACTTTTCTTTGGATGCTTTGCCACTTTTTGCATTCTACCGAGTATTTGTTGTCGATACACTTACCTTATGATTATGTTACAAACCAACCGTAGAACAGTATAAGTAATAGTTCTGATCTCAATTGTACTTCCTCTATAAAGTTGCTCTTACGAGTGTTTTAGTATTACTTGCTGTGATAAACATTTTTTGAAGTTCAGGTTTCTTCTGTAAGTGTTTGACATACTTTTTAATCAAGTGATGGTGAATCTTCACAACAAATATAATTATCGAGCAAAACAACTTTGCTTTAGTTTTACCATTTCTAATTCGATATATTTGAATTCATCGATGGTGATTTCTTATCACCATCTGTTAAAAATCTTCAATTTCCGTGACTAAGATATACTTGTCCTCTTTTGAGCTATTTGCCTTTCTTTTATGAAGGTGCTGATGGCAAATGGGTATCAACAGAAGGTCAAAATATAAGATTAGATTTATCGGCTAGGTTCCATACTGCAATCAAGGTTTGATGCTCCCATATTACTTAATAAGATCATTGTATAAACTGTTAAACATGATTGATACCATGACAACAGTTCGCATAGCATATATGTAGCATAGGTCGACAGAGATGATAATTTAAATGCGAGATAAATGGTGAATGGAACTGTGTCATAACTCATCAAGATAGTACTGCAAGTCTATTAGTTGAATCGAGAGTTGAAAATCGCATCTCATGTTGGATGAATCTATATTACCGGGACTTATGTGTAAGCATCGGATACCGTAAGAGATTCACCCTAAACATATTTTACTAGTAGTTTCTTAATCTTCTATTCCCCCCTTTCTTATAGGATGTGGCCAATAAGCTGGAAGAGCAGAAGAATGAAAACCTATCTCAACTGAAGGATAATGAGTTGTAAGAGACGAGGATTGCATGTCGATTTATTAAATTTGTTTCATGTTCTGGTTTCTTTTTTTCCTCAATGGATCTTCCTTTTGGAGTTTTCAAATATATTGGCTTTTCCAAGTAAATTTCCAAAGAATTCCTGCTATCCGGGAAAGCTTCACCGCACACATATCGTTTATTTTGATTTAATGGATTGTTTTAACAAAAGTTTGTCATTACACGGACTTTCAGAATTATTCAAGTGTAGGTTAAGAGATAAGTTGAAGCAGTTTGCTGATCAATATGCTCTTGCTGAAAGACAATTCGAACAAAAGGTACGGGTTAGATTTACCGGGACAGCATAGGTTTTCCGTCTCAAAATACAATCAAATTGTGTTGTCCAGAACTGTGAGCTTAGCCCTTGGACATTTGACACAGCTAAAGCAGAAAACACTAGAACTAGAGCTTGCTGATCTAAAAATTAAGCAACATGAAGAGAAATTGATCCAAGAACAAGTGCAGATGAAAGTATATGCAGAGTGGTTTTAGTGGCAATTTTATTCTTTTTGCCCTTCAAGCTGATGAATCTGATATTAGGTATTCAGTTCTTATGTCATTTGTCTCGGATGGCTGACGCCGGATTTCGGTTAAGAGGTCTTATCGAAAGGTTTGTTGTCACATGCACAATATAATGATTTAGTATAAAGCTACAGTCTAACTGATTTTGTTAAGTTGAAAACTAGTGAAAGTATTGGTGTCCAATACCCGTTTCCGATGCATACCTGGATATAGATATGGGGGCATACCCTTCAAAGATCCTTCAAGTACATGAAAAAAGCTTTAAAAAGTTTAACATACCCGTGAGTAACCAAGACTTTAGTCCTTTCGTTGTAGGAATAGTAGCGGAATGCTTTTGTGATACCTTTCTAGGCAACTAAGAAGTCACTCGTAGATGGTCAAACATCCTCTGCGTACCGACAGCTGATTAATGTCTCCATGCTCTTAATATTGAAACGTGTAGGTCCAACATCCTCTGCGTATCGACTGCTGTTGTGAGGCCTTGTTAAAGAGCAATGAGGTCTTTGAAACGTTTAAGCAAGAGATTGATAAGTTATATTGTTTGCCTTTTACCTTTGAGAGATACATTTTCCTCGGATGCGGGCAGTATCCGACATCCCTATTTGATGCATATCCGAACATAGGCATGGGGATAGATTCTCTAGCGACATGGAAATCTTCGGGAAAAAAAAAATGAACATATCGGTATGATATGTATGATACATACATAATCATATTCGACACTCGTATATGAGTCGAGTCTTGTGTCGTGTTACGATTTCAATCCAAGTTACCAACTAGTTTTCCTTTTGCATACAAATTAGATGGGAAAATCAATCAAGGAACTGAAGAAGGAAAATGGTTTCTTGAAGAGCAAATGCGACAAATCAGTTGTTACTCTCATAGAACTTGTGGAGGAGGTTTACACAATTAACATGTCATTTTCATTCTTTAGGAATCATTATCCATTTCAAGAAGTGTTTTATCGACAACTAATGGTGGTTCATCTTTGCTCGAGTAGCGTGAGCTATTGAAGAAATGTCATGGCCCTAGAGGAAAAATTAGGGATAGGGGGGTTAAGAATTAGGGATTACAAGTCAGGAAATTGGGAATTTAGGGATTATGAGTCAGGAAATTGAGAATTTGAAAAAAGAATTAGGGATTTGTAATTATAAAAGAGGGGAAATGGAGAACTTACCTGATGCAGTTAAAATTGAAGAAGGGATTGAGTTACAACAGCAAGCAAGGACTGAGGAAGGGTGAGTCAAGGCTGAAGGAAGCAAGAACAACAGTTAGAGTTGTTAAGGAATATCACAGCTGTCAATAAATAATTGAATAGCCTAAAATATATATATGGATTGTAAGCAAAATCTAGGGTTATGAATGAAAATTGAGAATCCGTTTTCTATAAACTTATCTTTTCTTCTTCTTCTGCAATCCTTTCTCACAAATTTCAGGTGCAAACCTGACAATTGGTAATCAGAGCTAAGTTAGTGATCCCAAACAAATTTACACGCTGGGTAAGACAAAAAAGATGCAAAAGACTGGAACCGTGGAGGTACCAAAACAATCAATGGAGGTTAAGGATGAAGAAGCCTTACCATCTTGGTGGGCTTGATAGAAAGCAGAGCTGGAGGAAAGGATACAAATACTGGAAGAAGGAATGACTGAAAATAGAGGCTATTTGCAGAGAATCCTACAGCTGGTCAATCAGGCAACTGAGGAAAAAGATTCACCTCGGTCAGAAAAAAGTCAACCACCAGCAGCTGCAAAGCAAAACAAAGATGAAGGTAAGCTTTCATGTTTAGTTACAGTTCTTAGTGAGCATGAGAAGTATACTTTTAAGACTGGTGAACCTGGAATATTAGCTCCTAAACATGTTAATACACATTCACTTTGTGAAAATCAACCTCATGCTACTTTGGATGTGCAAAAATTGAAAATGGGAGGAAACACAACAAAAATGGGAGAATCATCCATTGGGGGAGGATGTTCATTCAAGCTATGTTTTCAGACCAAAACTAGAACTCTAAATGTTTGATGGAACAAATCCTAGAAGCTGAGTAAAAAATGTTAGAAATACTTCTCAATTTTTAGAGTACCTGAAGGTCAGAAAATAGAATTAGCTATAATGTATTTAACAGGGAAGGTTGAGACCTGGTTTGATGGTTATATAGCTAAAAAACATAAGGTGAACTGGCATGAATTTACAACAGATTTATGTCATAGATTCTGTGATCAGAATTGTAATGACATTGTGGAAGAGTTTAACAAGCTGATTCAAAAGAATTCTGTAGAAGATTATCATGAGAAGTTTGAGGAGTTGAGGTCTTACATGCTGCAATATAGTCCATTCTTGAAGGAATGGTATTTTGTTTTAAGTTTTTTGAGTGGATTGAAAGAAGAAATTAAGCACAGGGTTAAAGTTCATAATCCCACAACTTTAGCTACTGCTTTTAGATTGGCTAAATTGGTTGAATTAACTTGGGAGGTGGAAAACAGGAAACTGAGGTTCCAGCCTAGAATAGTATCTTCAGGATAGAGCCTTAATTACAAGGGTCCTCAAACTACCTTGAATCAATCACAAAAAGGAACTGCTCAGAATTTAAACCAGAGTAAACCATCATTGGTGGAATATAGGAAGACGCATGGACTATGTTACAAATGTGGAGAGAAGTTCAGTCCAGGATATCAATGTAAGGTTAAGCAGCTAAATTTAATGGAGGAGTTAGAGGATACAGGAGAGCTTGAAAATCTGGAAACAAGAAATAATGAGGTAATGACAACATATCCTGTGGAAGGAGAATTGGAAATTTCTATCAATGCCATAACATGCCAGACATGCTACAACACATTGAGGATCCAAGGGCATATATCAGGAAAACCTCTAAACATTCTCATAGATAGTGGAAGCACACATATATTTATATCTAGTCAATGGTCCAAGGAAGGAGTGGAATTGGAGCAAACTCATCCCTTGACTATTACAGTTGCTAATGGTGAAAAGTTGTACAGTTCAACTATGAGTAAAAAGTTAAAATGGGGAATGCAAGGTTCTCAGTTTGAACATGATTTTAGAGTTCTAACTCTAGAAGAGAGTGACATGGTTCTAGGAGTGGACTGGATGAAAAAGTATAACCCATTATTGATGGATTTCAATCATATGACTTTGAGTTTTCAAAAAGATGGGGAAAATTACTTTAAGAGGAGTACATCATTCACCCACTATTAAACTGATATCAGACAGTAAGTTACAGAAGTTGATGGAGAAGAACAGTGACATATCAGGGGAAATTTTTATGTTAAGTGGGGAAGTTAGCACTAATATGGTACCTGTTGAACTACAAGATTTATTAGAAGAATATTCAGTTGTTTTTTAGTAACCAAAAGGGATGCCACCCCAAGAGAACATGATCATTCCATTATACTAAAAGAGGGTACAGAAGCAGTGAACATTAGATCGTACAGGATGCCCTATCATTAGAAGTAAGAAGTGGAAAAACAAATTAAAGAAATGTTATCCTCTTCCATAATTCAGACTAGTAAAAGCCCTTTTGCCTCACCTTGTTTGTTAGTGAAGAAGAAGGATGGGAGTTAGAGGATGTGTATAGACTATAGGCAATTGAATGCCTTAACTATAAAAAAAACAAGTTTCCAATTCATGTGGTGGAAGATTTGTTGGATGAGTTGACTGGAGCAGCCTACTTTTCTAAACTGGATTTGAGAGAAGGGCACTGGCAGATTAGAATTACTCCTGAAGACATTCCTAAAACAACCTTTAGGACTCACCATGGCCACTTTGAGTTTAAGGTTATGCCTTTTGTATTAACAAATGCCCCAACAACTTTTCAGGCATTAATGAACAAGCTATTTGATCCTTATTTAAGAAAATTTGTATTGGTTTTGTTTTGATGACATACTCATTTACAGTTCTGATCTAAAGAGCCATGCTAGGCATCTTAGGACTGTTTTGGAAGTTCTAAAGCAGAATCAGCTGTTTGCTAAAAGAACAAAATGTTTCTTTGGCCAAAAAGAGGTGGAATATTTAGGTTACATTATATATAAGCAAGGGGTAGCTACTGATCCAATAAAGATACATGCAGTGCAGCAGTGGAAGTTTCCAAAAAATCTTAAATCCTTGAGTGGTTTCCTTGGGTTGACAGGATATTATAGAAGATTTATAAAATGATATGGAGAAATTGTCATGTAACACCCCCAACCCGTACCCGACCCGGATACGAGTCAAAGATATTACATTGACTTTTAAAACACAACTCTTAATAAATAATAGCAAAATACTTGAACTTATATTAAGAAAATACGATAATATATATATGGTAATATGAGTTTACCAAAATATTCAGAGCATACACAACTTAACCCTTTAATTACATGCCAACTTCCATTTACATAACAAAATGACCTACTGATTAAGTTGCTTCTGATCTGATGGTTGCAGGAGTAATATTGTCCAACTACTTAACCTTGCTCGCCTACTTTCTCAGATCCTACGTGTGAAACACTCACACGCTAAGTCATCGACTTAGTGAGGCAATATAATAACAATGAAATATAATGGAAATGTCAACATGAGATGAAGTATTAAGATAATATATATATTCAATGCAATAACCATAATCATATTTCATACCTGTATACTTATCAAATTAACATTCCTGAGTTCAACTTATTAAGTTTACCAGCCCATGATACCATACTGAGAACCTAAGGTATGTGAGTATTATGAGGTTGTGCACTATGTTGTCACCACAGCTCGTATAAATACACCGAAGTGCCGCATAGAATTGCACCGTAGTGCCATATAATAATGTCCATAAGGACCACATATAATTCCTTAAGAATCATATACATATACTAGGGATCAAGTATGTGTCTCACAAGACTTCACACATGTTCCAAAAAATATATACATATCCCGAAGGACCGCGTAGAATTTTGTCCCGAAGGACCGCGTAGACCCTCTACCCTTGGCATGCCAACTATACCTATAGTTCTCATCTACATAACATGGGCTTTTATATTTCACGTAGTTATATCGCGTAGACATGTAATTCTTACCTTTTCACATAGCTCATATAACTTTTCACGCATATTCATGTCACGTAATGCATTTTGTATAAATTCATGTCATGTCTCATAATACAGAATATGATCATGTATCAAAATATAAAATCTAGACTTATCACAAGTCTAGAATTAAGTATAGTTCTATAATCATGCTATGCATATGCACTCACCTAGATCTCCTTGTTTTTCCCTCGATCGTTCTTACTTCCCAAACGTTCTGAAACTGATTTAAGCCCGATATCTACACAAATATACAATTTAAGGAAATCTATCAAAATGTAACCTTAAAATTTGATACTAAAAGCTTAAACAACTTTAAGAAATCAACATTTCCATTTTCCTTTAGGGGGTATCGATACCCTACTGGGGGAATCGATACCCTCATGACATTCTGGAATTTTGCTCGTTTGAGAGGGTATCAGTACCCCTTTGAATGGGTACCGATTCCCCCTAGCCCAGATATCATTTTTGAACTCGAAAATTCCTTCATTTCCAGCTCCATACCTCATACTTCACTTCCATTAATATTCCTAACTTTCATACACATAATTAAACTCGTTTCTACTCCATAATCACTTCCTTATACTCCAAATCCTATCTTTTACATGATATTCAAGAATCATACTAAAATACCAACATGTTCTAACTTTAATTCTATCACCTTATACTTCTTAATTAGCTTGATAACAAGTCAAATCCAACTTCTAATTCTTATTATGACCTCTAATCCAATATTTCATTCAATGACTTCTAACCTTTAATCTCCCTTAACTTACAATTCTTTGAGTTTCTACACCTCTTTTTCCTTCTATAATCTTTCTTAAGGCTTCCATAATTAAAACCATGCTTGAAGTTGAAGGATTAATCAAGAGAAATTAAACTCACCTTAGCTTGAGCTCTTCACGTTGAAGAAGAAAATGAATGAGAAAGAAGAATCAAGAGTTATCTGGAAACTCTTGTTTCTTTCACTTGGGTATTATAATACCCATTATCTATTATTTAATTATTACCTTTTCTCAATGACCCTTTTACCCTTTTAATTCTCATTCACTTAATAATTCATCCTACCCAACATCTTTAATTAATTCCTTCACTTTTCGATTAATTTAATTTGATCACTGACATTTTAAAATCTTACACTTTAATCACTAACCCAGTATTGAGGATGTTATATGCCAAGCCCTTGACTACCATGCTTAAGAAGGACCAATTTCAATGGACAGAGGAAAGTAAAAATGCTTTTGAACTTTTAAAGAATGCAATGTGTCATGCTCCTGTTTTAGCACTACCTGATTTCAGTAAAAGATTCTGTTTGGAAACAGATGCAAGTTCTAGAGGAATAAGGGCAATTTTATCTCAAGAGGGTAGACCAGTGGCTTAACTCAACAAGGCCTTGGGACTCAAACAATTGGATTTATCCATTTATGAAAAAGAGTATTTAGCCATACTCATGGCTATTTCTAAATGGAGACATTACTTGGAAAGAGGGCCTTTTATTATTAAAATAGACCATGAAGCTTTTAAACATTTGCTGGAACAAAAGCTAACTACTTCAATACAGAAAAAGGGGCTTACAAAATTGTTGGGACTGGATTATGTAATTCAGTACAGGAAGGGGAGACACAATTTGACAGCAGATGCATTATCTAGTAGAGATGAAAATAAAGTAGAATTACATCAAATGATTGCTACTGTTGTCATTCCTACTTGGGTTCAAGAGGTTGAACAGAGTTACCAAAATGATCCTATGGTTGCAGAATTGGTCACTAAGTTAGCTATCTCTAATCAGGATGCAGCAGACTGGACTTATTCTAAAAGTATCCTAAGATACAAGGGTAAGGTTTATATTGGATAGACTGATTCCTTAAGACAACAGATCTTACAAGCTCTACATGACTCACCCCAAGGTGGTCATTCAGGTATACAAGCTACCTACCATAGGGTGAAATCCTATTTCTATTGGAAAGGGATGAAAAACTTGGTTAAGAGCTATGTGCAGTAGTGTGATGTCTGCCAAAGAATTAAGGATGAACATGTGTTGAAACCAGGGCTACTACAACCTCTTCCAATTCCCCAATAAACTTGGGAATTTGTTACAATGGATTTTATTGAGGGTCTTCCCACTTCTAATAGGTACAATTGTATCCTAGTTATTATTGATAAGTTTACCAAGTATGCATATTTTCTACCCTTGGTACATCCCTTTACTACAACAGATGTAGCTAAAATTTATTTGGATAAGATTTATAAACTACATAGGCAGCCAAAGATAGCTTTATCAGATAGGGATAAGATTTTTACCAGCCTTTTTTGGACAAAATTAATGAAGTTACTGGGAACTAAAGCCTTATTCACTATAGCCTACCATCCAGAAACTGATGGCCAAACAGAAAGATTGAATCAGTGTTTGGAACAGTATTTGCGTGGGATGCGTTTTATGAAGCCTACTTTGGAGTAAGTGGTTATCACAAGTTGAATGGTGGTATAATACAAGTTTCCATACTGCCTTGGGAACAACCCCATTTACAGCTTTGTATGGATATACTTGTAACACCCTCAACCCGTATACGACCCGGATATAAGTCTGAGGTGTCACATTGACTTTTCAAACTTTAACTTTTGACGAAAACCAAGGAAATTTAAAACTTTTATTAAAATAACATTTTTACTGTACACGAGTTAACCAAAACAAGACAAAACTGATCAGAGCATTTGTAACTAACACTTTTCTTACATGCCAACACTATACACGATAAAAGACATACTTTATCCGTTATTTCTGATTTGATCTTCTAGCAGTGCTGTTGTTCTTGCCGCTCCTATTTCGGTTCTTCCCGATTCTTGGTACCTACTTGTAAATCACTTACACGCTAAGTTACAGACTTAGTGTGGCAATAAACATATAATGTAACTTTAACTAGCAATCATACATAAACAATTATTACCATCATTTCACACAACTCATATACTTTTACATGTAATAATTACTTACATACATATATATCATTATCATTCATATCTCTTACCTCATATTCCTATGATTTTTTATATACCTATCATATATTACACATAACATTTCACAAGGAAACAAACATATCATCATATTCAGTTTATTAATATTATCTCTTTATTAGCCCATGGTACACATGTGAGAACCGTAGATACGTGAGTCTATTGAGGTTGTGCACCACTATGCTGTCACCACAACTCGTATAAATGTCCCTAAGGACCTATCCAGAGGTCATAAAGATCCTCGGTAACTATCCAGAGGTCATAAAGATCCTCGGTAACTATCCAGAGGTCATAAAGATCCTCGGTAACTATCCAGAGGTCATAAAGATCCTCGGTAAACTGTTCATATGTTCCTTAGAACATAGGTAAACCCTCGACTCTTGGCATGCCAACTATACCTCTAGCTCTCAATACACATAACATGGACATTTTTCATTTATACACTTTCATTTCTCTTAGGATCACATATTACTTTTCTTCTGTCACATATCACATGTGCATATAGTCACATGGTTTACTTTCATGTCACTTTTCATGTAAACATATGATTCACTTTCACGTATCACATATACTTTCTCTTTCATATACCTCATGTCTTGTGATCATTTAAACACGTATCACATAAAATAACATGTCAAACCTATCATTCCACTGATACAATATTCTCATATATTCCTATAGTTCAGTATCATATATCATATGAATCATATAAATCATGTCACATATACTCATGCATATATAGAATTCACAAATCAAATAACATTTGACGAGTTACTTATTACCATAGTAACTCCGTCATTGGCTCATCGCAAGCCAATGCTTATTTGATAACATAAGTACAATAAAATTGCACTCACCTTAGCCTTGATTGCTTTGATTTGATTCT
Organism: Hibiscus syriacus; assembly: GCF_006381635.1. Taxonomy (NCBI): domain Eukaryota; kingdom Viridiplantae; phylum Streptophyta; class Magnoliopsida; order Malvales; family Malvaceae; genus Hibiscus; species Hibiscus syriacus. The sequence continues at coordinate 2,762,216 of NW_024062653.1, forward strand.
AATTCTTCAATTGTTCCGGAACAAGCTTTCATTCTATATCTACATAATAATAACACATTGATAAATATCAATATACTAATTGATATATTCTAAGCTATCACTTCATAGGCTAGAAGAAAGCCATTTTTAACTTTTAATGAAGGCATGCATCGATGCACTACACCATGTATCGATGCATCCCTGGACAGGTGCATCGATGCACTATCCATGCATCAGTGCATAAATCCTATTCGATGTTTGCATTTTAAGCAGGTGCATCGATGCACTCCTTATGCATCGATGCACTAATTATATTCGATGTTCATTTATTTGAGAGTGCATCGATGCACATTGAAGATGCATCGATGCACACAACCCAGAAATAATACTTTGAGCACGAAAATCCCTTCTTTATTCTCTCAACTCTTCATATTTCATCCCTTTTTCTATTCTTAACTCTTATACACCTATTTAAACTAATCTATACTCATTTATTTCATCTTAAACCCCAAAATCCTATCCTCCTTATGAGATTCAATAATTATACCAACTTTGCAACATGATTTAATTCCATTTCTAACACTTCATATGTCTTAACTAGATTGATGACAAGTCAAATCCAACTTCCAATTCTAATTATCAACTCTATATCAAAATTTCATTCAAGAACTCCAAATCTTTAATCTTCCCTAACTCTTTTATCTTTTGATTTTAAGATAACTTAAGCTTTGCTTAAGCTTAGTTATCATCTAACGATCAAAACCCAAACCTTAAATTAACAAATAATTAATATATTAGAAAGCTTACCTTTGATTGGCTCTCTTTCACGTATGAAGAAGAAGAAGAAAGAAGAAAGCTCTGGAGAAATCTCTCATTTCCACGTGTATATATCCTTATCATATCCCATTTTTAATTCATTTCTTAGTCAAATGACCCTTTTGCCCTTTAATACCTTTAATAATTACTAGCATCTTTTAGGTAATATTTCCAAATAAATCATTGAACTTTTTAACTATTCCATTTTATTCACCAAATTCTGATATATTATAATTTGGTCACTAACCTGGTATTGAGGATGTTACAATACTCCTCCTACTATGACATGGCTAACAGACTCTAGAGTGACAGATGTACAACAACTATTACAAGAAAGGGATAATATGAATACTGTCCTACAAGATCAACTTGACAGAGCACAACAACACATGAAATACTATGCTGATAAAAAGAGAAGTGATAGAGAGTTTCAGGTTGGTGATGAAGTTTACCTCAAGCTACAGCCTTATAGGCAAACATCAGTAGCCCTCAGGAAAAATTTGAAGTTGTTTGCAAGATATTATGGACCCTACAAAGTCATAGAAAGAATTGGTTCAGTGGCTTACAGATTACAACTACCTGACAACAAAAAAATACACCATGTTTTCCATATTATTTTGTTGAAGAAGAAGATTGGGAACAAGACATGTTGAGTTAATCGATTGACGTAATCGGGCAAGAGGGGGTGAATTGGCAAATAAAATTTTGGTGGAAGCTTTTGCATAAAATTGAAAATAATTGCACAGCGATTTAGAATGGTTCGACTTTCTCAACCAAAGTCTACATCCACTACCTTAGCTATCCACACTAAGGATTTTCCAACAAATTCACTAATTTGTTCTTTCTTTTGAGGACAAAGAGTAACCTTACAACTCTCTCAAGAATTATACCCCAATTCTTGAGCACACTCTTTTTTAAAGAGAAATACACAAATTTGCAAACTTACAAGGAAAACCTCACAAGGTAATATGTTTGCACAATTCTATAACAAGATAAGAACACTCAAAGATAATTACAATTGAGCACAAATTGTGTTTTTGAAAGCAAAATGAATATTGAAAGGAAATTTGGCTTGAATTGCACAAACTTGATGTTTGATGCTTTCTCTCTTGTTTCTCAATGATTTCTTCTTTCTTGTTTTTGATCAATGGCTTCTAAGCTTGTTTAAATACACCTTCAAATGATTCTAAACATTGGGGATGCTTAGTGGAGTCAATATAGTCGTTTAAGTGTGAAAACAATTAATAAAATCAGTTGGGAGCGTCAATGCATCGATGCATACCCATGGTGTATTGGTGCATCAGTGTAAAATTCAAATATTTTGACCGTTGGACCCTTAGTGCATCAATGCACTAAGAGTGCATCGATGCATCAAGTGCATTCGATGTTTCAAAATAGCCAGAGTGCATCGATGCATGGTCTTATGCATCGATGTATCAAATGCACTAAGTGCATCGATGCATAAAATGCATTCGATGTTCAATTAATTCCATGGTGAATCGATGCATGGATTGGTGCATCGGTGCATCACTTTGAAAATTTGATTTTAGGCTTGATTTTGGTTCAAAATACTTTGTGAAAATTGTTTCAAAAATAGTTTAAGTATAAAACACAATTTTACACATTTAGTAAGGTTTGAAATGATCTTGAAAGACTTGGAGTAATAATTTGATATTCGATTAATTGAATCGAATATACTTTAGAAAATCATTTGTAAAATCTTAAAATGCATTTAAACTTAATTTGTTATATCGAAACAAAAATGTTTTCAACAATCTCCCCGTTTTTTATATAACAAAACATTTGTGTTATTTTAATATTTTCTAAAAATTTTGAAATCGATTTTGAAAAATTAAGTTTGAAATTACTCCCCCTTACTTTAACACTTCTCCCCTTTAAAACTTTTAACACTTAACACTTCTCCCCCTTTTTGTTAAATCAAAAAGACTCAAAAACTGAGTGAAAGAAGACTTTGAAAAACATAGCCAATTGATTAAACATTTTAATTGAATATAGCTTAAGCTTCTAAGATCAAAGATCAAAAGAGAGGTTAGCCATTAGTGTTCATAATCAATATTCAAATCAAATGTGAAATGGTAAATTGGTCATAAATATATCTAATGATGCAAAAATAAGAAAATTCAACCAAACCAAATATATATATATATATATATATATATATAAAGTTCAAAATCCAATCATCCAAACCATAACAAATTAAAGCATTTAACAATCCAAAACAAACAATCCAAAAACATCAAAAATAATCCAAGTTTGAAATACTAAGAAAGCATGGAGAAAAGGTCTAATCCATCAGAGGGTCGGGAGGAGGAGGATAATGTGCTCGAACTTCAAGAGTGAGCGCGTCCATACGTTCACGCATCTCTCGCTAAAACTCAGTAATCTGAGACTCCATGGAGGCAAACCTCAGATCAAACGACTCCAAGAAGGATCGAAAATATGGTGGCATTTGATCTTCTTGCCATGTCGGTTCCAGTGCAGGCTCATCATCTGGAACGTGATCATCAATATCTTGCATAAGTTGTTGAAACTCAGGATCATCGTCAACAGCCGGTGCCGGAGGAGGAGGAGGAGCACGAGAAATGGTAGGAGCAGCTCGTGAAGAACTAGCTCATGGGGTTTGCTTTCTGGGTCAAAAAAACCAAAGACTGGTTTCCTCGTCTTGTTTCTAATCTGCTTTCTTCAAGGAAGTAAGATTGATTTGGTTTTGGAGTGGGACAGGATTGTTGAGAGATACGTCTAGACCAAGTTTGATAAAGAGGTTACTAAGAAGACATCCATAAACTAATGTTTCGACATGTTTTGAAGGAACAATATTTATGACATCAACTAGTTGACTGAAGATAATGTGGGGTAGATTGATTTTGATTTTATTCTTGAGAGATTGCATCCACCACAAATCCCTAATACGAAGAGTGGAGTACCTACCTCCGGATGGTCTAAACCACCTAGAGATCATCAGATGAAGAAAACGATCGTGATGAGATCGTAGAGTCCTAACACTAGCGTTTGGAAGATAGGGATAATCTACAGTTTCATTCTCATTATGTATCTCATCATCATCTAACCCAAAATGGAAACCTATAGTCTCGGGGTCAATATTAATATATTGGCCTAAAAGATAAGATCTAATGGCTATAGTTCCACATTGAGTTTCGTTTTGAATACATACCACATTGAAATAGAAAATGCGGACTAATTGTTGATAGACGATAGGTTTGAGCTGAAACAATTTATCAAACTTCCAAGCTTTAAGAATCGGAAGGTATTCAAAGTTAATATCTATCATAGCTTGAAGAGAAGGAATACGCTCTTCCCGGATTCTATAAGTTTGAAAAGAGTTTCTGTACCTAGAGTACAGTTCGTCTCTACGATGCTCAGACATGTTAAAATAAGATCCTAATATAGATGTAGGTGGAGGAGGAACGGGATTAGGAGGTTGGTTTGAACGAGAATGACTCGATGAAGTCCTAGGGCATTTGGGATTAGACATGGTTTAGAGATCGGAAAAAAGAAAAGAAATAGATAACCTGCAAATTGAAAAACATGTATGCACAATAATCAATCCCAAAACTCAATTGAGTCCGCAATAATCAAGGTTCTCTAAAACAATCCTAATGGGCAAAGTTTTGAAAACTATTTGAAAATATCATTGGAAATATTGTAATACATATAGTTTTCATAAAAACAATATAAAGAAGTCAAAAACATCAATGATTTTCGAAAATAATTTTTTTAATTTCGAATTTCAAAGACAATTTTGAAAAATTGTGTGTTTTTGATGAAATTTGTTGTAAAATCTAGTTTAAAATCATCATATAACCAATGCCCGATATAATGTTCATCCTAGAACTAATCAAAACTAGCCCTAAGATCGAAAATTGATAAAATGAGATTTTAGAAAAGTTTACCTTGAAATTTCGGATTGAGAGGGATGTGTTGATGTTTTGCACGAATTAATGATTAAAGCAGGATTAGGAGTTGAAAAGCTCGAAGATTCCGATCAAAAACCAAGGATTTGGAGCAATTTTGAGAGTAGGAAAGAGAGAGGAGGCGAACGACTAAGAGAGTTTAGTTTTAGGTTTTGAAACAAATGAGAAATAAGCCTTTTTAACCTAAAACCCGACGGATGCATCGATGCATGACCCTGTGCATTGATGCACATTCAAGGCGTGCATCAGTGCATCAGCAAGATGAATCGATGCACATTCAAAGGGATGCATCGATGCACTGTTAAGTGAATCGATGCATTAAGCACAAAAATGTCAAAAACTCATTTTAAACACTCAAAATGCTATATTAATTAGCTCTAGTTGTTTTGGTAACTCATATATTGAAAATTAATCATGTTCAATCAATCAAATTATTCTTTAAACTACATTTGAACATAAAATTAATTTTCACCAAATAACATAAACTCCCCCTAACTAATAGCATAGAATGCAATCAAAAATTATTATTATAAGCATTTTTCATTTATTCTTAAAAGTGCTAAAATTATTTTAAACACTAAGTGAATATAGGTTGGTTAAATCTAATTCTCTCCTGAGTGTCCAAAATCTTTCCTTGTCTAAAGGCTTTGTAAAAATATCCGCTAATTGGTGCAAAGTATCAATAAATTCTAGAACTACATCTTCCTTTGCGACATGGTCTCTAATGAAGTGATGTCTTATTTCAATAATCTTAGTTCTAGAGTGTTAGATGGGATTTTTAGTGAGACAAATAGCACTAGTATTGTCACACTTGATAGGAATAGTTCCTACTTCAATTCCATAATCAAAAAGTTGTTGTTTCATCCATAAAACTTGTGCACAACAACTACCGGCTGAAATGTATTCCGCTTCAGTGGTAGATAATGCAACACAATTTTGTTTCTTTGAAAACCAAGAAATCAACATATTTCCAAGGAATTGGCAAGTACCGGAGGTGTTTTTCCTATCTAATTTTCATCATCCATAATCCGCATTAGAAAAGGTATGCAAGCTAAAGCTAGAGTCTCTAGGATACCAAAGTCCTAAACTAGGAGTGTCCTTAAGGTATCTAAAGATCCTCTTAACAGCTAGTAAATGTGATTCCTTAGGGCATGATTGAAATCTAGCACATAAGCAAACACAAAACATAATGTCCGGTCTACTTGCAGTTAGATAAAGCAAAGATCCAATCATTGACCTATATAATTTAACATCTACACATTTACCTCCTTCATCTAAGTCAAGCTTTGTTGAAGAGCTCATTGGAGTGTCATGAGGTTTGCCATTTTTCAGTCCAAACTTCTTGAGCATATCTTTGACGTACTTAGCTTGATTAATGAAGATGTTATTTTTTCTTTGCTTGATTTGGAGTCCCAAGAAAAATGAGAGCTCCCCCATCATGCTCATTTTGAATTCGCTTTGCATTAGCTTAGAAAAATCTTGTCAAAGAACATCATTAGTATAACCAAATATTATATCATCAACATAAATTTGAACTACTAATAAATCTTTACCTTTATGCTTTAAAAACAATGTAGTGTCAACCTTCCCTTTTGAAAAACCTTTTTCAATTAAAAAGTTTGACAATATTTCATACCAAGCTCTAGGAGCTTGCTTTAAACCATAAAGTGTTTTTGTCAATTTAAGAACATGATCCGGAAATTTTGAATCTTCAAAACCTTGAGGTTGTTCCACATACACTTATTCTTTAATAAAACCATTTAAAAATGCACTTTTAACATCCATTTGATATAATTTAAATTCATGAAAACATGCAAACACTAATAACATTCTAATTGCTTCCATCCTAGCTACGGGAGCGTATATTTCATCATAGTCTATGTCCTCTTCTTGAGTATACCCTTGAACAACAAGTCTAGCCTTGTTTCTCACTATATTACCACTCTCATCAAGCTTATTCCTAAATACCCATCTAGTACCTACAGTAGATTTATTACTAGGCCTTTCAACTAATGTCCATACTTTACTTCTCTCAAATTGATTTAACTCTTCTTGCATAGCAATAATCCAATGTTCATCATTTAATGCTTCTTTAATATTCTTAGGCTCTATGCATGAGATAAATGCAACATAATTACAAATATTTCTAAGAGAATATCAAGTTGTTACCCCTTTGGATGGATCACCTATGATTTCACCATCCTTGACATAGTTGTACTCTCTTGGGTAAGATACTTCCCTTTCTTCAATGGTTGGATTCTCGAGAGGATCATGAGTTTCCTTGTAACATCCCAAATCAGGGTCAGTGACTAAATTGTAAATTTTAAAAAACTATGTGCTCGATTTTGAAATAAGTTAAAAGTTTATGGATTTAATTGAAGAAAGTTGATGTTGGATTTAATGGTAAAGTTTGGAAATAACAAGGGTATTATGGTCTTTTCTAAGAGAAGATTTTTATTCTCTTTTTAAGGGATATAAAAACGTGGGAAAGGAGATAACTTCTCCAGAGTATTCTTCAGTCTTCTTCTTCCTCCTCTCCACCGTGAAGCCTTGTATAAGGTAAGTGGGTCTTCAGTTGGTTAATTCTTTCGTTTTAAAGCTTGTTTTGATTCTTGGGATGTTAAGAAAGATTAAGGAAAACTTTAGGTGGCTTAAAACTCAAAGATTAGCAAGTTATGAGAAATTAAGAAAAATGAGTTTTTAAGTGAATTTTTGAAATAGAATGAGTTAATAGATTTTGAAGTTTAATTTGACTTGTCAAGGGTTAAATTAAGAGATATGAAGTGATAGAATGAGTTTTAGAACATGTTGAAAATTTAGTGTGATTCTTGAATGCCATGTAAATGATAGAATTTTGAGTTTAAAGAAGTGATTATGAAGTAGAAATGAGTTTAAGTATGTGTATGAAAGTTAGGAATATTAAATAGTGTGAATTATAAAGTGTTGAGCTGAAAATGAAGTGATTTTCGAGCTAAAAATATGATTTATAGGCAAGGGGAATCGGTACCCATTCAAGGGGAACCGATACCCCTTCAAACGAACAAAAATTTCCAGAATGTCATGAGGGAATCGATACCCCCATAGTAGGGAATCGATTCCCCCTAAAGGAAAATTATGAATATTGGTTTAATAAGTTCGTTTAAGTTGCTAGTATCAAATTACAAGGTGTAGGTATCTAATAATTGTCTTAAAATGTATAATTATGTAGATTCAGAGCCTAATCAAGTTCCGGAATCATTGACAAGTAAGATTGATCAAGGGGAAAGATAAGAGATTGGAATTGACTAGTGAGGCCAGGTGAGTGCATACAAGTTAGTTTATAATATTTAACGGAAATAAGACTTGCGACAAGTCTATTTCCTATATTAAAAGTCCTGAATGTATGATCATAGGCATATGTTTGATTTGGGTATATGTTATAGATATATTATAGTATGTATTAAATGATTTGTGTGAATGTATGCAGTGTGATAAGTTATAGGAATTAATATGAATGATCTATATGATTACATGAGAATGTGAAATAGGTTATATGATAGGTGACCATACATGTTACATAGTAAATGTGATCAATTATAAGAATCAATATAATAGATTTATATGACTATAGGAGAAGGGTGATGAGTTAAATAATATTAGACTATAGAGTAATATGAGAATAATATATTAGTGAAGGGAATTGAGTATAAATGATGATGCCAAACGATAAGATAAGTGTTATAGAGAAGAAGTATATTTAAAGAGAATTATAGTATAGGATTTAAGTAAAATTTAACAAAATAAATAGATTAAACTGGTATAAATGGAAAATGAGATAAGTTAGGTAGCATTTACCTAGGAGATAACATAAGATTATATGAATAAGTAGCATAAATGACATAAGGAAAACTTATGTGTTATATGATTTAAGCATTGAAATGAACAAAAGATATATTCAGGTGAAGTTATTCAGTGATATGAGTATATGCCATTATTATACGGTTTATATGAAATACTATACATGAATAAATGTGATTGTGTGAGAAATGATAGAAACTATATGAGAAAATGTATATGTGAAAGTAATCTATGTGATTATATGTTATATGAATACAAGAACCTGAGATATGTAACATGTGAATTATATGGAAATGATCTACGTGTAAGTGAACTATGTGACTATGTGATTATATGAAAATGTGATAATGAGTTATGTTCAAAAACTATGAAACTATGTGCCCAGGTAATATGAATATGTGAACATGTGAAATGACATAAATGATAATGTCCATGTTATGTGTCATGAGAGCTAGGGGTATAGTTGGTATGCCAAGAGTCGAGGGTCTACGCGGTCCTTCGGGACATATATATATTCTTTGGAACATGTGTGAAGTCTTGTGAGACACATACTTGATCCCTAGTATATGTATATGATTCTTAAGGAATGATATGTGGTCCTTATGGACATTATTATATGGCACTTCGGTGCATTTCTACGCGGCACTACGGTACAATTCTACGTGGCACTTCGGCGCATTTCTACGCGGCACTACGGTACAATTCTACGTGGCACTTCGGTGCATTTATACAAGCTGTGGTGACAGTATTAGTGCACAACCTCTATAGACTCACATATCTATAGTTCTCACATGTGTTCATGGGCTAATAAAAATAATAAGATAAATAAACTTGGTATGATTATATGTTTATTTCGTTGTGAACTGATATATGTGCTATGATGTGATAATTAAGGATATTATGGATAAGAGTATAAAATTATAAGGACTAATGTACAAATTGATAATAATAGAAATGATTGTACATAAATATGTATGTTTTGATATAATGATATGTGTGTTTCTCGTGACATGGTACAAGTGCATATATATGTTGATGTATATGTAAATAAGCTATATGATTTGATAGCATAAAACAATCATGCATGATTAGTGGGTATGAATTTCATTATATGTGTTTTTTATGCCTCACTAAGTCATCAACTTAGCGTGTGATTGTTTCACACGTAGGTTACAGAAGCGAGAAGAGAAGAGAAGAAGAGTAAGACAGGTCAGCACCTCCCTTACAAAATTTCAGATCAGAAAATAGAGGATTTAAATGTTTTTGGTTATTTTGAGTATAGTTGGCATGTACTAATTGGTTGAATTAGTTATGCTCTGATTGATTTTGGGTATTGTGGTCAATTTATGTAACTAAACCGCTTTTACTTTAATGAAAATTTTAAATTTTCTTTGAATTTTGTCAAGAGTCAAAGTTTGAAAAGTCAATGTGACATCTCAAACTTATATCCGGGTCGGGTATGGGTTGGGGGTGTTACATTCCTCATTTTTCGTTTCTTCCTTTGATGATGGTTCTCCAACGTCATGTCTAACGTCATTTGTATTTATAATACCTACATCATCATTCAAGCAAGAATCCTTCCTCGGAAGGAGATTATCATTGAAAACAACATGTATAGACTCTTCTACAACTAAAGTTCTTTTATTAAATACTCGATAAGCTTTAGAATTTAAGGAATAACCCAGAAAAATTCCTTCATCACTTTTAGCATCAAATTTGTCAAGATTGTCTTTACCGTTGTTTAAAACAAAACACTTACATCCAAAAGGATGAAAATAAATAATGTTAGGCTTTTTATTTTTGAAAAGTTCATATGGAGTTTTCTTTAAAATATGCTTAATGATTACTCGATTTATAACATAACAAGCGGTATTTGTAGCTTCCGCCCAAAAATATTTTGGCAAATTGTTTTCACAAAGCATGGTTCTAGCCATTTCTTCTCAAGTTCGATTTTTCCTCTCAACAACTCCATTTTGTTGAGGGGTTCTAGGTGCTGAAAAATTATGGTTAATACCATTAAAATTACAAAACTCAGTAAATCCAAGATTTTCAAATTCAGTTCCATGATCACTCCTAACACTAGTTATAGAGTAACCTTTTTCATTTTGGATTACTTTTGAAAATGTAATGAATTTTTCTAATGCTTCATCTTTAGTACTTAAGAATAGAACCCAAGTATATCTATAATAATCATCTACCAAGACAAATGCATATTGTTTTTCACCCAAGCTAGTAGTCCTAGTTGGCCCAAAAAGATCTATATGGATCAATTGTAATACTCTACTAGTTGATACGTCATTAATGAATTTAAAAGAAACTCGCTTTTGTTTTCCTTTAGCACAAGCATCACAGATTTATCATTATCAAATTTCAGTTTAGGCAGCCCTCTTACTAAGTCTCTTTGAATTAACCGTTGCAAAACACTCATACTAGCATGTCCTAGTCTCCTATGCCATAGCCAACTATCATGCTCATCCTTAGCAACTAGGCATAAATTAGTCATATCAATAGAATCTAAATGCACCATGTATATGTTTCCTATTCTATGACCAACAAGCATAATCAAGGTAGATGCAATGTCAATCAATTTTGCAGATACTTAATTTTAAAAATAAGACATTGTATCTTTTGTCAAATTCATCTAATCGGATTATGCTTTAATTCATTCACATACAAAACATTATGCAATGTAGATTATCGAGATTAAGAGCACATGCATAAAGTTTTTGAAAATGTTATGCATTAAAAGTTGATATCATTGAAAATTTGAAATCTATGCATAAACATTAAAAAGTTTAAGGTCAAAAATTTGTAAAACCAAATTTCTTGAAAAATCGATATCAATTGCATTTTAAAAACAATTTTGACCAAAAATTAATATGATGAACTAGAGTTTATAAAACATTATCAAAAATTGTTATGTTCATCATACAATATCTTTAAACGTACATGAGATAAAACATAATAATTTAGAACATTTAAAATCTCATGCATGCATAAACTAAATGAGAAACCAAATAAAATAATTACATTAAGTTTAGAGGTTACTCATTCCTTTTTCATGTGTGTCTAGAGCATCTTGAATATCATCATCTTTATCACCATTGCTCCCACACACCTATAAGAGACATTTAAGTAGATTTTGGTATCCAAATTGCTTTGGATCCGTGAATGTTAGTTTCAATGCCCCTTGTTCCTTTTGGAACCCATACTTGTCTAATTTTAAATCTTTTTCCTTTCTTTAAAGGACAAGTATGTTCCTTATGACCATGATAATGATAATGTGAACATATTGTCATTATTGAACTAGATGAATTATTTAAAATGATCTCTTTTTCTTTTGTTAAACATTCAAGCTTAATTTTCAAATCAAAATTTTCTTTTTCAATACTTTCAAATTTCATTTTTGAAAGCTCTAAATCCTTCTTCAAGAATTCATTTTGATTTTCAAAATTCATTTTCGTTTCTAGAAGAAGTTTTTTTAATTTGAAAATTTCTTTTTCAAAGTTTTCAGATTTTAGTTTTGAAATCTCTAACTCATTTTCTAACATTTCATTTTGTTTTTCCAAGTCTGTTTTAGCTTTCAAAAATAAGATCATTTTTAGCTATAAATTTATAAATCAAATTCCTATATTTGGAGTTCATGGTCTCAAACTCTGAAAATAATTCATCATAAGCATCTTGTAACTCATTAAAAGATTTTAAATTTAATTTATTTGAGTTAGAAGATACCTTTGGCTCTGTGAGAGCTAATAGAGACATCACCTTTATTGGTTCTTCTTCTTCCTTGTCTCCATAGATCTCTTCAAGCTTATCCCACATTTCCTTGGCATTTGATCAAGAAGAAACTCCTTTATATATATATTAGGATCAATTGCACAAAACAACATGTGCATTGCCTTTGTGTTTTGTTGAGCTTTCTTCCGTTCTTGATCACTCCACTTCTTTGCCTTCTTTGTAGGAGAGAAATATCCTTTCTCAATTATCATCCAAGCTTCCATATCAAATGCTTGGATAAATATCATCATAAACCTCTTCCAATGAAGATAATTTGTCTCGTTGAAGTGTGGAGGCACGTCAATTGGTCTAGATTCTTCCATAGAGAATGAACCGGAAGTGGACGTCATCTTTATCGATTTAACTCTTCTCGAATCGACTCAAGAGGTGGTTAAACCTTCAAATGAGTGAGGCTCTGATACCAATTATTGAGTTAATCGATTGACGGAATCGGCCAAGAGGGGGGTGAATTGGCAATTAAAATTTTGGTGGAAGCTTTTGCAGAAAATTGAAAATAATTGCACAACGATTTAGAGTGGTTCGACTTCTCAACCAAAGTCTACGTCCACTACCTTAGCTATCCACACTAAGGATTTTCCAACAAATTCACTAATTTGTTCTTTCTTTTGAGGACAAAGAGTAACCTTACAACTCCCTCAAAAATTATACCCTAATTCTTGAGCACACTCTTTTTCAAAGAGAAATACACAAATTTGCAAACTTACAAAGAAAACCTCACAAGGCAATATGTTTGCACAATTCTATAACAAGATAAGAACACTCAAATATAATTACAATTGAGCATAAATTGTATTCTTGAAAGCAAAATGAATATTGAAAGGATATTTGGCTTGAATTGCACAAACTTGATGTTTGATGCTTTCTCTCTTGTTTCTCAATGATTTCTTCTTTCTTGTTTTTGATCAATGGCTTCTAAGCTTGTTTAAATACACCTTCAAATGATTCTAAACGTTGGGGATGCTTAGTGGAGTCAATATAGCCGTTTAAGTGTGAAAACAATTAATAAAATCAGTTGAGAGCGTCAGTGCATCGATGCATACCCATGGTGCATCGATGCATCAGTGTAAAATTCAAATATTTTGACCGTTGGACCCTTAGTGCATCGGTGCACTAAGAGTGCATCAGTGCATCAAGTGCATTCGATGTTTCAAAATAGCCAGAGTGCATCGATGCATCAAATGATCTAAGTGCATCGATGCATGGTATGTGCATCGATGCATAAAATGCATTCGATGTTCAATTAATTCCATGGTGCATCGATGCATGGATTGGTGCATCGGTGCATCACTTTGAAAATTTGATTTTAGGCTTGATTTTGGTTCAAAATACTTTGTGAAAATTGTTTCAAAAATAGTTTAAGTATAAAACACAATTTTACACATTTAGTAAGGTTTGAAATGATCTTGAAAGACTTGGATTAATAATTTGATATTCGATTAATTGAATCGAATATACTTTAGAAAATTATTTGTAAAATCTTAAAATGCATTTAAACTTAATTTGTTATATCGAAACAAAAATGTTTTCAACAAGACAATTATCTCTCGAGATCTACCAGAGGTCACTGCGGATGGTCAGCTTCGTGTTTATCCTCTCATGGTATTAGACAAACGAATGGTGAAGAAAGACAAGAAAGCAATAACTCAGTTGTTAATCTAGTGGGTCAATTTGGGTCCAAAAAATGCTACCTGGGAAGACTTTACAGTGTTAAAGTCACAGTTCCCTGACTTCGATCCTTGGGGACAAGCATCGACTGCAGGAGGAGGTATTGTCATGGATCTGGAGGAAAAATTAGGGATTGGGGGTCAAGAATTAGGGACTACGAGTTTGGAAATTGGGAATTTAGGGATTGCAAGTCAGGAAATTGGGAATTTGGAAAAAGAATTAGGGATTTTTAATTATAAAAGAGGGGAAATGGAGAACTTACCTGATGCAGTTAAAATTGAAGAAGGGATTGAGTTACAACAGCAAGCAAGGACTGAGGAAGGGTGAGTCACGACTGAAGGAAGCAAGGACAACGGTTAGAGTTGTTAAGGAATATCACAACTGTCAATAAATAATTGAATAGCCTAAAATATATATATGGATTGAAAGCAAAATCTAGGGTTATGAATGAAAATTGAGAATCCGTTTTATGTAAACTTATCTTTTCTTCTTCTTCTTCTGCAATCCTTTCTCACAAATTTCAGGTGCAAACCTGACAAGAAACAACTCAAGAAGACGAAGAACCAGAAAGAAAAGCTCAAATCATTATGCTTGTTATGCCGGTCTCTTCAAGCGGAGAGGAAGCAAAGCTCCTCCGGAGGCAGCAGCCTTGATTCCATGGCAGTTTAAATGTAAACATATCACTTAAACAAATATGAATGCATATTATTTTTATTATGGTTTAAATCAACAACTGCCTTGATTTCATGCTATACGTGGAATATTTTTTCTTCAATATAAACATTAGGTCGTGAAATCATTATCTTTTCGTGAATTTTAATTTGTGAATAACAAAAATTTTAAATCTTTTACTGTTAAGCTCTAAGGTTTAGTTTACGATTTATTTTGGTATTTACATATAATTGTTAACTAATTGTAGTCTGTTAAAGGTCTTAATTTATGGTATAATCAGTATCAAAATGTCTACATTTTAGTTTTATTTCTTCATATTAAATTTGTTTTTTTTTCATGAAATTTATTTAAAATCAATAAGAATTCATATAAAGATTTAATGTTTTAATAATTTGATTTCCTCTGACATACATCTGATGAGATTAATTGTAAGATGTGTGTATTGTTAAAAGAATACTTCTCATCGTTACTTCAAAACCTATCAAATCTAATAAATTCCTTAACTTTCAAAATTAATGGATTTTGTTGTGTTTAATTTCATTAATTTAAAGAAATTTAAAAATCTAAATCGATAAAAATAATAAGAAATTTATTAATATATAGGATAATAGTAAAAGAGATCGAAGAATAATAATTTAAAGATACATACAAAATAATTAAAAGATATATACAAAATTAACGTTGACGAAGAAAATGAAGAAATAAAAATAAAAACTTAATTATTAAATTTCAACCTTTACACGCATGAACGTCAAAGTATCACATTATTAAATTATTAATAGATTAACATCTAAATATTTATATTAAAATTTAAATTCAATAACAAAACTAAAACCTTTTATAGTTCAATACAAAGCTTAGATTTAATTCATTTAAACTAGAATAAAATAAAGTTTAATACACTTTTTGGTGCTTAAATTCTACCTCAAATTGGCTTTTAATGTTTAAAGATTTTTTTTTATTAAAATATGTGTATAATGTTTTTTCCGTTATACTTTTAAGTGCATATTGTTAAAAAAAATCGTTAAATATCACGTTTATATATTTTTTGATTTTTTAAAATAAAATATTATTTAAAAATATTATTTAAAAAATCTAAACCTGATATGTACAACATTTTAATAATAGACATCTAAAAATATATAAAAAAAGTTAAACACTCATTTTTTTAACGAAAACTTTATATACCAAAAATTATTAAGGTACAGCTAAAAGTTTTTAAGACGTAAAATAAAAACAAAAAGATCTTCCGAGTGCCAACTCCCTATATAAACTCTATCGTTTTACCAAAAGTTTGTTCATTCAAAGGAAGAAACCGTTCCTTCTTTATTTCTGCTATATATATATATATATTTCACATTTCGTCTTCCAAAGAAGAAATCTCAATGGAAAACAAGGATATCTATCTCGAAACAAGCAAAGCCGAAAGATCAATGTGGTTAATGAAGTGCCCTCGTTTGGTTTCACGCTCTCTCCAACCCCCTCAACCTTCTTCTTCTTCAGCTTCTCCTTCTCAAGCGGTTGCCAAAGTTATTCTTTCCATTGACCCTTGTGTCTCTAGTGATGATAATGACTCCTCTTCTCCTCAGGTTTCCATCTTTTTCCAACAAAACAGTGTAGTCATTTTCTGGGTTTGGTTCATTACATGCATTTGTCCTTTATCGTGTGATTTTTCAGGGATTTTTTTTGTTTATATGGATTGATAGGGTTTTAGAGTCTGGTTTTTTTTTTTTTTTGATTTTCTGTGTTTTTTCCACTGCATGCATTGCTTATTCCCCTTAGTGGATTTTTTATTTTCTTTTCGTTTTTTTAGTTTTCTTCATACGTTGTGTTTTTTTACGATTTTTCTAGTGTGACTATCGGTTTCCAACCCATTCGATCACTAATTTGTATCGGATACTGTAGAGACTCATTATTGGACAACGTTTCCAACTCAATTTTATATATAATTTTTTACGATTTTTGAAATTCTGGTTTTCATGCTTTTTTTCTTTCCTATTTGCTCTTTGGGGTGATAAAATAATGAATGTTTGCTTATTAATGTATGATGAAAGCTTTGAAACTCGGTTTGTTTTGTTCTTTATCATTTAGTAATTTACTTAGCAAATAATGTGTTTTGCTCTTTGGGTGAACTTATATGTTAATTCACAATAAATTATTATGATGTTCATATGGGAGAATAAATCTTGTTATATTAGTGGATTTGGCTTATATATGCATGTGTGTATATATATATATATATATATATATATATATATATATATATATATATATTATATATAGTTGTGTTGATGTTGAGTGTTTGATTGTTTTATTCGTAATCGATGCTTTAGAGAAAGGCTTGATGGTGATAGCAGTAGTCATAGTAATGGAGTTAGTTGAAAGTTGAAACCATAAAACTTTAAGTTATGACTATCACTGTTAATGAAAGTTAGCTGAAAGAAATAACATGGTTTCAGAAGTAGTTGAAGACTTAGCAAATGATGTTATAGATGTTTAATGATCAATAGCTTGAACAAACTATTAGGAATTATAACAAAAATGCTTAACCTCTCAGGGCTTACCATTTGTTTTAAATGGAGTTGGTTAGCTTTTGCTTTTCAATCTCATTTGGATGAGAAATTCACAAATGTGGCATCAATGTCTTAAAACAATTTAGGTAGTTATGTATTTACTCTTTCTAGGTGTTTCATACGTTTGGGTCCCTGTGATTTCCATTACATTATTTTACTTTACACAGTTTGTGCTGTCACGATAATCATGTTCATATTCCTTGTTTTTTTGATGTTGTTCGGAACTTGTCAATCAATTTTGCTTGATATTTCTTAATAAGTCGAGTGTGCAGGGTGGAATCATGTTCTTTTACTTAGAATAATAATGCTTTGATTGTGTTTTTCTTACATAAGTTGTTTGTTGAACCTCAGTTTACCATGGATTTGGTTGGCACAGAAACTGGAGATGCACCGAAACGCTATTCAATGGACATGACCAAAGACTTTGTTCCAATGTCTGTGTTTTCACAGACATCCCAAGGTAAGCATGTGTCATTTCAGGAGACACCAGCCTTTATACTTCACTTGACATGGATGAAATGTTTCTGCTAGTAAGTTTGTCATCTTGTATTTTACATGATATCCATCTTTGAACTACTTTTAATCAAACCTTGTGCCTTCACTTATTCAATGAAATATGAGGTACTCTTTTCTTCCTTCCTATGTTCGTTAACATACTTCTTAGTATGTGGACGAATACGAAGGGAGTTTTTAATGAGACCTCCAACTTCTATCAAAAAAAAAAAATTCTTCTCTTATTAAATTGTACTTCTATAATTTGTCTTTCTTTCTATTCTCTAAAATAGTGCAGTGAATAAATTCACAATTTTCTTGTTAACTCAAGATGAACTTAAAAAGAAAACTCAGTTGGAGATTCTATATTGAGAAACACTACTCTTGATATTTATGAAATTTGTCTTATGTTGCAGGAAAGCTTGCAGTTGAGGGGAAAATACTAAACAAGTTTGATATGAGACCTCATGATGAAAACATCGAGAACTATGGGAAACTCTGCCGTGAACGGACAAACAAATCTATGAACAAATCCAGACAGATACAGGTTCTAATAATTACTTTATATATTTGTGTCCTTATTTCCTATACGGTATTTTGGCGTTATAAATTACCACATATTTTACATTCCTTTATCCCCTTTCCCTCACTTTTGCCCCTATTCTGCATTTCAGGTCATCGATAATGACAATGGATCGCACATGAGGCCAATGCCAGGGATGATTATCGCTGCTGTATTCAATGTACACATGCCTACTTTCTTTCATGTAGAATTATCTAGATATTATGTTCTTTTACTGATATTTCCTGTGGGGTCTGTTTTCATTCGCTCTCATATATGCAATCAGAATATATTTATGTCCATATGTATGAGAAGAGCTGATGTGTTTACAATAGGAAAAGAAGAAGGCACCTGCCAAGACATCAGATACAAAACGAACACGGAGGGATCGTGGAGAGATGGAAGATATCATGTTTAAGCTCTTTGAAAGGCAAACGAATTGGACTTTAAGACAACTGATTCAAGAGACAGACCAACCAGAAGTATGTTTCTTACTCGATTATTTCTACTGGCACGGTAACTTTTGAAACCTTAATGCTATTGGCATTCCTATTAATTCAATGCTAGCTGACCCTTTTTCGACGCTTACTTTCGAGTCAAAGTACCATAGGCTATTTCTTTAGGAAAGCAAATCTGAAATAATTCTAGCAGGATATAACAAATAGATTTGCTTGAAGATGTTTAAGATTTTTCCCTATGGATCATCAATCTACAAAAAGAAATCAGGGTATAACTTATTGGCATCCACTAAATATGGCATTTGAAAGATGAATTGTCATTGGCTCGAAGCATAAATGGCACATATTGTCGTATTGCATTCCGGTCAGTAGCTTACGGTTTTCTGATTCTCCTTCACACTTTCTCTCTTTGAAGCAATTTCTGAAAGATATACTTAAAGACCTCTGTATATACAACAATAAGGGAACTAATCAAGGATCATATGAGCTGAAACCGGAGTACAAGAAAGCTACCGATGGCACTAACCCTTAAGTAAGTTTACTATGCTTTTTTTTCTTGGCATAATGATAAAATTACTCTTCAACGTTTGCACAAATAGTCACTTTTGGCCCTATTTCTTTTTTTAACATTTTAGCTCCCAACATTTCAATTTTTGATCAAAATAACCCATTATGAATGGAAACCGTTAATTGACTAACAATTAACATATGTTGTTGACGTTACATTTTCACATGTGCTTATTTGATGAGTGGCATGTGCTATGTCACTTGAAGTGATGGCATGGCATGTGCTTGTCACTCGAAGTGAAGACGTGGCATGTGCCACATCACCCAAAGTGGTGACGTGGTATGTGACATGTCACCAATTAAGCATATGTGAAAATGTTACGTCAACATGTTGTTGACAGTTAGTCAACTAACGATTTCCATCGAAAAGAGTTATTGGTCAAGAGTTATTTTGACCAAAAATTGAAACGCTTAGGACTGAAATGCTCAAAAAAAAAAAGGGTCAAAGTGACCATTTGTGCAAATATTGGGGGTAATTTTGTTGTTATGCATTTTTTCTTTTGGCCATAGAGTTCACTATGCTTGATAAGCTGCTTTGCTTTTATAAAGAGTTTCATCAGCTTATGTTCATTCGCACTTTTGCATGTTTCTGAGCTACTTTTGTTCAAAACCAGAATTCAGAGTTTCTTCAATGCGGGAGAAGGTTCAGGAAATAACCAAAGAACATTTGATTCTCCTTTTTTAGCACATAGATGATTTCAACAGGGGAAATTAAATGATGCCGTTTTTGTCATTTATCAACTTGGCTCAAGCATATTGGGGTTTCATTTTGCAGTGTTTTATCGCATGACATCATTGGTATCTCCCCAAGTTTTTATTTCTTTGATTTCATTATCGTAAATATGGCTTTTCTATCGTTCCTTTTCAGATGATTGAGGATGTGAATAAGATGTTTAGATTTCTTGGGTTTATGGTTAGATAGTTTTAAATAAAAAGAAAAAAAAAATCACCCTTAATTACCTGTTATTTTATTTATTCTTCTTTTTTATTCAACAATTTCAATTAATCATAATAAATTTCTATTTAATTGTAATAATAATAAAAAAGTAAATTTACAATTTATTAATAAAATTGGTATAATAACACATTTAGTTTTATTTTTTTAAAAACATCTACGATGTTTTAATTTTGTACCAATTCAGAGCCTAATTTTTTTCCGAATTCGGTTAAGCCTAAACTGAAAGACAATGGCATGTGTAAATAGCTACAAAAGTGCCTTCCCACTAAAAGATCAAATCTCTCCAGAATAGTAACCCAACGAGAAACGTAATCGAAATTTCTTTCTGAAGTGAACATTCATTTACAACCCCAGTAAAAACAGCAAAATAGCAGGATTACCCCTCCTAATCTTTCACATATTATTTTTGTGTACTTTCCATCAAATACAACTACTGCAAATATTACAGAAGGCACCTATTATATATTTTTCTTTCTACCAAAAAAGGACCCCCTGTCATGATTTTCATCATAAACGATACAAAAAAAGAAACTATTATACAGTGTGCAGCAAAGAATCATTTGGCTGCTGAGGAATTTGGTATTCTACTACCTGCGTATGTCCATGTCCCCCTTACCTCTCCCACTCTGCCCACCATATGGTTCTGTTTTCGCAAACTGCATACGAAGCACAGCTACTGGATCAGAGAGATTAGAGCAGGAGCCCCCCATGACATTCATTCCAACCATCCCCCTTCCCTGCTGCAATAAATGCGAGATTGCATCATAGCCATTTTGTCTTTGCTTCTCCAAGTACATTCCTTGATGATGATGCTTTACATCTGCAGCAAATGGTACGACCTTGGTACGATCATGGCCCCTGCACGCTTGATAATCCACCATGGTGCTGGTGCTGTTTATTTCCCCTGGGATAACCGAAATGCCGTTCAAGTTTCTGTCAGTATTCCGAACAACAATCTGCGATGCCTGATGGTCCCTTTGAGATGAGGATGAAGGATAATTGACAAATGCAGCAGGATACTGTTGAAATGTCAAAGCTTGAAAAATTGGTTCAAGTTAGGCACCTAATATTGCAATGTCAAAATTAGGTGCAATAATGTTTGAAAATTAAATGGGTAAATTATAAACTTTAGTCACTAAACTTTAGAGTATTTATAAGATTAGTCCTTAAGTTTCAACTATAAATACCCTAGCTCATTTAGCTTCAAAACCATCCTAAAGCATTCTAGCTTTCTTCCAATACTAGAGAGAATTTAGAGAGTTTCTTGAGAGTTGTTTTCTCTTTTTTTTATCAAGAGAGAATTATCATTGTTTTCTCCTTGGTAGATCGAGAGAGGTTGTAATTCATATTTTCTCATAGTGAAATTCTTCTACCGTTGCACGTGGTTTTTACCCTAAAATTTTAGAGGTTTTCTACGTAAATTTTGTGTCTCTTTTATTTTCATTTTTATTTTTTCAAATTACCAGTTACGATTTTGTTCTATCTGATAGCCGTCTTCAGCAACAATTGGTATCAGAGCTAGATTAGAGTGTGTAATATCTGCTTATTGTCTTTGTGGTTGCCACCAAAAGATGGATCCTCCAACATAAGAAAGTAAGAAGGTATTACTCATTCTTTGAAGGTTCCAGATAACTATTCACGATAGTGAAATAGTGGGAGCTATCCGTAAAAGAAGCTATGGCAACGAAATTTGATATTGAAAAATTCAATGGGAGAAATTTCTCATTGTGGAAATTGAAGATGAAGGCCATCCTGAGGAAAGACGGGTGTCTAGCATCTATCAGTGAAAGGCCAGTATATTTCACAGATGACAACAAATGGATCGAAATGGACGGGAATGCTATGGAAAACTTTCATCTAGCATTAGCAGATGAAGTATTATCAAGCATCGAGGAGAAAAAGACAGCTAAGGAGATATGTGATCATCTCACCAAACTGTACGAGGCCACATCGCTGCACAATAAAATTTTCCTTAAGAGAAAATTGTACACTCTCCGTATGCCAGAATCTACTTCAGTGACGGAGCACTTAAATACACTGAACACCTTATTTTCTCAGCTTACATCCTTAAGCTGTAAAATAGGAGAACAAGAACGTGCTGAACTTCTACTTCAAAGTCTACCAGATTCGTACGATCAACTCATCATCAACTTGACAAACAGTAATGTCACAAGTCTAGTCTTCGATGATGTTGCAGCTGCTGTTCTACAAGAAGAAAATCGACGCAAGAACAAGGAAGACAGACAAGTAAATCTGCAACAAGCAGAAGCGTTGACAACGATGAGAGGGAGATCAACAGAACGTGGCCAAAGCAGCAGTCACAAACATGGTAGATCGAAGTCGAGGAGCAAGAAGAATTTAAAGTGTTACAACTGTGGAAAGAAGGGTCATTTGGAGAAGGATTGTTGGAGTCTAAATAAAAAAACTCCAATCCACAAGGCAATACCGCAAACACTTCAGATGATGGAGATGCTCTATGCTGTGAAGCGTCAACCACCGTGGAAGGAAGAAAACGATTTGCAGATATATGGCTCATTGATTCGGGAGCGACATATCACATGACCTCAAGAAGAGAATGGTTCCATCATTATGAACCTGTCTCAGGAGGATCTGTGTATAGTTGCAATGATCATGCCTTAGAGATCGTTGGTGTGGGAACCATCAAATTGAAGATGTATGATGGAACAATTAAAGTTGTTCGAGATGTGCGGCACGTGAAAGGCCTGAAGAAAAAATTTATTATCCTACGGATTGTTGGATAATAATGCAAGCAAGATTGAGACACGGAAAGGAATCATGAAGGTGTTCCGTGGAGCGCTTGTGGTGCTGAAAGGCGAAAAGATAGCAGCAAACTTGTACATGCCGAAGGGAGAGACTTTGGTAGAAGCAGGAGCCTCTGTTGCCTCATGTAGTTCAGATTCGACAATGTTATGGCATCAGAAACTTGGACACATGTCAGAACAAGGAATGAAAGTCCTTGTGGAGCAAAAGCTACTTCTAGGCGTAACAAAGGTATCACTTCCTTTGTGTGAGCATTGCATAATAAGTAAGCAACACCGGTTGAAATTCAACACATCAAATTCTAGAGGCAAAAGTGTTCTAGAATTGGTTTACTCTAACGTATGGCAAGCACCAGTAACGTCCCTAGGTGGAGCAAAATACTTTGTCTCATTTATTGATGACTACTCCAGGAGATAGTGAGTGCACCCTATTAAGAAGAAGTCAGACGTGTTTTCAACTTTCAAAAACTTCAAAGCGCGGGTGGAACTTGATTCTGGAAATAATATCAAGTGTTTCAGAACAGATAATGGAGGAGAATACACAAGCGAAGAATTTGACGACTTTTGCAAGAAAGAAGGCATCAAAAGACAGTTCACAGTGGCGAACACTCCTCAACAAAATGGAGTGGCAGAGCGGATGAACAGAACCTTATTAGAAAGAACAAGAGCAATGTTGAGGGACGCAGGCCTAGAAAAATCATTCTGGGCAGAAGCAGTCAATACCGCCTGTTATTTGGTGAATCGAGCTCCATCAACTGCAATAGAGCTGAAGACACCAATGGAGATGTGGACTGGTAAACCAGTTGATTATTCAAACCTCCATGTATTTGGAAGTATTGTGTACGTGATGTACAACGCCCAAAAAATTTCAAAGCTGGATCCAAAATCCAGAAAATGCAAATTCTTGGGGTATGCTGATGGAGTAAAGGGGTATCGCTTGTGGGATCCCACTACCCGCAAAGTGATCATTAGCATGGATGTTATCTTTGTAGAAGATAAGCTACAAAGAAAAGAAGACAATGACAGCGCTGAAAAGTCAGAGACTACACAGATACATGTAGAAAATGAGTTTGAACAAGGAGATTCTTCTGAAGCAGAACCAGCACAAGATGAACAAGAACCAGAGAGTTCTGAAGCTCTAATAACTCATCAATCAGATCGTGTGAGAAGACGTCCCAATTGGCACTCAGATTATATTATAGAAGGAAATGTTGCATACTGTCTTTTAACAGAGGACGGTGAGCCATCGACATATCAGGAGGCAATAAACATCTTAGATGCTTCACTGTGGATGATGGCGATGCAAGAAGAAATCGAAGCCCTTCATAAAAATAATACATTGGACCTTGTGCCACTACCACAAGGAAGGAAACCAATTGGTAACAAATGGGTTTTCAAAATCAAGCGAAATGGTGACAATCAAGTGAAGAGGTATCGTGCAAGACTGGTGGTCAAAGGATATGCTCAGAAAGAAGGTATTGATTTCAATGAAATTTTTTCTCCTGTGGTTCGACTAACAACAATTCGAGTAGTCTTGGCAATGTGTGCTACATTGAATTTACATCTGGAACAGCTAGATGTTAAAGCAGCTTTTCTTCATGGAAATCTTGAAGAAGAAATTATATGCTCCAGCCTGAAGGTTTTGAAGAAAAAGAAAGAAGAACTTGGTTTGCAGGTTGAACAAATCTCTGTACGGTCTAAAGCAGGCGCCGAGGTGTTGGTATAAGAGATTTGATTCTTTCATTATGTGTCTTGGATACAACAGACTTAATGCAGACCCTTGTGCTTATTTCAAGAGGTCTGGTGATAACGATTTTGTTATTTTGCTGTTGTATGTGGATGGCATGTTAGTTGTAGGACCCAACAAAGATCATATTGAAGAATTGAAGGCACAACTGGCTAGGGAATTTGAAATGAAGGACTTGGGATCAGCAAACAAGATTCTAGGGATGCAAATTCACCGAGACAGAAGTAATAGGAAGATTTGGCTTTCACAAAAGAATTACTTGAAGAAGATCTTGTCACGATTCAACATGCAAGATTGTAAGCCAATTTCTACCCCTATTCCTATTAACTTCAAATTATCCTCCAGTATGAGTCCTAGCAGTGAAGAAGAGAGGATGGAGATGTCTCGAGTACCGTATGCATCAGCAGTGGGAAGTTTGATGTTCGCTATGATATGCACAAGACCAGACATTGCACAAGCAGTGGGAGTGGTTAGTCGGTACATGGCGAATCCAGGCAAAGAGCATTGGAATACAGTAAAGAGGATCCTAAGATACATCAAAGGGACCTCAAATGTTGCATTATGTTACGGATGATCAAACTTACTAATTAATGGGCATGTAGATTCTGACTATGCAGGGGATTTGAATAAAAGCAAATCTACTACAGGATATGTGTTCAAAGTTGCTGGTGGAGCTGTAAGCTGGGTTTCAAAATTGCAGTCAGTTGTGGCTACGTCCACAACAGAGGCAGAATATATAGCAGTTACACAAGCCAGTAAAGAAACAATTTGGTTGAAGATGCTATTGGAGGAGCTTGGGCACAATCAAGAGTATGTCTCTCTGTTTTGTGACAGTCAAAACGCCTTGCATCTAGCAAGGAATCCAGCATTTCATTCAAGGACTAAGCACATACGAGTTCAGTACTATTTCATTCGTGAAAAGATGGAAGAAGAAACGGTATATATACAGAAGATCCATACCAAAGACAACATAGCAGATTTCATGATGAAGGCGATCAGCGCTGATAAATTTACCTGGTGTCGATCCTCTTGTGGCCTGTCAGAGACGTAAGCAACATGATGATACAAGGTAGAAAGAATGGTGTGAAGATATGATTGTTCCAATCAAATCTTCAAGTGGGAGATTGTTGAAATGTCAAAGCTTTAAAAATTGGTTCAAGTTAGGCACCTAATATTGCAATGTCAAAATTAGGTGCAACAATATCAAAATTAGGTGCAATAATGTTTGAAAATTAAATGAGTAAATTATAAACTTTAGTCACTAAACTTTAAGGTATTTATAAGATTAGTCCTTAAGTTTCAACTATAAATACCCTAGCTCATTTAGCTTCAAAATCATCCCAAAGCATTCTAGCTTTCTTCCAATACTAGAGAGAATTTATAGAGTTTCTTGAGAGTTATTTTCTCCTTTTTTTTATCAAGAGAGAATTATCATTGTTTTCTCTTTGGTAGATCGAGAGAGGTTGTAATTCATATTTTCTCATAGTGAAATTCTTCTACCGTTGCCCGTGATTTTTACCCTAAAATTTTAGGGGTTTTCCACGTAAATTTTGTGTCTCTTTTATCTTCATTTTTATTTTTTCAAATTATCAGTTGCGATTTTGCTCTATCCGATAGCCGTCTTCCGCAACAGATACTTTGCCACTAAAATAGCAGAGTCTGGCAAAGATGACAACCCAGTTTGTATCCTGTTGCCATCCCAGAAACCATAACTTCTATTGGGAACATTTTCAGGTGCAAAAGCAATGTTTTGATCCCATAATCTGAATATTCCGCACCTGGTTTCAAGAAAGGAGCCACCTTTTCATCAAGGGAACTGGATTTGAGTATCTGACCGAACAGCTTGACATTACCATCGCTGCAAGGTTTTTCTGTATCTGACAGACTCTGAAAGTGGGATCTATCTCTAATTTCTGCACCAGTTGTGGAAGCTCAGCTGCAGGCTTTGAACCACTGCACTTGTAAAGATAATCTTGGGCCAAAAATGATCCAGTGAGTGCCTTTTAACTTCAGACAACTGACTACAACCGACATCAACATTTATTTCTTTCAAAGTTGAGATTTGCAAATCAGCAAGATCCACCAAAGGCTTTCCAGCAAATTGCTCAGGTTCGTATCCACTAACAGCTTTATGAGCCTGTTTGTCTTCTGTCTCGGGAGAAGCAAGTGTTGATGACAACCTATCTTGGTTGCATATGTTCTCGCATTGAGAGGTATCAGAATCATGTAATGCAGAAATTTTAGCAAAAGAGCTTTCATTTGGTAATAATAAGATAGAAGGCTTCCAGGCAGAACCTAAATCAAGCCGGACTTTATGCAGACCTTTAGTGTTGAAATTTCTATCAATGGACTCATCACGAGTTTCAATTGAATCTGGCCTACATACAATTTGACTGCCAGTCTCTATACTGCATTTTGTATCATGTTCATCCATATCATCGGCACCAACTTCGGAAATTGGCCCTGTCTGGTCTACATCAGAAAACTACATAAGAAAAAATAGCTTCCACTGCCTCAGAATTTTTGCGATCTACTAGCCTCCCATCATTTCCCTCTGATATGATCAGATCAGTTCGCAAACTCGCTTCCATGGAAGGATCCAATTCATCCACATTCATGCTCACAATAGAGGGAGGTAAGTTGTCTTCCACATTAGATCCTAACTTATCACCACAAATAACTGTGCTCTCGAGGGCACAAGCCTCTTCTGTATCAGTTCCACCACCATTGGCATCATCACTCATGGGAGTATCCGTGTTTCTGGTTCTCTGATGCATCAAGTCCAGTCCAAGGCATTTACGAGCCTTGCTAAAGAAAACCTAGCACTGATTCTTGGATCTTGTACCAACATGACGTGAAATCATTTCAAAATCCTTACCATAAGAGGAGACAGCCTGTATAAAGATGGTTTTTTTCCTCACCAGTCCAATGAGCAAAATCCATTTCCCCCCACTCTCATTTGAACAGGTATCCTCGTCAACATTCTGCAAGACATCAGATGGTGAAGGCCTTTTAACCACAGAATCAACTTTGTGGCACTTCCGGTCATGATGGTAACTCTCTCCGGGACCGGCAGAACTAGTTATACAGGAATTCATTGCCTCTGAAGAGAAAGAACCACATATACCTGCTAAAACATCAGCAGCAACGGTATCTTCATCACTTCCGACAATATCAAAATTAGATGACCTTATAGCAATGCTATCATCAACTTGAGATGATTTAGAATAAACCCCCCCCCCTAAAGTGATCCTACCAGAAGATTTATGCCGGTTTTGAATGCTACTTTCAGCATGAGCTGCTATAACTGAAGCTGCACCAAGAACATCAAGGGTTGCAGCATTTTCACGGCTACGTTTTTTCCCTGATGTCAACAAGTAGGTATTCACAGCAGACTTCCCCTGCTTACTGAGATCATTCTTGTTCTTTGTTTTCTCAAAACATTCAGAGTTGTGATTTTTATAATATAACTCCACACAGTCTGCAGTAGTCTTGTGATCAAGAAAGGAGGCAATTTTTCTGAAGTCCTTCCCAAAGGCAGCCAACTTATCAATAAAAATTTCCTTCTCCTCTGATGTCCAAGGATTGATCAAAGCTCTTTCCTTCTCAATAGTAAATGGATCTTCAACCAATCCATTACTAGAGATAAACCTCGAAACCTTCTTCTCTTTCTCATCCAAAATTAATGCTGGCATTTTCAAAGCATTCCTGTGAATCCTGCCATGGGAATCTGGTAATAGTTTGCTAGCAGAATTGATAATCTCTGAAGGTTCCAGGACCAGATTTCCAGCTACAAAAACAACCCCAAATGTTAATTATACACATAAGTTCAATTTAAATAAACAATTTTCAAGAAGAGAAAGGAAAAAGGACAAATTTAAAGAAAATCCAAGTCAAAAGCCGCAGGCTTAATATACTTGCAAGGAAATATAAAAAATTACAACCATTAGGAGTAACGATTTTTCTTAAATGAAAGCATTTTATTGAAAAATAAAATATAAGAAGATAGTACGTGTTAATCAAGTTTTTCCAGGAAAACCAAAGCAATCAAGCAAATCCCAGCTATGACTAAAACATTCAATTTTAAAATAGTTCTTGAAGACCAAGATAAGAATATTCTGTCAGACAAGCAATCTGTGCTAACATCGCATATAATACGTAAGGGGCATTGAGGAAGATAACAATCCTATAATTTACCAGATATCAACATTGGAGGGGAATGCAGCAACACCAAAATAAAAAATTTCAAGCAATCATAATAAATTCAATGAGTTTCACCAGACAAAGGTCAAAGTATGGTTGCTTTCTATTTACTTCGAGTTAACCAAATATCCACTAAAACCCCAGAATCTCTAATACCATTCATGATTGGTCATTTATGAAAATGGATATAAAACCCTTTATAACTAAGAGATAACTTGAACTTTGTAACATGTTAAACAATGCATCTTCCACCGCAAACGGAGACTTCATAATACAGAACAATGAATTGTTTGTCAGAACTAGCATTGTGCAATTCTTTTTCAGAAAAGGATTGACATGGAAGTCTTTATATACCATGCTAGTGTTGATTACTATTTGATTCAATATCAGCTGAACACAGTTCTCTTGACTTGCCTTGATCATAAAAAAATTTCAACATCTATTTACTTGGCCTGAGAGAACTGAAACTTGATTATCCACTTATCTCTATTGAAAATAGAAACCTAGCTTATAGTCCCCTTTTCCCATTCAAGATTTTCCTTTATTTCCAATAATGATTTTCAGCAACACTCCTATGGTAATTTTATTTCCATTAAAAAATGAAAAAAGATGGGGTATCACAGTTTAATCTTATGAAAAATTATCCTCAACATTTCACCTTACATGCATCCAAGGAGACAAATGATCAAAGATAAAAGGTAAGCGGAAAGAGATAACAGATAAGAGAAGAGGAAACAATATACAAGTGTCACATATTTTGAAACAATGCCACTCAAACCATATGCAAATAGGGATGGCAAACGGGCGAGTCGGGTGCGGATACCCCTCCCCATCCCCATACCCACCTAATATTTTCAATCCACCACCCGCCCACCACCCATGATGGGTACAAATTTTTAAATCCACATCCGCCCACGCGGGTACATTCTCAAATCTATCCCCACACCCACTAGCGACATACCCGTCTAGACCCGCCTGAAAACAAACTTTTTTTTACGGAAGAGGTTTCGGGTTTTGGCTTTTATGAAAAGCAATGATATGTAAAGATGAATTTATATTTACAGTCATTCCAACCAGAGTCATAAATTTGATTAAATTATGAATGTCTTCATCACGTTCACAGGTGCGGTCAATAAAATACATTTGTGCTATGCTTGAGACCCTCTGAAAATCTTTTCAGCTTTGAGTGTATATAATGGTTCATACTCAACGAAGAGGTTTGACAGGTAAAATTCCAGAATAAGTTTATCTACACCAAACATATGGTATCTTGCTAATTCACAATTCACAATTCCAGAATAAGTTTTGACAGGTACAATCAACTCAATGATATCAAATACTTCTTGTGGCACAAACAATATTCCCAATAACAATATTTGGTTAAATTACATGTTATATCTTATATAATATTATAATTTATAAATTAGTCTCTAAAATTACACCTAAATTCATAATGGTCCAAAATTTAATGGATATTTAGCTAGACGGGCGGATGCGGGGCGGGTAATGACTCAAACCCATTACCCGCCCACTACCCGCGACGGGTATCACTTTCTAAATCCACACCCGCCCACTACTCGCTAAAATTATACCCATCCCCGCCCCAATTGGAGCGGGTGCGGTGCGGAATCCACGAAACTGTACCCATTTGCCATCCTTACATGCAAAATCACAACAAACTGGCATCAAATATATAACATTCCAAACAGGAGGCTCAAACAATTACCAGGAGAAGCAACTCGAGGACGAATGGAAGATCGATGCTTTTGTTAGCCACCGTGAGTTGAACGTAAACTTAATTCATACTTCTTCAGAGACTTTGCACGGCATTTTCTCATCGAAAGCGAACACATATCTTCCTTCCATGCATTCTGAAATGCTTTAAATTTAAATGTCAGAACTCTCTCCTTAAATCTTAAGTACTGCTTCCGCATTGCAATTTTTCCCCTGATTGCAGTATCAGACTGTGTGCATGCTACATTAGCAATTTCAGAAATCTCGATGCCATTGAAACTTTTTGGCAATAGCTTATTAAATACATCAGAAGCTACATTAGCCAATTCCTTATTGGTGGCCAGTGTTGTTTCGTACATGATATTCTCTCCACCAGCATCGGAGCTTGAATATTCTGAAACAAATAAATCATTATCAATCTTTTTTAGCACACTGCCTTCTGCAGAAATGGTAGTCGCAGTCCCTTCATTACCTGAACCAGTACCTAAAATCACTTCCTCCATTGTCATCCATTGAACAGAACCCAAATCACCAGAACATTCGTGGAACTTGACAATATCAGATGGAGAAATTGCTTTCTCCAAAGACAATGGTTCCACAAATTTAGATGTTGCTGTTCCAGGACAATATCCCCAACTTTAACGTCATCATTAACTTCTTCCTGGGAACCATTAGAAAGGTGCAGGTTGTCCACAAGAGCATCACAACAATCAATCTTCAAAGGGGCAGGTCGAGAGATCATACTGGATGCAGCCTCTTGTTTCCTACTAGCTTTCCCATGTTCCTCAACAGGAAGAGAACTAAATGTTGCTGGGCAAGGACTTCCTGTCTGGAATCACCTTTCAAAGACTTAAATTCATTTTCCAGTGAATCAATTTCAGATTCAGTCATCTCCAAAGCCTTCAAAACATCACCTTTCAAAAGTAGCAGCTTGCATATTGCAGTAGAGCGAACAAAACAAGAATCTACTGTACAAGGACCATCAGGTTGAAGCAAATTAATAAGTGAAGTGCCCATATTAATAATTGAATTGATATCAGATTTTTCTAAATTAAAAGAGGGTCCTAGATGATTTTGAGATCCAATACTTGAAGAACCGCATAAATTACTAATATCATTATCAATATTTGCAGATTTGCCAAATGACTTTTCTTCCGAACCTGCAACCAGGAACATTGAGGTAATAAATGAGAAGCATTCTCATTACAATCAAATGCAAGAATAAAGACACAGGGAGGAACGGAATCATTTAGCATCCAGCAAATTGATATTCTCCTATTAAATAGAAAAAAAAGAAGAAGAAAACTCTAATTCGGACATGGTTTGGAAACTATAAATGCAAACATCCAATATAAAATCAACTATTAATAAGTGGAAGGACCCAAAATTGAATATACAAGAAACCCAATTCTGATTAGATGAGAGATAAACACCCAACCTGTAAAACTAATCGGTAATAGGTGAATGGTCAAACATGAATATAAGATAAGACACCTGATACTTAATTAAGTGGGATAACAAATTAACAATGTTTAAGAATGTGAAAGTTAAAAAAAAAAACAACTTAGGAATAAGTCAGTCAACAATAAAGCAATGAATGCACAGAAAACAGAAGTTTCTTCTAACACATGGATCAAATTCCCAAATGGGAACAACCAATCCAGCCAGACACTGACGTTTTCATCCTTAATAACAAGGCCCTAAAATTCAACATGGATAGGCTACATGCATCGACAAGTGAAACCTAACTGGTAAAAGGAAAATTGATATCACCTCATAAAACCATAGAGTTAACAGATAGTGTTCACTCTGAGGGAGAAGTGGTGTCAAGAATGTATAAGCACTCAAATAAATGCTCCTAAAGCAATGGAAATCAGCAAATTGCCATGCCAATGAAAAGAATCACATAACTGTTGAATTTTGTTATGGCCTTAAAAAGGTGTATGTCGAATGTACAATAACAGTATCAGTGTTCTAAAAATAATTAACTGGCATGGGGGGCAGCTAAAACACTGGGAGTTGTGAATGCTTTGTACATCATCCAACACTATACAATTCATGTTAGAAAAGGTCCGGTAGGAAGAGAGGTAGCAACAAATCAGGAACATAATTAAACATGCCAAGACTGTGCAACTCCAAATATATACTTATTTTAGTTAATCTCCTTAAAACTGAATAAATATATAAGAAAATCCAATATTTACCAGGTGAGGAACTGCAAGCAACAGATGAAGGAGTTGCAAAAGAAGCACATTCAGAAAATCCAAGGACTCTAGGGCTCTTAACTGCCTAGTTAGTACTCAGAGAATTTTTCAACTCTGCATTACAGACATAAATCGTAGCACCGCCTCTGTCTGTGCTGGTATCAAGACCTTCAACTTTCTTTTTCTCATACTTGGCCAGACCATCACCCCATGCAAGGCGTGCCTTCTTTCTTGACATTGTCTCATCAGAAGGTCCGGCAGACGTGACACATGCTGCTTCATCTCCAGAAGGAGACTAGATGGGGTTCAAAATTTTCTGTTGCAACTCATGTTCCCCCTCACCAGAATCTACACCTCCTAAGCTCTTTGAGCTACTTGAATGGCTAAAGCCTGAACCCCGTGAAGACAAGCTTCCAGAGCGACTCCACTTCAGAGGCTTCCAATCAATTGAGCCTGCTAGATTGGGTTGGAAGCCATCAGACTCGGATTAAATTGCCATCTTGTATATATGCCGCATCAACAACTAACAAAAGAATATATGCAAATTCCTATAAAATTGACTATTTCGCCTTTATTTGAAACATACGTAGATTAATTTGCTCATTTTTCCAATAGAAAAGTTAAATTATAACTTGTCTTGATAATTTTACCATCAAAGATGTTATATTAAAATGAAAGTAATTTGCATCTAATTTTTTATGGTGATGCTAATTTATAATAAATATATAAAACGAGGGCGTAAATGTAATTCCCTGCAGAAAATATGAAGAAGTCAAAACCATGTAACGACAAAAGGCGGCCCGACCTCAGTACAACGGCACGTGCCGTCGCTAATGCAAAAAGATCTTACGGGGAAACGTCATAGTTAAACACGTGTAAATATCTCCCACGTGCCGTCCTCTCGCTATCCAGATAACTTCTTCCACACGCCAAAGCAGCGCGTGATAATAAATTCAAGGCTGATGTGGCGGATATAAGGCGCCATTTCCGCATCCGTCGGCAAAAAATGCTGATTCTTTTTATAATAGTCCATTCTCTTACATTATAATATTGGGTGAAGTAAACAAAATGCCACTTAATTAAGTTTAATTGGTTTTTTTACTATTGAAGTTTTAAAAGTTATAAAATGATCATTAAAAATTTTAAATGGTTATAAAATTATCCTCACACTTTATTAGAATATTATAAAATGGCCATTAAAATTATTAAAATATTTTAAAATAATTTTTAAACTTATCAAAATTTATCATCATTTTGTAACGTGCATTGACCATTTTGTAATATTTTGATAAATATAATGATCATTTTATAATTTTTGAAACTTAAGTGACAGAATATATTTAGTATAATTTAGTGACCATTGGTGTGCTTACTCTATAATATTTCATCTTGTAAGAATGGGTAAAGTACACTAGAGGATCACTAAACTATGTTCAAACAATCATTTAATCATTAAACTTCTAAAAATTATAATATATATGCTCATTAAATTTTATCAGAATATTATGAAATGATCATTAAATCTATCATTTTACACTTATTTAAATATTACAAAAACAATTTTACAAGAATTTGATAAAAATTATTATTGTAAAATAAATTGATGATTAATGTTGAGAGATGCAAACGACATTGAAGTGATGATGGGTATTGTCATGTTGTGTGGCATGGTGCTAGACAAGAGGACCGTATTATTTTATTTTCAAGATTTGAAATTCGATTTTAAATAAATATGCTTTTGATTAATTTTTTTAATAAATTAAAATGATTATAAAATAATATATATTTAAATATTTTAATCAAATAATAAATGTGTGCACACGATGTTCAATTATTTTAAAAGATAAATTATTATACACTTTAATATCATTAGTCACTATGATGCCGAATATGTTATTTCAGACCTTTCAAATAATTCGTCTGGAGTTTAAGATGTTATAGATTTAATCACAAGATTTTTTAGATGGTTAGATTGACATTATCTTGAAATTTAAGTAACCATTTGAGTAGTTTATCAATAATTATATTCTTTTGGTCGTTATTAGTAGAACAATATTTTAGCCTTGTTTATTTATGGATAATATAGAGGCCCAATAACTATGGAATGCCCTTTGGAATTTCTAGAGCATCGAAGATTGTCGTACTACTAAAACTTTTTTTTTTAAATGATCAACTTTTATGTTAAGTAGGATTAGGGGTGTAAACGAGCCGAGTCGAGTTCGAGTATTGCCGAGCTCGACTCGAACTTGAAAATTTTAAATGTAGGCTCGACTCGAAAACTCCCGAGCCTAAAATTTTCAAGCTCGACTCGAATTCGAAAGATAATATTAAAACTCGACTCAAACTCGAAAAGGCTCGAACTCAAAAAAAATTCAAGAGCTCGATTGAAGCTCGAGACTCGAGCTCGATTGAAGCTCGAGGCTCGAGCTCGATTGAAGCTCGATTTTGAGCTCGATTCAAGCTCGATTCAAGCTCGAGCTCGATTCAAGCTCGAACTCAAACTCGAATTTGATCCTTAGGGGTAAATTAGCTTTAGGCTCTCTAGATTTATGCGTTTTGTACAAAACAATCCCTCAATTATTTAAATTTTAGCTTAAATTAGTCCTCACATTTAGATTTTTCTTAATTTAGTCTCTGTTTAGGATTGTTTTCTTTAATTAGTTGTGTATATTTATTTTGCATGTTGATATGTTTATGTATAAGTATGTGAATAATTTATTTATGAGCCACATAACATCATTTTGCATAATTTGTATTTTACCTTCATGGCATAACTTAAACCCTAACACATAAACCCTAAACCTTAACACATAAACTCTAAACTCTAAACCTTAAATCCTATCACATAAACTCTAAATCCTAAACCCTAAACCCTAAACCTTATCACATAATTAGTTATGAGGTAAGTACAATATAATATCTTGATATTAAATGCTCAAACCCTTGATATTTATGATATTTGAACCCAAAACCTCAAAAATATAACAACAATTTAAAAAATTAGTTATTACAAATATTTTCATTAGAAATATATTAAATATTTGTCATTAGAGAAATATTTTTTTTATCAATTTAAAATAAATATAAGAATATTTATTCAAAAATAATTTTTAACCATTTTCAATTCAATAATATTTATTCATTAATAATGTATTTTTAATATATTTTTACTAATGTAATTTTAAAAAATATAAAATTATAATATAATATTTTTTTGAGCTGCTCACGAGCTTTTCGAGTCGAATATCGAGTAGCTCGTTTCGGCTCGTTAAGAACTCGAGTCAAGTTCAAGCTCGAGCTCGAGTCCATTCGATCCGAGTATTTATCGAGCCAAGATCGAGTCGATCTCGAGTAGCTCGCGATTTGTCTCGTCTCATTTACAACCCTAAGTAGCATAGTCATGGATTGGGT
Organism: Hibiscus syriacus; assembly: GCF_006381635.1. Lineage (NCBI taxonomy): Eukaryota > Viridiplantae > Streptophyta > Magnoliopsida > Malvales > Malvaceae > Hibiscus > Hibiscus syriacus. The sequence continues at coordinate 2,798,625 of NW_024062653.1, forward strand.
TCGGTTGAATTTTGGCTACCCGATCTTAATTCTTATATAACACCCTTTCATTTATTATTCGATTTGAGTAAAAAGAAGTTATATTCGATTTAAAATTCACAAGATTTTAAGATAAAAATCTACATTTGCATTAGACCCGACATAAATATATAAGATAAATTGTATGTTTATTACTTAAATTATTTACTTTGTTCTATTTTAATACCCAAACTCTATTTATTTTAATATATATATATATATATATATATATATATATATATATATATATATATATAATATTTAGTTTAAGTTTTAATTTTGTACTCACTATTAAAAGATTAACAAAACTAATGACATAATATTTTTTTATTTTTTCAATGATGATGTGATTTCATCTTATGGTAAGCTGCTATCATCACCGTTAAGATTTTAACAACAGATTACCAAAATAAAACTAAAAATAGAAGTTATGTATAATTAAAAAAATAAAGTTTAGGTGTCAATACGAAACAAAAATAATAGTTAATTACTAATTATACATTTTATATATATATATATATATATATATATATATATATATATATATTTCATTTTATTAGGGAAAATAGAGACATGATTTAAAAAGGAAAACTACATAAATGCTCACCAAACTTTTAGGACACTTTTATTTTGATGACCTGACTTTTAAAACTTTTAGTTCGTTTTTTATAAGGTCATGACTTTATCTTCTGTTAGTTTATTATTATTAATAATTTTATTTATAACATCATGGTTATATTTATAATTTCATTTGTGTATATATCGGTTTAACTTATTGTACTTGTAAAGTTGTAATTGATTATTAACTATATTTATAACTTTAAAGTATATTTAATCCTTTATTCATATAATTATGTTCATTTGTCAAACCCTGATTGTATTCTCAGTATATATATTATTTTGAGACTAAAAGTTTGACTAATCTTTCACAAGTAATAAAATAATAATGTTAAGATAAGGACAACCGAACTAAATTAACTAAAAAAGTCAGCATATCTGTGTGGTTTTGTGAAAACGAGTAAATCAAAGATTCGAAGGGTCTTATCTGTATTTGGTCCTCTTTTGCTGCTGGGGATAATTTAAAATATTAAAAATAAATGAATATTTACAAACTTTAATTGGTCAAATTGTGAGAAGGAAAATAAAAGAAATACTTCTAGTTTGTGACCAGATTATTATTTTCTTTCCAAAAAATGTATCTGATACCTATGTTATCAATGTAAAACCAGACAATCATAGGTCATTCTTTTCTTATAAGGGTGGCATATATTTAGAATTTTTTTAACTATTGACAACACAAACTCACCTTACAAACTTAGTTATTCGAACTCAAGATCTCAAAGAAAAATAATACTCCTATTATCACTAAATCTACTTGATAAGTTTCAAAAATATAATTAAGTTTAAATGCGAGGCTTATTGACATTTTTGTAGTGTTTTGAAAACCGGACCGGATTGACCGGTTCAACCGAGAACCGCTGTCTAGTCCGGTTTAATCTACACCGAGTAAATCGCTACTAGTGAACCGTCCGGAATCGCTGAACCGTTCGAACCAGACCGGCTGAAAACCGGGAAAAACCACCAATTTTGTTTTTAAAAAAAAATTAAACCAAACAACGTTGTTTGTTAAATGAGCTAATTCGAACTCGAGTATTGCTGAGCTCAACTCGAACTTGAAAACTTTAAAAGTAAGCTCAACTCGACTCAATCTCACGAGCTAAAAATTATCAAGTTCAACTCGAACTCGAAATATAATATTGAAACTTGAACTCGAAAATGCTTGAACTCAAAAAATTTAGAAGCTCAATTGAAGCCTAAAATTCGAGCTTGATTGAAGTGAAAGAATAGTTCACTCAATGCTCACCAAAAGGCTCCATGATTTTGAATGTCAAATTACCTCTATTATTTATAGAAGTTAGTTGGGATGCTCTTCTATGTTTCTTAGCCATGTGGGATTGTTTTTTTTTTAATTATACCAAACAATATCATTTTGTTATGATTTTTTAGCCTCAAATTTATTTTTTAATTATAGTTATATAATTATATTTATTATTTAATATGTTTTACCTTAAATATTATGTTGTAGTTAATTTGAATCATTTTGTTTCACTTGATTTTATGGTTTTTAACTTATATATGTTATGACTTGCTTTGAATATGACTTGTGATATAAAAAATTATTTTTTATTAAATATTTTTGCTATTTTTATTTAATTTTTTAAATAATTATGACGTCGTCTAGTTCTTCCGACTGGTCGAACCGGTTCAACCGGTTGAACCAATGAACTGGTAGCATGATCGGTTCGCTAACCGGTCCGATTCTGAAAACCATGCCTTTTTGTTAAAAAAAAGGGTTGGTTATATTTTTAAATTTTGTAAGTAGAAGTCGTCCATGTTAGAAGACTCAACCATAAAACCAAACCCTAATATGAAGACATGGTGGGGAGCAACTAGTTTTTCAACATTGTTATGATTCTTTTTTGAGAACTATAGGCTATGGAGATTATTTCATACATTGACTTCCACACTTCTAAACTTTAGGATGTGTTAAAAATGAAACAATTATCATTGCATTATGTTGAAACATCTTTTTGGTTAACAAACTTTAATATTACAAAATAGTCATTACAATTTTCAAATGATTACACAATAATTATTAATTTTGTAACCATTTTCTAACATTTGAAACTTCGTTAACCAGGATGATCATTTTCCATAGTTTAATGACTGTTGACATATTTTACCCAAAATAAAATATAATAGAGAAAATAACCTCAGTGACCAAAAATCTCATATAATATACGATTTTAACCAACTTTTTCTGGATTTGCCAAAATGACCAACAAAATCGCAATGCGATTGCTAATTCGCAACGCGATCTCCATTATCGCAAATTCGCGTTGCATTTTCGCAATGCGATAGTTGAAAATCGCGTTGCGATGGTCTACAGTATCGTTGCGATTTTACCAATTCGCAATGCGAATAAGTAAATCGCAACGCGAATTGGGAAAATCGCAATGCGATACTTACTATCGCAATGCGATAATAAAAAATCGCAACGAGATACTTACTATCGCAACGAGATACTTACTTTCGCAACGCGATACTGACTTTCGCAACGCGATTTACATAGCGCCATTCGTATTAACGCGTATTTTTTTTTTCAAATTCCAAACACGTATTTTTTCTTAATAAATCGGAAAATGAACCGTCCACAGTAATCGCAACTCCTAACCTCAAACCCAAAAACACAACACTCAGTCCCATCTCCATCTCTCACTCTCTACGGCGAAATCCGTACCCATCTCCGAAGATTTCCGTCCCCATCGCCGGCGAAATCCCTCACAACCATTCACAGTCAAAAATCCCTCACAATCATTCAGAAATGGAAAATCAACCTCCGAGGGTTAGTTTTTTTATTTTTATTTTGAAATTTTTGCATTATTTTAGGTTTTTCATATTGAGATTGATGATAAGTTTACTGGTAATTTCAATAATAGATTAACCATTTCACTTAGATTTCTTATTAAATTCATTCGATTGCTGCCAATACTGCTAAACTGTTTAGCCTGTGAAGTTAGTATTTGTCTTTGCTTTGTCTTTTGGTTGAAGTAATGCAGAAGAAGAATAGTTTCGAGAATGAAAATCGCAACGCGGAAATAACTATCGCAACGAGATAATCGCAACGCGAAATAAAAATCGCAACGCGAAACCAAAATCGCATTGCGATTTTCATTTCGCGTTGCGATTTTCATTTCGCGTTGCGATTTTTATTTCGCGGTTGCGATTTTCATTTCGCATTGCGATTGTCTGGTCGCGATAGTCATTTCGCGTTGCGATTCTCTCGTTGCGATAGTCATTTCCGCGTTGCGATTCTCATTATCTCGTTGCGATTTTCATTTCAACCAAAAGACAAAAACAGTGTTGCAAATTTTAGTTTCAAGAATAAACTACTATTTATGTTTATTGTTTTGTTTTTGGTATATCTTGACAGTGTAATTTTTGGTATATCTAACTTGGTATGTTTATTGTTTTTTTGTAGAAATTTTTTTCGGCTTCATTGACATTAAGGAATAAAGTTAGCCTAGCCACTACAATTGCTTCGAAGCTTTCACCTGCACAAAGAAAATTGTTTGAGGAAACCTGCTTCGGGCCATGGATGAGAGTACAGCATCCGGGTGGAGATGCTAGTTTGACCCATTTGTGGCTTCAGACCATGACTAGCGATCTACCCGACAGTATACAACGTGGTGAGGAAGAGATATGGTTTCATTTTCCACCGGCGTATACTTGTTTTGGGCGGAAGGAGTTCTGCTTAATCACTGGTCTACGATTCGGACACGATGATGTAGGCCGGTACACTCGTCATATCACCCGCCCATCATGGTTATCCAGGGTTTTTCCTGATGAGTCAATAGAGAAGCCGAACTTACACGTCGACGACATGAAGAAATTGTTTAATAAGAAAGCTGGTTTTACTCGGATGAATGACGTCGATGTTGTCCGAGTATGCCTTCTACTACTTTTGTATGCCGGCTTTCTAGGCAGAGAGGCCAGACAACCTATTCCTCAGGAGCTAATATTATTGGTAGATGACCTAAATGCATGGAATCTGTTTCCGTGGGGTTCGTATATATGGAAAGCTACCTGGACTAAGTTGTCGTCTGCCTTTGATGACCGCAAAAGTTTGCGGGGCTATGGGTCGAAATACACTTTGTCAGGCTTTGTTCGGGCCTTTAAGGTAAGAATTTCTATATAATGTTTTCAAAATTATAATTAATTATTTAACAATTACTAATGTTTGTTATTATATTGTTTGTAGATTTGGATATTCGAGGCTTTCCCCAGCATGCGGACATATGCATTAAAATCCTCAGATGATATTCCTAGGGCTATTTCCTGGAAGAGGAAACGTATGTTGGATTGGGAAGACTTAATACCATATGCGACAATAAATAATGTAAGTTAACACAAATACTATCATATATAAACAAGTTATTAATAGTAGACGTTTAACTTTGTTTAGTTTTTATATTTTTAGGAGGCCAACACTCCATTAATGAGACTGACACCCACGGAGGCTGAGCTTGCCACTGATTGGTGGCAAGCTAGTCAGCGTTTTTTTGATGGCACGAATGATGAACAGCCTCCACTTCCTCCACTTCGAGAGCCATCACCTCACCCAGAGCCATCACCTGATCGACCCGACTATACACCTCTACAACGAGAGCCATCACCTATCCCGTCACATCATCGAGTCTCTTCTCCACCATCACCTCATGATAGGCGACCGACAAAGATGCCACGACTTCTATCTCCCTGTTCTCCACCTCCACGGGATGAGTCAAGGGAGTTACGTGATGAGGTCAATGCCTTGCGTGATGAGATCGGTACTCTACGCGATAATGATGGTGCATGGCGTGTGGAGGTGTCTACTTTACGTGGTGAGGTTGCCGCTCTACGTGAGATGGTAGTATCGTTGCAGAATGAGGTTCATACTCTACGCAACGAGGTAAGTTTAAGATTTTCCATATTTAACTTGATGATAAATTTACTCGTAATTTCACTTAAATTAACCATTTCACTTAGATTGCTTAGTAAATTTATTCGGTTGCTGCCAAAACTGCTAAACTTTTTACTTTAACACTGTGAAGTTAGTATTTGTCTTTGTTTTGTCTTTTGGTTGAAAGTTTGAAATATATTTATCTTTGTTTTCACTGTTTAAATATCATGTCTGTTTATTTACTGATATTTGTATTTTTATTTAGCGGACCGATAAGGTGGATGCTTTACGTCGGGTTTTTCTTGCACGACAGAGTTCACGCATCAGACGGCGTGCACGGGCTATTAAGTCTCCGTATACCCCAATAGTGCGAAGACACCGCAAGAAGAAGCCCGACTCGCCTATCATCCCTCAAGAGTCCACTCCTATCGTTGAAGAGGCCCCTATCATTCCTCGAGAGTCCCCTCCCACCGTTCAAGAGGCCACTGTCATCGTTGAAGAGGTCCCTCCCACCATTCAAGAGCCCGATTCACATGGCGTCATATATAGGATTCTTGAGAAACCCTCTAACGTGCCGGACATGATAGATTCAAGTTGGCTCTCGTATGAGTTACCGGCCAGTACCATACCGGTATCTGAAGAGGAGAGGAAACAACTACCGGACACAATTCTGGATAACACCCTTTGGGCTAAGACCGCAGTTGATTTTTATCTACATTAGCGAAGCCAGGGGTTTCACTGACATATGCAAGCTCAATGATGATATCTATTTGTTGCTTGATCGGTCTTGGTGGGGCGTATTATTAGGGGTCGAAGACAATGACTATTTCGATGGAGGGGTAAGTCTTATATTTTTCTTATATTTTCATTTGATTAATTTGTTTAAAAATTAATGTAATTCACTAATATATGTATTTTTTTGTAAAACAGCATATCGATGCGTGGGTGTCACGTCTACTAATAATTAGGAAACTTAAGGAAAATAAAAGAAATACACGGTATACAATAATGCCGACGGCTTTTAACGCAGTTCACTTGAAGAATCAACGAGATGAATCATTTGCGTTGGGCAATGGACAAGCTAAACTTTATCCTGCATGGTGGGAGGTCGATAAGGTTAGTGTTTATTTTAGATTGAGTTTAAAGGTATTCATAAATAAGTGCGCAAATGAGTGAATTATTACTTATGATTGCATGTGTTTATCCCTGTTTTGGAACGTAACCATTGGCTTCTCGTCGAGCTTCAGATCCCATCCCTTAAGGCAATAGTATATGACAGCATGATAAATTACATATCATTGGCTGATTTAAGAGATATTATTAAGGGATGGAGCTCTTATTTGGCTAAATACTTGGATGCGATAAATTATTGGACTCGTTCTGGAAACAAGAAGCCAAAGAAGCTCAATATTACAGTTAGCAGAGACGAGACCGCACCACAACAAACGAAAGGACCCAGAGGGGATTGTGGTCCTCTCGTATGCTTGGCGTTGGACCGTTTGATCACAGGAAGTATAAAGTATCTACCTCCCACCGATATAGATAGAGCTGCAGTAGGCTTGTGGTTTCGACATTATATGGCTAGATCGATATATACGAGACGCTGCCTACCTGCATCCGCGTTATAAAAATATCCATAAACAATTGGTATGTTTATAGGCTTGTGGTTTGAAAATGTTTGGTTAAGTACCTAGAATTCAATAATTTGCTGTTTGTAGGTTTTAGATGTGTAGAAAGTGTTGTTTGAGCAAATGTTTAGTTTATGCAGGTTAATCTCAGAAGTGAGCTGCGTGAAAATGATGTATGGCTGCAAAAGTTGATTCAATAGTATAAGTGTTATTTTCTCTAATAATTATTGCTTATTTTTTTATTGTTTAATTGATTTGTAAAAGGTGATTTGTAAAAGTTGATTTGTTTAATTGATGTTAACATAATTCTTATTTGTGCTTGTTTAATTGATTGAAATGTAATGGTTGATTTGTTGATTTCAATCTGCATTATGTTTGAAGGCAAAAAGTACTATCGCAATGCGAAATGAAAATCGCAACGAGAGAATCGCAACGCGAAAATGAAAATCGCAACGCGAAATTAAATTCGCGTTGCGATTTTCATTTCGCATTGCGATTCCCTCGTTGCGATTTTCATTTCGCATTGCGAAATTAGCGTTACGATTTTCATTTCGCATTGCGATTCTCTCGTTGCGATTTTCATTTCGCATTGCGATAGTAATTTCCGCGTTGCGATGGACATTAAGATGATTGCCTATTAAGTGATAACAAGGAACAAATCATAGCAATTTTCAAACTCAAGTTACTAATACATGCCTAACTGAAAATGTTAAAAGTTCACACATAAAATCTACATAATACAACGTTTGCATTTAAAAATCACCTAAGTTAACAGTCCCAAAAGGTGAAGCCAGTTGTGATTGGGATTTTAAAGATGATTATGATTTTGATTGCCTTTTTCTTAACACCATATGAGCTTTGGATTTTGATGATGATCCATATTTTGGTAGAGGAAAAGATGATTGTGATGGCACTGGTGATCTACATGTCAACCTTGTATGACCACTTTCCTTGCACCGACTACATGTCGATCTCTTCTTCTCTTCACCCTTAGACGGTATACGATCGTGACTTTTTGGTCGGCCAGGTAGCCTTCTGTCCATGGCTGGTGGCAAAACTGTTTGTAAGTCATCTGGTATGTCCCACTCAGAAGGATGTGAAATAGGGTAGACAATCTCGGCATAAGTCTGTCGATATACTTCTATAGTGTAGCAATCCATAGCGTATGTGCTTGAATCATCTTGGTTTAGATGAAGAGAAACTTTTATAACATGGCCACATGGATAACCAGATGTTTGCCATTTCATACAACTACACGTCCTTGCATTTAGATCGACAAGCCCATTTAAGTTATTATCCAGTACTTCAAACAAAGTGTTTGAACATGGTTCAACTCTCCATGACGTTGACTTCACAACACGTTTCGTTATCTTTTTTTCAGTCCATGGTGTAACACGATGTTCCAATGTTCCTGTAAATTTAAATAAATAATACTTAGTAAATATATGATAAGTTACGAATTCAAAGAAATAATACATGCATGGTTTCTTTTCTTGTAGTACCACTGTTGAATAGAGGCTCGAAAAAACTCCATTAACATAGTAATGGGTAATTTCCCGGAATGACGACTTAGAGCGTTAATTGATTCTGCACTATTAGACGTCATGAAACCATATCTTGCTCCAAGTTGATGTACTCTTGACCATCTTTCAAACCCGACATCTTCTAGTGTTTGAGCACACTGAGGCAAAACGTCTTAAACAGTTTATATGCTTATTGAAATCCACTTCCCGATAAGCCTTTACAGCCTTCCAGTATGTCCATTTGTGCTTTTTTATACCAACAGACCTTGATTTTAGATTTCTATACAAATGAACACCACAAAGTCCATGAAAAGCATCTGGGAAACACCTTCTAACAGCGTTGTCAATTGAGTTTGCCCTATCGGATATGATGTCAGATTGCTAATAGGACCTATGCAATCCCTAAGATGCCCATAAACCATGTCCATGAATCAGAGGTTTCAGATTTGCCAACCCCGTAAGCTATTGGCAATATCCCATTGTTAGCATCCATGGCTACTGCTAATAAGTTTACTCCAAGGTATCGACCTTTCAAATGTGCTCCGTCAACTATAATAACTGGGCGCATGCAAGTAATAAACGAACGAATCTACAAAATAATATACACAAGAAATATAATCATTTAAATGTGAAATGCATGTAACTAACAGAAATGAGTCAACAGAATTATATTGATTTACTAACCGCAGCACCAATGGCGATAAACAGCAACTCAAAGCGTCCATCTCTATCTGTTTTGATATGAGTTACCGACCCAGGATTTTTCAGCTTTAAATTGTGACAATAAGCCGGCAGTTGGGCAAACGATGCTTCTGGCGACCCCTCAACAATTCCAAGGCATAACATTTGGCTCTCCAAGCTTGAGAATATGATATACTAATCTTGAACCGAGCATTCATGTCAGTCATAATTTCATGTCCCCGATATACCCTGCCATTCAAAACATTAACTCAGCCAGAAAACCACCCAACACCTTTTTGTTTGCCTGTCTATGGTGAGGAAAAACTTGGGTTCTTGAACATGTATGTTTATCAATAAAAGTCCTAACTTGAAACATTGCGCAATCTTTTATCCTCTTTGCAATCATACGCCACGTACAGTTTTTGTCAATCGTACACCTTGTTTCGAAACGATCTTTGCTTGATTTGTTAACTTTTAGTTGATAGCCATCTTCCACACATTTCGTATACAAAGCTATCTTCAAGTCTTCATTTGTATCAAAACAATCATCTTTCTTGATACGAATAACTTTTGTGTAACAATCAACTGCTTTCTTTGCCAACTCTTCTTCCGGTAACTGAAGTAATTCTGGCATATTCCAGTTATACTCCCGTGGCATTTTCTTTTCTTCGGGGACTTTTTCTTCTTCTTTTTCTTCTTCAGGATTATATGAATTACAGAATGGATGTTCAACATGTTCATTCACAGTCGTAACTTCCTCCTCATTATCATCAACAACATCTTCCTCGGCAACGGGTGTTTCATCATCAAAATTCGGGTATTGACCAATATCAAAATCATTACACGCAGGGTCTGTTTCTTCTTCTGAAACATCATCAAAATCCGTGTATTGACCAATATCAAAGTCCGGTATTGACCAAGATCAAATTTCGAATACTGACTAGTACTCACAATTTTTTCTCTTGGCTCATCATCGTCTAATTGGTCAATACGAAAACTGGAATTTGGTGCTGAAAGTTGATTTGGATTTGGATTAGAGAAAGGCTGTGGGTTTTTTGACCCACTTAGTTGATTACTACCCGCTACTGACCCAACAATACTACTTCTAGGTTCAACAACATACATGTAACATCATCACTTGAAACATTAATATAAGCAATGAATCGTTCAACATCTTCATTGTCGGTTAACAAATAAACTTTACCATTTCTCTGATAAGATAGCCTAAATCCACTTAGGGGCTCTAAATTCAATTTCTTTGAAACACATAACATTAGGGTTTCATAAGTTAACTTCTTAATGACAGTTTTAGTTGAAGATTCATGGGTAAAGGCATATATTGTAAAACACCATGAACATTCTCCCATGACCCTCCAAAACACAAATCTATCCAAACATGATCAACATTAGATGATTTCATGGTTGTAACTAAACAAACGAGATGCGAAACTAAGACCTGTTGCCGGATGGGGAAGGATGTCGTTGGATATTTGAACGAATGTCGCCGGAGAGAGTGATAGATGGAGATGGAATGAGTTGCGATTTAGGGATTTAGGTTATGAGTTGTTGCTGCTGCGTATATATATACACTCAAAACTTGCGAAACTAAAACCTGTTGCAAACTTTGAAACTCGCATTGCGATTCTGTATTATCTCGTTGCGAAAGTCAGAATCGCGTTGCGAAAGGCAATCATTTGACCATCGCAATGCGAAATGCAAATCGAAATGATAGAATCGCAATGCGAAATGAAAAAGGCAACGAGGATTAACATGCATAAACTTTTAACAATTATTATTGAATTCTAGGTACTTAACCAAACATTTTCAAACCAAAAGGAGTATATATGTTAACAAAACTTGCATTATGTGTATTTTATGTGTGCACTTTTAACATTTTCAGTTAGGCATGTATTAGTAACTTGAGTTTGAACATTGCTATGATCTGTTCAGTTGTCATCACTTATTAGACATCCATTTGACTATCGCAACGCGAAAATGGCCATCGCAACGCGAAAATGGTTATCGCAACGAGAAAATCGCAATGCGAAATGAAAATCGCATTGCGATTTTCTCGTTGCGATTTTCATTTCGCATTGCGGTTTCTCGTTGCGATTTTCATTTCGCATTGCGATTTTCATTTCGCATTGCGATTTCCATTTCGCGTTGCGATAGTCTGTTTTTCCTTCAACTAAAGCAGATTGAAAATCAACAAATCAACTATTACATTTCAACACAAATTATGTACACATCAATTAAACAAATCAAGATTTACAAATCATCTTTTACAAATCAATTAAACAATCAAAAAATAATAATTATTCTTATTTCTTCATCAATTATTGAATCAATGAATCAACAACTTTGTGACCCCGTACATCCATTTCACGCAGCTCACTTAAGGATTAACCTGCAAAAACCAAACATTTGCTCAAACAATACTTCCTACACATCTAAAACCTACAAACAGCAAATTATTGAATTTTAGGTACTTAACCAAACATTTTCAAACCAAAAGGAGTATATATGTTAACAAAACTTGCATTTGACTTACCAATTAACAATGGACACTTTCATAACGCGGATGTAGGTAGGCAGCGTCTCGAATATATTGCTCTAGCCATATAATGCCGAAACCACAAGCCTACTGCAGCTTTATCTCTATCGGTGGGAGGTTAAAACTCTGTGCTTCCCGTCGTCAAACGCGCCAAGCAAAGGCATACGAGAGGACCACAATCCCCTCTGGCTCCCGGCGATTGTTGTGGCGCGGTCTTGTCTCTGACAACTGTGACATTGAACTTCTTTGGCTTCTTGTGTCCAGAATGACTCCAATACTTAATCACATCCAAGAATTTAGCCAAATGAGAGCTCCATCCCTTGAAAATATCTCTCAAATCAGACAGTGATATGTAATTGATCATGCTGTCATACACTATTATCTTCAGGGATGGGAGCTGAAGTTGGACGAGAAGCCAATGACGACGTTCCAAAACAGGGATAAACACCTGCGATCATAAGTAATAATTCATTTATTTGCGCACTTATTTATTAACACCTTTAAAAAATTTAAAAAAATAACACTAACCTTATCGACCTCCCACCATGCAGGATAAAGTTTAGCTTGTCCATTGCCCAACAAAAATGATTCATCTCGTTGATTCTTCAAGTGAACTGCGTGAAAAGCCGTCGGCATTATTGTATATAGCGAATTTTTTTTATTTTTCCTAAGCTTCCTTATTATTAGTAGACGTGACACCCACGCATCGATATGCTGTTTTACAAAAAATACATATATTAGTGAATTACATTAATTTTTAAACAAATTAATCAAAATCATATATAAGACAAATATAGTCTTACCTCCCCATCCAAATAGCCACTGTCTTCAACCCCTAATAGCACACCCCACCAAGACCGATCAAGCAACAAAAACATTTCATCGTTGAGTTTGCTGATGTCAGTGTAACACCCTTGGCTCCGCTCATGTAGATAAAAATCAACTGTGGTCTTAGCCCAAAGGGTATTATCCATAATTGTTTCCGGTAGTTGTCTCCTCTCCACTTCAGATACCGGAAGGGTACTAGCCGGTAACTCATACGAGAGCCAACTCTCATCCATCATGTCCGGAACCGGTGGGGTTTCTCAATACTTCGATATATTACCCCATGTGAATCGGGCTCTGGAATGGTGGGAGGGACCTCTTCAACGATGACAGTGGCCTCTTGAACGGTGGGGGGGAATCTTGAGTGAGAATAGGGGCCTCTTGAACGATTGGAGGGGACTCTTGAGGGATGACCGGTGAGTCGGGCTTCTTCTTGCGGAGTCTTCGCACCATTGGGTGAACGGAGACGTAATAGCACGCCCACGCCGTCTGATGCGTGAACTCCGTCGTGCAAGGAAAACCCGACGTAAAGCATCCACCTTATCGGGCCGCTAAAAAAAATTAATACATAAATCAGTAAATAAATAGACATGATATTAAACAAAGACATATGTTTCAAACTAGCATTGTATTCACCCAAATCATTATTCTATCATAGTTCACAAAATGCTCAGATAACTTCCAGAAGTAAGCACTTATATAAACATTTAAAAGGACAACATATATAAACATTCCAGAAGAAGAATAGTTTACTTTCGCAACACGAAACTTAAAATCGCAACGCGAAATGACTATCGCAACGCGGAAATGGCTATCGCAATGCGAAATGAAAATCGCAACGACAAAATCGCAACGCGAAATGAAATCGCAACGACAAAATCGCAACGCGAAACACAAATCGCATTGCGATTTTCATTTCGCGTTGCGATTTTGTCTTTGCGATTTCATTTCGCGTTGCGATTTTGTCGTTGCGATTTTCATTTCGCATTGCGATAGCCATTTCCGCGTTGCGATAGTCATTTCGTGTTGCGAAAGTAAACTATTCTTCTTCTGCAAATTGAAACTTGAATGGATTGCATTACTTCAACCAAAAGACAAAAACAAAACCAAAAACAAATACTAACAAAAACATATTGGCAGCAACCGAATGAATTACGAGTATGAAAAATCTTAACTTACCTCGTTGCGAGAGTATGAACCTCATTCTACAACGATGCTACCATCTCACGTAGAGCGGCTACCTCACCGCGTAATGTAGACACCTCAACACGCCATGCACCATCGTCTTTGCGTAAAGTACCGACCTCCTCACGCAAGGCATTGACCTCATCACGTAACTCCCCTAACTCATCCCGTTGAGGTGGAGGTGGAGAACAGGGAGATAAACGTCGTGGCATCTTTGTCGGTCGCCTATCTTGCGGTGATGTGGAGAAGAGGCTCGATGATGTGACAGAATAGGTGATGGCTGTCGTTGTGGAGGTGTATAGCCGGGTCGATCAGATAATGGCTCTGGGTGGGGTGATAGCTCTGGGGAGAGGTGATGGCTCCGAAGTGGAGGCTGCTCATCAACCGTTCCATCAAAAAAACGCTTACTAGCTTGCCACCAATCAGTGGCAAGCTCAGCTTCCGTGGTGTCAGCCTCTGTAGAGGAGTGTTGGCCTCCTAACAATAAAAAGCTCAAACAAAGTTAAATGTGTACTAGTAATAACTTGTTTATAAACATATGGTAGTATTTATGTTAACTTACATTATTTATTGTCGTATACCGTAGTAAATCTTCCCATTGCAAGGTTCGTTTCCTCTTCCAGGAAATAGCCCTGGGAATATTATTTGAAGTTTTTATTGCATATGTCTTCATGGCGGGAAAGGCCTCAAATATCCAAATCTACAAACAATATAATAACAAACATTAGTAATTGTTAAATAATTACTTATAATTTTGGAAACATTATATAAAAATTCTTACCTTAAAGGCCCAAATAAAGCCTGTCAAAGTGTATTTGGAACCATCGCCATGCAAACTTTTCGATCATCCAAGGCAGACGATAACTTATTCCATGTAGCTTTCCATAAATACGAGCCCCACGGAAACAGGTTCCACGTATTTAGGTCTTCTACCAATTTGATTAGATCATTTGGAATAGGTTGTCTGCCTCTCTGGCCTAAAAAGCCGGCAAAAAGAATTAGAAGGCATACTCGGACAACGTCGACGTCATCCATCGAGTAAAACCATCTTTATTATTCAAAAATCTTGTCAGGTCTTCTACGTGTAGACTCGGCCTCTCCAGCTCAGGAAAAACCCGGGATAGCCATGATGGGCGGGTAATGTGTCTAGTGTACCGACCTACATCATTGTGTCGAAGCGTAGACCGGTGATTAAGCAAAACTCCCCCGCCCAAAAACGTACGCCGGTGGAAAATCAAACCATATCTCTTCATCACGACGTTGTATAGTCTCTGGTAGATCTCTAGTCATGGTTTGAAGAAACAGGTGTGTCAACATCGCATCTCCACCGGGATGTTGTACTTTCAGCCATGGCCCGAAGCATGTATCCTCAAACATTTTTCTTTGTGCAGGTGAAAGCTTCGACGCAATTGTTTTGGCCAGGCTGACTTATTTCTCAAGGTCAATTGAGCCGAATAAAAGTTCTACAAAAACAATAAACATACTAAATTAGATATACCTAAAACTACACTGTGAAGATATACCAAAAACAATAATAAACATAAATAGTAGTAGTTATTCTTCAAACTTAAATATGCAACACTGTGAATTTCGTATTTGCCTTTGTTTTTTGGTTGAAGTAATGCAATTCATTCAAGTTTCAATTTGCAGAAGAAGAATAGTTTCTGAAAATGAAAATCGCAACACGAAAATGACTATCGCAAACGAGAATCGCAACGCAAAACTAAAATCGCGTTGCGATTTGCATTTCGCGTTGCGTTCTTGGTTGATTTAATAAGCAATCTAAGTGAAATGGTAATCTATTATTGAAATTACCAGTAAACTTATCATCAATTCAATATGAAAAACCTAATAATAATGCAAAATTTCAAAAAGAAAATAATTAAAAAAACTAACCCTCGTTGGTTGATTTGGTGATTTTCCATTTCTGATTGTGAGGGTGGCTCTGAGATTTAGATAGACGGATTTCGCCGGAGATGGGGACGGATTTCGTCGGAGATGGGTGAGAGAGTGAGAGATGGAGATGGGACTGAGTTGTGATTTTAGGTTTAGGTTATGAGTTACGATTACGGGATATACTGTGGACAGTTCAGTGTTCCAATATATTAATATTCATGTTTGGAATTTAAAAATAAAATACTTGGCCAGGATACTAATGGCGCTTTGAAAATCGCATTGCGATTGTGTAAATCGCGTTGCGAAAGTCAGTATCGCGTTGCGAAAGTAAGTATCTCGTTGCGATTTTGTATTATCGCATTGCGATAGTAAGTATCGCATTGCGATTTCCCAATTCGCGTTGCGATTTTCCCAATTCGCGTTGCGATTTACTTATTCGCATTGCGATTTTCCCAATTCGCGTTGCGATTTTCTTATTCGCATTGCGAATTGGGAAAATCGCAACGATACTGTAGACCATCGCAACGCGATTTTCAACTATCGCATTGCGAAAA